>NW_027331831.1:7500000-8125000 GCF_033568475.1 Henckelia pumila
ACTGTTACGACGGTATGTAGCAGATGAGTCACATATCTTGCAGCCGTCTAAGGTCCAGTTAGATACAGATTTGACATATGTGGAGAGACTTTTGCGAATTTTGGATCAGAAGGTGAAGATGTTGCGTACTAAAGTTATTCCTCTTGTTCTATTTCAGTGGCAGAACCAAGGCACTGAAGAATCCATTTGGAAACTTGAGAGTCGTATACGTGCAGATTATCCAGAGTTGTTCTGATTGTTTTGTATTGCAAATGTATCTAGTAAAATATCTAGTTTGAATAAAGGATGTTATTCAGTATCTTGTTTTGAGTACTTAAGATGTAATTTCGGGATGAAATATCTTAAGTAGGGGGATAATGTAGTAGTCCGATTCAATTTTACAATATTAATTGGCTTATTATGACTAAGAAATGGATTAAGGGATTAAATTGGATTTAATTAAAGAAAATTAGAAATTGAATCGGAAGAGATCGGAGTGTCCGAACTGGGTTCGGAACGTCCAATCTAGTTAGGCCATGCATTCCTGAGGTATCAAATTTTGATCGACATGTGGCAGAGATCGGAGCGTCCGATCAGGAGATCGAACCGTACGATGAGGTGGCACAACAAGTGTCAATGAGATCATGACACGTGGCTGGGGCAAGCAGATCAGAGCGTCCGATCGTTGCCTATAAATAGGCCATCCGAGATTCACATTTTCACATCAATTTCACACTTTTACTCTCGGTTCTTGGATGTTTTAGGGGCTTCCTAGCCTTAGTTATCGAGGGGCGGGGCCTTGACAAGGCGTCCAGAGGAGTAGTGGCCATGTTCTGGGGCCATCATATTCAAAAGATTGACGACGGACGGAGGTATTCCTATGTTCCCTATAAATAGTTAGAGACTATAAAATAGCTTAGTTAAGACTTTTAGAATAATATTATGATACAAGAGTATTTTTCATTGTAGTGCGGACTATAGGCTTGGACATAGAATTAGTGTAGCTTGCCTAGTAGAATTAAGGTACGAAAGTACTGTTCGAGATACCCTGACTGAGTATGCATGTATTATGTGTTCCATTGTTTATATGACATGATTTATCTGCATATATTATGACATGTTATTATGTTGCATTTCATGAGCATCTTGAGCTATATCCTTGGAATATCCGGAATTAGGTTATTGACCCTATCTTGTTAGTGGATGGTTGGACATGATGATCAGTGTCAGGTCATGGGTATTTGGTTGGACACATAGACTCATGTAAGGACACCGACATTATTTCCACTGTCGGGTATGTGAGCCACCACCTGGGATAACGGCGCAGAGTTTTACATTACCCAAGGCCCATGTTTGATCTCGATATTTATGACCTCGTGTCTTGGTAACCCGTACACTTGCATACATGCACATATAATATTTTATACTCATACTCTCGTACTTAGCGTTTTATGCTCACGTCCTCGTACAAATTTTTGGACACCCTATTCCACAGGGCAGGTCTCAGACTTGATGGATCATGATGCTCTGGGAGACCGTAGTTGCAGGATGACAACAGTGGTGGACTTAGGTTCCAGTGGGGTTTTCAGTGTTGTGTTTTGATACAATGATTTTGATTTGGTTGTATAACTTTAGTATTTACAAATTCCTTTCCTTGGGATTGTATTTGGTTATGTTTTCCGCTGTTTAATTCTGATATCTGTTTATTTAAGTTATAATGCCTGCTTAAGTTCTTGATTAGTAGGTGATCACGGTGCGGGTCACTATAACAAAAAAGGTCGTCCATCCGAGGTTCTCGACGATATTCACGAACTGTCGTTGATGACTTCTAGGAGATAGTCAAGAACCAACGATCGACTTTTGAAATTTTTTATTTTTCTTTTCTATACTTTTCCGGATCTGAAAATTTCTGAAAAGTTTATACACGATTAGTTTTAAAGGAAACGATATAATAAAAGTAATTATAAAACAAATAGAATGCTGGAGATTTATGAATCAAAGAACAACATAGCTCTAATACCATTGTCAGCTTTCTTTGGAACCCGAATAAAAAACGCAATGGAAATTCAAAAAAAATTTCGACCTATCGTTCCCGAAGACAATGGTGGATTTACTTTGAATCATAACATGCATAAAATACTTTAGATGCACAAATAGACATTATGAAACGAACTTGGTTGTAGATGGATACTCCTGTCTTGTCCCACTTTGACCCGAATTTGGACTTTTCTGCAACCATCAAAAATTTGGTCCACCATCAAATGGATCTACCACGGATAATGGGCACTAGACATCTATTCTAATTCTACGAACAAGAAATCTAATTCCGTAAGAAAACCATCGTCGAAACGGTACATAGATTATATTATGAACAAAAAATAAATTCTCAATTTCTTGGAGAAGGCACTCGAGATTTTCTTTCGTAAAGCGAATCCCCATTTTTGAAATTCTCATTCTAGTTTTCGAAAATTGCATTGATTAAAAATATTTGATTTCAAAATAATCAAACATATTTTTACATTTTTATTATTCATATATGCTTATGTAGATACTCCTAAGATAAGAAAATAAAATCCTTCCATTTCCTTTTCTTTATCTTGTTTGTTATGGTATATTTGTTAAAATTTTATTTAATTTAATACTATCTAAATAGTATTTCAGTTACACAATTAATTAAAATACTTATCGCAAAATATTTCATAACTCTCATATTGTAGTTAAGAAAAAATAAATCAAATGTATTTTCCCAACAAAAATTTCGTGCTAGTTACTACAATACTCATGTCAATGTTTTCAATTTTCAGACCTTCTAAATATGGAAACATTTCAAAAATAGAAATTTAATTCGAATTTTTTGCCAATTTAAAATTAGCCCATAATCAATATTGTAATCTTAATTACTAATATAATCATATTGAATTTATAACTCTTAAATTAAACTCATTGAATTTAATTATCTTTTTCGGGTATATTACAATTAGTATTTGTGTTCCTCAATAGTTCAGATGTATGCTAGTAATGAGATCACAAATAATTACTTTAGATTAAAAACATTTAATTTTTTGTGGAGATACCTTAATTGTTCGTATCAATTAATTAAACTATATCAATTAACGATGTCTGAAATCATTTCAATTTAACCCAATGAATCATGATTAGCACCTATAAACGTCGCGTCACGATCTCTTGATACAAACTGATAGTGATTACAATAACCTTCAGTTACTGTTAACATGCAATACGATCCATTCAGCTCATATGTCCCGATTGTATCTTGGAAATTAATTGGTTTGTCGAGACCCAAATTGATTTCAATAACTATGTGTATGTTTCAGCATGACATATCTCGTTGCATGTACTAGAGAAAATCTTATCTATAAAACATATATTCTATTATGGCTAGAGATTCCTTGAAATATTCTTTTGATAAAACACATTGGACGTCTACTAAAATAAGTGTGTAGCTGAATTCTAAACTACAATGCACAAACTCCTATCCTATTTACAATACACTGAACTTGCCAACTTATGATCCTCAAGGAATTGGAAAACAAGTCACAATGCAGTTCTCATCAAATAGAGCTACAATGGTGTATTGGGTTGTGAGGATTAATGGTGCACAACCATAACTATAAATTCTCTACTCGACCAATGGTAACAACTTAGAGAAATTAGAGAGGGTAGTTCGGTGTACTTATCCAATAAGCACTTATTTGAGTATACAGATGTCCCTACATCCATGCTGATGAAACATAACATCTACATAATATGAATACCAGTCTCGATCGAGCTTATCAATATACATTTCTTTGAGAGCTCATTTACCAGAAACTAATTTATAGAATACATTCACTTCTAAGATATTTGATCATTAGTTCAGAATCTATTATTTGGGATCATTCCGCACAATATCATGTTTCCCAATTAATATCTACACTGAGAAAGACAAAGCTCAGTTGATATAGTGACCCAACATTGAATCACCTACTAACTGGCAACTATGACATGCATTAAACTTAATTAAAGCATAAATACTAAACAGAGAAAAACATGCGAAAACATAACTCATAATTTACATATCAGCTTAGTACAAAAGTTTCAAGCTTATTTTCAGTAGTGATACAACCATATCTAAATAACTTAAGGTAAACATTATACAACTATATCGAATTCTGATATATAAAATATCCCCTGTAAGCTCCTGCTCCCTAGTCCTGCCTCGAACTACCGGCTACATCCATCATGCGACCTGCCCGTGGAATGGGGTGTCCAAGATAACAACTAGGACGTGAGCGCTAACGCCCAGTACATAAACATGAGTAAACATATGTATATGATGCATGCAACCGTGATGGGTCATCTGATAAGTCATGCTAAGTACATGCGCTAAATGAGTGCTGTAACCTCATAGATCAACCTCTGGGTACAACCACACTCTTCTAATACACTAGAGTAGTCAGACATACATATCCCTGCCATCGCGGTACTCTCAATGACAGACTATATAACAAGTATAGAGCTGAGCGGCTCTATAATCAGGGTATAACAAGGTATAGGTTCAACGTGTATGTGCACATGACATATGGATATAGAAAGCTGTAAAACATATATAATGCCACATAATAATTCCAAGTAAATGCAACATATAAACATGTATACTCGCTGGAAATCTCATTCAATGTGTACGTACATAACACCGAAGTCTAAACTAAGCTGAAAGAATACAACCCCTAGCTGTCCTAGGTTAAAACCCGACCCGACCTGGTCTCAAGCCCGACCCAACCTGATCAGCACCTGGTCAAGATCGACCAGACCTGGCCTCTCGGTCCGACCTCGAGCTCTTCCTTCCCGAGCTCCCGAGCTACTCTTTCCCGAACTCCCGAGCAGAAATATGAAGTGAGATGGAAGTGGTGTGATAATATCTGAACCATCAGCTCCTATTTATAGACAAAAAATCTGGGGTGTTTGGGATTCTCGAGCCAATGTCGAGACGTCTGAGCTCCTGAATTCTCTCCACGTATCAAATGCTTGAGCTGAGTTATTACCATTTTTGACACCTCATGCTTAGGCGCCAGCTGTCACTCATGAAAGCGTCCACACACCTGCCTGCCTGTCCTTGAGGGTTCGGCTTCTCTAATAGCAGTTCGGGATTCCCTAGCAGCAGGTCAGGATTCCCTAGCAGCTTTTCAAACTTCCTTATTAACAAAATTCCCTAGCAGCAGAATTCTCTAGCTAAAGAATCCCTAGCCGTATAATCCCTAGCAGCAGATTCCCTAGCTAAAGAATCCCTAGCCGTATAATCCCTAGCAGCAGATTCCCTAGCTGCTCATGTTTCCCTAGCTACTCGAATTTCCCTAGCTGCTATATTCCCTAGCTTCTCAGTTTCCCTAGCTGCTCATGTTCCCTAGCTGCAGTTCAGCAACTCAACAGTTCAGCAGTTCAGCAACTCAACAGTTCAGCAGTTTAGACAACGACCCAGATAGCATCACACTGACGTGAAGTCATAGGCAAATGGGTGACAAAATCCATAGTCACATGATCCTATTTCCATTCGGGAATCTCAAGATTCTGCAGTAATCCACCTTGTCGTCGGTGTTCAGTCTTGACCTGTTGACAAACGAGACATCGAGAAACAAATTGATACACACTCCGCTTCATCCCCTTCTACCAGAATCTAGTTCGCAAGTCCTTATACATTTTCATACTTCCAGGATGAACTGATAATCGAATCTTTTGAGCTTGAGAAAGAATATCGTTCCTGAGCTCCGCATCATAAGGTACAACCACTCGATTCGATAAGCACAATAAACCATCTGCCTGATAATGGAATCCAGATGTATTAACTCCATTGGCTAGATGTACCAAACGCCGAGTCTTAACATCAGATATCTGAGCTTCTCTGATCCAAGAGTACAATGTTGACTCAGATAAAATAGTATACAAACGAATCTCATTTCTTCCTTTCTTGTGCTTGAGTGTAAAACTTGTTATGGATTATGCCGGAGTGATCATGACGATAATATAATGCGGAATAAAATAATCAATAAGGGCACCAAAGATTTACGTGGTTCACCCAATATAGGCTAAGTCCACGGAGCTGCTGCAAATATTTATAACCGGAGAAATATTACAAGTGTATACAAAACACTATATCTCTCACACGATCCCAACACCCGAGTATTACCGAGAAAAATATTTCTCTAACTCACACAAGAGAACACTCAAGAAAACCCAAGAAACTCTTTTTTCTTAACTCTCTTTTCTTTTGCTCTCTCGCTCTGGGAGATATAAAACTGAAGAAATGGAGCTCTATTTATAGAGCTCCCGGTACGCGTGAATTTAATTCACGCGTCCTCACCAGCCATCTGCAGTCCACCATCCAACTAGCATTAAATATGTTTCCCGACAAACCATTTAATGTTGACCTAACATTTCTCCCACTTGAAGACTTGATCTCAATCATGGCTTCACACAGTCAATACAACAGCTCATGCCTTCTTTATTTATGCTTGTAGTCCAACTGAAGTCGAGCACAACTTCAGTTTGTCAGTGGTCACCACATTCGTAAAAATATCAGCAGAATTTTTACTTTCAGGAATCTTCTCAATCTTCAAGACTCCATTCACCCGATCTCTAAGGATCCCGATTCCAAGGATTTGTTTTGCAGCACCCAAATCCTTCATAGCAAATTCTATATTTAGTTTATCAATCTCCTTCAGACAAACTCCTGCTATCAACATATCATCTACATATACCAGTAGCATGATATAAGAACCATCAAGCTTCACATAACACCAGTGATCAGCATGATACCTGGGGAAACCATCATTATTCATTACACCATCAAACTTCTTGTACCACTGTCTTGGAGCTTGTTTGAGACCGTACAAGATTTTCTGAAGTTTGCACATCA
This sequence comes from Henckelia pumila, assembly GCF_033568475.1. Taxonomy (NCBI): domain Eukaryota; kingdom Viridiplantae; phylum Streptophyta; class Magnoliopsida; order Lamiales; family Gesneriaceae; genus Henckelia; species Henckelia pumila. The sequence goes on from NW_027331831.1 coordinate 7,506,893, forward strand.
TTTTCTCTTTTCCTCGTACTTAAAATCCCTGTGATTGATTCATTTCTTCATCTAGCTCACCATGAAGAAACACAGTCTTTACATCTAACTGCTCCAGATGCAAATCTTCTTTTACCATCAATCCATGTACAGTCCTGATAGTAGTTAACTTTACCACCAGAGAGAAAATATCAGTGTAATCAATGACTTCTTTTTCACCTTTTACAACAAGAATTTCTTTGTACCGCTTGCTACCATCGTGTTCTAACCAGTACTCCCACTTTCTATGTAAAACCTTTTTACCTTCAGAAAGTTCTGACAACTCCCACATGTGATTGGATGACAGTGAATCCATCACATCTTTCATGGCTAACTCCCACTGTTTAAATGTCTCATAAACATCTGATTTATTTTTCAAAAAATAAACCCAAAATTTCATGCTCGAATCGTCAACAGTAGTGCCATAATATCTTGAGTGATCTCCAAGGAATTTCACAGGAGATGGTCCACATACGTCAGTATGTACCAGCTCCAAATCCGCCGATTTCGGTTCTCTAACCTCTTTTGAAAAGCTCACCTTTTTTTGCTTTTCAAAAAATACAGCTTCACACGGCTTGTGTTCAACGATCTTTAATACCGGTAGCTTTCCATTTGAAACAAGCATTTTCATTCCCTTCTCACTCATATCTCCAAAACTAAGCCATAGACTTGAATTAGCACCAGCATCCACAGCTGCTAATATGTCTCTGCAACTAGAAGTCATGTACAGGGTTCCAGTTTTCGTTCCTCGAGCAATAATCATGGCTCCTTTGCTCACTTTCCAAGAGCCATCACCAAAGGTCACTTTATGACCTTCGTCATCGAGCTGTCCTACTGAGATCAGATTCCGCGTCAGTCTTGGTACATGTCTGACTTTATTGATTTTCTAGACAGATCCATTTGACATTTTCAACCGGACATCTCCCATACCAACAATCTCCAAAGGTTTTCCATCAGCCAGGAAAACTTTTCCGTAATCTCCCGCAATGTAATTATCGAATACATCACGATTACCAGTGGTATGAAACGAAGCTCCCGAATCCATAACCCAAGAGTCAATAGGGCTTTCCATGGATAACACTAAAGCATCGTGTACTTCCTCAGTAACATCATTTGCATTATTCTTGGGTGATCTGCAGTCCTTTTTCATGTGACCAGTTTCACCATAGCTCCAGCACTTCAATTTCTTTTCAAAGTTATTTTTGTCTTTTCCAGTTCTTGATTTGGATCTGCCACGCCATCGGTTAGAACCTTTTTCACTGCTCCTGCCCCTACTTATGTTTTCAAGATTTAGGGCAGATCTCAATGATGTTGCTTCTCCCGAATCCCTCATGCGAACTTCTTCACCAAGGATTCGATCTCTGACATCATTGAATTGTAAATTTCCTTTTCCAGCAGAATTGCTAACCGCTGCCCGCATCGGCTCCCAAGCATTTGGTAAAGACGCCAAAAGAATAAGTGCTCGAATTTCATCATCAAATTTAATTTCAACCGATGTTAGCTGGGAAACAATCGTGTTGAATTCATTGATGTGTGCCGCCACCGAAGCACCTTCCTCCATCTTCAAGTTGAATAACTTTTTCATGAGGAACACTTTATTATTTGCTGATGGCTTCTCGTACATGTTCGATAAAATGGACATCATCTCCTCTGTGGTTTTTGCCTCCGCCACATTGTGTGCCACGTTCTTTGTTAGGGTCAATCGTATTACCCCTAACACTTGTCGGTCAAGAAGTTCCCACTCATCATCCTCCATCTTTTCTGGCTTCACCCCGGATAGAGGTTGATGTAGCTTCTTGCTATACAGATAATCTTTTATCTGTAACCGCCAGAACGTGAAATCTGTACCATCGAACTTATTGATTCCCGGTCCTGATCCGTTATTTCCGGCCATCGCTTCTACTGCCTTAATAAAATTTCAAAAAATCTTTTCTGATGTGGAAGATCAGACAAAGCTGCGACCACAGAGCATACTCAGAATTTTAAGAAATTTTTCACCAAGGCTCCCGGACACCGTAACTGCTCTGATACCAGTTGTTATGGATTATGCCGGAGTGATCATGACGATAATATAATGCGGAATAAAATAATCAATAAGGACACCAAAGATTTACGTGGTTCACCCAATATAGGCTACGTCCACGGAGCTGCTGCAAATATTTATAACCGGAGAAATATTACAAGTGTATACAAAATACTATATCTCTCACAGGATCCCAACACCCGAGTATTACCGATAAAAATATTTCTATAACTCACACAAAAGAACACTCAAGAAAACCCAAGAAACTCTTTTTTCTTAACTCTCTTTTCTTTTTCTCTCTCGCTCTGGGAGATATAAAACTGAAGAAATGGAGCTCTATTTATAGAGCTCCCGGTACGCGTGAATTTAATTCACGCGTCCTCACCAGCCATCTGCAGTCCACCATCCAACTAGCATTAAATATGTTTCCCGACAAATCATTTAATGTTGACATAACAAAACTCAGTAAACAACATTCCTAAATCATATGAGATAATTCACTAGTCTGAAGTGCAGAAAGTCTCACCTGCCGACTCAAGGCATCAACAGTAAGGTTGGCAGAACCTGGATGATACTTGATCTCGCAGTCATAATATTTCAGTAAGTCCATCCATCGTCTCTGTCGCATATTTAATTCCGCCTGAGTGAATAAATACTTCAGACTCTTGTGATCCGTAAATATCTCAAATTTCTCTTCATAAAGATAATGTCTCCAGATCTTGAGCCCAAATACAATGACGGCTAACCCGAGATCATGCACTGGATAATTATTCTCATGCGTCTTCAACTGCCTATATGCATAGGCAATAATATGTCCATGATGTGTCAAGACACATCCTAACTCCTGACCAGAGGTATCAGTATAGACAATATAACCTCCTGATCCAGGAGGTAGAGCTAGCACAGGTGCAATAGTAAGACGTCTACACAGCTCATGAAATGATTCCTCACAATCCGAGGACCATATGAAGGCAACATCTTTCCATGTAACCTGAGTCAAAGGCCTGGCCAACTGTGCAAAATTCTCGATGAACCGATGGTAATAACCCGCTAAACCCAAGAAACTTCGAATCTCAGCAACCGTCGTTGGACGAGACCAGTTCAGCACTGCCTCTATCTTACTTGGTGATAAGTGATTTTTATGCACTTAATTTATATATGATTTGAATTGGATTTTGTGATGTATTGAGTGAATATTATGCGTATTTGTTGTTGTTTTTGTTAGTTGCAAGGATTTGAAGAAAAGTAGCAAGAAGAAGCGGAAAGCCGAATTACGGGACAACAAACTTCAGAAAATTACTGGGAATGTTACAGACATCTAAATCCGATCTCCACTGTTCAAATTGAATTTTAGGATGTTTTAAAGTTTCTGCCAAAATTTCAGCTCGATCCGATGGTTATAACTTAAGTTATGATTTTTACAAATATGCTGCGCAGATGGTGAAATGGAAGAACAAGTAGCGCCCCAGCTCTAGTTTTCCAGCGCTCCAGCGCCCATAAATTCATGTCCAGAGCGCCTCAGCGCCGTATTTTTAGCGCTCCAGCGCTAGACGTTCGTCATTGAAAAATAAAATACGAAACTTGAGCACCCCAGCACCGAATTATTAGCGCTCCAGCGCTGCGCAGTCTCCAAAAATATGGAAAGTCTTTAATCGAGTTTTAAAAGGGATTTTATGAATTATTCTGGAGGATACGATGGTTTAGAGAGTTTTCAGAGCATAGAGACGACTATTGAGAGTTTTGAAGTGCACAAGAGCTCGAGAATTTGATACGAAGACGGAAGACGGCGGCATCCGGCTACGGAAAAGCTTAATTTTACTTCGTTCTAGTTTTCCTTTAAACTTTATTTTTCTAGTTTGATGGATTATTTGAAGAACAAGTTTTGTTTGATCTTTGAATTTGTTATGAACTAATTTCTTAGTCTAGAGGTAGACGGATCTTGACTGGAAACCATGATTGAGATATTTTGATTTATATATTTGAATTCTTCGCACAGTTTATTTGTGTTTTTCTGATTTTAATGCTTTCAATTTACTGGCCATAGATTGAATGATAATTGATTTAGAATCTATCACTCGAGAGAGGAGATTTTGAATACGACATAGGAAAATACATCTTTGGTGTTTATACTGTTCGAGAGGCATATAACTGCATAGAAGTTATTAGAAAAATTCTTGTGCTCTTTACCGGATTTAATAGTTAAACTTAGATAGACATATTGAGTTTGCTATTGAATACGAATTTCTGCTTGACACTCGAGAGAGGTAGTAGAAAATAATAGGAATTCTTGGCTAATAAATTAGAAGAATTGATAATTGAACAATCATTAGAAATAAATTGTGGTGGACAGTCAAGTGAAGTCGAACCTCTAACATTCATCGCTTATTGAATTTTCTCTCGTGAACTCGTGGTTATTTAGTTTTGTTTCTTGAAAATTTTAGTTTTATAAAATCAGATCAATTTCGTAGCTCTACATAGGATTAGGATTTTATTAGTTACAAATATTTGATATAATATCATTTATTCATTCTCCGTGGGATCGACTTGGACTTAATTCCTATATTATTACTTGACATCGTGCGCTTGCGAGCGAAAAACACGCAACAAGTTTTTGGCGCCGTTGCCGGGGATTGAATTTTATTTGATTTATATTAAATTGTGCTAATTAGTCTTAATTTTGATTTAGAGCATTTTATTTTATTTTGTTGGTTCTAATTTAAAAAATTTCCCTGTCTATGCAGTTTATGCGAAAAAGCCAAAGTTACGACTCACTGCTATTTGATCCGAAAATCGAGAAAACTGCTAAAGCTTTGCGAAAATCTAGAATGGAAGAGTTGCAACAAATGGTTGAAGAAAGAAAAAGAGAACGCGTTGTCAATAATGCTCCGGTGCCGATTAGAGATCACTTTCGACCAGTGATCAATGCTCATTATTTTGGGATAGCTCGGCAGAACATCACGACAAATAATTTTGAGTTGAAGCCAGCTCTGCGTACTTTTCTGGAGATTGCTGACACAGTGAAGAATCATGGTGTTACTAAGGACACCATCAGACTACGATTGTTCCCGTTCTCTCTTAGGGACAATGCTCGTAGTTGGTTGCAGTCACTACCTCTTGGGAGTATCACTACATGGGAAGACATGGCATCCAAATTTCTGGTTAAGTACTTTCCTCCTGCCAAGTCTGCCCAGCTGAAAATTGAGATCACTAGTTTCAAACAACAAGATTATGAGTTACTGTATGAAGCTTGGGAGCGGTACAGGAATTTCTTAGGAAATGCCCGAACCATAATTTTCCGGACTGGGAACAGATCGAATTATTCTACAATGGTTTGAATGGACCAACTCGTATTTCTGTGGATGCTGCAGCTGGAGGTTCAATATTTTCTAAATTTCCTGAACAGGCTTATGATATGCTTGAGCAAATGACTGTTAACAGTTATCAGTGGCCGAGTGAGAGATCTGCAATAAGGAAGCCTGCTGGAATTCATGAGGTTGATGTGTTCACTGCTTTGACTGCTCAGATGGCTACTATTTCTACACAGTTGGCTGCACTGACCAAAGTCAATCAAGTTTCTATTAAGACAGCATCGCTGGCAACTACCGTAAATTCTGCTGATGGATTTGAGAGTGTGGAGCAAGCTCAATATGTGAACAACAGAAATTACAACAACTATCGAGGTAATCCTGTACCCAATCAATATCATCCTAGTTTGCGTAATCATGAGAATTTTTTATATGCAAATAATAATAATGTGTCCTCCTCCGGGATACAATACAAATAAGGGTGAGGGTAAGCCTCCTTTGGAGGATGTTGTTAATGCTTTTGTGCAGAAATCGAGCAAGAGGATGGCGAGGACTGAGACTCGCCTTGACAGCTTAGAGACGAATGTGGCCAACATGGGTGTTGTATTGCAATCCATGGAGACTAGCATTGGGCAATTGGCGAACTCACTGAAAGATAATAACAGAGGCCAATTCCCAAGTAATACTAAGGTGAATCCCAAGGAGCAGTGTAATGCTATCATGTTGAGGAGTGGGAAACAGGTGGATAATGAAGAGGGCAAATCTGAGAGCCAGATGTCTGAAAAAGTTGCAGTTGACGAGAATAAGGTTGAGGAGAAAGAGTCTGAACCTGAGCAGAAACTGATGTACAAATCTCCTCTTCCATACCCCCAAAGGTTGAAGAAGAAGGCAGTGGATGAGCAGTTCTCAAAATTCTTGGAGATTTTCAAGAAGATACATATCAACATCCCTTTTGCTGATGCTTTGGCACAAATGCCGAATTATGCGAAGTTTATTAAAGAAGTGATGTCCAAGAAAAGGAGGCTGCAAGAGAATGAGGTGGTGAGCTTAACTGAAGAATGTAGTGTCGTGCTCCAAAAGAATATGCCACAAAAGCTGAAGGATCCAGGGAGTTTTACTATTCCTTGCACTATTGGTTCTTCTTATTTTAATAATGCACTTTGCGATCTAGGAGCTAGCATTAATCTGATGTCTTTGTCTGTTTTCAGGAGCTTAGGACTTAACGAGGTGAAGCCCACAATGATCACATTGCAGCTAGCTGATAGATCTATCACATATCCGCTTAGAATCATTGAAGATGTTTTGGTAAAAATAGATAAATTTATTTTTTTGGCGGATTTTGTTGTGCTAGATATGGAGGAGGATGCAAATATGTGTTAGCTATGTTTCATATGCATATTTTTACTGTTAGTTTTGCATGCATTCATATGTTTTTGTGGTTGTTTTAGTTAGTTTTAGCATCTTTAATTCATTTATTTGCATAATACTCCTCTTGGTCTGTTTTGAAGGAAAACTTGGCATTATTTAGATTTTTGGACAGAATGTTGCTCGCTCGAGCGAGAGGCAATGCCCGCTCGAGCGAGCTCGAGGTTGCAAGTTTGTTCCAGAAGGTTGCTCGCTCGAGCGAGCTAGACGGGGCAAAAAGGATTCCGAGACAGAAGATGGCTCGCTCGAGCGAGAGGCTATGCCCGCTCGAGCGCGCAAGGTTGGAAAATTTATCTCCCGGACAGAGAACTGCTCGCTCGAGCGAGACCCTATGCTCGCTCGAGCGAGACCCTATGCTCGCTCAAGCGAGAATCGCGCACAGAGTTTTTAAAAACGGAAAGTATTACTCGGGAAGGATACCAACTTTTGAAGACCCTTGGGCATATAAATATGATTCTTATCAGCAGAATAAGGGTTTCACATCAGATTTGAAGGCAAGAGGCGGCTATCACCATCAACTCGATTCTTCTTATTTTTTATTTTATTTTTGGATTTGATTATTGATGTTTAGAGTAAAAAACTTTTGTTCTTAAATTATGTTGAACGTTGAGTAGTTTCTTTCGTTCGATCAAGGCCACGTGATTGGGCCATACAGTTTATGTAAAAACTTGATTTGTTTATTTGAGATTTTCAGACTTGATTGAGTTTATTGATTATCAAATTTATCTTTGTCTTACAAATTTCCTGACCAGTTGTTTGTTTGCTCGTTAATTGATTCCAAGTCGATAGAGGAGGTATCGAATTCGATCACTTTGATTTTCAACATAGTGTAAAACTGACTAGAAATAGAATTCGATTTCAATATGCGGTTTAGGTGTTTACTGAATTTTCACAGTGATTTATGCATTCAAATTTGATTAGAATTACGAAAGATTAGTTCATCAATATTTGAATAGGTTTGATTGTTCTAGAAATAGTCTTTCGAACAAATTAGGAAAATTCCCGTGAATTAAGATTAAGTCTGATATCTTAGATCAACTGCTTGTTGCATGAATTTTCTGGTACCTACGTGATCCTTGATCGAAATTTTCCAAAATTTTAAGTAATCCAAAGTTTTCCAGCTGCGTTTTAATTAAATTGATTTTTATTGCAATTTTAATCTTTAGTCTAAAATCTGAAATCATTATTTTTAATTAGTCTAGATTAAGTAGAAATAAATATATTTTGGTAATCATACTTTTAAAGTCTCTTTGGGTTCGACATCCGGACTTTTGTCCACTTTATTATAATTTGACCTGGTTCGCTTGCCAGTAGAATTTATTCATACCAAAATAGCCGGTCAAGTTTTTGGCGTCGTTGCCGGAGACTGTTTTTGATATCAGAATTTTTATTTCGCTTGAGTTTAGACCTTATTTATTTTCTAAATTTCTAACTAGAATTTCTTGGTGGCTTTCAGGTACCTTCTGTTGTGCATGCATAGCATTCGATCTAGAAAATTATTACCACTTGATTTGGAGATCGAACGCACGCTTAGCAGAATTCGAAAAGCCAAGAAAGCTATCAATCTTGAACTAGAGTCAGAATCAGAATCTGAAGTAGAGATGGCAGACAACCGCACTGTTTGGGATATCATCCGTCCGCAAATTGAAGGATATGGATCTAGCATAGTTCGCCCCGCTGTTGAGGCGAACACTTTTGAGCTGAAACCCTCTACTATTCAGCTAATTCAACTACAAGCTAGATTTGGGGGTACATCTGTGGAAGACCCCTACGCTCATCTGGAGCATTTTCTGTCGATCTGCGACACGTTCAAGGTGAATGGAGTAACATCTGATGCAGTGCGACTACGGTTATTCCCATTCTCTCTACAAGGAGAAGCTGCTGAATGGCTAGATGATCTGCCTGCTGGTTCTATCACTACCTGGAACCAACTTGTTCAGACCTTTCTAAATAAGTATTTTCCCCCTACAAAGATGGCTAAACTGTTCTCCGATATCATCTCATTCAGGCAGAAGGAAGCTGAATCTTTACATGCTGCTTGGACCCGATTCAAAAAGATGTTGAGGATGTGTCCTCAACATAACCTTACTCAGAGCCAGCAAACTCAGAATTTCTACAATGGGGCTGATCAATCTGTCTGATCCATGTTGGATGCCGCTGCTAACGGAAGCCTATTCAGGAAGACACCAGCAGAGGCATGAGAAATCATTGGAAATATGGCTGAAAGCAACATTGGATGGCCAGATGCTAAAAAGGAGAGAAAATCTGGAGTTCTAGAAGTCGACGCACTAACATCACTGAATGCCAAGATTGATGCTCTTACTCATCAGATGGCAGCTATGCAGACATCTTCAGCCAGCCAAGTGCAAGTTCAACAGCCTGACGAACAACAAGTATTTGAAGTTGATGCTGCGAACTTTATGGGGAATCAAGGGAGACAGCAGTACAATCCATACAGTAACACTTACAATCCTGGATGGAAAAACCATCCAAACTTCTCTTGGAAAGCTGCAGATCCTACAGCTAATACATCGAAGCCAGTCGAGAAGAAGCCTTCCTTTGAAGAAATTATGATGAAATATGTAGCTGGTACTGAGACCCGTCTACAGAATCAGGAGGCAATGTTGCAGAAGTTAGAGACACCGATGAGCCAGATAGAAACACAGTTGTCTACTCGGCCAGCAGGATCGTTGCCTAGCAATACTGAGCGGAATCCCAAGGATGTCAATGCTATTCTGGCGGTGACTAGATCGCAAGCAGACATTGTAGAGAAGAATACTAAGGATGAAGAAGCAAGTGAGCTAATCAAAGAAAAAGAGCTGGAGGAAGCATCAAATCCGTCAGACTCGACACCTACGGGCAAGAAAGGTAAGTCCTCTCACCCAGCTATTAATGAAAATATTGACTTGAGTAAACTTCCTTTCCCCCAAAGAGCAAAGCAACTGTAATTGGATAATCAATTTGCAAAATTCTTAGAGATTTTCAAAAAGTTTCATATTAATATTCCCTTTGCAGACGCTTTAGCTCAAATGCCCAGTTATGCAAAATTTTTGAAAGAAATTTTGACTAACAAAAGAAAACTTGTGGATTTTGAAACTGTGAAGTTGTCGGAGGAGTGTTCTGCTATTTTACAAAATAAACTCCCTTCGAAACTTAAGGATCCCGGTAGCTTTTCAATTCCATGCACTATTGGAAAATCATTTTTTAATAAGGCTTTATGTGATCTAGGTGCAAGTATTAATATTATGCCTTATTCATGTTTTGAAAAGCTAAGAATTGGTGAAGTTAAGCCAACTACTATCTCCCTACAATTAGCTGATAGATCTATAAATATCCAAGGGGGATTGTAGAGGATGTGTTAGTGAATGTTGATAAGTTTATATTTCCAGTGGATTTTGTTGTGCTTGATATGGAAGAGGATCGTGAGATACCTCTTATTTTGGGTAGACCGTTTTTAGCCACTGGAAAGACATTGATTGATGTGCATAAGGGAGAGTTGATATTGCGTATGAATGATGAGAAAGTAATTTTTAATGTTTTTCATGGCATTCGATATCCTGCAGACAATTCTGATTGTTTCAGAATTGATGTTACTGATGATTTGGTTGAGTGTTCTCTGCAGGAGCAGTTGTCGGTGGATCCACTAGAAATATGTCTGACAGGTACACCTGATGAAGAGCATGCTAGTGAGGAAGTTCATGAAGTAGCACGGTATTTGGATTGGAGTCTACCCTTCCACAGACTCATCAATACCAAGATGGGGGAGCTCAACCATACTCCAAAACCGATGAAGTCATCCACCGAGGAACCCCCTACTCTTGAACTTAAACCACTGCCTTCTCACTTAAAATATTTGTATTTATTAAAGAACGATAAACTGCCAGTAATTTGTTCATCTTCTTTGACAGGTTGCGAGGAGGAAAAGCTGTTGCGTGTGATTCGAGAGAACATAAGAGTCATAGGATGGAGCTTGCCCGATATCAATGGGATTAGTCCAACCACGTGCATGCACAAAATCTTGATGGAGGCAGAGCACAAGACATCGACTCAACCACAGAGGCGACTCAACCCAGCGATGCAAGAGGTAGTGAAAAAGGAGGTAATCAAGCTCCTTGATGCAGGTATTATCTACCCTATATCTGATAGTGAATGGGTGAGTCCAATTCAAGTAGTGCCTAAAAAGGGAGGGATGACTGTAATTGAAAATGCCAACAATGAATTAATTCCTACTAGAACTGTTACGGGGTGGTGGGTTTGTATTGATTATAGGAAATTGAATGATGTCACCCGTAAGGATCACTTCCCCATTCCCTTTATTGATCAGATGGTTGAGAGACTTGCAGGGCATGCGTTATTATTTTTTGGACGGTTATTCCGGATATATGCAAATTCCTATAGCACCTGAGGACCAACACAAAACAACTTTTACTTGTCCTTATGATACTTTTGCATATAAACGGATGCCTTTTGGGTTGTGTAATGCCCCTGCCACTTTTCAGCGATGTATGATGGCTATTTTTCATGATATGGTTGAAAAGTTTATAGAAGTGTTTATGGATGATTTCTCTGTGATTGGATCGTCATTTGATGCATGTTTGCTTAATCTGAAAAAAGTGTTACAGAGATGTGAGGAGAGCAATCTAGTATTAAATTGGAAAAAATGCCACTTCATGGTGAAAGAGGGCATTGTTTTAGGACATAAAGTGTCTGAGGTAGGTGTGGAGGTGGACAGAGCAAAACTTGAAGTAATTGAAAAACTGCCACCTCCCGCGAATTTGAAAGGAATTCGAAGCTTTCTTGGGCACGCGGGTTTCTATAGGAGATTTATTAAGGATTTTTCTTCTATTTCTAAACCCCTTACTAATCTGTTGATCAAAGAGGTGCCGTTTAGTGCTTGCAGGCTTTCCAGATTTTGAAGCAGAAATTAACAACTGCACCAGTGATAGTAGCACCTGACTGGAATTTGCCGTTTGAGTTGATGTGTGATGCCAGTGACACTACATTGGGAGCCGTGCTTGGACAAAAGAGGGACAAAACACTTCATGTGATTTACTACGCCAGTATCACCCTGTCAGCCGCCCAACTGAATTATGCAACTACTGAAAAAGAGCTTCTCCCAGTCGTGTTCGCCTTGGATAAATTTAGATCTTATTTAGTGGGAAGCAAAGTCATAGTTCACACGGATCACTCGGCATTGAAGTATTTGATGAGCAAAAAGGATGCTAAACCCAGGTTAATTCGTTGGGTTTTATTGTTGCAAGAATTTGATTTGAAAATTGTTGACAGGAAAGGCGCGGAGAATCAAGTTGCAGACCACCTTTCACGCTTGGAAAATCAAGGAGCTGAAGCGCAAATAATTCATGAAGATTTTCCAGATGAGAAGTTGTTTGAGGTAACGAAACTACCTTGGTATGCAGACATAGTAAATTACCTCTCAAGTAAGTTTCTTCCCTCACATTTAACTTATCAACAGAAAAAGAAATTTTTCGCTGAGTTGAAATATTTTTTGTGGGAAGACCCTTTTCTGTTTAAGATATGTGCAGATGGCATAATTCGTAGGTGTATTCCAGCGGAGGAGGTAAGCCCTATACTCTCACACTGTCATACAGGTCCGACTAGAGGTCACTTCGACGCGGGTCGTACCGTCGCTAAAGTACTTCAGTCGGGATTTTATTGGCCTTCATTATTTAAGGATGCATATACCTATGTGCTTGCTTGTGATTCTTGTCAGAAAGTGGGTAATATTTCTAGGAGACACGAGATGCCCCTTAATAATATTCTTGTTTGTGAAGTTTTTGATGTATGGGGTATAGATTTCATAGGACCGTTTCCTGTGTCTGAAAGGAACAAATATATTTTGGTTGCGGTCGATTATGTGTCTAAATGGGTTGAAGCACTGGCTTGTAGGACGAATGACTCTAGGGTGGTTATAAAATTTTTGAAAAAATTCATATTTTCTAGATATGGAATCCCTAGAGCCATAATTAGTGATGGAGGAACCCACTTTTGTAACCAGCAATTTGATAAGCTTTTGACAAAGTATGGGGTCACTCCCAAGGTGGCAACACCTTATCACCCCCAGACTAGTGGGCAAGTTGAGATTTCTAATAGTGAGTTGAAAAGAATTTTGGAAAAGACTGTGAATTCCAACAGAAAAGAGTGGTCGAATAAATTAGATGATGCATTATGGGCCTATCGAACTGCTTTTAAAACACCTATAGGAACTTCTACCTTTAGGTTGTTATATGGCAAAACATGTCATCTTCCTGTTGAACTTGAGCATAAATCACTATGGGCTACTAAATTTCTAAATTTTGATGTGCAGGCTACAGGTGAAGAACGTTTGCTACAATTGAATGAACTTAACGAGCTTAGGTTGGATGCCTATGAGAATGCCAGAATTTACAAAGAAAAAACTAAGAAATGGCATGATAAGCGCATTGTCTCACGTGAATTCGAGGTAGGCCAAACTGTTTTATTATATAACTCACGTTTGAAGCTCATGCCAGGAAAGCTACGGTCGAGATGGTCAGGACCGTTTACTATCAAGCAAGTGATACCGTATGGTACTATCGAAATTCATAGTCCTACAACAGGAGCTTTCAAAGTTAACGGGCATAGGATAAAAATTTATCGAAGTGGTATAGTGGATCCGACACAGACCACCATCGACTTGCAAGAGCCGATAAATTAAAAAGGGAGGTACAGTCGGGCTATAGACTATAAATTTAGCGATGTCTGAGAGGCAACCCAGTATTATTTTTCCTTATTTTCCTTGGTCTTATTTATTGCTTTTTAATTAATTATTGAAGTTTTTGTGTTTTTTTTCGAAAATTTTTGAAAAAAGAAAAAAATAATTTTTATTTTTCTCGCTCGAGCGAGAGCCCCATCTCGCTCGAGCGAGTGCTTCTCTGGTTGAAGCCCATTTTTTTTTATTTTTTATTTTGGCTCGCTCGAGCGAGATCTCTTTCTCGCTCGAGCGAGATGAGTTCTGACCCCGAAATCATTTTGGGCTCGCTCGAGCGAGCCTCCTAGCTCGCTCGAGCGAGCGGGGCGTTTACAGAATATAGTCGGGACCCCCTTTCTTCTCCCCTCATTGTTTTTTCTCTCAAATTCTTAGAACCCTAAATCCCCAAATCGCATCTAATTCGATCTCACCAATTTGCAGGTTAAATTTGCCGCTTCCGTTTGCTCTTCCACTCCAGTTATACTCAATCCATTCCCCTCACCTCCGTCCGGCTCTCTCCAGGCCGAATTCCTGCACGCCGTTCACTCCTCCACACCGGGAATCTACTTAGCCGCCACCCATCTGTTACTCTTCCGTCTCTCCTCCACTCCAGGTATAATCCAAGCTTCTACATAGTCCGCAATCTCTCGCCGGAATTTGCTCAGATTACTTTCAATTCAATGGGTCCTAAAAAAGCACGATTGGATGGCGCCTCTACATCTCAGCGAGCTCCGGCATCTTCATCTTCCTCGGGCATCGCCGGAAAATTTGTTAATACCGCTGCAAAAGAAAGGTACGACCGTGCTAAATTGAATCGCACCCCTATTCCTAAGAGGGGTGTCGAATTAACTCATAGGGATAGTGGTGTTGCGATTGATATAATGAATAGGAATTGGGAATTTTTCTGCCAACAACCAAAGGCGACGGTTGTGCCTTTAGTTCGAGAGTTTTATGCTAATGCTGCTGAAAGAGAGGATGGTAAAGCCTTTGTTAGAGGGAAAATAATTTCTTTTGATGAACATGCTTTGAATGCTTTACTTCAAACTCATGCGGTTGATGATAGTTTTTATCAGAATTTGAAAGTCGACCCCGACTATACTGAAATTCTGGAGCAATTGTGCTATGAAGGGGCGGCTTGGCATGACCCGGTTGCATTTTTACATTTTCCTGAAAAATATATGTTATTGGACTCATCCACCTGGTTCGCATTTGCCGCTAAACGTCTGATGCCTATATCTCACACGAGCAGTGTGAACATGGCAACTGCCATTCTGTTATATGCTTTGAGTTTGGATTGCCCGATCAATGTCGGTAGGCTTATTCATAGTGAGATTCGTCGCTGCATCTATACGCCATCTCCTCTGGGTCTTTTCTTTTCTAGAATTATTTCAGAGTTATGCATTCAAGCTGGGGTCCAGGTTCGAGCTGACGAGGAATGGCTGCAGCCACGACAGCCCATTGATGCTACACTTGTTGCAAAGAAGAAATCAAAGAGGAAGAAGGACTTTCCTTGGGCAGGACACACAAGTTCTAGTTCTGCTCCGGCACCTCCTCCACGACATCCCCGTCGTAGGCCATTTCCTGAGGCCATTCATGAGCTCACTGCTTTTGCTCATGTTCAGAATGATTTTATGGCAGCTGCGACCGCGAATTTCCAAAGGATAGATGCTCTTCTCTCTGGCCTTACCACACAAATGAGGCTCGACACCTCATCTATTCCTGATGCTGTGCCATTCCCGCCTCCATTCCATTTTCAGTACGCTGCTCTAGACCCATCATATCAGGAGCCACCATTCCAGCACCCGCCTGCACCACAGGATGCTTATGTTCCACAGCCTCCTCCAGAATATGAGGAGGATCCCGATGCTTTTGCACCGCAGTAGACCAGGGGAGTTCCTTTTTATGTTTTGTGCATTATGTTTTCAGTGTTGTCCTTTGCATTTGTTGTGTGTTTGTCAGCGTTTTTGAAGTATTGAGGGCAATGCTTTAGATTATTAGGGGGGGTGTTTAGTTATAATGTTTTGTGTTCATTTTGTTTACATTCATTTTGTTTCGTCAGTTGCATATAGTTCATTTACATAGCATATCATTTCGTTACTGGTGTGTTGAGTCAAGAACAAATTGGATAGCATGGCCAATGATGAGATTGTTTTTGCTCTGTTTTGAAACCGTAATCCATGTCCATCTGCCTATCTGACCACTGCGAAATGGTGAAACCAAGTAGATGAATGATCTCTAATTTACTCGGTGATTTGTACTAGAATATGAGTTTGAAAAATGCAAACCAAAAGATGATTGAGGCGTTGTTGTGATTTTTGGGCCTAATTTTCTTTGAATTCATTATCTCTAGTGCCCTCTTGAGCCTTCACTTATATGAGTACGTGAGGTACATTTTTTGAATTTGTTGATAATCATCGTTCACTGTTGATAATTGGTTGTTTCTGCACTGATTGAATTTGTATGAGTTGATGGTGAATTGAAACGTGTCTAGAACTAGTTCGAACACTCTTCGAGGCGCAATACGGGCAAAACTGTGATTAGGGATGATTTAGGCAATTTTTCTGTGAATCGTTTGAGCTTTTCAAGCTACACATTGATACATTCTATCCCTAGTACCTTATTTGAGCTTTAATGAAATCGAATGGCACGCATGAAAACGTGTGGTAAACCCCATTTGTCATCTTTTTACGGACCTACATTCATTACCAACTACTAGCTTAAACACTAATTCCCATCTTAAAAGGAGTAAATTGCATGTGTAAATGATATGTCCTCCTGCGTCTGAATTTGAAGAGTGGAATAGTATGAAAAAAAAAAAGAAAAAAAAAGGTAGAATGGATTAGAAAGGAAATTTGAAAATATGTGAATCAATGGTTGGATGAGGTGATTTGGAATGAAACAAGAAAAAGGAGGTGAATAATAATGGTGTAGTCATAATTTACTCCTTGCTTTGAACTGTTATCCTTCATTTGTAGCCATAAGTCAGGCCTAACGTTACAAGCTTATTAAGTCCTCTTGACCGAGTCACATTTGCCTAATATACTAGTGGAGAAGAGTTGCAAGAATTTAGCATATGGACTGTTGATAGACACTATTGATAAGTATGAATTTTTAATCAATACACGCACACACTATTTCTTTTTGTCTTAACCTGATTGTGAGTGTGGCGATGCCAGCTGTTTGATTCCTTGGTTACCTGTAAAAGTCCTCATGAGATAGGAATGTGTGGATGGGATTTATATGAAGGTACTTTGAAACATGAGTTGAAGATATTATAAGTTTATGCGGTGATCCAGTTTATTTATAAACTTTTACGAGTTAGTAGGTTTGATGTGATTGGATTGGATTTGATTTGTTTTTGAAAAAAAAAAAAAAAAATTTATTGCTGAGGCCATTGATCCATAGTATTTCTTGATTCTTGATTGTGTGTTTGTTTAGTCTTGCTCAAGGGCGAGCAAGATTTAAGTATGGGGAAGTTGTTAGCTATGTTTCATATGCATATTTTTACTGTTAGTTTTGCATGCATTCATATGTTTTTGTGGTTGTTTTAGTTAGTTTTATCATCTTTAATTCATTTATTTGCATAATACTCCTCTTGGTCTGTTTTGAAGGAAAACTTGGCATTATTTAGATTTTTGGACAGAATGTTGCTCGCTCGAGCGAGAGGAAATGCCCGCTCGAGCGAGCTCGAGGTTGCAAGTTTGTTCCAGAAGGTTGCTCGCTCGAGCGAGAGGCTACTCCCACTCGAGCGAGCTAGACGGGGCAAAAAGGATTCCGAGACAGAAGATGGCTCGCTCGAGCAAGAGGCTATGCCCGCTCGAGCGCGCAAGGTTGGAAAATTTATCTCCCGGACAGAGAACTGCTCGCTCGAGCGAGACCCTATGCTCGCTCGAGCGAGAATCGCGCACAGAGTTTTTAAAAATGGAAAGTCTTACTCGGGAAGGATACCAACTTTTGAAGACCCTTGTGCATATAAATATGATTCTTATCAGCAGAATAAGGGTTTCACATCAGATTTGAAGGCAAGAGGCGGCTATCACCATCAACTCGATTCTTCTTATTTTTTTATTTTATTTTTGGATTTGATTATTGATGTTTAGAGTAAAAAACTTTTGTTCTTAAATTATGTTGAACGTTGAGTAGTTTCTTTCGTTCGATCAAGGCCACGTGATTGGGCCAGACAGTTTATGTAAAAACTTGATTTGTTTATTTGAGATTTTCAGACTTGATTGAGTTTATTGATTATCAAATTTATCTTTGTCTTACAAATTTCCTGGCCAGTTGTTTGTTTGCTCGTTAATTGATTCCAAGTCGACAGAGGAGGTATCGAATTCGATCACTTTGATTTTCAATGTAGTGACCCTTACCCAGATCACCTACTAAACAGAACTTATGCATGCAATTAACTTAATAAAACAGATATCAGAATAAAACTGCGGAAACCAATAACATTATACAATCCCAAGTAAAGGAATCTGTAATTATCCAAAATTATACAACCAAATCGAATAGCTGTATAAACCCAAACAACAGTAATAAAGCCTAGACGAAGCTCCAGCTGGCCAACCACTGACTAGCCCCTCCTGGATCCACCCTCCTCGTCCAATCGCAAACCTGCCCCATGGAATAGGGTGTCCAGAAAATACAGAGTACGAGACGTGAGCATAAAACGCTCAGTGCGAGAGTATGAGTATACATGCATGCAAAGTGAACTCCCTATAGACTCGAGGTCAAGGATCAGATAACAGAGACAGACCGGGCCCTGGTATGTAGCACGCTGTGCCGTCGCTTCAGGAGGTGGCTCCCATACCGAGATAACTGTGGATACGCCGGACCCAAATCGATGGAAGTCCATCCACTAACAGGATAGGGTACAACCCTACTACAGACATCTCGAAGGAGATACAGCAAGATGCAAATGAATGCAGCATAATATCATGACATATAAATCATGCAGTCATATAATACATGCATACTCAGTCAGGATATCTCGAACAGTACTTTCGTACCTCAAATACCAGGTAGGCACTACCAGCTCTAAGTCCAAGCCTAAAGTCCGCCTACACAGCGAAATGATACTACTATCATTAAAGTGCTCTAAAAGCCTTAACTAAGCTATTGCATACTCCTAAATATTTATAGGAAGCAAAAGCTATACCTTCGTCCGTCGTTAGCCCTTTGATGTCGATGCCTCCAGAACTTGGGCACAACTCCGCTACGACTATCGAACGTCTAGACGACTCCCGGTTCAAGCCTAAGAAGACTAGAACAGCTCCAAAAGGACTAGAAAGGAAAGGAGAACTCGGAATTGGCAAAGAGAAATGAAGTCTCGGCCTTCTATTTATAGACAACGATCGGAACTTCCGATCCTCGATCGGAACATCCGAACTTCGATCGGAACGTCCGATCCTGCCATCGGAGCTTCCGAAGATCCTGATCTGCCACGTGTCAAAATATCACTTGTTGACTCCGGATAGGGGTGATCGGAGCTTCCGATCCCGATCGGAGATTCCGATCGTCCCTTCGGAGCTTCCGATCCGTCCAATCCCCAATTTATTTGATTAGCATTAATCCTTTAATTACTCAATTAGGGCACGGGCTACTACATTCTCCCCCACTTAAGATATTTCGTCCTCGAAATCAGATCTTAAGTACCGAATGCAAATACAGAAATCAGAAACATTCTTTATTCAAACAAACGTTTACAGAGTTTGCAACTGAATACAACTTAAAGAATGAAATCAAAACAACTCAGGATGGTCTTTACGCATCCTGTCCTCAAGCTCCCAAGTAGCTTCCTCAGTGCCTCGGCGCTGCCACTGAACTAAAACCAAAGTAATGACTTTGTTCCGTAAAACCTTATCCTTAAAATCAAGGATGCGAAGAGGTTTCTCAACATAAGTCAAATCCTTGTCTACCTGAACCTCAGACCGCTGCAGAATATGGGACTCATCCGCCACATACCGTCGCAACAGAGATACGTGGAACACGTCGTGAATACTGGATAGATGCGGTGGCAATGCTAGTCGATAAGCCAAATCGCCAATGCTCTCCAAGACCTCAAACGGACCGATAAATCTGGGAGACAACTTGCCCTTAAGGCCAAATCTGAGAATCTTGCGGAAAGGTGACACTCTCAGAAACACTTTCTCCCCGACCTCGAACTGCAAAGGCCTACGCTTAATATTAGCATAGCTGGCCTGACGATCCTGTGCAGTCTTAATCCGTTTCTTGATTTGATCAACAATGTCTATCGCCTGCTGGATAAACTCCGGTCCTTCAGCCTGTCTCTCCCCCACTTCTTCCCAGAAGAGTGGAGTACGACAACGTCGCCCATACAACGCCTCAAAAGGTGCCATCCCAATACTAGTGTGATAGCTGTTGTTGTAAGCAAACTCGATCAACGGCAAATGATCCTGCCAGGCTGAACCAAAATCCATGACGCACGCTCTAAGCATATCCTCTAACGTACGGATAGTGCGCTCTGACTGACCATCAGTCTCTGGATGATAGGCTGTACTCAAACTGAGAGTAGTACCCATCGCACGCTGAACACTCCCCCAGAATCTAGAAGTAAACCTGGGGTCCCAATCGCTGACAATGCTCACAGGCACTCCATGAAGTCGAACGATCTCCTGAATGTACATCCGTGCCATGCGATCCACAGAGTACTCTCGGCTATAGGCAATGAAATGCGCTGACTTGGTGAGTCGGTCCACCACAACCCAGATAGCATCACAGTTCCTCGGGGATACCGGCAAATGGGTCACAAAGTCCATAGTGATAAACTCTCATTTCCATTCAGGAATAGGCAGACTGTGAAGCAATCCTCCAGGTCGTCGGTGCTCTGCCTTGACCTGTTGACACACCAAACATCTGGAAACAAACTGATAAACACTGCGTTTCATTCCCTTCCACCAGAAACGAGTACGTAGATCCTTGTACATCTTGTTGCTCCCAGGATGAATACTCAACTTAGTGCGATATGCCTGAGATAAAATCTCCTCTCGTAACTCTTCATCCTGTGGAATCACAAGCCTACCAGACAAACACAGAAAGTCATCTGACTGATAATGAAATCCAGACGAGCTACCCTCGTTAGCTAGACGAGCTAAACGCTGGGTCTTTGAATCAGACATCTGAGCATCTCGGATCCGCGAGTACAAGGCTGGCTCAGATAATATCGTAAACATCTGGATACTCTGCATACCTTTCTTATGCTTGAAGGTATAACCTGAAGTACAACAGTCACTGATCGCACTAGACATCGAACAAGTCTGAAGTGCGGATAGTCGCACCTTGCGACTCAAGGCATCAGCGGTGAGATTAGCAGCTCCCGGATGGTACTTAATCTCGCAATCATAGTCCTTAAGAAAGTCCATCCAACGTCTCTGCCTCATGTTCAACTCCGCCTGAGTGAACAAATACTTGAGACTCTTATGGTCGGTGAAGATCTCAAATTTCTCGCCATACAGATAATGACGCCAGATCTTCAAAGCGAACACAATGGCTGCTAACTCCAAATCATGGACTGGGTAGTTGTCCTCGTGAAGCTTCAGCTGTCTAGAAGCGTATGCGATCACATGCCCATTCTGAGTCAGGACACAACCTAACCCCTGAAGAGAAGCATCCGTGTAAACTACATACCCTCCAGATCCTGACGGTAATGCTAACACCGGCGCAGAAGTCAACCGCCGTCGAAGCTCACGAAAATTCTCCTCACACTCGGAGGACCACTCAAAATTCACACCCTTGCGGGTAAGCTGCGTCAACGGTCGAGCTAACTGAGAGAAGTTCAGAATGAAGCGACGATAATACCCTGCTAGACCCAGAAAACTACGGATCTCAGCAACCGTCGTCGGACGTGACCAATTAAGTACCGCTTCAATCTTGCTTGGATCAACAGAAATCCCCTCCCTGGATATGATATGGCCAAGAAAAACCACTCTATCCATCCAGAACTCACACTTGCTCAGCTTGGCGTACAACTGCTCATCTCGAAGAGTCTGTAGTACCAACCGCAAGTGAGAAACATGCTCTTCCGTATTACGCGAATACACCAAGATATCGTCAATGAAGACCACGACAAACTTGTCCAAATACTCCCTGAAGACACGGTTCATCAGATCCATGAATATAGCCGGCGCATTGGTCAAACCAAATGGCATCACTAGGAACTCGTAATGCCCATAGCGAGTACGGAATGCAGTCTTGGCTACGTCCTGATCACGGACTCTCAACTGATGATACCCAGATCTCAAGTCAATCTTGGAGGAAATAGAAGTACCCTGCAGCTGATCAAACAAGTCATCAATACGAGGCAACGGATACTTGTTCTTCACAGTGACTCGATTCAGCTGCCGATAGTCAATGCACAGCCGCATCGACCCATCCTTCTTCTTCACGAAGAGAACAGGAGCTCCCCAAGGAGATACACTAGGACGAATGTACCCCTTGTCCAAAAGATCCTGTAGCTGATTCTTCAACTCACGCATCTCTGACGGAGCCAGACGATACGGTGCTCTAGAAATAGGCGAAGTACCCGGCATCAACTCTATGCCAAACTCGACTTTCCTAGCAGGAGGAAAACCCGGAATCTCATCAGGAAACACATCTGGAAATTCATCCACAACAGGAATGCTCTCTATCCCAAAACTCTCAGCGGACAAATCAACTGCATAGATAAGGTAGCCTTCCCCGCCAGACTCTAGAGCTCGACAGGCTCTCAAAGCTGATACCAAAGGCATCGGGGGTCGCGCTCCCTCACCATAGAAAAACCAACTCTCACTCCCTTCCGGATGAAAGCGTACTAATCTCTGATAGCAGTCCACTGAAGCTCGATAGGTAGTCAGCACATCTATTCCCAGAATGCAATCAAAGTCGTCCATCGCCAGGACCATGAGATTCGCCAACAGAACGTTCCCTTCGAACTCTAAAGGGCAACCCATCACTAGACGCTTAGCCAAAGCAGATTGGCCCGTCGGAGTAGAAATAGACATCACTACGTCTAGTGCAATGCATGGTAACTTATGCCTCTTAACAAAACGTGCAGAAATGAAGGAATGAGATGCACCAGTGTCAATAAGTACAAGAGCAGGTATACCATAATGCATAAATGTACCTGCGATGACTTTCTCATTCTCCTCCACAGCCTGATCATGTCTCAGGGCAAACACCTGGCCAGAAGCTCGTGGCCTCAAATGAGAACTCCCAGCAGACTGTCCCTGCGACCTCTGCTGAACGGTGGCCTGAGAACCCGATCCTGAACCAGAACCAGAACCGCCTCCCCCAGACAGTGGACAATCCCTCCGGATATGACCAGTCTCTCCACAACGGAAACAAGCTCCAGAAGCTCTGCGGCACTTGTCGGATGGATGGTTCTTCCCACAGTGATCACACTTGTCCTTCTTACCGAAATGGACAACACCTCCCGAACCAGAGGAAGAAGTAGACCCGGACTTCTTGAATGACTGGGCACGGGGGGCCAAAGAACTAGCAGGTCTCGACTGAGAGAAAGACCTGTTCCGCCGAATGCTGTCCTCCGCCTGGTGACAACGGCTCACCAAACCCTCGTAGGACATGTCGTCACCAACCGCCACACGGTCATGGATCTCAGGGTTAAGGCCCTGAAGGAACAGATTATACTTCATCTCTGAGCTATCAGCAATCTCGGGGCAATAGGATAGCAGATCAAAGAACCTCTGCTGATACTCATCGATAGACATAGTTCCCTATCGCAGACTCAGTAGCTCGACTGCCTTCGACTGTCGGAGTGCAGGAGGAAAATACCGCTTTTGGAAAGCTGTGCGGAACTCGGCCCAGGTGGCCACTCCTCTCGCCGTAACAAAAGGTGCAGAAGTAAACCTCCACCACCTGCGCGCACGCCCATCCAGAAGATAGCCAAGGGTCTCCACCTTCTGCTCATCGGTGCATTGGAAAGTCTGAAAAGTCGTCTCCATGCGGTCTAACCAGTTCTCCGCATCCTCCGGAGACTCACCTCCAACTAAGGGCTTAGGACCCATAGCTAAGAATCGACGCACAGTGAAACGCTCGTCGTCATGGTGACGATGACGCCGTTCTCGACGAGGCTCCCGGTCGGCATCACCCCAACGCCCACCAACACTGCCATGAGAACTCTGGTCGTCACGATTTGACATCTACAAAAATACCTCAAGATGAGACTAAATCCCAAGAAATCTTTTGCATGCTCTGATACCATAAATATAGTGACCCTTACCCAGATCACCTACTAAACAGAACTTATGCATGCAATTAACTTAATAAAACAGATATCAGAATAAAACTGCGGAAACCAATAACATTATACAATCCCAAGTAAAGGAATCTGTAATTATCCAAAATTATACAACCAAATCGAATAGCTGTATAAACCCAAACAACAGTAATAAAGCCTAGACGAAGCTCCAGCTGGCCAACCACTGACTAGCCCCTCCTGGATCCACCCTCCTCGTCCAATCGCAAACCTGCCCCATGGAATAGGGTGTCCAGAAAATACAGAGTACGAGACGTGAGCATAAAACGCTCAGTGCGAGAGTATGAGTATACATGCATGCAAAGTGAACTCCCTATAGACTCGAGGTCAAGGATCAGATAACAGAGACAGACCGGGCCCTGGTATGTAGCACGCTGTGCCGTCGCTTCAGGAGGTGGCTCCCATACCGAGATAACTGTGGATACGCCGGACCCAAATCGATGGAAGTCCATCCACTAACAGGATAGGGTACAACCCTACTACAGACATCTCGAAGGAGATACAGCAAGATGCAAATGAATGCAGCATAATATCATGACATATAAATCATGCAGTCATATAATACATGCATACTCAGTCAGGATATCTCGAACAGTACTTTCGTACCTCAAATACCAGGTAGGCACTACCAGCTCTAAGTCCAAGCCTAAAGTCCGCCTACACAGCGAAATGATACTACTATCATTAAAGTGCTCTAAAAGCCTTAACTAAGCTATTGCATACTCCTAAATATTTATAGGAAGCAAAAGCTATACCTTCGTTCGTCGTTAGCCCTTTGATGTCGATGCCTCCAGAACTTGGGCACAACTCCGCTACGACTATCGAACGTCTAGACGACTCCCGGTTCAAGCCTAAGAAGACTAGAACAGCTCCAAAAGGACTAGAAAGGAAAGGAGAACTCGGAATTGGCAAAGAGAAATGAAGTCTCGGCCTTCTATTTATAGACAACGATCGGAACTTCCGATCCTCGATCGGAACGTCCGAACTTCGATCGGAACGTCCGATCCTGCCATCGGAGCTTCCGAAGATCCTGATCTGCCACGTGTCAAAATATCACTTGTTGACTCCGGATAGGGGTGATCGGAGCCTCCGGTCCTGATCGGAGCTTCCGGTCCTGATCGGAGCTTCCGATCCAGCCACACGTCATGGATGACGTAATATCATCGGTGCCTCCGATCCCGATCGGAGCTTCCGATCGTCCCTTCGGAGCTTCCGATCCGTCCAATCCCCAATTTATTTGATTAGCATTAATCCTTTAATTACTCAATTAGGGCACGGGCTACTACATTCAACATAGTGTAAAACTGACTAGAAATAGAATTCGGTTTCAATATGCGGTTTAGGTGTTTACTGAATTTTCACAGTGATTTATGCATTCAAATTTGATTAGAATTACGAAAGATTAGTTCATCAATATTTGAATAGGTTTGATTGTTCTAGAAATAGTCTTTCGAACAAATTAGAAAAATTCTCGTGAATTAAGATTAAGTATGATATCTTAGATCAACTGCTTGTTGCATGAATTGTCTGGTACCTACGTGATCCTTGATCGAACTTTTCCAAAATTTTAAGTAATCCAAAGTTTTCCAGCTGCGTTTTAATTAAATTGATTTTTATTGCAATTTTAATCTTTAGTCTAAAATCTGAAATCATTATTTTTAATTAGTCTAGATTAAGTAGAAATAAATATATTTTGGTAATCATACTTTTACAGTCCCTTTGGGTTCGACATCCGGACTTTTGTCCACTTTATTATAATTTGACCTGGTTCGCTTGCCAGTAGAATTTATTCATACCGAAATAGCCGGTCAATATGCCACTGATATTGGGGAGACCTTTCTTGGCCACTGCTGATGCCAAGATTGAGTTGAAGAATGGTGAGTTGTCGATGGGTGTGGACGGATAAAGAGTTATTTTTAACATATTTAAGAAATCAAGTAATCCACCCATCGAGGAATTATACATGATTGAGCGAGTTGTGAAGCTGGATGGCCATCCCAAACTTGTTCATGAGGTAGATTCAAAGAAGAATGATCCGAAGGTTCCAAAGAAGAAGAAGAAGAAGAAGAAGAAGAAAACGAAGAAGAAATCAAAGTTTAAAAAGGTTGTTGAATATATTTGGAGGGTGAAAGCGAAAGGGATCAACAAAGCGGAACCGGGCTAGAATTATAATAAAGTCGGGCTATGGACTATAAACTAAGCGCTTTTTGAGAGGCAACCCAAGCTAGTTTTTTTTTGCGTTTTTTTTTATTTTAGTTGTTTTTGTTTTTATTTTTATCATGAAGAAACTAGACATTAATAATGATTTTGAATTGTGTAGGTTAAAAAGTATGGAGCTGAAAGAGTTTAGGAGTCACCCCTGATGAAGAGTTTTGAGTGATTAAGATGGTGCCGAGTACTGATGCTTGGTGCCTAAGGTATGTGTCCCTTGTTTTTAATGAATATTGTACATTGAGGACAATGCACAATTTAAGTTTGGTGGGGTGTTTAAAAATTGTGAAAATTTGAAATTTTTTATGAGTTAGTTGGAGTTGAAGGCATGATATTGTAATTGTGTTGGCCTATGATGAAAATAAATTTTGTGTGCTGAAAAAGTTTATGTTAGCTATATTTAATCTTGAGTTCTCATATTTATGCACGAATGCCATGATTTTTGATACTCTTAGCAATTAGAAAAAAATTATGTGGATTTGTGATGCGGATTAGAGGATTTGATTCTTAACTCTTGTGATTTTTATTTGAAACTGAGGTAGATTTTTAAGATCACAGAAGTGATTTAGGCGTTTTTTTTTTCGAATCTATTGAGTTTTTTTAGCCATTCTATATTCATGAAAAATCCAAAACAAATTGAGTAGCTAAAAAGTTCAAAGAAAAGTAATGGCGGAGAAAGTAAGGTGAGGGGAGGCCTTGAAAAGAAAAAAAATGGATTGAAATTCTAGTCCAAATACAAGGCATAAAGATGGAGATGTATGGAGTAGAAGAAAGCCAAGACTAATGTCTGACAATGCAAATAAAAAAATTTTAGCTACTCATAATCCTGCACAAATTGAAAATATTCAATTCCCTTTGCTTTGCATCATGATTCCTTGTTTACATTGATATATATATGGATGCTTATCTCCTGCTGATTATACTTGAGCCTAATGTTAACCGAAAAAGTCCTGTTGATCTGTGTGAGTAAAAGTTGAACTTGGTTGAGAGTATTTTGAAACTTGAGGGCGGAGTTAATGATTTTATGAAGCTTACGAATTGCATGATTTTACCGAAAGTTAGGTGGGTAGATGAGATTGGCAAATCACACACTCACGAAAACTCTTGAAAAAATTAGCTGACATGTGTATTGAATTTTGGAATGTATAAATTCGGAGGTCGACTATATTGCTCATTACTGTTTTGCTCGGGACTAGCAAAATTCTAAGTTTGGGGGGATTTGATAAGTGCATTTTATGCACTTAATTTATATATGATTTGAATTGGATTTTGTGATGTATCGAGTGAATATTATGCGTATTTGTTGTTGTTTTTGTGAGTTGCAAGGATTTGAAGAAAAGTAGCAAGAAGAAGCGGAAAGCCGAATTACGGGACAGCAAATTTCAGAAAATTACTGGGAATGTTACAGACATACAAATCCGATTTCCACCGTTCAAATTGAAGTTTAGGATTTTTAAAGTTGTTGCCAAAATTTCAGCTCGATCCGACGGCTAGAACTTAAGTTATGATTTTTACAAAAATGCTGCGCAGATGGTGAAATGGAAGAACAAGTAGCGCCCCAGCTCTAGTTTTCCAGCACTCCAGCGCCCGTAAATTCATGTCCAGAGCGCCCCAGCTCCGTATTTTGAGCACTCCAGCGCTAGACTTCCGTCATTGAAAAATAAAATACGAAACTTGAGCGCCCCAGCGCCAAATTATTAGCGCTCCAGCGCTGCGCAGTCTCCAAAAATATGGAAAGTCTTTAATCAAGTTTTAAAAGGGATTTTATGACTTATTCTGGAGGATACAAGGGTTTAGAGAGTTTTCAGAGCATAGAGACGACTATTGAGAGTTTTGAAGTGCACAAGAGCTCGAGAATTTGATACGAAGACAGAAGACGGCGGCAACCGGCGATGGAAAAGCTTAATTTTACTTCGTTCTAGTTTTCCTTTAAACTTTATTTTTCTAGTTTGATGGATTATTTGAAGAACAAGTTTTGTTTGATCTTTGAATTTGTTATGAACTAATTTCTTAGTCTAGAGGTAGACGGATCTTGACTGAAAACCATGATTGAGATATTTTGATTTCTATATTTGAATTCTTCGCACAGTTTATTTGTGTTTTCCTGATTTTAATGCTTTCAATTTACTGGTCATAGATTGAATGATAATTGATTTAGAATCTATCACTCGAGAGAGGAGATTTTGAATACGACATAGGAAAATACATCTTTGGTGTTTATATTGTTCAAGAGGCATATAACTCCATAGAAGTCTTTAGAAGAATTCTCGTGCCATTTACCGGATTTAATAGTTAAACTTAGATAGACATATTGAGTTTGCTATTGAATACGAAATTCTGCTTGACACTCGAGAGAGGTAGTAGAAAATAATAGGGATTCTTGGCTAGTAAACTAGAAGAATTGATAATTGAACAATCATTAGAAATAAATTGTGGTGGACAGTTAAGTGAAGTCGAACCTCTAGCATTCATCGCTTATTGATTTTTTCTCTCGTGAACTCGTGGTTATTTAGTTTTGTTTCTTGAAAATTTTAGTTTTATAAAATCAGATCAATTTCGTAGCTCTACATAGGATTAGGATTTTATTAGTTATAAATATTTGATATAATATCATTTATTCATTCTCCGTGGGATCGACTTGGACTTAATTCCTATATTATTACTTGACATTTTGCGCTTGCGAGCGAAAAACACGCAACACTTGGATCCACATATATTCCTTCACTTGAAATCACAAGACCGAGAAACACTACCCGATCAAACCAAAATTCGCACTTGCTAAATTTCGCATATAGCTGCTTATCTCGTAACGTCTGCAGGACAATTCTCAAATGATGTGCATGCTCATCCCTGCCATGAGAATAGACAAGAATATCATCAATGAAGACGATGACAAATATATCCAGATATTCCCAAAATACTTGATTCATCATATTCATAAAGACTGCCGGTGCATTCGTCAAACCAAATGGCATCACCAAAAATTGATAATGTCCGTATCTGGTCCTAAAAGCAGTCGTAGAAATATCTGAGTATCGTACCCATATCTGGTGGTATCCAGATCTCAGATCTATCTTGGAGTAGATAGAAGTACCTTGTAATTGATCGAATATATCATCAATTCGTGGCAAAGGATACTAATTCTTGATGATGACATGATTCAACTGCCTGTAGTCAATACACAATCGTATCGATCCATCCTTCTTCTTGACGAATAACATAGGTGCTCCCAACGGAGAAACACTTGGACGAATATATCCCTTATCAAGCAGATCCTGCAACTGCTGTTTCAATTCCCTCATCTCTGACGGTGCCAGACGATAAGGTTTTCGGGATATAGGCGTTGTTCCTGGTACTAGATCAATACCAAATTCAACCTCTCAAACCGGAGAAAAACCAGGAATCTCGTCAGGGAATACATCCGGAAACTCGCTGACAACCGGTAACTGATCAATACCCGGACTACTCGTGGACATATCAACTGTATAAATGAGGTAGCCCTCCCCACCTGACTCTAAGACATGACATGCCTTCAGAGCCGATACAAGTGGCATAGGAGGTCGTGCTCCCTCACCATAGAAGTACCAGATATCACCCTCATTCGGATGAAACTGTACCAGACGCTGATAACAATCCACAGTAGCGTGATACAAAGTCAGCATATCTATTCCCAAAATACAATCAAAATCTATCATCGCTAAGATCATCAGATTAGCAGACAACAAGTAACCCTCAAACTCTAGAAGGCAACCCATCACTAGACGGCAGACGCTTAGTTACTACCTCCTGTTCCAACGGAGTAGATACAACTAAATCCAGGTCTAATGATATATATGGCAATCTATGATTCTTCACAAAACGTCTAGAATTAAAGGAATGCGATGCTTCAGTATCAATTAAAACAAGTGCAGGAATACCGCATAACAAAAAGGTACCTGCCAACATTCGATCGCTTCCATCTTTAGCCTCTTCCTGAGACAGAGCAAATACTTGCCCTTGCGTATGTGGACAGAAACTAAAAGAACTAGATGGTGATGGCTGCTGACGTGGATGAGTAGAAGCCTGAGATCCCATCTGTGATCCCGATCCACTCGCAGCTCCCGTACGCTGAGGACAATCTCTCTACAGATGTCTCTGCACACCGCAAATATAACATGCACCAGAAGCCTTTCGACAAGAAGATGCAGAATGCTTCCCACCACAGTGACTGCAAAATTCATATTTCTTCTTATTTTTCCCAAACCGGAACATACCTCGTGAACCACGAGATCCATAATAAGTAGTAGAAGAAGACATAGGTCCAGATTGCACAACAGATTGAGCCCTAGGCCCAAGAGATCCACTAGGCTGTCCTGGCATCATCAGCAGTGCTCGCCAATTGCTGTTCTCCACTTGACGTCACCGATTAACCAGAGTCTCATAAGATGTCGGATCATCACAGACAACAACCTATGAATAAATATCCTGATTCAAGCCTTGCAGAAAGATATCATACTTGGACGCATCACTCTCATTGATATGGGGACTGTAAGGTAGCAGATCAATGAATCGCTGCTGATACTCATCAATAGTCATAGATCTCTGCCTCAGCGTAAGCAACTCCATTGATCGTGCCTGACGAACAGCTGGAGGAAAATATAATTTCTGAAACTGCTGACGGAAATCCTCCCAAGTCACCCGTCCTCTCTCAGTACGCGCCTGAGCTGCCTTAAAATCCCACCATAAGCGTGCACGTCCATCTAGAACAAACTCTATAACTTCCATCTTCTGCTCCTCAGTACACTCGAAAGCACAAAAAGCAATTTCGATTCTGGCCATCCAGTTCCTCACTTCCTCAGGATTCTCGCCTCCCAACAAGGGTTTCGTTCCTACCTGCATAAACTTATTGATAGTGTAGCGATGTCTACCCTCAAGAGGACGATGTCGATCCTCATGATGATGACGATGGTGACGATGCTGATGACCATCTCCCTGGCCAACACTACCATGACTTTCTTTACCTCCATCAGCCATTATCTGAAAAGATTTGCACATTAAAATCCCAAATGCGCAAAATCACTCAAAACTAGGTTAAATTCCAAGTACTAATCCCAAAATCTATGCATGCTCTGATACCAAAAATATAGTGACTCAGCATTGAATCACCTACTAACTGGCAACTATGGCATGCACTAAACTTAATTAAAGCATAAATACTAAACAAAGAAAAACAAGCGGAAACATAACCCATAATTTACATATCAGCTTAGTACAAAATTTTCAAGCTTATTTTCAGTAGTGATACAACCTTATTGAAATAACTTAAGGTAAACATTATACAGCTATATCGAATTCTGCTGTATAAAATATCCCCTGTAAGCGCCTGCTCCATAGTCCTGCCTCGAACTACCGGCTCCATCCATCCTGTGAACTGCCCCATGGAATGAGGGGTACAAGATAACAACTAGGACGTGAGCGCTAACACCCAGTACATAAACATGAGTAAACATATGTATATGATGCATGCAATCGTGTTGACTGGTAAACGGTCATCTGATAAGTCATGCTAAGTACAGGCACCAAATGAGTATTGTAACCTCACGGATCAACCTCTGGATACAACCATACTCATCTAGTACACTAGAGTAGTCTGACATACATGTCCCCGCCATCGCGGTACTCTCAATGACAGACTATATAACAAGTATAGAGCTGAGCGGCTCTATAATCAGGGTATAACAAGGTATAGGTTCAACGTGTATGTGCACATGACATATTAATATAGAAAGCGATAAAACATATATCATGTCACAT
The DNA here is from genome assembly GCF_033568475.1 of Henckelia pumila. Taxonomy (NCBI): domain Eukaryota; kingdom Viridiplantae; phylum Streptophyta; class Magnoliopsida; order Lamiales; family Gesneriaceae; genus Henckelia; species Henckelia pumila. The sequence continues at coordinate 7,538,668 of NW_027331831.1, forward strand.
AATAATGCCAAGTAAATGCAACATATAAACATGTATACTCGCTGGCAATCTCAGTCAATGTGTACGTACATAACACCGAAGTCTGAATTAAGCTGGAAGAAGACAACCCCTAGCTATCCTAGGTTAAAACCCAACCCGACCTGGTCTCAAGCCCGACCCAACCTGATCAGCACCTGGTCAAGATCGACCAGACCTGGCCTCTCGGTCCGACCTCGAGCTCTTCCTTCCCGAGCTCCCGAGCTACTCTTTCCCGAACTCCCAAGCTACTCCTTCCCGAGCAGAAATATGAAGTGAGATGGAAGTGGTATGATAATATCTGAACCATCAGCTCCTATTTATAGACAAAAAATCTGGGGTGTTTGGGATTCTCGAGCCAATGTCGAGACGTCTGAGCTCCTGAATTCTCTCCACGTATCAAATTCTTGAGCTGAGTTATTACCATTTTTGACACCTCATGCTTAGGCGCCAGCTGTCACTCATGAAAGCGTCCACACACCTGCCTGCCTGTCCTTGAGGGTTCGGCTTCTCTAATAGCAGTTCGGGATTCCCTAGCAGCAGGTCAGGATTCCCTAGCAGCTTTTCAAACTTCCTTATTAACGGAATTCCCTAGCTAAATAATCCATAGCCGTATAATCCCTAGCAGCAGATTCCTTAGCTAAAGAATCCCTAGCCGTATAATCCCTAGCAGTAGATTCCCTAGCTACTCGTGTTTCCTTAGCTACTCGAATTTCCCTAGCTGCTATATTCCCCAGCTGCTCATGTTCCCTAGCTGCAGTTCAGCAACTCAACAGTTCAGCAGTTTAGACTGGACCCTTAATCATGATTATCATATTATCTTAAAATGGAATCTGGGTTACTACAGTTGACCAACCTCAACTGAATACAACGTAGCTGGTTATATGCTAAATTGCTACAGTGACCAAACTATCAAGCATAATCAAAGCATTTTACTTACCCAGTTGATCATCAACCGATCCTTACAGACTTTTCGAAAATATATGAGACAACACTATCAGTAAGACACACCTCACTCCACACTCATGGGCTTAACAACCTGTAGTGACCACGCTCGAATCACATACTAGCTAGTAGTATTAAAAATATAAGTCGTTTAATATAATAATAATAATTAAAATAATAGTGTTTATTGCGGAAACTTGACACCCTGGTACAAGAGAAACCCACGGAATACAACTACAATAAAAACCTAATATATTTATCCGTAAATATTTACAACATGAATGATGAAACTAACTAGAGGCAAATAAAACTTCCATCATTTCCTGAACCAGCATCTAATTCTGTCTCGATCCAGTCGCTCTGTCCAGCCTGAGACCTTCTCCGTGGAATGAGGTTTCCAAGATAATACTAAATACATGAGATACTAATGCCCAGTACGTAAATATAAGTATACAAAATTAATATGATTCATGTAGCCTGAGATGACTGGGATGGTTGGTTAACTACCAAGTCCTACTCAGACTACAAACCAATGAGTATATAGCACTATCTGGGAATCCGACTGCTGGGTAGCTCACACACTCGTCTAGAACATCGTAGTATCAGTATCCGTGTATTGCGGTAACTCCCAGTGTCCGACAGTATAAACAAGTGCAGGGCTGCGCGATCCTACTAGAAAAGCTATCTTGAAGGAGATACGGCTCCACGTGTATGTGCACATGCAGTATGTATGTAAAGTAGTAAAACATGTATCATGACACATAAATGCAACATATAAGCATGGATACTCAGCTGAAAATCTCAGTCAGTACTTATATGCCTCAAGATGATAGATCAAGTACAATCAGGGTCTAAGTTCTAAGCCTACAGTCGAGTGATTATCATATCACTAATCATGTTCTAAAAATCTTTAATAAGCTAACAGATACTCCTATATTTTAATAGGATTCTCGGACCATACCTATTTCCCTCGTTAGCCTGTTGATGGTGATAACCTAATTTATACTCACAACTCCGATGATATTCCATAAGAACATCACTTATTATCGGGCCCTCAATTATAGACTGATTTAAGAAGGAAAGCTTATGAATTTTTGAATTAAAATGAAGTCTCGGAGGCCCTATTTATAGGCGGAGTTCGGAAGCTCCGAACTCGAGTTCGGACTTCCGAACTCGAGTTCGGACTTCCGAACTCTGCATGCAAATCACGATCGGACGCTTCGATCGTCGATGTGGCCCATCCTCGAATGTGAATTCATTTGCTTATCTAGATGATACGGATCGTACATTCCGAATTGTACCCTTCTCTCCGAACTATTTATTTGCTTCCGAACTCAGTTCGGACCTTCTGAATTACCCTTGCATCCGAACTTGTAACATACACAGTTCTGCGCTTCCGAACTCTTCGATGGTTTCGAAGTCTGAAATTCATATTTTAATTCTATTTAATCTTTTGATTTGTTTAATTAGTAACACTTAATCATGTTAATATATAATTGACTTACAATATGATACGGGTTACCACACAACCTATAGTGACCCGCATCGTGACCACCTACTAATCAGAAACTTAAGCATGCAATTAAACTGTAAATAAACATAATCAGAGTAACTTCGAAAAAAATTAAAATTACCTAACCTACAGAATACAATCGATAAATAAACCAAAATAATACAACTCAATCGAATTAACTTTAATACAAATGAAATAAAACCTAGTGGCTAGCCCTGCAATCATGTCTTGGTCACCACCTAATCTCCAAATACTCGGGAGAACTACCTACAACTGTCCCATCGAATGGGGTGTCCAAGAAACATAAAAACATCGACGTGAGCGAACTATGCTATTTACGAGAGTATGAATATACAAATACCAAATGAGCATGAATGCAAGTGTACGGGTACCAAGACACTAGGTCGTGAAGAATCCTGCTCACTGACTCAGGCCCCAGGTATATAGCACTATGTGCTGTCGCACCAGAAGGTGACTCATATACCCAAGTGGATATCGATGACCTGACACGAGTCCAAGTGTCGAATCATCCACTGCACGTAGGGTGATCGCCCTACTATTGACTATCTCAAGGGTATAAGTTCAATATGCTAATTCATGAAGCATAATATCGTGACAAGTAATATGCAGATAAAATCATGTCATATAAACAATGCAATACATAATACATGCATACTCAGTTTAAATATCTTGAACAACACTTTCGTACTTTAGTAATTGTCTTAGATGTCCAAGCATCTATAGTACATCACTACGATAATCATGCATTACTCAATTGCTATAGTGCAAATCAATTTACCTAACCGATCACCCCTCAACCGATCCCAACAGACACTGACACACATATTAAGACTCTTTCGGTGCTTATTCATTATTCACTGATTTGTTTGAGTGTACGGTGATTAGATAGGGTCCTCGGCTACGTCATGTAAGAGATTCTGCTTACTAACCCATTATTTCTTGAAAATGTTTTGTGTACCTTCTATGACCAAAAATTTAATCTCGGTCACTCAACTTTGTCACACTAACAATGTTTCTGTCACCTTTATCTCTTCCTCCTTTCACGTGAAGGATCTTCGCACGGGGGCCCTGCTCCTAACCGGGCACTGTAGGCATGGAACTTACGTTTGGCCGAGCACCGTATCCTCCCCGTCACCTCATGTCGCACTCAGTGCCACCTCTGACTCTCTGTCCCTATGGTACTCTCGCTTAGGTCATCCTTCATCCGCAGTTATTCGTCATTTAGTTACTTCTAGAGTCTTTCATGTTTCTTCAAAAAGTTTTTCACAGTTTCATTGTAATTCTTGCAATATTAATAAAAGTCACAAGTTACATTTTTATAACTCTTCTCTTACATCATCCCATCCCCTAGAATTAATTTTCTCTCATGTATGGTCGTCGCTTGTTCTCTCCATGGATGGCTATAAATACTATGTCATTTTGGTCGATCATTAGACGAAATATGTCTGGCTGTATCCAATAAAACATAAATCTGATGTCCTCTCCATCTTCACCGCCTTCACTTCGCTGGTTGAAAACAAGTTTAAAACTAAAATTGTCACTCTCTACACTGACAATGGTGGGGAGTTTCAGGCTCTGCGTCCCTTTCTCTCCACCCACGGCATCTCCTATCTCACCACTCCCCCTCACACGCCTGAACACAATGGATATTCTGAACACTGGCATCGTCATATTGTTGAAACTGGTCTCACTCTACTTCACCAAGCCTCACTTCCGCCCACTTTCTGGCCCTTTGCCTTTGCGGTCGCCACCTATACTATAAATCGCATGCCAAAATTCAATCTCTCTATGTCTTCCTCGTTCGAAAAATTATTCGGCCACTGTCCAAAATTTCACAAACTGCGTGTCTTTGGGTGTCTGTGTTATCCTTGGTTGCGCCCATACAATAAGCAAAAAAATGGAGCCCAAATCTCATCCTTGTGTCTTCCTCGGCTACTCCCTCACTCAAAGTGCATATTTGTGTTTTGATCCAGTGTCCACCAAACTCCTTGTCTCGCGTGATGTTCGTTTTGAAGAATCTGTCTTTCCTTATCCCACTCTCTCCTCGCCCTCTTTCGACTCTGTACCTTGTCCCGCCATCCCCTCCCCCCCTTCTTCCTCTCCCCACCCCTACGGTCTCTCAGTCATCACACGTAGTTCCATTGGCTGCCCCACCTCTTTGTGTGGATCCCTCACCACGGCCGCAACTTATCCCTCCAGGCCACTCACCATATGCTCACCCGCTCCAAGCATAATATTCTCAAACTAAATCCCAAATACTCACTTGTCACCACCGCTGGTTCCTCAGACCTTGAACCTACATGTGCCTCTCTAACTCTCAAAGATCCTCGTTGACGCTCTGCCATGTCTCTTGAATTTGATGCACTACTTCAGAATGGTACTTGGGATCTTGTTCCATCTCATCCCACTCAGAATCTTGTTGGCTGAAAATGGGTATTTCACATTAAACGCAATCCTGATGGGTCTGTCGATTGCTTTAAAGCCCGTCTTGTTGCTAAGGGGTTTCACCAACGGCCGGGACTTGAATACAGTGACACCTTTAGCCCTGTCGTCAAGCCTACCACTGTTCGCCTTATATTGAGTCTTGCGGTGCAACAAGGCTGGTCCTTGCACCAACTTGATGTTAATAATTCTTTTCTGCAGGGCTCCCTAGATGAGGAGGTCTTCATGGCTCAACCTCCCGGCTTCTGTGACAGTAACTTTCCCATTCATGTCTGTAAGCTCGAAAAGCTATATACGGGCTTAAACAGGCGCCACGTGCCTGGTATCAAGCGCTGCGTACTTTTCTCTTGGGTCTTGGATTCTCCAATTCCCTATCTGATGCATCACTGTTTATTCTCCGTCGCTCATCTGCCACTGTTTATCTCTTGGTATATGTTGATGATTTGATTGTTAAATATAGCTCTTCGTCCCTTATAACTGATGTTATTACCAGTCTGGCTGCACAATTTTCTCTCAAGGACTTGGGTGCATTATCTTACTTCTTGGGGGTTGAGGTCACTCCCAATGCTGGCGGTCTTATTCTCTCTCAACGAAAGTATATTGCTGATCTTCTAGCACGCTTTCACATGCAGAATGCCAAACCTGTTCAAACGCCTTTGGCAACTGGCACGTCCTTATCTCTAAATGATGGTGCTCCCTCTACTGATGCATCTCGCTACCGTCAGGTTGTAGGTAGTCTTCGGTACATTCTCCTTACCCATCCTGATGTAGCATTTGTTGTTAATAGTCTATCCCAATTCATGCACTCTACTTCTGAACATCATTGGGGCGCTGTCAAGCGCATACTACGCTATCTCAATGGAAATATCGACTATGGTCTTCATCTTCGGAAGGATCTTGCTTTTACTTTACATGGCTTCACTGATGCTGACTGGGCTGACAATCCCGATGACCGTTGCTCTACTGCCATTTATGTTATTTTCTTAGGCTCCAATCCGTTTTCCTGGAGCTCCAAGAAGCAGCGATCTGTCGCTCGCTCCTCCACTAAAGCCGAGTATCGTGCTATTGCGACTGGTGCGACCGAAATCACTTGGATCAGTTCTCTCCTTCGTGAGCTCGGTGTCTCTCTCACTTCCGTACCTGTCTTATATAGTGATAACATTGGAGCTACTTATCTATGTGCTAATCCAGTTTTTCATTCTCGTATGAAACACATTGCGCTGGATTATCACTTTGTTCGTGAATTGATTCAAAGTTCGCAGTTACGCATTTATCATGTTTCCTCCCAAGATCAACTGACGGATGCTCTCACCAAACCATTATATTCTGCTAGTCTTCGTGACTTATCTTTCAAGATTTGTGTTTTTAAAAAATCACCATCTTGAGGAGGCATGTTAGCAAATATTCTTGTCAATATTTATCATATTTGTATTTATCTTGTTTACTTATCTCCTATAGCTTTCTTTATATATTGTAATGTAAGTTAGAAGTTTATATTGTGTAAATCTTTATGCTTTCGTAGGAACTTTTTTGTATCTATTTATACCGGTTGTTCATATCAATAATATCATCAAGTTCCATAAACTTCTATATAAAATACCAAAAACGTTTTTAAATTATTGTCCAAACAAAACCATATTTTTCAACAAAAATTGGCGTGAAGAATATTCAAAAATTAATGTATATTTTTTTTGACAAGAAAATTAAGGTATATTAAATATATAGAACAAACGATCTGAAGCCAATGGTTTGATTCGCTTACCAATTCATATATAGAATTGGTCTTCATTGTAGCCTCCAACCACGAAAAACCATTTGAATTGTCTTGGCTGGTATTTTAATTAAAATTAAAATATATAAATTTTCTTATCTAATAATTACCAATATTCTCATTAGAAGAGGGGGAGAGAGATTTTTCTCACAAATGTTTTGGGGTTGACCTGACCGAGGACGATGACTCGTGGAAAATTCATGGCCAGCAGCAAGTTATTGACTAGCTATGGAAATGTGTAGGATATATATATATATATATATATATATATATATATATATATATATATATATATATATATATAAGGGATAATAGCCAAAATAGTTCTGTAAGTTTACTTGTTTTGTAATTTGGTCTTATAAGTATTGAATTTTGAGTTTTGGTCCTGTAAGTTTAGTTATATTTTGGTTTTTAGTCTTTTTTTTATTTAAAAAATATTTTTATAATCGGACCGATGATCAAACCGATCTAACTTAAAAAAACATTCCAATTGATTGGATTATTTTAATCGGATGGTCGTATCGGAAAATCGTTTATATAATATAATTAATAATATATTTTAAATTATAAAACCTAACAAATTTATATAAATAGAAAAAATATATATCTATCGTAGTTTGAAAACTAAACTTTAATATTTATAAATATTAATTAATTTTTAAAAAATAAAAAATATGTTAAAAAATTATAAACTCTAATATTAATAAATAATATTTCTAACGAGAAAAAAAATCAAATAATCATGTATATATATAATAAAATATTAAATTAAGGTTTTAAAATAAAAAAACTAATTTTTCTAAAAAAATTCGAAAAACCAATTTTTTAGTTCTTGACCAATTCTATCGGTTCAATCGTTAAAACGGTTTTTTGGAGCGTTTCGGATCAAATCAGTGACCGGTTCCATGTCGAATTGGTTGAACCCGTTGGTACAGTCTGATTTTGAAAATATAATATTTAAGGTGTTGAAAACATAACATTTAATTGTTGATACCACAACAGATACGTCATCATTTCTCAATGTTATTTAAGCATTTTTAGCTGTCACGTCAGCATTTTCTAATGTCACGTCAACAATCTATGAAGAAAGAACTAAAATCCAATTATAACTTAATTTATAGGACCAAAACACAAAATTAAATACTTACAGGACCAAAACACAAATTAGGTAAACTTACAGGACTATTTTGACTATATTCCCTATATATAATTATAAATTATAGATATAAACTCTTAAAATTTTATATTATGTATTTTTTTCGTTTATATATACTTGATAAATTTGGTAAAAAAAAAAAAATTTTGTAAAATCAATTATTATTATAAGATCAAAATTTACAAACTATGTATATGCTAGATAAAAATTTAGTTGTCTAGAAAATTGTAACATCAAAATTTTTATGTTTTTATTTGCTTATGTATGAAGTGAACAGTTTTTTCCACAAAAATCTTGATTTGAATTTGTACATCTATAAATATTTTGAAAAGTTTATATATGTAAGATAACAATAGGATAAGCTTAATAATACAACTTCATCTATTGTTTACTTACAAAAAAAATCAAATCTCTCAAATCTCAAGGGTCGCAATTCAACCCTAATTTATGAGATTAGACATCCTTAACTACACAAGGGATAACATATCCTAACCAAAATTTGTGAAAAAAATACACATAAATCCTAATATACCCTCCTACAATTATTTTATTTTCCTCTCAATTTTTTTCCGTCTTTCTCTTTTTTATAACTCAATTTATAAATTTTATTATTTTTTAAAAAATACATATTTTTATACCTAATAATTTTGATAAATGAAAATGCCTCTGTGTGAATCAATAATAATTTAGTTCAAAAATATCTCAATCCAAATTATATGAATACAAAATTAAGCATAAGATTGTATATCATAAGTGGAGGGTAAAACTATCATTCATCCTTCAATCATTATTTCAATCCCAAAATTAATAACTCGAAGTGAACATGCTACTGTTTATCTATCATTATTTTAAATCCTTTAAAATCATTTTAATAATTCTAATATGATTTATCCACGTGTTATCTCATCCCACTAAGTAAATGCAGCCTAAGTGAATAGATTTTTGTACAAAAATCATAACCGTAATTTCAATATGTGGGTTTATAATCTTTCGAATAAGTTTATATATGCAAAGCGAATCAAGAACAAAACGATAATATTTAGAAATTTAATTTCCTCAATTATGAAATATATATATATATATGCAAAAACTCCTATGACATGACTCAAATGTCATTTTTTGAGACGAGTCTTTTATATGAGTTATCCTTAAAAAATATTATATTTTATGTCAAAATTATTACTTATTATTATAAATATGGGTAAAATTGACTCGTCTCACGAATGAGACCGTCTCACAAGAGTATTACTAAAAAAAAATTATGTTGATCATGACTTTGAATTTTTGTGTTTAAATAATATATATATATTTATTAATTATTGCATAAATATATTATATCATTCAGAGTTGAATTTTTTTGACAAATATAGTATTTGTTTTGTCTTTGTAAGTCGATTCGTCAAACTTGAATAAGAAATCACTGATCAGTGTATATCGAACTCAAATGCATTATTCCCAATATTTTCGTGCAAAAAAACATTGATTCCAATTCTTTTGTTGCGACGATGGAAAAATAATATAAATTTTCCCAGAAAATAATGTTTCATAATTGGTTCGTCTATTTAGCGATAGTGAATCTGCAGAGTTTATTCAATTTAGGAAAAAAAATTTTGAGTTTATAACAACATATTTTATTTTAATTGGTTTTTTTCCCCTAAATTGGTTCACCTATTTTTTTAAAAGATATTTTAAAATTTTTCTGTAATTTGAATTTTTTTCCATAAATTTCTAAAAAAAAATTATTTTCTGTATTTGAAATTTAAAATTTTTATTTTGTTTATATATATATACACATAAACATAATAGCTTGGTTTCGAATTTTGTTAAAAATATTATTTTAATATTATTTGAGCTAATTTTTATTATAATTTTTTATAATATATATGATGGTTTTATTATATATTTTTTGTTGTTAAGATTTTAAACTTTGTTAAATATATATATATATATATATATACATATATTTAAAGTCTTTAAATTTTAAAATATATCAGTTACTATATTATATTATTATTTTATATAATATTTGTTCGGTCTAATCATCAGGTTGGACCGATCAGACCGTTTTTTAAAGATTTAACTGTTTGATTTACGGTTCGGTTATAAAAAAACACTGGTTCGGAGCATTAGGATATATATTTGATACATTTTCATTTTTCACTATGAAGCTTGATAAAGCGAGAGAAAAGTTTATTTGTATAATAAATTTCCGTTTTAGACAACAAAAGGTTGTTGGAATGGGGAAAAATAAATCATTTCATTGGTCGATTAAATATTGCAGATCTAAAAGAAAGAAAAATATATCCCTAAAGATTATTACATAATATGAGAGAGTATACTTCAATTGATTATTTAATTTGTTAATTGTTAATGAATGTATTTGTTCAACTTTCAAATTAAGAGACTGCATAAACAAAGGGTCTATTAAGATCACATCAAAGTAATTTTATGTTTTTAAATGATTAATACTCAAAATGTCACATGCATGTATTCATGAGAAAAATTTGTGTATTAAGAAAGTTGTTGTACAATTACAAACAAAGCAGTCTGACAGAGTATAAACTAAAACACACTTGATATATTAATTGTATGTGATGAATTACCGCAACAAAACACTTGAAAGTGTCGATAGAAACATATAAGAAGTAATTAACTGGAATTCGAAAATCATTTTTTGAGAAGGTGATCATTATACTTGGAGGTACTGGATATATTCTTGTAAGTTTATCGGACGTTGTTCCAAAAGCAACGATCCAGAAAATTATTATACAAGTTTAGTGAAATCATATTTGTAGCAATAGAGAGGCATCATTTAATTTTATCTATAAACATGAGAGTCGAGTTCAAATTTTGAATCAAGGTGATTAGAGAACAAATATTTCATCAAACTATAAAACATTTAAATAACTTTTGTATTTGAAGATCATTAGAATATGAGTGTATTTCTAATTTACATTTGATATCTTAATTAAGAAATTATAGCGTGTCATCTATTTTTAATAGCTCGAACCTCAACACAACAAGATAATAGTACAGGAGGTTATAGTAACAAATTAAATGAAGTATTTCATATAAAAGTTAAATGCTTAAATTGGTTCAACTTAATGCAATCTTGTTTTGGTTGGAAAACAAAGCACCATAACGGTAACAACCAATATTATGTCATATTTGTATGTCATATTTGTGTTATGATTTTTTTTTTTCGTTACCATTTTTTTTTTTTTTTTGAATACAGTATAGACGTATTAGCTAGAAACTTTATTTTAATCATCTAGAAATGCAAAAACGTCAGACTAGACCTATACTAAATGGTAGTTTAACAGAAACACTAGATAAATGTATACATTTATATAAGAATGTCTTCCAGATGTATCGCACGTGATTTGTCCTCTATATATAAATGATTAGTTGCTTTGCTAGACATTATAACTATTGGTAACATATACATGAAAAATAACAGATATATATAATCTTATATTTTCTTGCAAGTTATAAGATAGTACTCCATGGAATTGCCTCACCCACCGCCAGAATACGACCAACCACCGGCGGCAACGGGCATACCTATGCCGGCTCTGCAAGTTCAGGGCGGGGCTCCGAGCGAATGGTCTTCTGGCCTCTTTGATTGCTTCTCTGATGTCCCCAATTGTAAGTACTAGCTAGTTCTGACAGCAGGCTCATACATATATATTCATGTATGATTGAGAAATAATAATCGCAGAAAGTTTAAATCAATTATAAGTTTGTATATATATATATATATATGCATGCGATAATCGTCTTTATCTCTTGCTAGAAATTAATTAAGGTTCCATTATATTTATACGCAGGTTGCTTGACATGTTGGTGCCCATGTATCACTTTTGGACGAATTGTTGAGATAGTTGATAAAGGATCCACTTGTGAGTCAAATTACGTACATATTTATTTATTGATCTTTTATTTGATTTGATTTATGTATTGAATATGATGGAGATATATGTTGTTTCCCTGAATAATTAGCATCCGGTGCAAGTGGGACTTGGTTCGCCCTAGTAGCAGGTGTCACGGGATGTTCTTGCATATATTCGCGCATTTATCGATCTCGAATGAGAACTCAGTACATGCTGCCGGAGTCCCCATGCGGAGATTTTCTGGTTCATTGTTGTTGCGAAGCATGCGCCCTGTGTCAAGAATATCGAGAGCTTCAACACCGTGGATTCGATATGTCTCTTGGTAAATATATATGCATGCTTTTTCCTGATGCAGTTTTTTATTTCACGTGTTTGCATTGCAACAAAAATGAGAATTGCATGTTATATTGTTACATAAATTAATAGAGAGCAATTATTTCTTATGTATAAATTTGTTGTATCATTGAAATACATAGGATGGAATGGCAACATGGAGAAACAAAATAATGGACAAGGGATGGCAGCTGCCCCATTTGTCGGAGGAATGAACAGATGAGCATTTGCCCAAATGTGTGTGTGACCGATTTATCTTGGATAATGTTTGTTATTCGATTTTCGAATGAGTAATAATTTCAGGTTGTAATAATGTTTTATCGTGAATAAAATAAATGTTCTTGTGTGAAAAAAAAAAGGTACCTCGTGGCCTTCATTTTCAAGTTTTAAAGATTGATCTTTTTCGAGTTTATTTTATTATATATATGTGTAATAACATTTACTTTCCTGCATCTTTGAAAATTCAAAAGTAAATATGATTTTTATTTTTCTCGTGCGTGAAGGTAAAAGGTCATGAGTTATGTCATTTGTTAAACTTGACTTTAGGGAAAATTGGGATAATGGGTAACAAACCAATATTGATTTGGTTAAAACCGAACTGACCAATACAATCCAATCCCTTTCAACCGAATTATGTTGACCGAACTTTGTTTTCTTTTTACAAACCGCACCAACTGGAATTTCCTATTGAAATCAACACAAAAACCGGTTAATTCGGCAGTATATGAATTAACTGAATTTTTACAAATTTATTTTAAAAATTGTAAAATTAAAATTAAATTAAATTAAATTTCATTTTACTTATTAAAAAGCATTTTATTTTATTTCTACTTCAATTGTCTGTTTTTTACTATAAATTTGTGTTAGGATCAGGTGTGCGTAGAGGAGTTGAATACACATTCTTTGAAATGTACGATCGGTCGAGTAGATGTTAATCCACGACCAAATTTCTCAACCTTTTGAAGGTACTTGAACAACTTAAAAGTACGAAAATAGTTCATGACATTCACTAAAGAACTTATACTCAAATTATAAGTAAGTCAACAAGATAAAAAAATAGTAAAGAACACAAGAGATATGAAAGTTCGAAGGTTGAATCTTTCTACGTCTCTTCTTCTTCTTCCACACATGAAAAAATTCACTAAAAGATTTTGGTTATTACAACGTCTTGTAATACATCACTCCAATATTAGGACTTATCAAATGCCTAACTTGAAACTCCTAGTACAATACAGGATAAGATTACAATTCTTATCAAAATATCACAAATGAAGCTTCACTTGTTTGAATCCACATATCAAACTATCAAACTCTTCTTCTCGAACTTTCTATCTGAAAAGGTCGACGAGCTTGAGAACCCTTGGTTGATCCTTGAAGATATGATAACTTTTTATGATTGAGCAAGGGCTGACTTGAACAGAGTGAGATAAAGCTTTTGTGAGTGCTCAAGTAAGATTGCTAGATCAGTTAATGTGAAGGATTCAAGTCGCAAAGATAAAACTTCGGTAGTTCTTCTCTCTTCAAACAATTTATATTTATAGTGTCTTTTGTATGGAGAGACTCAACGTTTATATGAAGATCATTAATGCAAAGGTATTTTTTACGTTGTCCTTTCTTGATATGTAGTACACTTTAATAAATGCGAGATTTGTATCTTTCCCAGTCAAGAAGGTAACTATCGCAGACAGTTTCTGATCATAAGCTTATCGGTGAGCATTTCGGAAAAATATTCTGATTTTCATTCTTTCTTGTTGGTTGTGTGTGTCTTGACAAAATACTTTTACTGAAAAGCAAACAACAGTTCTAAACAATTGTAGCTTGAATAAGAAGACATTCCTTGAGGCCTTTGTAAAATATATGCTTGTAATGGTGAACGGTCGATAACTGTTTGAACCAGACGAGTAGATCTTGTTATGGTGGCCAGTCGAGTGGCTTGAGACTAGGCTAGTGCTGACTACTACATGAAACTAGGCGAGTGACTTCTTACAACCTGGCGAGTAATCTTCAAAGCAGTCGAGTGATCTTTGAGAAGCGATCGAGTACATGTTTTACAAAACAAGACAACAAGATCTACAGCAATAAATTATTGTCTGTTATCACCAAAACTTTAAGGATTTAAGAATTTCTCTCTTTTGGTGATGAGAAAACCTAAGCTCCAAGTGAAATAAAATATGCGAAAGAAAAGAGAGGTAATGAATTCATTGAAGAAATGAATTTCATTTCAAACAAGCGAGAAGGATAAAGACATATTACACCTACTAAACATTAAATAAAAAAACTAAGTACAACTTCTTCTTAAACCAACTACTCCCTCCAAAGCCTCCTCCTCGTCTTCTCTTCTCTTCTTCTTTTTTCTTCTTCCTCGCCTCCTCCATTCTCTTTTCATGAGCCCGCTTAGCCTCCTCCGTCCGGCGACGTTCTTTTTCCCCCTTTTTGGCATTACCCTTGGACAAATGATCAAGTAGTTTGCTGATTTGTGTCCCTGGGGCTGCTTGTAGGGTATCCATGCGAAGTGTGAACATCTATCTGAACTCCCAAAGCTGCATGGTGTGTGTCCATTCTTGCATTTATATTAACATCTAGACGATGTTCTGTCTGAGTCAGTTGCCTGGAAATGGTGACGATATCATTGTTGTTGTCCTTATTAATAAGCTTAACTTGATTCGTACACCCTTATACCTCTTGAAGCACAACAGAGATCTTTGTCATGATTGGTTTTCTGGAGTCAGACAAATCTACATCCGTAGAAGAGAGATGGGAATCTAGAGACTGAATAATGCATTTGATTTCCTCTATGTGATCATATACAGCTTCAGCCAGAGCTTTATCAGAGGTGTATGTAGTCTGACCATGAGAGGTAGTTTGGTGTGAGGTCTCTGGTTGATCATCATTGTCGGAGTCAGAGCTGGAGCTATAACAAGAGTTGTTTGCATTTTGTTCCATATCTTGAGCACCATATGTGCCTTCTTTTGTTGGGAGAACATGTGATGCAGTTTTGATCGGTGGAGTGACGTAGCAGGATATTTAGAAGTTGCAGGAGGAGTCACTTCAGATGAGATTTGAGTCCTAGGGGGTGTGGCATCTGCAGTTGTAATGGCAGGAATAACTGGCGGAGTAGCAGGCGTGGTCTCAGGAATGATCAGGCGAAGAGACTGATTTGGCGCCTGCTCTTCAAAAATTATCTCAGGATGTCACCATTATCATCATCTGTTTCCATGTGTGTCGTCTGGTCTTTAAAGATCTCAAATTCCATCATAGACTTGATCACTTTATCCACCGTAGTCAATGATACTTTTGGGATGGGGTTTCAGTAGTGGTAATTGCATCCAATCTAGGAGAGGTAGGAGTGAGAGGTACCTGGTGAGGAGTGCTGGAAGAAATACCAGCAGTCGAGGTGGCTGACGCAGTTTGTGAAGCAGCATGCGAGGACGAACCAAAAATCGAGGGAGGAGGCTTCTGCACAACCTCCTTGTCATCATGTTGACAGTTCGCTCCAATTTTGAAAACATGAGTGTAAAGAACAAACAGAGTCTTGAGCATTCACAGAATCACAATCAACATCTTCACAGAAAACCCAGTTTATAGAATACTTTTCCATGTTCAATATCTTTGTATATCAGTTGAATAGAGCTCACTCATAGACACATATATGACAGATGTATTTTTAGATAAAGTCAGAGTCTCTAAAATCTTATATTATATTGAAGTGTTGTGGTCATGATAAAGTATATTCTATAAATAATTGGTAATAATATATACTCTTTGAAAGAAAAAATATTTATATATCTTAGTGATAAAATCAATATAATTTTCAACGTTGCAAATATAAAAACATTTGCAATATTTTCGAACAATGTAACCCTTACAGTTTCAATGTTCATCATTTACGGTCATCATTATTCTATATCTATATTAATGGTTTAAAATAAAACATTATCAATAATTCATGTAAGTTTATGGATAAAATTTTTAATATAGTTTTATCTAATTGGCACAATATCGATAATGAATCATATGCAATTATTATATCTCGGGTTTTTCATCATTTTGTTAATTAATCTTGAGTGATTATGACAAACTTCGTATCATGAATTTGTCTTATTTTCTATCTCATGTATGCTTTGAGTCGATATAATTTATTCTGTATTTGTTAATAAGTGATATACATTAATCAAATTAAATTAAATATTGATTTTATAATTTCTTACCTTATGTGTTGATTACTTATTTTGTGGCTACTGATTCATTGGGAAAAAATGTAATATAGATAATACATTCTAAAACTTAATTTAAATTATTATGTCACATTTTTTTATATTTTGAATTTTTCTCTCTTTCACGATATTTTTTATTTACCATCTGTTTTTTATTCTCTATGAAAGAATCATATAGCAATTCTTGTGATGATGTCTCCATTAATCGTTTGTATTTTTTTATCGTTATTATTTTATTATTTTGTTGGACGATATTTTTTTTATGCTAAACATATTTACTTGCAAAAATAACAATTATAATTTCATCATTCCCAACTGTATAATCTGGTATGTTATCGTCTTTTATTACTTGTATGTCAATATCGTTAACAATCGATGTAGTTGTTGGAAATCCTCTTTTCTTTTTAATTTTTTGGTTTTCAAAATATGTTGATCTTCTTTTTGCTACAATGATTTCATTCCCAACTGCATTAATATTCAACACTTCAACCAATAAAAAAAATTTCAACATCGTCGAACAAATGTAAATGTTGCAGTTCCAGTGTCATCATTTGTGATCATCAATTTTCTATATTTATTTTAACACCTTAAGATAAAATATTTCAATAACTCATGTAAACTTATAAATATAATGTTTAAATGTAGTTTTACCTTGATACAATATTAATATCGAATTTTATCCAGTTATTACAGCTCGAATTTTTTATTGTTTTGTTGATTAATCTTGAGCAACTACTACATGATTCGTTTCATAGATTTGTCTTATTTGTTTATTTCATGTATATATTCCTTGAAGAAATATAATTTATTATATATTTGTTAATAAGTAATATACGTTAAATCAAATTAAATCATGCTTTTGTAATTGTCTTTGTTGTGTTTTATAAATGTCATTTATAAAATATTTGATCCAATGATAAAATATTCAAAAAAATTCTCGTGAAATGATAAAAATAAATTGAAATAATAAATAATATTGTACATCTTGTAAATTATTCATCTGATTGAGAATTTGTATCAATATAAGTTTTTTCTGGATATTTAATTTGATCTAAGATGTATCATTCATAGTTCTTCTAGACTTCTTTTTTCGAAATTATAACATGTAGTAGATTGATTAACATAGATATATTTACATACTTTAATAATTAAAAAAAATAATATCAATCCTATTGTTTTGTTAAAAACAATTGAAGATATTCATACCATATATTTGTTGTATCTTTTTTCCATGCAAGAGGGATTTGTTAACGTCGTTGTTGTTTAGAGCTGGACATTTTCTACTATTAGTCATAAGAACAAGTAGCGAGTAATGTTAAAATTAAGTCATTTTCGTAAAGATTTATTTACAAGAATTTATAAAATTTACCTTCAAAACATGTATCTTTAAGTTACAGAAAGCTATAACTGGTTTATCAATCTCCATCTCTTGTAAAAATATTCATTCGTTAATTGCAAAATCATCTCATAAATAATTGTTATAGTTTTTAGCACCTATGATGAGGAAAAAAAGTTTAATTTTTAAATTTCAATTTGTACATATATGACATGAGTTGTGTTGGTATATTCTTTATTTATTATTTTGGATTAAAACTTGATTCCATTTGAATTAATATATTTCAATACCCATGTGTAGTTTAATTCAAATATATATATATATATATATATATATATATATATATTAATAACGTTTGAAAATCTAATATTTTTAATATATAATTATGAACTCGAGATTTAATTATTTGGCACAATAGGTTATTACACAAATTTTGCGAACATCGTTATTTTGAGTTGAACATTTCCTATTATTAGTCATAAGGAGAAGTAGCGAGTAATGATAATGAATAATTTTTGTAAATATTTATTTTTAAAAAATTAAAAATTTTACCTTCAAAACATATACTTCTAAGTTACATAAAGATTTAACCGATTTATCTATCTCCAATTCTTGTAAAAACATTCCTTCATTAATTGAAAAATTATCTCATAAAATAATTATTATACTTTTTAGTTTTATGAGGAGGAAAAATAGTTAAATTTTTTTAATTTTAACTTTTACATATATGATATGTATGTGTTGGTGTGTTCTTTATTTATTATTTTGTAAAAACTTGATTCCACTTTTTAATTAGTACATATATATATATATATATATTAATAACGTTTACAGATCTGATATTTTTATATATTTATAAACTCATGATATAATTATTTAACTCAATAGGTCCTTATTCAAATTAAAATACATAAGATTTTTTGTAGAAAAAATATGTTCATTCCATCTACAAACAAATAACAACCAAAGTATTTTAGTGTTTCAATCTTTTAGAAAACTGTATTATTATTTTAATTAAGATTTTTGTGGATTTTTTTTAAAATTTTTTGTGAAAAAAATCTATTCATTTTATCTACAAAAAATTAAAAACCAAAATATTTTGGTATTTCAATATTTTTGGAACCTGGATTCTTATCCAATGCACATACTTTGTTAATTTTGACATTATCATAATAATTGACTTTACAAAGACATCCTCACAGATTTTATCAAGTGTGTACAAACCAATGATAAAGTTGAAAATACACAATGAAAATTTTGACCTCGATTCACATTTTTATAGATGGTATAGATATAGATATAGATTATTATAGATGGTATAGATATAGATTATTATAACTTCATTTAATCTCTTATATGGCATGCTTAACTTTAAAAATACCCACACTAAAATATTTTGCTCATATACACTTGTTTTATAATAATTCTTTTTTTTAATATGATAAGATCGTTATATAACATGTACCTAAGAACTGGGAAAAAAATATTTCAAATTTTAGGTTCTGATACCGATACTAACAAAAAAAAAATTAATATAGGATAAGCTAAGAATTTTTTTTTGAGGGTATAAGCTAAAAATTTTATGTACATACTTATTGGTTTTTCTGATTTTATTCAAAAAACATCTGAACTTGATAATAATGATTTTGAAATAAAAATTTGTAGCAATCTAACAGTCCAATTCAGATTGTCCAAACGGTAGGCTGAGTTAATAATTTTTATCACAAAATAATACTCACTAAAATTAATAGACCAGGCCTAAAGAAAGTAGGCTGAGTTAATAATTTTTATCACAAAATAATACTCAAACTAATAAGCACGTAGATGATTGGACCCCTAGGCCCACAGGCTAGCATGGGCTAGACTCTAGCCCAGTCTAGACCCTCTGGGCCTGGCCCAAAGGTCAATGTCCAAAAGTCATGACAGTTTAAACAAATTTCATCATCTACTCATCGTGCCTCAAAAATATTTTTTTGAAGATGCCAAACTTTTCTTTTAAATTCTTGGCACTGCCCGAACGAAGAGGACCGAACCCGAACTTTGACACTACATTGCTTAAGACCACGTTCGAGCCATCACCCGAGCCGCAATGCGTGCAGTACCTTCACGCTTACCCTCGGGACAGCTCCTAACCGTGACCTCCTTGCCCATCGAGGTCTCGAATTCGTGCAGCAGCCCGTGTCTCCAGCAACAACACACGCACACATAATTCGATCAAAACGATGGGTTCTTCTATTCTACTCCAGGAGGGTAAGTTAGATCCTATCTATACAGGCACTGCCTTGAGGCAGATCTAACGGTGGATATTTATCAATAAATGTGGGATCCATTATTTTTTAGTGCGGGGTCGTGTATTGATAAATTAAAACCCTTAGATTTATCATGGGGGTAATGTCTGTATAGGTAGGTTGAAATGAACCCTCAAGGAGACTAGCTCCCCATTCTATATTGCTGACACGTGTGTGTCAAACTCATTTAATTTTATTTTCTCTTTCTTCTATAGCAAACTCATTTTAACCTTAGTTAAGAATATATAATTGTCTCTCTCTTCTTCATCTCATATGACCGAGAGTTTTCTCTCTTTAATTTATATCTAATGTAAACCCAAACATAAAAATGTAGCATCCTTTTTTTTTTCCAGCATTCGACTTAACTTTTTATGATAAAAATTTAGAAATTTTAAACAATAAAAAATTACCATGAATTTACTTTTATTAATAATTTTCAGCAACACGATTTCTTTCAAAATTATATATTTTTTTCTACCAGGATTAATTATTTAAGATAGAATATTTAAAATTTTGAAAATTATAATACATCAACATTCACCATTAAAAATAAATTTATTATAGCCATATAGATGCTACAGTAATATAATTTTCTCATTTATCTCCACATTTAAGTGGTTTTGATTGATATTTTGCAAATTTTACATCCATATTTGCTTAAAATATTATCTCATTTCTCTCATTTCTAACTTTGAAATCAACAAGTATGAGCATATATATATATATATATATATATATATATATATATATATATATATATATATATCTATATATTCTCTCAATAAATAATCGATATGCATAATAATTACAATGACATTAAGAATAAACCACATCTTAAATTCAATATATGATGTCATATCAAAAACATTACATCTCAAAAACAATTGAACTACACAATGTTTTCATTGTAAATGAGCAAAAACATGTTCTAGCATTGTCATTCAAAATCTTCAAAAAAATTTCATAGCATCATAGCACCATCAAGGTCTCGAATCATCCTACAAAGATGAACACAATTTTCAATTAGTTATTAGTATGTGTAGTAGTAGTAGTATAATATATAAATTAAACTAATTAAAGTGATGCAAACCTTTGAAAAAGTCATGAAATGAATCTTGCATTAAATTTTGACTGCATCCGCCAAAATTGTTGTGAAATCCATTTTCCTTAATAAATATTCTGTGAGTAATATGGCCGCAATTTATCATATAAACAATAAAAATATGTTCATTAGCCATGTGTATTGTAGAATCTAATGTGGGACAAAGTACTTGAAATGACCCATGAAGAGAAGGTGTTTCTTGAGCACAAAATAATATGAAGACAACTAATAAACAAATGTCCAGATTTTCAATTTTCTTTTGAGTACGAATGCATATAAAATTTTAAAAGTCAAACGTAAAAATTCATATTTCATGATAATCATTTCTATATAAATATAATAAGCAATAAACTTAAAAAAAATTCCAGGAACAAATATTCTCACTTTTGTTACATTCAATCAATTAATATATGAGAAAAACCAAAATTGAAAAACAACACTCAAAAGTCAAAACACATATTGGATTTTAAAAAAAAAAATACTAGAACCATACCTTCGATTGAAAGAAAAATGTGGCAGCATAAGGGAAAAAAATCCAGGAAACAAAATATTCCCACTTTTGTTACATTCGATCAATTAATACATGAGGAAAACCAAAATAGAAAAAATATGACTTGTAGTGAAAAACAACACTCAAAACACATATTGGATTAAAAAAATACTAGAACAATACCTTTGATTGAAAGAAAAATGTGGCAGAACGAGGGTTTTTTTTCCTTGAAGTGGTAGAATGAATCTTTTAGGTGAAGAAAAAACGATAATAATTTGGGGGAAAAGAACAGTTTTTTAAAAAACAAAAAAATATCTCTGTGATTTTAATGGCGGGAAGAAAGATTTGACGTAAATCAAGCGATAATTTTTTTTATTTGTCTCAACCATGGTTTAATATAAAATGGGTGGGAGTGCACTTAACCAAGATAAGAAACAAAAGAAAAATGTAAAAAAAAATAAAAAAAAGAAATACACGTTAAATTCAATGGAAATAGGGGGTGTTCCTCACCAGGAGGAGCATAGACTTACCCCAAAAGGATATATGAATTCATCGATACGTAACAAAAAAAAAAAAGACGAAATCAAACTTGTCTCAGATGATGCGAGGATGATCCCGACTAAAGAATGATACCACGAGCATGATCAAATCCGCCAAAAGCTAGGAAAATTCCGGCCTTCTCCTTGCAAACCTTCTCCTTTTTCTTTTTCTTTTTCTTATAAAAAAAATGTTACTTACAATTAAAAGTGCTACTCAAAATTTGAAAGTGTCAAAACTTTATTTGAAATGTGAGTTTTAAAAATAAATCGTGATAGAAAATTTTTTAACTCACAACTGTTCATCTATACAATATTTATTTTTTTCAATATAAAATATGTTGGTCTTCTCTAAAAATTTAGCCCATGAAAATTATAATTTAAGATTTACCGTGCTCGGATCTCTTCCTCTGAGAAATCGTCTAGAAATCATCTCCTGAAACTCTGTACCAAAGGAACATTATAATCCTTATTCAATTCCGATTCATTTCAACCTATATTTATAAGCATTATCTTATGATAGATCTAAGGTCATCATTTATTAATATGAAGTCCATTAAAAAATAATTGACCCCAAATTTATTGATAAATGTTAACCATTAGATGCGTGTCAAGACTGTGTCTGTATCAAGGGCGAAGATATATAGGGGCAAAGGTGGGTTTTTGCCCAGCAGAATTTTTTGGCTCAAATTTTTTATTACTTAAGCTCTAATTATATTAAAATATTTTGTCTAATAAATCAACTTAATCCCTTGATTTATTTTTATATACATAAATGAATTTTTTTTTAAAAAAAATACATAAATGAAAGTTGCTCGGCTCTCTAACCCAACACCTCTTTCTTCCCAATTATATTGTATTTATTTCGATTTAACAACTATTTGTTGCTTTTGTTTTAATATACACAAATAAAAATTGTCACGTTGCATTTTGTGATATAAATTTTAAGTTAATTTGTCAAACGAAGAGCCAATTTTTGAGTTATGATTGTTTTGAATAAATTAAATTGGTATCTTATTTCATATCCGAAATCAATTGATCATATTTTATTTTTAAATATTATTTATTTAAATTATAAATTTTAAAATTTATAAGTGTTAACATGGGTTTGGAGTTATTTACCTGGCAAAAATATATTTAATATAAGATGTAATAAGCTCAAATCTCATATGCATAAAAAATCTTTATATTTTACTGTGATTGTGCAATTTTGTATATTTAATATTTATTAACCATAATCAAATATAATGTGCTGCATTTTAAAAAAATTTGTCTACCAGATTAAAATTTTTTGGCTACGCCCCTGGTCTGTATAGATACCTAGAAATTTAAATAATAAAGTAAATCACTAAAAAAAAACGTTAATTATCATACATAAACTAAATCATTTTAAATAATAAAAATAATTTTCATGCGTCTAAGTGGGATCATTTAAAATTTTCGGATGTTACACTAACGATTATGATACTTAATGTTGTGGAGTTTTAGTTTCAGTCTTGTACTCAATTTTTGAAAATTTTAGTTATTTTCATCAAGAATAGAAGCATATTGTATATGTCAACACCATATTGATGTCATGTCACAATTAATATCACTTTGAAAAAGGATTAAACTTGCAAATAAAATAAAATAAAAAATATAACTGATTAAAAATAAAATTTGAGAACAGACTTGCCACTCATTTAATCACATTTATTTACTTGTCTCTGTAACTATACTCCAATAATGAAACTTTTCTAGCATCTTATTTATGTTATGTGTATCTAGGACTACATTTAGGACCTTTAGAATTTTTAAGAAATTTAATTCATTTATCATTTATTTTAATTTTTTATTGGGAGGGGTATTGATATATATTTGATCATGTTTTTTACATCCTCGAATTTCGGATAAGGCACGGCACCTCTCCTCATCCATGGATACAATTTAATTTTCAAAATTTATTATATTATTTTTTTTTTTTCTAAATCATTACGATATCTTCTAGTTATAGCTGGAATCATCAGCACTTGTGTGATACCTCGGGACAAAATAATCACTAAAAAAAATTCAGTTTACAAAAAATAATACTAGTGATTTTCTATGAAAAATTATTTTTCTCAACAAAGTGAAAAACTAAATAACACCCTAAAAACAAAAAATAATAAAACAATAAAACAAATAGGGTGTTAATACTGAGTGCCGAAATCTGATAATCAACAGAAAGTCTTCAATCAATACTTTTGCAAGTGTTGTCTATAGATGTTCCCAACACTCCACGACTACACAGAAATCACGACAGTGATCGACCGGGAAAATACTCCAAAAATCTTCAGTGGTCTTCAACTTAAAGCTCTTGGTTTTATGCAGTAAAAGTCTATCTCTCTTGTGTGTTTTATGCAGCCGTCTTCCCTTTATTTATAGAGACTTGAAAGTTTTGGGAAGTTTCCTTGACTAGATTCCTACATAAAATGAAAACAAGAGTTTAATAGGAATCAAATATTTTTAAACACAAGAAAATATATATCCAATGTAACGCCTGGAAAATCCATAAATCTACTCAGGAGTATTGAAGGGTTAAATAAATTTTAAATGATTTTATTTTATTATGATTTAAAAGTTATATTTAAGAGATTTCGTGCTATGTATATTGCATGAAATTTTATGTTTCAAAGTTGACTTTTTGGGTGTTAAAATATATGTTTAAATGTGGTATTAAATAATTTAATATTATGTAATTTGTCTGGTGTTTAATGGTGGCAAATTAGTTTTATTGTTTTCAGATTGGAGATTAATTCTGGACTTTGAGAAACGAAACTAACCTACGAACGAGGTTAAGAAAATATTTTTTTATTTATTTTAAGTTTATTGGTGTGGTTTTATTATAAAATTGAGAAGAAAAAATTTTAAAAGACAGCGTTTGCGACTAATGAGCTGACTTCCAAAAACATTAGTTACAAACTAGTAGGCGTTCAATTCCCCTCTTTCACTCTTTCTCTCCAACACAGCCTACCCCCTTCCCTCTCCCTTCTCTCTCGTTCAAAAATCTGCATTACGGAAGAAAGACGTTCCTCGATCGCATTCGTGCTAGGCAATTTCGCTATCGAAGTCAGATTATACCCAACCTTCAACCACCAGGCAAGTTTTAAACGCTTTTGAAATCAACATTCGAGAATATATATGTATTTTGATATGAAAAATTTGTATGTTAATGTGTATGTAATGTATATTGCATCGATTTTAAGAGATTTTGAAGAGCAAGATTTTAAACTGTGAAACGTGAATTGTTATTGATGTTTTATGAAAAGATTTTTGAGATTTGATGAGAAAAGATGTTGAATCTGAGAATTTTGGTGTGCATATTTTGAATGTAAATTTTTTATGCAAATATTTTGAAGATGATTGTCTTTGGGCAAATTTTCAAGGTTTTCAAAAGAGTCAAAAATATATTTTTGATGAAGCTTTGATGTTGAGATGTTTGGTAACAAGAGTTTTAAAGAATCCAAAATCTGAAATTTTGGTGTTGGGTTATTTTTTGATGCGCTTTCGAGTTCAAAAACTTTGAGGAAGAATCGTTTGATGAGTTTTATGTCATGTTTTGAATCCGTTTTTTGTTAGAAATCTATGTTTAAACGTTTGATTATGTATAAAATTATTTGAGAATAAAAGAGGAG
The DNA here is from genome assembly GCF_033568475.1 of Henckelia pumila. Taxonomy (NCBI): domain Eukaryota; kingdom Viridiplantae; phylum Streptophyta; class Magnoliopsida; order Lamiales; family Gesneriaceae; genus Henckelia; species Henckelia pumila. The sequence continues at coordinate 7,564,376 of NW_027331831.1, forward strand.
TGTTTGCCTCCTTTTCGAAGTTGTCTTCTGGTTCAGGCGCGCATAATTGCGCGCCCTAGCTTGGCCGATAGGTTGGAGCCTGCAAAATTGCGTGTTCCAGCCCATAGTGTTCTGTCCCGAGACTTTCAATACATGTTTTTAAAGTTCAAAATTACTGTTTATGAATTTTTTTAAAGTGTTTTAAATATTTTTAAGAGTTCCTATGCAAAAAATTTCAAGTTTCGATGTCAAAAACGAAAAGAACGACTCACTTGGATCGGTGTAGTAATGTAATGCATTATATGCTAGTATGTTCTAACGATAGTTGTTCCCTGTGAAAATCATGAAATGTTGTGAAATTTTAATGGAAATGTTTACCTTTTATTTTAGTTAGCATGCATGATTTTCAAGCATGAAAAGATTTAAAGAGTATGACATGTTAAGTTTCAAGTTATTTTCAAGGTTCATGATAACATGATGAAGTTCATGATGAGAATGTTTTATGATGATAATTTTTTATGAAATTTTATGATGAAAAATGTCTATGATGAGAATGATGATGTCATGAGAGTTTATGATGATGATGTTTATAACGAGATAACATGACGAAGTTTATGATTATGATGATGTTTCGATGATGCATGGGAAAATATTTTGATGTTGTGTGTCCTTGTGGAAACAGCATGGGATTGGAATTACGGGATGAGCTTCGGGAGGGCCTTTTCGAAAAATGAAAGTTTAATGTGCATATCGATGATGGTCGGTATGGGACGGTACGCATATTGGCTTCGGTTGGTATGGGTTGTATCAAATATTATTGCTTGTTGTACAACGACCTTGATCACAGGAACCCAATGGTTCATAAATGGTGGTTACCATTGCTGAGAAGTTTAAATTATGTTCCAGATTTTTGTCTCATACTTAATAAAAATCAATTACAAAGATTCATATGAATTTTAAATTATGTTCTATATTTATATCCAAACATCAATAGAATAGCAAAATCTTTACATGATAGACTTAAGAAAAAAAACCAGTACCATTGACTGAATAATACACATAAATTGTAAAAACCATTAAAAGATAGGTTCTAGAAATCCCGTGTCTTAAAATTGCAGATCTCAAATTACCCAAAATAGTTGAAACTTATGCATCAGATTTAGGATATGGAGACATTTTAAAACAAAAACATGAAGATAAAGATAGTGTAGTCCAGTATACGTCTGTCCATTGGAATGACACTCAGAAAAACTATTCTCCTATTAAAAAAGAAATTTTGAGCATTGTTTTATGCATTCAAAAATTGCAAAGTGATCTTCTAAATAAAAAATTCTTACTAAGAATAGATTGTAAAAGTGCAAAAGAAGTTTTGCAAAAGGATGTTCAAAACCTTGCCTCAAAACAATATTTTGCAAGATGGCAAGCAATATTAAGTATATTTGATTTTGATATTGAATTTATTAAAAGTGATACAAATTTTTTTTACCAAATTTTCTTACCCGATAATTTCTTCAAAATAGATATGCCACCTAAACAAGATAAAAATCCTAGTTAGACTGCTACAGAACAAGTAAAAACAAGAACTTGGTATGAAATTATTAAACAAGAAGAAGAAAAAGAATTAAAAGATAGAGCTCAATCAAAATCACAGGTACGTAAGTGGTGATATTGAAAATAGAATTAAATTCTTAGAAATCTTTGGATATACCAGAAGTGAAAATTGCCTTAAATCAAGCTTTAAAAAAAATAAACTTCTGACTAAAAACCTTTAAAAAAAGTTTTTATCAAAAATTCTTTTCAAGTTTTATCAAACTCCGAAAATTCTTCAAACTCCGAAAATTCTTCAAAACAATCATTTCATACATTAAATTCTCAACTTGCTCTTACTCAAACATCTCTAAATTCCCCATCAGAGTTTCATGAAAAACAAAATTGTCAAATAATTGTCCAAGTAGAAAAAGGTTTCTACGAACAAGATCCTTTTCAGACCCTTCAAAAATACTTTGGAAAAAAACGATATTATAAGCTTTGGGATGAAAAGAAAACTCTTTTTTATTACCAAGCAATTTTGAAAACCACTGATTCCGTAGTTTTTAAAATTTTCTTTTTAGATGAAAAATATAAGGATCCAGCGTACTCTACATGCAAAATCCTTAGTGTTTTTGCTCCAAATGAATGAGGATCCAACATACTCAATGTATACATGTATAAGTATGATATTTGCTATTCATAGTTGAAATATAATATTTTCACATAGTCAAAATACTCTAATTGATATCCTCAGCTTATTATATAAATATTTTTTCAACGAATAGCCATGAATTAAGTTTCATAAATTAATGTGGTTTAAATAAATAATCTCTATATAAGTTTAAATAATATTGAATTGGCCAATTCATGCGGAATTGGTCTTCACCGGTAGACTTGCCTTCTTCCAACCACGATCGAAAACGATTACGTACAGCACGACAAAGAATTGTCATAGCTGGTCATTTTTGTTCCCACTAACTCAAGTTGTAGTATTTTTTACGGTATTTTATTTTAAGAATTAAAAAAATCGAAATTTTTTATTATGAGTGATGTCCCGGTGAGAAAATATCCCGGACCAGGGTATAAGAAAACCCCGGAAGGTGTAAGTACCCGAAAAGGTCTCAAGAATCCCGGATGTCCCGGTGAGAAAATACCCCGGATTCGGGTATAAGGAAACCCCGGACCCGGGTATAAGGAAACCCCGAAGGGTGTAAATACCCGGGAATGCCTCAAGGATCCCGAGAGGTCGGTGGGACCCGAGCTTTTCTATCTTTAGGGCTAGGAAGCGGCCACGTCTCCTTAGAGTATAACAGATTCAAATCACATATCAAATCATTATTAACCACGTGCCAACGAGATGGGCTCTTTCCTGAAATTACGGGGTGTTTAAATCACACGTGGTAACCATCCCATCATCCTGCAGGCTGTCAGTAAGCCCATACCCAATAATCATTGAGGACCCGGACGAACGAGTATAAAAACCGAGGGAGAATCTCAAGAGACATCATGATAATTCCGCACACACTCACTCTCTCAAATATCCGTATAAACTTCATTTCCAAGCGAATAAGGCACTCACCTATCTTCTCATCTGGGAATTTACCCACTCCCGGGTACTCATTTTATGATAAACGCATCAATGAGTAATTCAACTGGTACAACAAAATTGTACAACAATTATTACATCATACAAAATTCAATACAATGGTTTTATTTATCAAATCTCATGATACATTGAATACAGAAAATCACAGGTACGTAAGTGGTGAACTGGTGATATTGAAAATAGAATTAAATTCTTAGAAATCTCTGAATATCCCAGAAGTGAAAATTGCCTTAAATCAAGCTTTAAAAAAAATAAATTTCTGACTAAAAACCTTTAAAAGAAGTTTTTATCAAAAATTTCTTTCAAGTTTTATCAAACTCCGAAAATTCTTCAAAACAATCTTTTCATACATTAAATTCTCAACTTGCTCTTACTCAAACATCTCTAAATTCCCCATCAGAGTTTCTTGAAAAACAAAATTGTCAAACAATTGTCCAAGTAGAAAAAGGTTTCTACGAACAAGATCCTTTTCAGACTCTTCCAAAATACTTTGGAAAAGACGATATTATAAGCATTGGGATGAAAAGAAAACTCTTTTTTATTACCAAGCAATTTTGGAAACCACTGATTTCGTAGTTTTTAAAAATTTCTTTTTAGATGAAAAATATGAGGATCCAGCGTACTACTCTACGTGCAAAATCCTTAGTGTTTTTGCTCCAAATGACTGAGGATCCAACATACTCAATGTATGCATGTAGAAGTATGATATTTGCTATCATAGTTGAAATAGAATATTTTCACATAGTCAAAATACACTAATTGATATTCTCAGATTATTATATAAATATTTTTTTCAACGAATAGCCATGAATTAAGTTTCATAAATTAATGTGGTTTAAATAAATAATCTCTATATAAGTTTAAATAATATTGAATTGGCCAATTCATGCGGAATTGGTCTTCACCGGTAGACTTGCCTTCTTCCAACCACGATCGAAAACGATTACAGCACGACAAAGAATTGTCATAACCGGTCATTTTTGTTCCCACTAACTCAAGTTGTATTATTTTTTACGGTATTCTATTTTAAAAATTAAAAAAATCGAAATTTTTCATTATGAGTAATTCAACTGGTACAACAAAATTGTACAACAATTATTGCATCATAAAAAATTCAATACAATGATTTTATTTATCAAATCTCATGATACATTGAATACAGAATATCACGATATAATAATTATAAATATTGTTGTATGATGTATTAATTGTACATTCAGTATTTTTTTTTTATATTTAATAAACGGATATACTAGAAAACAAAAGGAGAGAGACTTTTCTACTACACGGAACAATTATTTATTATCACATAAAGGCCCCGTTTGGTTTCAAAAGTCAGGCCAAAAAAACACTTTTTTAGTGCTTTTTATTTAATAAAGTGTTTGATTGACCAAAAAAGTGCTTAAATAAGCATTTTTTAAAGTCAAAATTAGAGCTTTTTCAAAAACCAAAAATTATAGCTTAAAAAAGTGTTTTTTTAAAAAAATGTCTACCAAATCCAAACGGGGCCAAACTCATATGATCAGATCAATGATTTCGTGAGTCAATTTTATGAAACTACTCTTTTATTTGAATCACCGCATGAAAATAAAATTGAACTTTTTATATTAAAGTATTACTTTACATTACAGTCAGTTTGACGCGTCTCACGAATATATATAAATCCATGGCATCCCGGAATCCGGTAACCTACTCATTTATTATTTGGTGTGTGGTTGACTTGACCGAGGACGATGATTCGTGGAAAAGACATGGCCAGCAGCAAGTTATCAACTGGGTATTAAAGATGCGTAGGCTATATATATGACCTGGTTAGTTGCTTTGCTAGACATCAATTATAATACATCAAATCAAAACATATAAATTATAATAGCATATAATATCATATTTAATTTCTTCCGAGTAAGATAGAACGGGATGGAAAAGTCATACGGCCAACCACCGGCGGCAACGGGCATACCTATGCCGGCTCTGCACGTTCAAGGCGGGGCTCAGGGCGAATGGTCCTCTGGTCTCTGTGATTGCTTCTCCGATGTCCCCAATTGTAAGTAGTACCTAGCTATATATATATATTATAGCATATGCAATAATTATCTCTCCTATATATAGAAATTAAGTAACATTTTATTATGTATATGTGCACACAGGTTGCTTGACATGTTGGTGCCCCTGCATCACATTTGGACAAATTGCTGAGATAGTTGATAAAGGGTCCACTTGTGAGTCATTTAATTAAGTACATATTCAATTATTGATCTTTTGTTTGATTTGTATTTATATATTGATCAATATATATGATGTAAATGTAATTGTTTCCCTGAATTAGCTTGCGGAGCGAGTGGGGCTCTGTACGCCCTAATAGCAGTTGTCACGGGATGTTCTTGTATATATTCGTGCTTCTATCGATCCCGGATGAGGACTCAGTACATGCTGCCGGAGTCCCCTTGCGGAGATTGTCTGGTTCATTGTTGTTGCGAAACATGCGCCCTGTGCCAAGAATATCGTGAGCTCCAACACCGTGGATTCGATATGTCTATTGGTACGTAAATACTATGTTACATGTATTAGCTAGAGAGCACCAATTTCTATTCTTAACATGGAATCTACTGCTCTTTATTAATTATATTAATCTTATGTATAAATTAATTTGTTATGTGATTGAAAATATATATATATAGGATGGCATGGCAACATGGAGAAACAAAATCAAGGACAAGGGATGACAGCAGCTCCGTTTGTAGGAGGAATGAACAGATAATTGCCCAAATGTGTGTGTGATCGATCTATGTTGGATAATGTTTGTTATTCGATATGTAAAAGTTTCAAGCTGTAATTTGTAATAATGTTTTGTCGTAAATAAAATAAATGTTCTTGTGTGAAAAATAGAAAGTACCAGTTGCCCTTGATTTTCAAGTTTTAGATTGATTTTTTTTTTTTTTTGAATTTATTGTGATAACATTTACATTCCAGCTGGATCTATAAAAATTCAAAAGTAATTAAATATAATTTTTGATCTATGTGTGTGAGGGGTAAAATATGAGTTTTGTCACGTGTGAGACTTTACTTACATGGAACATTTGGTACTAAAAAGTAAAAAATCACCTAATGATATTAGGGAAATTTCCCTAACATATTGTTTGATTTGAGTAACCGAATCTATTTTTCAAATTATTTCGGTTTGATCGGTAATTTTGGTTGAATCGAGTCAAAACCCGATTATAACATAATTGGGATTTTTTTTCCCCAAACAACTATTATTATGAATAAGTTAATTGTGAAGTAAACTAATAAAATATTATGCAAAATTAAGTTCAACCCAGAACCAAGTACAGGTTTTTATTTTCAATGCTCAAATCTGTGAATTGTGAGGCACTTTTGTTCTGGGTTTGGGTAAAAAATGTCCTTCGGTTTTGGATCAGGAAATGGCCAGTCGTATTTATTGTGGGCGCCATTAGTTGGACCAAAACAATATTTTTGCAACTTCGGCAACAAAACAATCTCGAGTGAGGATGAAAACTGAAATCAGGCCCAGCTGTAACCCGGTCCATGATTCTGATATATATTTCGAATATATATATATATACAATAAACTAAAATGAGCGAAACTATGCCAAAAAGTCATGAATATTTCACAGATAACGATGTTAAAATGTTGGAAAGATAAAAACAGAAGAAAAAGTAAATTTTATTTATTACCATGTGATATAACCCGGGGAGTATAAGCACTCGGGAGACCCCGGGAGGTTCGGGTGGCTAGGAAACAGCGTGTGGTGATATCCTAGTAGGATATCCCGGGTGGCCAAAATCCCAGGTGATACCCTGCAAGCCGGGTGGTCGGGACAGCGGAGCAGGTCCTAGCCCGACTATCTTTAGGGAGTGTGATGATATAACCCGGGGAGTATAAGCACTCGGGAGACCCCGAGAGGTCCGGGTGGCTAGGAAACAGCGTGTGGTGATATCCTAGTAGGATACCCCGGGTGGCCAAAACCCGGGTGGCACCCTGCAAGCCGGGTGGTCGGGACAGCGGAGCAGGTCCTAGCCCCACTATCTTTAGGGAGTGTGATGATATAACCCGGGGAGTATAAGCACTCGGGAGACCCCGGGAGGTCCGGATGGCTAGGAAACAACCACGTCTGCTTAGAGTGTGTCAGAAGCAAATCCCCGACCAAATCATTATGGACCATGCTCTAACGGAGTGGGTTTTTTCCTGAAACTACGGATGTCTAAATCACACGTGATGGCCGTCCCATCACCCTGAAAGCCGTCAGTCAGCCCATACCCAGTAATCATTGAAAGCCCAAGGGGACCATTATAAAAGCAAGAGAGGACTCGCTTTCAGAAGGAGGCACGAGAATTCACCCATCTTTTTTGTCCGGGAGTTTCCTCACCTCCGGATAGTCATTTTGTGATAATCGCATCACCATGTATTAGTAAGTTAGATCCTAACTATACAGGGCTCTGCCTTGAGATAGATCTAACGGTGGATATTTATCAATAAATGTGGGATTCATTATTTTTTAGTGGACCTTGCGTGTATTGATAAATGAGGACCATTAGATCTATCATGGAGGTAATGCCTGTATAGGTAGGTTGAAATGAACTATTTATTTGAGATGATTTTAGTTCGAACAAGCTGCGTTAATTTAGATAGTGTTTAAAAAAACTCTAAAGTATTTCTTAAAAAGAAATTTCAAACATTTCTTTAATGCTAAAACGATTTCCAAAATCGCAAATATTTTTTATTTCTTTTTGTTTTAATTCTAATTTTTAACGAAGAGATGTACATCAGTTCATTGGCCATCTCAGAGTTGTAGACTTGGGATAACATTTTTCCCATAGAAAGTAAGACAATAACATTTGTCCGAAAAGCACAAATTCGAGTGGAAAATAGCATTGTTTTCACCAAAATGATTAAAACTGTACTCCAAAGAGACTGGGGGGGCAATGTTAGATTGGTGTAAAGAGCGATAATTGAATGTTATGATCCACTTGAATTATCTGATGTATTTAGATGATCACGTAATTTTATTGCTTGATATCACATATAATGAATATGACATATGGTATGAAAAATTTCAAAAAAAAATTTCAGGATGCGACAACATCTCATTGTGCACTTTAAGGTAGATGTTTATCCTCATATGTAGAGTCTACTAATAAATATTTACCCGACTACTTTTAGATTTGCTATAAATAACATTCCATTAACTCGTATCATTCTATCCGTCTCGATTATATATGTCATTTTTTTTGTCTCAAATATATAAGCTTACGTTATATTTAGTAATATTTTTTTACTAATATATTCATGTTAACTGAAATTGTGGCATTGTGCAAATATTTTTTTGAATATATTAAATAAGGATAAAATGATAAGTTTATATATAATTTACCTTTTCAATTTTTTTTAAAAATTTGTGTAGAAAAAAAATAGAACTATATAATTGAGGCAAATAAAATATATATCTAATTAGATTTTGAATCTACGTTATCATGAAAAAGATATCGTACTTAGTATAATAATAAAAAAAATACAGAGTAAATAATCGTCTTCTGAATTTGTGATTTAAAAAAAAGGATAAAAAGTGGGAGAGCCTTGAATTCAATAAAGTGAAATTAGAACACTCAAATCAGTAAACGGATGCACACGTAAAAGAAGAAGTCTAATATAGTTTGAATGATGATGACGATAATAATTACGAGACACTATGATTAATATCGGGCACCTCTCTTCCCTAGACACACAGTAAATCATCACCCATCCAATTCTTTACCTTGGTTTTGGTGAAAACACAATCATTATTTTTACCTTTATATCTTAATTACCTTGCACTTTCTTTCTTTTTTCCTTAAATACCCATTTTCGGATACTTTTTTTTCAGTCCCCAAAAAAAAAATGTGTATATGATGTATTTTGAAAGGATTTTACGAATTCTAATGTGCCTAAATTTGTTGATATATGCTTTTTTTAAAAAAAAATTATTGATTGATATTATCTTTTGGTGTTGCTTTCAATATTTCTGAAACTTGGAGCAATATTACTGACCTACTAGATGTTTAAAAGATCAAGCAATCTTCAAATTTTCGAAAAATTGAATCGAAAGCACTACCAAAAAGAGGCACCCATTCAAATCACTTTTCCAATCCAAACCAAACAAGAATTAACTTAGCAATCCAGGGTCTACCACATAAGAATGTTAATCTCATCTCTATCGAATATTACAATTCAAAGCTCAAATGAATCATCGATACACAATATTTAGTATTTTTTTGGAATTTTAAAACAACTAAATTAAATAAAAAGATATGTACTTGAAATAATTATAGCTGGAAAAAGCTGTTTCAACCAATGAGTAACATAATAAAAGAAGCCCTTGTGTTCTTTTTTATGATTTATATGAAAATAAAGTGGGTTTACAATCATCTAAATGGCATAGGCGTGTAATCATTTCAAATTATAGAAAACGTGTGAAGTCTCATGATTTGGTGGTATTATTGTTACTACTTCGAAAGAAAAAAATTGTTTGGTCATTGGGTTTTTAAAAAATCTAAATTGTAAGAAATACTCCATACTCGTACCTATACCTAATTCCTAAAAAAATGTATAATTTATTGATTTGTGCAAAATTTCTCCATGGAAAACTTTAAGCAACAAATTCATACTCAATTATGAACCACTAGTTGTAACTTGTAAGTCATGTTGCACCACGTACCAGCTTTCAACATTTTATTTTGAAACAAGATACTATAGTTTAAGTTTATCTTGCGAGGTAAATTCGACTTTTGTTTCGTTCGAAATGATTTTTACGTATATATATTCAGGTCGATTTAACTTGTATTTACAATAAATATTATCTCGTGAGTTTTTAGAATCTTTCCCAATTTTATACATAAATAATTAATTAGATTTTGTGTCCCCCAAAATTAATATAAATGACATTATTTAATTTAATTTATTATTTATTCAATGGGGAAAAAGGGGGAAATCCGTAGAGGGGTTGAACAATCATGTCATTTGCGTGGAAAGAAGGTAGAGGGAAAAAGGCCTGCGGAGGAGAAGCAAATCCAACCGTTGATCGTTCGCTCGAGTGTTGAATCGTGGCCGTTGATGTGATTAAAGCGAAAATTAATTCATCATGGGCCATTAAAAGAGAAGGGTGGACCAAACAAAATTTCTTATCAATTTCCTGAGGCTGAGCGAATTCTTGTTTGTTTACCTTTTTACCCTTTAGCTCTTTTTTTTTTTAATTTTTAAACATTATTATTATTATTATTATTATTATTATTATTGGATCACCCCTTAAATGAATCATGAATGTGAGTAGAGGAAGAGTAGTGTACTGGTGTATATTTAATTTAATCGGTAGAATTTTATTTTTTTTAATAAAAAAAGTCATTTAATTCGATATTTGATTGGGTCCCTCCCATTTGATTTATGGGTCAATTTCACATTGCATTGAATATTTTTGTTCTTAGAGTTTTGTGCAAGGCTGAACCATCATTTTCTTTGCTGACAAATCGATCTAAAGGCATTACACATTTAAATTTTGTCTACTCGTTTTCATCAACCTTGATAATTTTGTTGTGATAAAAGCAGAAGGTGGGTGAAAATGCTATATATATCGATACATAAGAACAAGTAATCGTGACACGGGACAATTTTAAATTTAAGTGAATCTAATATATGAAATAAAACTTTAAGTTTTTTATATGAATTTAATGATATCAAACCAATCAATATATTTACAAACATATAAATATATAAAAAAGTTAAGAATAAATTTGTTAATTTTTTTTTACTATCGAGGGTAACTATTTAAAATATGTAGGTGTCTTGAGGAATTTTTTAAAATAAATTATATTATCATTAAAATATTTAATATTTTAAATTTCTTTGATTTAAAAAAATCAATTATTAATCATGCCTTTTGTGGTTGACCATTTTCTCATCATTTTTGTTCATAAATTTTTTCTTCACTATTCACATTTACTTGTGCCTAATCTACACTTTTTAGAATACTACTTACTTCTCATATTTACTAATGTTATGATATGTTTTGCTTGTTGAATGTTGCGTAACAATACACCTACTCTACATTCACGTATAGTTAATGTGCTTAATTAATTTATAGCTACAACCGAATTGATAAGTTATTACTATTTTTGAAATAGACCGATATTATTTGATTCGAAAAAATCTCAAATACATTAAATATGTTTTAAACCTACATTATTTTGGTTGATAATTTATAAGCTGTTAGTAAATATACCTAAATTTAAACTACCACACAGTTTCAAACTTTTATGCTACAAGGGTAGGTTTGGATATAAAAACTATATCTTAAAAATAATTTGTATTATAAATAACTAATTGAAGGCTAATTTCATCAAGCCAAACATTAATTTGTATTATATTAAAATAAATTAAAACAGGGGCAATTTGGGCAAAAGAAAAAAAAACATCCAAAGAGGAAAGTTTGCGTACACGGTCAATACTACTCATTAATCGTAGATGGTAACGATGACGTGGCGAGATATGATTCGCTGAATTAATAACAATAAGAACAAAAGGAAACCTCCCGTCGACGAAATATAGATACTACACAGCTATAGATACATATATACTCACAAGCTATAGATATAGAGAGAGAAAGAGAGAATGGAGGGGGCGGGGGAGGGGTTGAGGGTGGGGAGGCCTCTGCTTATGGGATGATGGAGGGGGTGGCCATGCTAAGGCAACTTATTGGACAATTGCAAGAGGTTTTGGAACTCTACGGTTCTCCTCCCCCTGCTGCGGTTCCTTCCAATTACTTCCTTCACTTCCAGGCTCCACCACAGCAGCATCCCTTCAGGTCTGTGGTTTTTGGGGTGTTTGTTTCGGAGTTTTACCTGGTTTTCTTGATGATTGTTGCTGCTGCTTGTGGTGGTAGTATGTGTTTTGAAGGGGGTCGATTTTGCTGTTTCAAGATTTCATTTTTTTTTTTGGGGTGTGTTTATTTTCTGATTTACTGGGTTTCATTCGTATCCCAGAAACAGGAGAGAGTTTGGGTGAAATTAATTTTGTTTAAAAAATGTGAATTTTGACTTGAGAAAAAATGAATAGAGGCAAGCTCCTATTTGCCATCACTGGATGTGAATTTAGGAATTATTTAGCTGGCTATATGTTAAGAATGTGTATATATGTGTGTGGATGTAGATGTTGGAATTGTAGTACATACACGAAATCTTGAAATATTATGCACTTTTTTAGCGGAGTCTAGAGAAATAATTTTTAGGTATGTAAAGGTAATTTTTTACTTAAACTGATATTGGAGGCTGAAGCACATCCAAGAATTCGAAAGTCCCGGATTTGAATCGATATATTTCATGGTTCCATCTTTTAGTAAGTACGTGTTATGTTGTGTACCTTGGTTAAGTTTAGAGACCGTCTCTTGGCTTGTACCAAATATATTTGTATGGATCGTCTGTTTAACTTCATATTAAATGCATAAGTTGAATGTGCATTTCGGTTTCGCTGACTTATATCTTAGTTCCTATTGCTCACTTACTGTTATCAAACTCTTTATGTATCTTCATATGCTAAGGGAACTGTAGATCAGGGCATGCTTTAATAGAAATAAATGTTTGCCTGGGGTGGTATTATTTGCTGTGATTTCAAATGTGAAAACGAACATAGCTTAATCTTGCAGGGATAACACTAAATGATAACAGCTCTGTTGAAATTTGCATGTTCAAGTCAATCTCCTCACTGTTTTTCAATATGTCCGATGGAACATTGATCACATAATCTAACTAACCCCCCCCCCCCCCCCCCCTTCCTTTAAAGAAACAGTTATATGTTGTTTATTTTACAGGTAGGCTTGCCATGCAGGCTATGTTGACCGAGTTTTGGTTATTATTCTGGCTGGTCTGTCAATTGGGTGCTTTGAGCTGAGTTTTGGTTAACAGAAGTCATTCCACTGTAAAAGCTAATTCTTTTGGGTAAAGCTGAATCCATACAGTCCACACAGACATCTACCTATACTTGGCTCTCAAAATTAATTGAGTTTTGTGTGAGTGCGTACTGCCTAAACATAAGTACATATGTAATGCCAATGCATAAAATTAACAATCATACAAAATCATATATCTGTAAATAATGGGATTTAGGTGCTCAAAATTCCCCAAGAAACATGGAGTCGAACATGCTTTCAGTTTTTGGTCTCCAAAGGAGCTGCTACGTTGGGACATACGTTAGCTGAGCTCGTTGCCTTTCGAGCACATCATATTTTGATCTGTCTAAACATTTAAGTCCTAACACAATTCAGCTCACAAATTTATAGCCTCAATTCATTTTTTGTCGAATCTAGCTGGCCAAGCTTGGGGCAGCCTGACCCTAATGACAGTTTTGTTTCCAGGATTCGAGATCTTTTTTTCTTGTAAAAGGGGCTGTTTAAATTGATTTGTTGTATTGACTATTGATGTCCAAAGTTCTTGCAATTATACCTTTCCACTTTCAATGTAGTGTGCCCGTTTGGTTTACCTGTTATATCTAATCTGGAGTTCACTAGAGGCATGTGCCTAGGATGTCTGAAAACTTTCACTCTTGTACCCAAACAAGTTTGATTAACCTATCCTTGAACTGAAAGAATTAACTTTCATTGATGTGCAATTATTTCGATGTTACAAGTCCCTTGCAAAGTATCATCACTAACCTATTCATCCTAGATGTTGAGCATCTCGATTATTTTATTTTACGTTTACTTTTTATCTGCCTTTTGATTATGTTCATCAGCAGTGCTGAGTGTTTGTGTCATGATCAGATATATAAGGTCTAATTACGTACGTATGTTAAAAAATTTAACGTTTAAATGTTAAATTGCGTACACATCCTTCTGTTTACACTTTAGATGTCCGTGTGTGGTCTGGGATGTATTTGCTTTCGGAAATGACATTTCTGTTGGCATGCAGTGTTTTTAGTTATTCTCTCTACTTAATTCTTTTGACATTTAGCATCTAAAGGTACTTCATTTGTTCTTCAGATGGTGTTTTTTCAATCTAGATGGTAGTTCTTTAGAAGACGGTTGCTATAATCTCACTATGACTGCTGGAAAATCTGAAAACTTGAAGATGATGGAACCTGGTAAACCTCCACCCACAAAAAAACCACGCAAGGAACGGAATCGAGGGAAAGTAACTGCCATGACAAGCTCCGCTGAAAGCATGGAACAAACTATCTGGAAAGAATTTCCAGAGGATCTCTTTGAAGTTGTGATTGCAAGACTTCCGATAGCAACATTTTTCCGTTTCCGTTCGGTTTGCCAAAAGTGGAATTCATTGCTGACTTCTCAAAGTTTCTCCCACCAATGTACTCAAGTCGAGCAAGCCCAACCTTGGTTTTACACCATCACTCATGAAAATGTCAATACTGGAGCAATGTATGACCCATTATCAAAGAAGTGGCACCATCCAACTGTGCCTGCCTTGCCAACAAAATTGATCGTGCTGCCAGTGGCATCAGCAGGTGGCCTCGTATGTTTCCTCGATATAGGCCACCGGAGTTTCTATATCTGCAACCCCTTGACAAGATCCTTCAAGGAGTTGCCAGCTAGGTCCGTTAAGGTCTGGTCTCGTGTAGCAGTTGGGATGACTCTGAACGGCAGATCTGCAGACTCTGGATATAAAATCATTTGGGTTGGTTGTGAGGGCGAATACGAAGTCTATGACTCCACAAAAAATCACTGGACTCGTCCCGGAATCATGCCCTCGAATATCAAACTTCCACTTTCACTGAATTTCAGGTCTCAAGCAGTCTCCGTTGATAGAACGCTCTACTTCATGCGGTCAGACCCTGAAGGGCTCGTGTCCTACAACATGGACACTGGGATTTGGAAGCAGTTTCTAATCCCAGGTCCTCCACATCTCAGCGATCACACATTAGCTGAATGTGGGGGGAGGATCATGCTCGTGGGGCTGCTAACTAAAAATGCCGCCACGTGTGTGTGCATTTGGGAGCTGCAAAAGATGACTCTTTTGTGGAAGGAGGTCGACAGAATGCCAAACATATGGTGCTTGGAGTTTTATGGGAAGCACGTTAGAATGACTTGTCTGGGTAACAAGGGCTTACTTATGTTATCACTGAGATCAAGACAAATGAATCGGCTTGTTTCCTACGATTTGTCAAGCAGGGAATGGCTCAAGGTGCCTGGCTGTGTGCTGCCACGCGGGAGGAAGAAGCAATGGATTGCTTGTGGTACTGCATTTCACCCTTGTTTGACGGCATTGGCTTGATTTTCCTTTGGTCTGGATCTAAATTTACCGCATTTAAATGGTAGCTAGATCTCATTTTGATGCGTGTATTTCGCTGCTGTACGCTCGACAGCTGAGTTTTCTTCTTGTGGCAGCCGTACGATGTCATCTTCTTGTAATCATCGGATGTTGTATTTGTGTTTCTATAGCTTTGATGCTTTGATCAAATAATCATTGTACATTTTCTCCCAACAATTTTATTTGTCATAATTGGTCATTGTCCTCCATGATCTAGGAGTTAATTTGTTTTCTTAATGCAAATGCCTGTCTCTTTTTACAGAGTTAGTCTATGTCCCCTTCGGAGTAATTTTCTACGTCTTCATATTATCCGGTCATTAGATCATGAAAATCCCTCATTCCTCATATTTTAACGTCATTAGATCATGAAAATCCCTTATACCTCAAATTTTAATGAAAATTATTGGTATCATATATTATATATTGATGACCTAAAAACTACTGACAAACACTTGAGAAATCTCACATTTTAAAGGAAATAGACAGATGCATAATCATAAACTCTGAAACACCATATGAGAATCTGGCACTTGAATGTAAATAAACATCATATATTGATGTAAATACTATAATTTATGAGAGAAACACATTTTATGGTATAACCAAATTTTCACTCATCATTCAAAACTTAGATGGTGTTTGTCTAAAAATTTATTTAAAACAGCTTATAAGCCTAGAGCTTATAAGCTATTTTAGAGGGTGTTTGGCTAACCTTATTAAAAAGAGCTTATAAGCTCCTAAAGCTTAAAAGCTGTTTAATGAGCTTATAAGCTGTTAGAACTTATTTAAAAATAAGCTGTTAAAGTGTTTAGATAAACTTATTTTAAATAACTTAAAGATGTTGATGTGTTTGGTATTATAATATCTTTTTATCGTCGAAATTATCAAAAAGGGTATAATTATATGAAAATAATATTTCGAGTTATACATATATGAAAATAGTTTTAGAATAAACATATATTTTAAAAAATAAAATTGTTATAATATTTTATTTTAGAAAAAATTATGTGATTTGAAATTTTTTTTAAAAAATAATATTTAATATTTAATAGTTGGAGGATATAGTGGAGATTTATTAAAATATATAAGGATATTTTAGAAGATAGAATTTTAAAATAAGATTTTTTTTAAAAAAGTACCTCCCCCCTTACTTTTTTAAAAACAGCTTATAAGCTGTCAAACAGCTTATTTTGACAGCTTATAAGCTGTTTCTAAAAAAATCTTACCAAACAAATTCGGAAAGCTTTTAAGCTCTAAAACAACTTAAAAGCTGTTTTTAAGAGCTTAAAAGCTCTCACAAACACCCTCTTAGTAGCTTATAAACTGTTAGATCTTATTTTAAAAATAAGTTGTTAAAGTGTTTGGATAAACTTATTTTAAATAACTTGTTAAAGTGCTTGGATAAACTAATTTTAAACAATTTAAAGATATTGATATGTTTGGTATTATAAGATTTTTTTATTGTCGAAATTATAAAAAAGGTAAAATATTATGAAAATAATTTAAATAGTAATATACATAAAAAAAAAGTAGTTTTCAATTTATCATAATCATAAATATTAAACATATATTAAAAAATAAAACTATTTTTAATTTTAATTTAGAAAATAAAAAATAATAAATTACGTACAAAAAATTGACAGGGATATAATGAAAATTTAATAAAATATATAAAAATAATATGAAAAAATAAAATATCAAAATAAGATTTTTTTAAAAAAATATGAGTAACCTTATGTTTTTTTTAAAAACAGCTTATAAGTTGTCAAACAACTTATTTTAACAGCTTATAAAATGTTTTGACAAAATATTTGCCAAACAGAATTAAAGAGCTTGTAAGTTCGGCTTATACTCCAAACACCCTCTTATTGAGTTTTTATAATGTGAGTGCATATATACGTACATGTATGCATATAAATATCAGAACTCTTTAGTGATTTATTATATAGTGTGCGTGCATATGTGCGTCCACCATTATCATTTTATTCGATTCAGCCATCTCTTCATAAACTTTAAAATTGAATATTTAGAAAATAAATTGCATTATAGTGAAGGCTTAAATTTGATGATAATGGAGAAAGTAGATCGTAACATAGAAAAGGTTCGCATCTACACTCAGAAAGTAACCAGCACAAAAACACTGAAGAAACAAAGAGTCTCCCACGTTTCAAGAGCCAAAACTATTGACTGTGGTTAAGCCATCCCTCCACTTGTAGCTGTCCTGATTATCTGAAACAGCGCTGCAGATACACACAAGCAATACCAAAGGGTCATTCATATGTTTGATATACAACACACTAGCAAAGTAACATATAGAACGCAAGTTTATTACAACAGATGAAAAAAGACGAAATCACAGGTAACGCAATAGCACGCATGGGAATTGAAATTAGTTTCTCAAAACCAGGAGGAAATATCAAACAAGGATGCTGGTTTTGCTCATATAGTCATATGATAATGCATTTTCTAAATGTCTTTCCTGTACAAATATGAAAGTGCGAACATCATCAAAAACCTTGCATCTATTTCTCTAAACTTTGTAGTCAGGGGTTTTGACACTACATCACTAGGAATATGTATCCTTAATTTGAGAACACAACTTCCTCTCTCACAAGAACTATAATTCCATGACCTAGATGACATTCAACGTTAAAGCACCAAAGTCATCAGCAAGAAAATTGCTTCCAAAACGGCAAATAGTTGCATCAACAAATAAGTTATCATCTGAGAAGTAAATTGGAAAAGGACGAGAGAACTTTACATGATCCAATAACAACGAAAATGAAAAACCCCAGCAAGATAGGGCCAACAGGGAATTTGCTTCCCTTCTTTGTGTTAGTCTCAGAGACTGCACCACGCCTGGTAATATTCTTGTCAAACTTCTCTATCTTCCTGTCGGCAAACCTCCTTGAAGTTGTCTGTATAAGATCGTGCAACACATCATACATATTGCTATTGTTTGGTGTGAAGGATAACACATTGTCTAATCCAAATATATTAATTTAAAATAAATCCTTATATTATTAATCTCTCATCGTCCAATCCATGAACCAAAGGGTGCCAAAAGGAACTCATGAAAGTATATCCAGAGAGGAGAAACAAATAACAACCACGTGCTAGCGCAAATACTGTTTCTCATCAATAAGTTACAATGCAGACACCAACATACAACATAATAGAGAAACCAACAATTAATACATTTCAAAACAAAAATCAGATCAGCAAAAAATTAAGAAAGCTACGTTCTTTCTTTGAATCGACAGCGCCAAATCATCGTCAGATAACGCAGGCAATAAAATTGGAGCAATGCTAATAAGAAAAAAAAAACAGAAGAAAAGAAAACGCAAACGCAGAAATCCTTTTCTACCGAACGAAGAAAAAAGTAATCAATTTCCTAACGAGATCTATGAGAAGGAAAACGTTTCAGTTATGAACATTAGGGACACTACCATCAAAGCTGACGGCTCCACGAACTACATTGTCGCTCAACATTAATCATACAATATAAAATCACAACTATTCAACATCGCCAGAAAAATCTCACCAAGATTACGAAACAGAGAGAAAAAATAAATGCGAAAACAAAATAGAAAATCACGATCACAAACTAAAAATCTGACGGAAAGGATAACATTAACCATAAAGAACGCAAAATAGAGGGAAAAATACGAATTCTTACCATGATTCACGAGATCGGTTGCTAGATGAAGCTGGAAACAAAGATTGCCGCAGATATTGCAGGTGATTTATCTCCGGCGAAGGGGCAAATAGCACCGATCTCTTTATTTTAATTTTAGTTTTAATTTAATTTTAATTTGTTTGGGTCTACGATTTGAGTTGACGCAGGCGGTATTTATGTAGAATAAGAATTCAGTCCATCCGGGAAAGAGTCACCGCCTATCTTGCGATTGGGTCAAACGCGTGGTTTCTTGACGTGGCATACTTCTATTGGTCATTCCAAGAAAACATACACGCGTTACATACTTGTATGTATGTATAATCTAATTAAATTGTGGTAAATTTTACATTGAAAAGACGGACAATGACAATAAATCAAATTTATTTTATTCCGTGTATAAATTTAGTGGAAAATGGCGTAAAAACTCAACATTTTTTAGAAACACGTTAAATGTTATCACAAATCAATTTTTATGAGATGAATTGAGTTAATACATTCATGAAAAACAATATTTTTATGAGTTTCGTTAAGACACAACTCTATTTCACAAAATTAATTCATAAAACCATTTTTGCCGGAATTCTTCTGAAATGTTTATTGTTTAAAACTAGTGTCCCTCTATTTGCACACATTTCAATTTTCATGCACAATTCTTTCTATTATTAAAGAAAACACCACTTAGTAATGAAATTAAAATTAATTTGACAAAATCAAAGACAAAATATCTAAAATATCCTTAAAATAAAAAAAAGAACAAAATATATATCTCTATTTTAAACTCCATGATTTGCTCCACTTTTATGCTTTCATCAAATTTAAATCGGGGATGAATTAGCGGGAATCAGTTGTGGATGAGTATATAAACTTGGTTTTGCCTGCTAAGTTAGATCCTATCTATACAGGCACTGTCTTGATATGCATCTAACGGTTGATATTTCTTAATAAATGTAGGGTCCATTATTTTTTAATGGACCCTGCATGTATTGATAAATGATGACTCTTAGATCTATCATGAAGGTAGTGCCTGTAAAGGTAAGTTGAAATGAACCGTTTTGCCTTGCCTCCCAAATTTAATTGGAAAAGGCTCCAAACTTCCTTTTGCACCAAAAAATAAAAAATAATAAATGGTGAAATATAAAATAAAAAATAATGTTTCCGTATATAAATATACATAGGGTTAAAATAATAATAAATAAATGCAATATTTTCATAATTAAATATACATCAAAGAACAAAAAGTAACTAAGTTAAATTATGATAAATTTGACATTGAAAAAATGAATAATGACACTAAAATGTATCAAATTTATTAATATATATAGTATAGATTATCCGTGTATAAATTCAATGGAAAGTGACGTAAAAACTCAACATTTTTTAGAAACACGTTAAATGTTATCACAAATCAATTTTTATGAGATGAATCGAGTTAATATATGCATGAAAAATAATATTTTTATGAGTCACATTAAGACACAACTCTATCTCACAAAATTAACGCATAAAACGGTTTTTGCCGGAATTCTTGTGAAATGTTTATTGTTTAAAACTAGTGTCTCTCTATTTGCAAGCATTTTATGCGTAATTCTTTCTATTATTAAAAAAGAACACCATTTAGTAACGAAATTAAAATTAATTTGATGAAATCAAAGATGAAATATCTAAAATACCTTTCAAAAATCACAAAAAAAAGAACAAAATATCTATCTCTATTTTAAACTCCATGATTTTCTCCATTTTTGTACTTTCATCAAATTTAAATTGATTGAAACAAAAATATAATATATATATATATATATAGTAAATATTTTAAGTACACATGCAACTCGTGTGCAGACGAGGTAGTTTTTAATTAAGAGTGATGAACTATCTAAAAATTTAAAATATAATTAAATATATGATTGAATTTAACATATAGATAAAAAGTATAATTAATAAAGATATAAAAGAAACGATATTGTAGGAAAATAAAAATAATTAATTAATAAAATTATGTAAAGAGTATAATTGTAATTTCAAATAAGATTTGATCAAATCAATTAAAAAATTAATTAATATAAAACCTCAATTTTAAGTAAATAATGATATCAATTAAAAAAATTAACATGTTGTAAAATATTAAACTTCATTAATTTATATCTCTATAATTTATTTCTCAACGCTTAGTATAAAATTACTAATAACTACTTTCATATCTTTCTCCATTTTTTTTCATATTTTATCTCAAAGTTCAAATTATGTTACTAAAATTGAATCTAATATATAACTATCATCATATTCAAATCATGTTACTAAATAAGTATACGGAAACTATCAAAATCTAGAAAGGAACATTACTTCTACGGCAAAATAAAGTGAGAGGCGAGCGTCGGCCGGCGGGGAGTAACAAATATCTTCTCTGCATTGCATTCTTAAATGCACAAATATTGGGATATATAACACGTAAAAATCGTCCCACTAATTTAATTATGTTTTTAATTTAATTTCTCAATTTTTTTATAACGCATACATCAATATTCTACTCTCTCAAGTATGTTCAATTAATCCGTGAAAACGATATATTTGAAAGATTAAATAAATTAAAAGACTGAACCAAGGAGAAAGCCTAAACAGCAGAGATGATTGTATATCTTATCCCTCGTTAATTGTCACATTGTTAACATATATGCACAAAAAAGTCTTCCACTCCCCAGCTAGCTAAGATAATAACAATTGCATGCAAAATTTATAATATTAATTTATTCAATTATTTTTCAAAATTCGTTTGGCATATTGTCTTACACATTTAAATTTAAAATAATAATTACATCGTTGGTTATTACATTTAATTTTTTCTTATAAAAATCCCAAAAAAAAAACAATTTAGTATTATATATGAATGTTTTATAAAGTGCGTTTATATATTAATATATATATATATATATATATATATATATTAATAACTATGTCGCAAAATAATCAAGCCTTCAGGCTAGATGGCTTGCAGAATTTTATTCAGGCAAATGGGTCACGTTCCCCTCATTTCATTTTCTTTTTAATTTTTTCATTTATTTGTCTTGTTCTTCTCAATCCATTGTTTTTTTATTTATTTATCTTGGACTCATGAATTAATTAATACATTTTCAATCTTTTTTAGTTGATTTCTTTTCATTTATTTGTCTTGTTCTTCTCAATCCATTGTTTTTTTATATTTATCTTGGACTCATGGATTAATTAATCATTTTCAATCTTTTTTAATTGAGACATTTTTAATGTCTATTATTATGCCTTTATTAAATTGAATTATTTTTTCCATGTATAGTTTTTTTTTAATTTATTTGTCTTGGACTCATGAATTAATGTTTTTTTATTTATGTCTTGTTCTTCTTATTGATTAATGTTTTTTTTTTTTTTTTTTTATCTTGGACTCATGGATTAATTGATACATTTTCAATTTTTTTTAGTTGAGACAATTTTAATGTCTATTATTAAGTTTTTATTAAATTGAATTAATTTTTTTCCATGTATAGACGTTAAGCATGAGCATTTCTTATAAAACTAAAATTTTACTTTTAAAAATTTATGTTACCTCGCTTTTCTCTTATTGAAAAAGGTCTAAAAAATTAGTTAAAAAAATATCTCTGAACTTTAAACTAATTAAGAATTAAATCTAAAATGACAAAAATTAGGAGTTTTATTAAGTTAAAATTTGATTTCGTTAATAATGACAAACCTATATGACCCTCGAACATAAAATTTTTATTTATTTTTTTATATTTCGAACTCAAAAAGAAAATTTTATGAAAATAACAAATAAACTACAAGTCAAAATAGCGAAATTAATAGTCATTGTTGAAAATTGACAACTCTAATACCATCGTACATTGTCGTTACATAATATGCGGCACATCCAATTTTAACGTCCTGAATCCGCCCCTGCATAAAATCATATTTTATAATTTCCACTTTGGTAAATGAGTATTATTAGCAAAATATTTTACTATCCGTGATATTATATATAATAGAACTTTTAATGATATATAACTAATTCTCTTTTTACGTGTTCCATGTTTATATATATAATTGGAGCAATTATTTAAACACAAAATTTATATGAAATAGATCTCAACTCCAATCATGAAAAAATATTTTTTTTTATGTCAAAAATACATAACTTCAGTTAATATACTAGACCGTTCAAAATTTTTTTTGACAGTGAACAGGGACGGAGCCAGAAAAATAAAATAGGGCGGGCGAGATGAACAAACACATATATTTCGAGAGAAAGATAATTATAAAACAAAATATTATTTCAACGCAATAAAAAATCATCAAACAAAAAATAAATAACTTACATAAAAAAATATAAAGTTCAATGTACAATTTGATGGAGAGTTTTTTTTTTTTTTTTTTTAATTTAGGGATTTGGAGAAAGTATGGAATAGATAGCTTCCCACTTGTTTTCTTCATTTTTATCTGTTTGTCTTCTCACGTTTTATTTAATTTTTATTCCTTTTACCTTTTTTAATCTTTTTTTAAGAAATAATATTTTAATTTTAAAAGAAAAAATACGGCGAAGCTTGTAATTTTATATAAGTTATAGTATATATTCCATAAAGAAAATTTTAGTTGTTATATCCCAACCTAGTTTTAATTTACCGGATTGATCGATATATATAGATAAACTTTGTACATGTATTTATGCATATGATATAGTACACGCATTTGAACAATTAATAATTGGATAGTTCTCTGATAAATATTTTATATTGCATTTTTATTAGATTTTAAATAATTTAATTACAATTAGTGTGGTCCGGTAACAATTACACATAAGTTGACAAAAAGATTTCTTCCTTTAGTAGATACATTATGATTTATGTTAAGTAGGTCGTTGTGGAGCTGGTTAGAGCAAAATAATTATTAATATTTATTATCCAAAATATGTCAACCCAACCAATTTTTCATTCTACGCCACCAAATTCAGACTGGTTTAAATGTGGGTCGCAAGCATTTTCCACGTCCAACAAAGTCCACAATCAGAAAATTAAATATAACATAGTTCATGCACGGTCTTTTATATATACAAGTAAAAGTCGGGTTTCTTATTTTTAATTTAAAAAAATAAAACATTTCAAAAATAAGACGAGTGCTAAAAAAATTCAAAAATACCGCAAAACGCGCAAAATTATTTTGCAGAGTCAGCAACAACTAGCAGCGGACGCTGCTAGTTGTTTTTTTCTTTCTTTGTTTTTAAAATTTTTTATTATTATTTAATTTGTTTTATTATAATTTTTAATTTGTAAATATTTTTATAAAAAATGATTATGTATTTCTTATTGGAACGTAAATTTTTTCTCAACAAAATAAACTTTTAATTTTAATTTTCGACTTGATTATCAGCTAAATCATGAAGACAAAAATTAAAAATTTAGCTGGTAAAAAATTAAAATGATTAAATAAATTTGTTTGTGATCAATTATATTTATAAAAAAATGGTTAACCAAAATAAATATTTATTGATTAAAAAATTAAATCATGAATTCTCATACTTTATATCTTCATTTCAAACACAAATAGTTGCTTGTTTTTAATTATAATTATAAAAAATTTCGCTAACTATATATTTTTTTTATCAAACTTATTTACATTTTTAATACAACTTAGACTTTTAAGTTAAATTTTCTTTCATGCAACCAACACAAATTGAAAGAACATAATTAAACTTAAAAAATTATTTAAAAAAAATAAAAATTTAACGGATAAAAAATTAAACTGATTAAATAAATTTGTTTGTGATCAGTTATATTATAAAAAAATTGGTTAACTTAAATAAACATATTTTGATTAAAATTTTTGATTTAATATTACTATTAATATTGTGTGTTTTAAATTGTTATTTAATCATTTTGTAAAAAAAAAATCATATCGAATTGATCGGGTTTAAGTTCCTATTTTCGAGATGATTACGATTCGGCTCGAGTTTGGGTTGAGAAATGTTCTATTTAATAATAATATTAAATCAAAAATTTTTAATCAATAAATGTTTATTTTGGTTAACCATTTTGTTATAAATATAATTGATCACAAACAAATTTATTCAATCATTTTAATTTTTTACCAGCTAAATTTTAAATTTTGTCTTCATGATTTAGCTGATAATCAAGTCGAAAATTAAAATTTAGAGTTTGATTTTGTTGAGAAAAAAATTACGTTGCAAAATAATTTTGCAGCGTCCGCTGTTGCTAATGGAGTTTTGCGGTATTTTTGAAATTTTTTACCACTCGCCTTATTTTTGAAATGTTTTATTTTTTTTAAACTAAAAATAAAAAAAACCCAGTAAAAGTCACGTGAAATGCACGTGGGAACATGTTTTGTTGTCGATAAACGTTGTTAAATAAATTAATTGAGATGAGAAGATATTAACACGCAGTTAATAAATTATTTTCTTTTAATAATATATATTTTTTGAAAAAAAAACATATTACATGTCTTAGTGATGTAATCAATATAATTTTCGACCTTTCGACTAATAAAAATATTTGCAACATTTTCGAACAATGTAACACTTGAAGTTTCAATGTTTCTATTATTTACGGTCATGATTATTTTACATCCACATTAACAGTTTAGAATAAGACATTATCAATAATTCATGTAAGCTTATAAATATAAGTGTTACGTGTATTGTAGTTTTACATTAATACAATATTGATATTGAAACTATGTAATTATTACATCTCGGTCGAGTTTTCTATTTTTTTATTAATTTTGAGAAATTATGACATGTTTCATACCATGTATTCATTTTATTTTCTATCTCATTTATGTATTATTTATTCTTTATTTATTAATAAGTGTGATATGTTAATCAAATTATATTAAATATGATTTTGTAATTTTCTATGTTATATGTTGATCATTGTTGATTTATGAAAAAAAAAAATTGTTATAGATAATACATTCTAAACCTTAATTTAAATTATTGCGTCAAATATTTTATTTTATATTTGAGATTTTTCTCTCATTAACGATTTTTTATATCATGTGTTTTTTATTCTTCAAAAAAAATCATTATTATCATCATCTTTAATTATTATATTTGTGACACTATATTCATCAATCATTTGCATTTTTCTATCGTTATTATTTAATCAGACGGTCTCTTTTTTATGCTAAAAATATTTACTTGCAAAGAACAACAATAATTTCATCATTCTCATCTGCATGCTGGTATGTTATTGTCTTCTATTACTTGTATGTCAGTATCATTAACGATCAATGTATTTGTTGGACATCCTCTTTTATTTTTGATTTCTCGTTTTTCGAAATCTACTGATCTCTTTTTGCTTAAAATGCTCTCATTGTTGAAATTTTTGATTGAATTTTGAATGTCTTTAATTTAAATGTTAACATTCAATATTTTATCTCAACCGTTTTCTTGCATATTTTTCTTTATTTATTCATCTGATTGATTGCATCAATGTAATTTTTACAGGATTTTTAATTTAATGTGAGAAGTGTCATCCATAATTTTTGTAGGCTTCTTTTTTTTATTTATTAACTAACCCGTAGTAAATTGATTAACATAGATATATTTACAGACTTAAATAATATTTAAATAATATCAATCTTATATAGTTTTGCTAAAAACAATTGAAGATATCCATCTCCAACTCTTGTAAAAATATTCTTTCGTTAATTGTAACATTATCTCATAAAATAATTGTTATAGTTTTTAGATTTTTTGAGGAGGAAAAATAGTTAATTTTTTAAATTTTAACTTTTACATATATGATATTTGTGTGTTGGTTTGTTCTTTATTTACTATTTTGGATTAATACTTGACTCCACGTGAATTGATTTATTTCAACACCGATATGTAATTTAATATATATATATATATATTAATAACGTTTAAAAATATGATATTTTGTTATATTTATGAACTCATGATATAATTAATTAGTTCAATAGGTCCTTACGCAAATTAAAATACATAAGATTTTTTGTTGAAAAAATATGTTTTTCCATATACAAACAAATAAAACTAGAGCATTTTGTTGTTTCAATCTTTTAGAAAACTGGATAAGTATTTAATTTAATTAAAATTCTTGTGAAAAAAATAAGTTTAGTTTATCTACAATAAAATAAAAACTAAAATATTTTGGTATTTCAATCTTTTTGGAAACTGAAACCTTATCTAATATGCACGCATTCTCAATTTTGACATTATCATAATAATTGATTTTACAAAAGTATCC
Source organism: Henckelia pumila (assembly GCF_033568475.1). Classification (NCBI taxonomy): domain Eukaryota; kingdom Viridiplantae; phylum Streptophyta; class Magnoliopsida; order Lamiales; family Gesneriaceae; genus Henckelia; species Henckelia pumila. Next base: position 7,591,719 of record NW_027331831.1, read on the forward strand.
TCATAGAATTTATCAAGTGGTAGTTGAAAATACACGATGAAAAATTTTGACCTTGGTTCACACTTTTATAATTGGTATAGATTATTTTTTCTTAGATAGTCTCACGAATATTTATCTGACAAGCCCAGCTCTAGGAGGAGGCACCCTAGGCAGTAGCCTAGGACCTCCCCTTAGATGGGGCCTCAATTTTTTTTATTTAAAATTTTAGATGAATTTCTTAGTTTTTTTGTTAAAAATGTGAAATAATGATCAATTTTTGTATTTTTGTTTCTCCACTTTTTTGTAGGTAAAAAAAAAAAAAAATCATGTTTCATCTTAAAAAACGTTTTTCTTCGTTAAATTGCTCTACTCAGGTGAACTAAGTTATTCACATTGGGTCAACTAGTGTGCCGTTTTTTTATTGGATATTTTTTTCTTGTATATTTGTGAGTTGTGGTTGATGTTTTTATTTTCATTATTTGATTTCTGGACTTTGGTCTCCGAGATTCTAGAATCTTTTAATTGATCAAATTATCTGTTGAAAAAATTATAATAGCTAGGGCTGAGATACCGAGCTAAAATACCGAATTTTTGAGATACTGTACCGAACTTTTTTTAAAATCTAGACATTTTTTTGGTATATTGAATTTTTTTTCGATATCTATACGGTACCAATATGGATTTTTTTGATACCAACATTTCAGAATTTTGATATCGTTACCAGTATGAATTTTTTTCATGCCAATATTTTTGAAACACGTTTTCAGATCATAGATCTGATACCCGGTGCAGCGGAAGTTTAAAAATTTTTATATGGAACGATTCCATATCATGGGTATCAAATCCTAACGATTAAATTATGCAAGTAAAATAATAATAACAATTAATATTTTACCTCTTCAAGCTATGACTTGATTATGGACTCCAACAGATTAAATCTATTCTTGTTGTAAATCCCAGGAACTGATGACTTGCTCGATCAATCTCCGGAATTAGGTCCACGAACAGAAAACTAAAACCCTCTGATTGATTGCACTAGAAATCAATCAAATGTTTATCGAAGAGATTAAATAGATTTGATCTGTCAATTCAGAATGTAATTTTTCATAAAAATCACAAACTGAATTCTCTCAAAAAAGGGAGAGTGGATTTTCGAAAAATCCTTTTTCTATTTTGTGTAATTTTCAAAAAATCAAGTTTGGAATAACTTGTGCTTTTTGAAAATTGCATATCATGTATTTATAATTTTTAGACTGGATTAAGTTATATGTCTATTAGGACACTAACTCCTTAGGGCCCATAATCCATAACTTAAGCCCAACAAGCCAAGCCTGTTATTATAGAAATTAATATAAAATTTATCATGACTCCGATTGATAAACTGATTACACCAATGTGCATAGAAACCATTTCTGCACCTTTTAAAGTCAAGATAATTTTTCTGAATCCGAATTCAGTGATTTCCAAAAATGACAACAAAGCATCGACTTCTATATGTGTCGTAACTGTACCCAATCCCGACACCTGATGACCCTCATAGAGTCGGTAAACGAGTCAAAGTACAGTACTAGCATATAGAGTCTCCATGATGTTTCAAGTAATAAGGACTAATGGTGTACAACCAAAACCGCGGACTTATCCACTCAATTAATGATAACCACTTGGAAAGTCCGAATAGGGTAGTTCGATCATTTATCATATGAATATCCATTTGCATGCTTTGAACATCTCTATGTTCTATACCAATGAAACGTGGTACTTGGCATCGCAAATGCTAGTCTCGATCTCGAGCGATCCTTATCTTTATTTGCGGACGGCTCAATTGAATAGGAACTATTTAGAATATACAGTGACTATAAGATGTGTTTCATGATAGTGATCTCTCTTTATTCACTATCTCATCTTACTTACACTATAGTATATTCAAGGTCTTTATCAAAACAACAATAGTATATCACAATATAACATTATGAAGAATGATAAAGAAAATGTCATTAATGAATGTAAATTATATTAAACAAAGATTGTTTACAATAAGAGACTCTTAAAGCCCTTAGCCACAACTTGGCTAGCGGGGCATCAACTCTTTCAATCTCCCACTTGCCCTATAGCCAACTAGTCATACTACGTAGTCCCACTACTTCGCGATGTTTGTCAAACAATGGTCCTGGCAAGGGCTTAGTAAGTGGATCAGCGATATTGTCTGCAGAGGCCGCTCTCTCGACAGTGATGTCTCCTCTTTTCACGATCTTCCGGATGATATGGTATTTCCTCAGTATGTGTTTGGATATTTGATGAGACCTTGGTTCCTTTGCCTGAGCAATGACATCAGTGTTGTCACAGTACACCGGGACTGGACCAACAGCTTCAGGAACTACGCCCAACTCTTGGACGAAATTCCTCATCCAAACGGCCTCTTTAGCAGCAGCTGATGCTGCAATGTATTTTGCCTCAGTGGTGGAATCTGCTGTGGTGTCCTGCTTGGAACTCTTCCAAGAGACAGCACCGTCATTGAGCATGAATACAAATCCAGAGGTTGACTTCGAGTCATCCACATCACTTTGGAAGCTAGAGTCGGTATAGCCTTCCAATTTCAATTCTCTTCCTTCATAAATCATAAATATATTCTTAGTCCTTCTCAAGTACTTTAGAATATCCTTCACAGCTTTCCAATGCATTTGACCGGGATTGGCCTGATATCTGCTTGTGACACTTAGAGCAAAGGCTACATCCGATCTGGTAGATATCATCCCATACATGATACTACCTATGGCTGATGCATATGGTATGTGTGTCATTTTCTCTATCTCTTCATCAGTCTTAGGAGACATAGACTTGGATAGAGAAACTCCATGACACATAGATAGATGTCCTCTCTTGGACTCATCCATAGAAAACTTTTTCAATATGGTGTTGATGTAGGTTGCTTGAGTGAGTCCTACCATTCTCTTAGATCTATCTCTATAGATCTGTATTCGTAGAATATAGGACGCCTCACCCAAATCCTTCATCGAGAATCTACCTGATAACCATATCTTTGTTGACTGCAACATCCCTACATCATTTCCAATGAGTAGGATGTCATCAACATAAAGTACTAAGAATGTCACAGCATCCTTAACTACTTTCTTGTACACGCATGGTTCCTCCGGGTTCTTGATGAAACCAAAATCCTTTATTGTTTCATCAAATTTCTGGTTCCAACTTCTTGATGCCTGTTTGAGACCATAAATTGATCTCTGAAGCTTGCATACCTTATGCTCGCTTCCCATGGATGTGAATCCCTCGGGCTGCATCATATAGATTTCTTTCTTAATGTTTCCATTAAAAAATGCAGTCTTCACATCCATTTGTCATATCTCATAGTCATACCAAGCTGCTATGGCAATAAGGATTCTTATGGACTTGAACATTGCGACTGATGAAAAGGTTTCATCATAGTCAACTCCTTGTCTTTGAGTATAACCTTTTGCTACCAATCGTGCCTTGTATGTCAGTACCTTACCATCAGGCCTAAGTTTTCTTTTGTAGATCCATTTACACCCTATTGGAACAATTCCATCAGGAGGATCTACTAAAGACCAAACTTGGTTTGTATGCATCGAGTCTATTTCCGACTGCATAGCTTCAAGCCATAAATTCGAATCTGCATCAAAAATTGCTTCCTTGAAGTTTCTTGGATCACATCCAATGTCGGGTTCATTTTGATCCCCTTCAAGAAGCAGACCATATCGAATAGGAGGTCTAGAAGTCCTCTCGGATCTTCTAGAAAGAGGCGTGTCGTTTAATGGTTCCTGAGGTGTGGGATCGTTATTTTGTATCTCGGGTTCTTCTCGAATTTCTTCGAGTTCCATCATCTTGCCTTTCTGATCAAGTAAGAACTTCTTCTCCATGAAGGTGGCATTCCTCGAAACAAACACTTTTGTTTCAGTAGGATGATAGAAATAATATTCGATTGAATTCTTCGGATACCCTACAAAATAACATAAGGTGGATCGACTATCCAACTTATCTCCCACTGTCCGCTTGACGTAAGCAGGACATCCCCAAATCCTTAAGTACGAATACTTAGGAGCTTTGCCATTCCATAACTCGTATGGAGTTTTATCCACTGCTTTAGTGTAGACATTGTTCAATAACAATACCGCCGTTTCAAGCGCATAGCCCCAAAACGAAGGTGGGAGCTCAGTGAAGCCCGTCATGGATCGAACCATGTCCAACAAAGTTCGATTGCGACGCTACGAAACACCATTAAGCTGAGATGTCATAGGAGGAGTCCACTGAGAGAGAATCCCATTCTCTTTTAGATAGTCCAAAAACTCGGTACTTAAATATTCTCCACCTCGATCCGATCGAAGTGCTTTAATACTTTTACCTAGTTTATTTTCTACTTCAGTCTTGAATTCTTTGAACTTTTCAAATGATTCAGACTTATATTTCATCAAATATAAATACCCATACCTAGAATAATCATCAGTAAAGGTAATGAAGTAGGTGTGACCAAATTTAGTATCAATACTAAATGGACCGCAAACATCTGTATGGATCAAATCCAACAGATTTTGACTACACTCAGGTTTTCCTTTGAAAAGAGATTTAGTCATTTTTCCTTTTAGGCAGGACTCACAAGTAGGTAGAGAGTTAATATCAGACATATCAAACATGCACTCTCCCACTAGCTTGTTTATCCTCCTTGAGGAAATATGACCTAGCCTAGCATGCCAAAGGTTTGCCGGGTTTTGACTATCGTTTTTCCTTTTATTTGTTGTTGCCGGTTTATCAACATAATTAATTGGTACGTCTTTTAATTTTAAGTTATATAGATCGTTTTCAAGTTGTCCACATCCAATCAAACATTCATTCTTGTAAATATTGCAAATCCCATTCACAAAATTACAAGAAAAACCATCTGTATCAAGCATAGAAACAGAAATAATGTTTTTAACTAAATCTAGCACAAATAAAACATCTCTAAAAAATAACCTAAAATCGTTCTGCAAAACTAAATAAACGTCTCCCACAGCTTTGGCTTCAACTCTAGAACCATTTCCGAGCCTTAGCTGGGTCTCACTCATCCTAAGCTTACGACTTCTTGTCATCACCTGCAAATCATTGCAAATGTGAGATCCACATCCGGTATCCAATACCCAATAAGTAGTATTAAGTGAAACATTTATTTCAATGTAAAACATACCCTTTGCAGTTCGCAACTGCTCGAGATATACTTTGCAGTTACGCTTCCAATGACCGGGTTTCTTGCAGTGATGACAAACGTCTTTAGATCCGTTCACGTTTGAAGCCTTTGTTTTGATCTTTTTCTTTGGTACAATTTTCTTGGGTGAGGCAGAACGTTTCTTACCCTTTCCACTTGGCCCTTTCTTAGAGTTAAAAGAGGAACCAACCAAGAGTACCGGTTTATCCTTATTTAATATGGCCTCATAAGTCACAAGCATATTGACCATCTCTTCAAGGATGGCCTCTATCTTGTTCATATTGAAGTTCATCACAAAGCCGTCAAACGACAAAGGAAGAGAAAGAAGTAACAAGTCCGCGTTCAGTTCATGCTCCAATGTCAAATCGAGTGTTACCAACTTTTCAATGAGTCCAATCATGTGTACCCCATGCTCACGGACCGAAGTCCCATCTCGCATGCGGCATGTCATGAGCTCTTTGACGGTGGCATACCTCTTCGATCTTGAATGAGCTCCAAAAAGTTCCTTGAGAGTATCGTGAATGTCAGCAGCATTCACTGCATTCTCAAATCGCCTCTGAAGTTCATCAGACATCGAAGCCTGCATGTAACATTTGGCCTTGATATCATGGTCCCACCATTTGTCAAGTTTGGCCAATTCTTCCGGACTCACATCAGCCGGGGCTTCTTTCGGAGGAGGCTTTTCTAACACGTAGAAAACCTTTTCCGAACTAAGAACAATCCTTAACTTACGGAACCATTCCGTATAGTTTGCGCCAGTCAGTTTGTTTTGTTCGAGAATTGAAAATAGTGGATTGCGTGAATTCATTGTAATGAAATACTGAAAAGAAACAGACAATAATCAGTGATTGCTTAATTAATTTACTAAGACATAAAATATGGCGAGATTTAATTTTATGAATTTCACTCCCACTATTTTAACGATTTCACTACCCTCTAGTGAAAACGAGAAACCGATTTTCTTAGTGGGAACATGGAGTCCAATTGACAAATCATAGTCCCGAATAATATCAGCCAACCATAATTTTCAAAAGGTAGAGCCCAATTGCTTCCAAAGCAATTCCCATGTTTTTTACCTCATGTTCAATAAGAGCCCAATAATATGACGCTGTTTATTGTGATATGTCAAGATGACCCATCAATATTAAGTTGTGATGGACGGTCGCCATGTGGATCCCCAATAATATGAGCCAATCCCATGAGAGTTCCACCCAACTTACAACATGTGTCGATCCAATGTACAACTTTCCGACGAACGGCCCCCCCCAATAATATGAGCCGGACCGTGCCCGCGGGTAGCATCTCATACATTGATCGTTGATGGAAGGTAGGAATATTTAAATAATATTTAAATTCTCTTTTGTTTATCTTGATATCAATTTTAAATCATATTTAAAATGAGGGATTTTTAATTTTGAAAAATTGTCTCATCTTATCATATTTGTATGCTTGCGGGATTCATGCAATTTAGTCTAAACATGCATACAACAATAATATCATATATTATATTTAGGATGATCTACCCCAAAACTAATCGACCCATGGTTGCCAATCACGAGTCTAAGTCCAATCCTAGGTGATATGCAAGTATGCAATGCAATCCTATTACATTGAGCTTCCAATTTATATTTATTCGGTCTTTATTGTCTGATGGGCCCACCTTTGTTTTCAAATCTTTATCTCCCACTAAGTCTAATAAATTTACAATAAATTTCGATGACAAGTAGGGGATACATATTTAAGGGTGGGAACGGGCCATAAACCAGACCCATTTTTTATTACAAATGACAAATCAAATTGGGCCATAAACCAAGCCCATTAATAAAACTCAACAACAATAACAAAAACCAAATGTAAATTTCCTAACATACACCTACAAAATTGGTCATGGCAATCGATCATCCTTTATCCAATATTTAGTTCAATAATTAAATCATTGGATAACATGCAATGACAACATAATTAAAAGATAAAATCAAATTTTATCTAATATATACATAAGATCATATCTTATCATCAATTGTACCAAAATAATTAATTTTATAAAATTTAATTTAACGGATAAAATTTATAAATTTTTTTAAAATTCAAATTTATCCAAAAATCAATTTTAAAAATTTCGGACTCAAACAATTTGACCCGATGCCTCGTGGACCAATCAAAAACAATTTTCGATCGGACCAAAAATTAAAATTTCAAAAAATTAAAATTCTAATTATAAATCAAAATTTAATTTTCCGGGCTGCCTGGGACGTTCTCTGGCAGCCCCGCCTCCATGTGGTACAGGGCTGCCCACGTGGAGCTGGGCAGCGACAATCGCTGCCCGTGTTGCCCTTCAAAAAAAAAATTTAATTTAAAATTTGGTTTTGTTTCAAAATCCGAGGCTAAAAATTTTGTACAATCGATTAATTTTAATCGTTTGATCTGAGAGCAACCTGTCTCTGACGCCACTGTTGGAACACATTTTCAGATCATAGATCTGATACCCGGTGCAGCGAAAGTTTAATAATTTTTATTTGGAACGATTCCATATCATGGGTATCAAATCCTAACGATTAAATTATGCAAGTAAAATAATAATAACAATTAATATTTTACCTGTTCAAGCTATGACTTGATTATGGACTCCAACAGATTAAATCTGCTCTTGTTGTAAATCCCAGGAACTGATGACTTGCTCGATCAATCTCCGGAATTAGGTCCACGAACAGAAAACTAAAACCCTCTGATTGATTGCACTAGAAATCAATCAAATGTTTATCGAAGAGATTAAACAGATTTGATCTGTCAATTCAGAATGTAATTTTTCATAAAAATCACAGACTGAATTCTCTCAAAAAAGGGAGAGTGGATTTTCGAAAAATCCTTTTTCTATTTTGTGTAATTTTCGAAAAATCAAGCTTGGAATAACTTGTGATTTTCGAAAATTGCTTATCATGTATTTATAATTTATAGACTGGATTAAGTTATATGTCTATTAGGACACTAACTTCTTTGGGCCCATAATCCATAACTTAAGCCCAACAAGCCAAGCCTGTTATTATAGAAATTAATATAAAATTCATCATGACTCCGATTGATAAACTGATTTCACCAATGTGCACAGAAACCATTTTTGCACCTTTTAAAGTCAAGATAATTTTTCTGAATCCGAATTCAGTGATTTCCAAAAATGCCCACCCCTATGTCATTTTAGGAAATTCCACTCCCTTTAATTAAGAAGTCCAACTTCTCTTTCATTAAATTTAACTCTTTAAATTTAACTATCTCAACGAGGATTAGTAATCCATTACTTGTGTGACCCTCAATAGTTCAGGGATACAGCTAGCTGTGGGCTCACAACTCCTTGTGACTCGGAACAACTATTTCCGACTTACCCATCGAATCATGGTAAGAGCGACTAGCAACATCGCCCCATGATTCCCTAGGTATCACTGATAGTGCCTGCAAGAACCAGTAGGTTTTGGTTAGCGTACAGTACGGTCCCTTCATCCATATATCCAGATCGAATCAACAACCATTGGTACATCGAGAGTTGTTCGAGATTCGATAACTATGCATTTTGAAGATCAAATAGTGACATCGCATGTGCTACTAGAAAACCAAGTAACCTAAATCACATCGAGTACTCTGGCCAAAGATTTGTCACACTAATATCTCCTCAGATTGCATAGGATATCCACACTCGCAAGCGTGTGGTGAATCCTTGACAACAAAGCATCGACTCCTATATGTGTCGTAACTGTACCCAATCCTGACACCTGATGACCCTCATAGAGTCGGTAAACGAGTCAAAGTACAATACTAGCATATAGAGTCTCCATGATGTTTCAAGTAATAAGGACTAATGGTGTACAACCAAAACCGCGGACTTATCCACTCAATTAATGATAACCACTTGGAAAGTTCGAATAGGGTAGTTCGATCATTCATCATATGAATATCCATTTGCATGCTTTGAACATCTCTATGTTCCATACCAATGAAACGTAGTACTTGGCATCGCAAATGCTAGTCTCGATCTCGAGCGATCCTTATCCTTATTTGCGGACGGCTCAATTGACTAGGAACTGTTTATAATATACAGTGACTATAAAATGTGTTTCATGATAGTGATCTCTCTTTATTCACTATCTCATCTTACTTACACTATAGTATATTTAAGGTCTTTATCAAAACAATAATAGTATATCACAATATAACATTATAAAGAAAGATAAAGAAAATGTCATTAATGAATGTAAATTATATTAAACAAAGATTGTTTACATAAGAGACTCTCAAAACCCTTAGCCACAACTTGGCTAGCGGGGCATCAACTCTTTCAAATATTTTTTATACGGTATACCGAAAACCCACCCCTAATAATAGCTAAACTTAATTATGATGATTTAGTAGACAATTTGGTGCAACAAAAAACACGAATTAGATATGGATGATTATTATGTTCATTATTAATTATTAACCCGTATGTAATATTTTTATAGGATAATTGCTTACACTACCACTGTAAAATCATAAGATTGCTGAAACTCTCTATGACTATTAACCCCTTGTATTTTCTAATTTTGAGCACAAATACTCCTGAAAACACGTACGGACAATGGGCTTTGTGCTCAAAATTTTAAAACATGGAGACGTATGTGCTCAAGATTAAAAAAAAAGGAGCTAATAGATCATTTTTTTTCATAGGGGGTTTTAGCAATCTCGATATTTCCCATATATAGCATATGCAATTATCCTTATTTTTATTTAATAAATTTTTTTTAAAACTTTTTCTTAACTATTAGCCTAGGGCCTCTAAATTTCTGGAGACGGCCCTGTGGGGCGATCTGATTTACTTATAAAGTGAAAAATAATATTTTTGACATAGAAAATGATATGTTTTCATGTATCGGATCGAGTAAAATATCAATTTCACAAAATTAATCATGAGATAGTTTTACATGAATTTTTGTGATTATTTTTATTGATATTTATTTGATTAAGTATTTAGTTAATAGTTGGACGTGTTTGTTTCATGTCTATGGATTTCTTTTCAATTGTTGTATGATCGGATTGAATCAAATAATGAAAATTTGGATTCCGACCCGGTTCGAGTGGGTTCAAAAAGAGTGTGTGTAGGGGTGATCAAAATTTTTCAATAACCGCCCGAACCGACCATATCACATTTTTTATTTTTTATAAATAACCGCAGTTTTTAAAAAAAAATATGAAACCGCACCGCCTCCACGGTGCGGTTAATTTTTTTTTTTTTTACCCAAAACCACCCGCATCGCCTTGCCTTATATAGTTGTTTTAAATAATGTTATTAACGGTACCTTAATATATTTCTAACTTGCACTCCGTCACTTTCTCTTGCAACATTCTTTCAATATTTTATCTTCTTTCTTTCTTAACACAACAAATATTCTTCAAAGTTAATTTAATCATGACTAAAAATGAAACTTAGAGCATTATATTTATCAATTTTGATGCTTTTTTTTAATCTATTTTATCTAATTATGTATTGTACTAGCTATTTATGGTTATATTATCTTTAAATAGGTTATTTATTATTTTTTTCTATTATTATTTTAAATAATTTTAGCTTTTTTTCATTCTATTTATCATAAAAAACCGCAAACCGACTGCAACCGTTTAAAACCGCGAAACCAATTTTATATGTAAAACCTCAAATAAAAAAATAAAATATAACCGAACCGCAAAGAGCAATTCGGTTTAAATATTTTTAAAATAAATAAATAACTGCAAAACCGCACCGTGATCACCCCTGTATGTGTGTCTTAAAGTTTCTAAAAAAGAAAAAAGAATAAGTATTTGATTATAGATTTCTCATCATGTGATTTATGCAACGTAAAGAAACCGTGGAATTATAATTTATTCAACAAAAAATTATAAATAAAAAACGCAATAAACTCCTAATTAACTTGCGAGTAACACTCCTGTGAGACGATCTATTCGTGAGACGGGTCAACATTACCCATATTTAATAATAAATAATATTTTTGGCATAAAATGTAATATTTTTTAATGGATAACTCATATAAGAGACTCGTCTCAAAAAAATGACTATCGAAACCGTCTCATATGAGTTTTTGTCTTAATTCGCATATGTAAATTAAAAGTAGTAAAACATAACAAACTATAGATCTTTATTTCCAAAAATAAATGAACAAGAAATAAAGCAGCCGGCAGTTCAAGTGTGATGTAGGAATTAGGATAAACAGAAAGTGGTTGCAACAAGAAAATGCACTTCCCGGTCTCTCTCATAAACACCTTTTATTTCTTTTGAGTTTGGGGAAAATTTTGTTAAATAAATTAATCTCGATTCGTCATAAACTTAAAAATTTTGTGTCAGGTGAATTAAACATAAGTCATCGGTACGATATTAAACACCTTTTGATTACCTCAACAAATCAAAGACATGACTTTCGTTCAAACCTTGTTCATTCAAGGTGTTTCGGTTTCTTGAGCTGGGAAAATTCGAGTCTCCGCATGATGACTTGCAAGAATTTCTGGAGGCGTGAATCGTGATCGCCTTTGGAAATTTCGATCCTTGTTGACAAATTCCATCCAATTTATGTCTTAGAAAAATCATTTCTAATTAAACAAAATCTGGAATATATATATAGCACAATACTCCACTCCAGTACTATTGGTATAAAATGCAGCCAATTGATCCTCATAATGACCTTTAATGGATTTAGATATATCACATAGTGAATCATGTGATACATGTATGCAAGGCTCAATCTAACTTGTAAACATGATAAATTTCCAATTACTTGTAATAAATCTATACAGACACACGATTACACAAACACTTTGTGTAGTAAGAGAGTCAAGTGATTTTCGTGCAACACCACCCAATCAATGGAGTAAAGTTCCCAGGTCTTCAAGGAGCTTCTGTATCACATCGCGCGGTTTGGTTTGGATATCGACAAAGTACTCGAACGACCTTTTATACTCTCTTAAAAATCAAGTTTTCGATATTATATTCATGTGATTGCAGCATAAGTTTGATTTCATCCTCTTAAAGTATCCTTTGATATACATGAATCTCGTTGGCATTCAATTACTATTAGAGCAATCTTAGCCGATCTTGTGATTTGATTTATTCTGATACAAAAACATATATACACAACAAACCACATCGAATTATTTACTTGTTCAACTTAATTAAATCCTTGATTTCTAAAAAGCATTCGCAGACCAGGCTCGTTGCCGACCATATGAGTTAATAAATTAACAAAGAAATAAAAATAAAAATGTTATGTTTACACCAAATGGTTTTTTGAAGTATTATTTCACTTAATTAGTCAAATTTTCTATATAAAAAAAAACATGCTATATGTTGGCCTAACTGCTAGCTAGGTTGTGTCAGACTGGTAGAATATATATATATATATATATAATGCAATTATCCTTTTGACAATTCATTTCCTTTCCTTTCCTTTCCTTTCCTTCATTAATTAATAATAAAATTCCGATTGGGATATTTTTCCACAATGAAGGCTGTGCTTTGAATGAAACATATTGCCGGCGATAGGGGGTATTAGCATGACCTGCAAAAAAAAAAATAAAAAATAAGGGGATAATTGAATAAGTAAGAATTATTTGAATTCAGACATAATTAAACATTTTTCGTACTTTAAGGGTTTTTGTCAAGCTTTGAAATTAAGGGTCAGGTGCAATGTCTTAATCTTCAATTTATTTGCATTGTCCTATGCCTAACATGACACACGCAAATTTAACCATTTGCTTTTCCAAACTAAAATATCAATCCCTTTAACCATTTTATATAAGTTGATCAACACTTGTATACTATTTTTTTTATATTAATCAATTTGAACTAGCGAACACACACACAATTTGGGTATGACTTGCTAATCATCAATATTATTTTATTATTATTATTATTATTATTATTTTTGACGAAAATAATAATAATAATAATATTATAAGGAAAGGAATTATTATTATTATTATTATTTTGAAAAGAGGAAAGGAGTTATTCCTGGATCTGCAGCTAGCCTTGATATTTCAGTTCATTTGCCATAAAAGGCTGCTACCACCTACCGGTGACATTGAAACCCTACATGAAAACATAATATGACCGGCTTTTATTATATAAAATATGTACCATTTACTTTAAGACGATGTGTTCGTACGATGGTCTTATAGATCTAAACATATGATATGAGTCGATTTATAATTAAAAATAATATTTTTAATATAAAAAATAATATATTTTTATAAATTATATTGAATAAGAAATACATATCATAAAATTAAGTCGTGAGACCGTTTCACGAAGATCTTATACCACTTTAATTACTTAATTTCCTCTCTTTAGTAAACCAATAACAATAATAACATGTCCTAAATAAATTCTTTTCGCACACACACGCACACACACACACACACACACATATATATATATATATATATATATATATATTAAAATAATAATAAGGACATCCCTTCAACTTGATGAAAACAATCTCTTCTGTTTTTCTAATTATTCTCCATCGTGTTAATTTACTGAACCTGCCACGAGTCAACTCATCCATGTTTATCAGTAGAATCCTACCATTTTTCTTTTTTGAGAAATAAATTGTTAATATAAGAAAAGTGATAAATAATGCAGAAAAACTATATCATTCCCCACGTGGCAACGAGATGCTCCAAAAATGATCCCTTTCCTAAATAATCCAAACACGTGTCAAAAAAAGCCCATAATGGTTTAGAGGCATCTTAACATTGGTCCAGCCCAAATAAGTAGTGCCCATCGCTTTCAAAGCCCGTAACTCCAAATTAAAGAGAGTGGGTGTGGTGATGGCCTAATAACCTCTTTACAAGTAATTCAGTAAAAAAGGCCAACTTTTTACATTTTTTTTTTTCTGAAAATCTTCATCAAATTTCGCCACGAAATTTTACTTTATTAAACTAAAAAGATTCTGCGACAGTTTTCTTATATTTAATAGAGAAAAATGAAGAAAGAATTGGAAATGTTAGGTTCTGAAAAAGTATACATTTTAATTTAATTTAAAAAAGAAAAAAATTGGAAACATGGCGCAATTTCTACGACAAATTTACCCATTATTTATTTGTAATGTGACCCGCTGGTATAATCTAAATTTAATACGGGCCTATCAATTGTCAACTTTCTTACATGGGGTAACCTCAGTTGTTTTGTCTTTTTTGTGAATAAGTTGCTTTCTTTCTTTGTTTCTTTTTTGTTATTAAAATAACAGTAATAATATAATAATAATGAAGAGGACAAAGGCTATACCAATCATAGAATAGGTTTGTTGGGTACAACCATGCCCTGCACCATAAAAGTCAATTTGTATTGCCAAAAGGTTCCAAATTTGAAGTATATTTTTTTACTAGAAGATGGCATGTCTCCATGGTAAAACTCCATAATTGCCCAATTTTCCTACCATACATTATGTCAATGATAAAATAATAATGAATTGTAACATGGTTCAAGGCATTGTTTTGACATTTTATCCAAATACCAATTTCTTCTAAAAATTTAACTTGTAATTTTTATTTTTAAGCTTCTTACTTTTCGATCATATAATTAACATCATAGCTAAGATCACGCGTTCAATTCTACACTGAAAATTGTCAAGACTTAGGAGGGATTTGCGGATGAGTGATGTTTGAGTTTAATTTGTGTAAAATGTAAAAAAAAAAAAAAAATTGGAAAAGTAACAATTTTTCTAACAAAGATATTTGGATGCTTATTATTTTTACATACAAGAAAGAATATTATCGATTAAGTGGATTAAAAATGATTAATTAAATTAAATTAATTAAGTGCTGGAATCCTCTAGCTAAACAGCACTTAAGATTCCAAATAAGGGGCGCAAAGCAAAACATAATAACACCTTGAAGGTACCCATCATGGGGCCTCCTCAGTTTCCATCCAACTTTTCTTTTCATGCTTTATTTCTTTATCCTCCCATTTCCAGCTTGCAGATAGGCACTCCAGTTGCACTCCAAAATTAAATGAGAAAGAACACAGAGAATAAGTTTTTATTTGGATTAAAAAAATATGGAGCAATAAATAAAAATAACTATGGCCACCTATGATATGATATATTGATATTGATTATTGTGTGTGTGTGTATGTATGAGAAGGCTAGTGATGACATTGAACATTTTGATGGCAGATGCATACAAAGGACAATTGAGTTAACTTCTTGGCGTGTAGGGCTTGTCTAGTGGATGTGAACACAAAATAAAGTTGGCAAAAGCACTGATTTTTCTTTTTTATTCTAGGTGAGTGGAAATATACCTTTTCTGCCCTCTTTCATTTTGTTTTTAAAAAAAATTTCATTGTTACCCCGTTCTTTGTACTAGTTTATTCTTGCATTCGATTCAATATTATAATAAAGTATTAAAAAAATGATCTTTCTTGGATTTATTTTCTCTGGGTTGGATGGATGGGATGAAATGCCGATAGAGATAATGGACCTTTGCTAGCGGACATTTCTACCACCACCCTCATCTTGCTTTCAAGATTCTTGTAGCACAGTGACCATATGAATCATTTTTTTTTTCTCATTAGCTGCCTTTTCTACTCTTTCTTTTCTCGTAGTGGGAACATTATTTACTGCAGCAATCATTAATCTCTCAAACAAATTATTTGCCTCAGCTGTTGTCTAGAACTCCAAAAGTTGGTTCATTTGAGAGTCAAAACTAAAAAAACCCTCCGTAATCCTACTTGTTCGATTAGTTATATTTTTTTTCAAGATTTTAAGGAGACCATCTTAGAAACAAGATTTTTTGCTGTCAGATTCTTTGTTGGAGGGGGGGTTTTGTTGTCCTTGCTAAGATATACTTCCATGCGTGTTCATGATATAACTGCTATTTCTAGAGAATCTTTGCTTGGTTTGTTTTGGAGCATCTCACAGGGTGAGGTTTTGGGTTGGTAGCTGAAGGGATAGAAATTAAAATTCTGTTTTGTACTTCGGAAAGTTGGAATCTTGGGTATTCCTTGATTCTTTGTCTGGTGGGGTGTTTGGGAATTTTCTTATCTTCCTCAAGACCTGGTCTTTGAGCTGCTAGTTTAACGCAATTTTGGTGGATAAGATAGCATCATCCGCGGAACTTCTTATCAGTCATTCTGTTTCACTGATTTTGGAGGAGGTTGGATGTTTTGAATTGAAGAGTGGAAGTTTTTTATGTTGGAGTTCTACCGAGACATCTTCTGCAGATTCGATGAGGGATTAGAAGCGAGGTTTAACAAAGATTTAAAGAAATTAAGATGGTGACTCAATTTGGCACTGTTTGAGGAAGCTACTTATTCACAGTGTTAGATGAATTTATTCCATGTTATTGGATTTGGCTTGAAGGTGGGCCATCTTCTTTTGTTGCTATGCTGTTGGTTTCTATCTCTAATTTCTCTAAATTGGTTTAGTAATGGAGGAATTATGACCACAAAGGCTGGTTTTCTTGGTGATAGGGGGCAAATATGGATGAAATTATGGGGGCTTATTTCAGACTGTGGGTGTAAGATCCACCATCATTATTCACAGTTTATTGGGTCCCGGAAAGTGAGGAAGAATTGGTGGAGGCGGCTTTTGGTAGCATGGATAGTAGCTGGGATTATGACATCTTTTTCGGTGTTTTGGTATATGAACTTCCAAGCTGCGGAGAAAAGGAAAGAGACTCTTGCCAGTATGTGTGATGAGAGGGCTAGGATGTTGCAAGATCAGTTTAATGTTAGCATGAATCATATACAGGCAATGTCTGTTATGATTTCGATTTTTCATCATGACAAAAACCCGTCTGCCATCGATCAGGTAAACCTTGAATTTTCTTATATATTAGTGTTTCTAAAAGCTTGACCAAGTGGTCGGGGACTAAGGCCCGTGTGATGATCTTCTGTGATATTTATAAACATTCCAGAAAGAGTCAGAAATAGATGTTAATAAAATGAGTTGTCTGACCTTGTTCTCTTGTGTGGATTAATTTAGTGGCTGATCAAGAAAAATGTTTGCAAAATTTATGGAGGTTTGGATCCGCATATCTTGTACACTGTTATCAAATGTGGAATTATTATTCTGTTAAATTCCATAAGATTCACGAGTTTTCTCATGTTCATGTATTCTATTCTGTCAAAGGAAATGGTTAGTAAGATTGTGAGAAGGATACTACGTAAAATTTCTTTGTTTGACATGTTTTGCATGTAGAGCAAGATTCGTGTACTTAATTTTTAAATCTCTGTTGCCTTAAAGCACATTGTTGACTCCAAAACCTTGCAGAGAACATTCGAGAGGTACACTGAAAGAACAGCGTTTGAGAGACCTCTTACCAGTGGAGTTGCATATGCTGTGAGGGTGCTCCACTCTGAAAGAGAAGAATTTGAGAAACTACAAGGTTGGACTATTAAGAGGATGGATAAAGTGGTACAGACCCCGGTACATGAAGATGAGTATGATCCGGCGGACCTTGAGCCGTCACCTGTGCAGGAGGAATATGTCCCTGTGATCTTCGCACAAGATACTGTTGCTCATGTAATCTCTGTTGATATGCTGTCAGGAGAGGTAAAATTATTTGTAGTGAACCATTATTTTTCTGGGAAAGGTTTCTCTGTTCTATATTATTATAAGGAAGTTGAAGTATTCCATGGACATGACATGAATTAGATGGTGGGAATTATTTTTTGTGACGTTATCCCCCTCTGTAACGTTATCAAATGTCACCTATAGTTTTTATGATGTTATCTGCCTCAATCGAGATGTTAGACTAACAAGAAATAATACCTTGCAACTAATATTTATATGCTAACAGGAAGATCGTGAGAACGTGTTACGAGCAAGAGAATCTGGAAAAGGTGTTCTCACTGCTCCATTTAGATTACTCAAAACAAACCGCCTTGGAGTAATACTAACTTTCGCTGTCTACAAAAGAGATCTCCCCCCAAGTGTAACTTCTGCTGAAAGGATTCAAGCAATTGCTGGGTATGCCATCTGACTTCAGATTGTATTGTCTTGAAGTAGCTTTTGGTTCAGGTTATTTTTTACTTGAAAGAGATTATGTTGAATGGGAAGCCCGTCTTGATGTTTTCCCTTTTCTATCAGGTATCTCGGTGGTATCTTTGATATTGAATCGCTGGTGGAAAAACTGCTCCAGCAGCTTGCTAGTAAGCAAACTACCCTAGTAAATGTGTACGATACTACTAATTTCTCACACCCTATCAGCATGTATGGTTCGAATGCCTCGTCTGATGGGATGCATCATGTCAGTGGTCTTAACTTTGGAGATCCATTTAGAAAGCATGAGATGCATTGCAGGTGATTACAGCTCCTCGTGTCTTTGTAACTTTTCTCTGATTTCCCAAGTTTTTTACTTTGTTTCTTTGTAGAATTCACAAGCCAATGGGTCGATTCAGAAATTCAGGAAAGTGGGATTGTAACTGGGATGTGGGTAGCAACTGAATGGGTTTCTGGGGCAAAGCTAGCAGTTTTAGAAAAGTTCCTCGTAATGTTTTATTAAAAAATATCCCGAGGAGGGTTCCCCCGTGACCAACCCCCCCACCCAGTTATCTGCCCCTGAATTGCATTTATTTTTGGTTATGGTCATTCTTAGTGCAAATCAGTTAAAAGGATATCAATCGATGCAGATTCAAACAAAAGCCACCTTGGCCCTGGGTTGCAATAAGTACATCCGTTGGCATACTTATAATTTTTTCGCTTGTGGGGCACATATTCCATGCTACTATGAATCGGATAGCAAAAGTGGAGGATGATTATCATAAGATGATGGAGCTTAAAAAACGGGCTGAGGCAGCTGATGTTGCAAAGTCACAGGTACTGATTTTTAACTTTGTTTCTTACAACCCTTTATATCTCATGTCTAAATGTGGTCCACATGCATATGAATGATTTCTATTCTTATGCAGTTTCTTGCTACTGTATCCCATGAAATCAGAACCCCAATGAACGGTGTTCTTGGTGAGTGCACTTATTCTTTCTTTGTTTGGTCAATTCATTGAATCATATCTGAAGTATTCTGATTGTGATTGTGTAACCTGCTTTCCCAGGAATGCTGCATATGCTTATGGATACAGAGTTAGATGAAACTCAACAAGATTATGTTAGAACTGCTCGAGAGAGTGGAAAAGCTTTAGTTTCACTCATAAATGAGGTCTTGGACCAGGCAAAGATCGAATCTGGTAAACTCGAGCTTGAAGCAGTTTGCTTTGATTTAAGGGGTATTCTGGACGGCGTTTTATCGCTCTCTGGAAAATCTCAAGATAAAAAGGTCGAGGTATGCATTTGGTTTCCTGTTCCTATGTTTCGTCCTTTATTGTGGTGCACCTGTTTAAATCCCATTATTTTCTAATCCATTTTCTTTATACAATTGCAAAACAGTTGGCAGTTTATGTCTCTAGTAAGGTCCCTGCCACACTTGTAGGCGATCCTGGAAGATTTCGTCAGATTGTGACAAACTTGGTTGGCAACTCTATCAAAGTAAGCGTTTTATACATGTTCATGTCACTCGAAATTTCCCACCTTATAAATGTGCATTTCAACCTATGCTTTCTCCAATTGCAGTTCACCGATAAAGGACACATATTTGTGACGGTGCATCTTGTTGAAGAAGTGGCCGAATTGGAGGTGGAGACAGACAGCACTTTGAGTGGGTTGCCTGTAGTCGATAGAAGACAAAGCTGGTCTGACTTTAAAATATTCAATCAAGAAGGACCACCCGCCTCTTCTGCATCATCACCTTCTGCCGACCAAGTACATATAATTGTGTCAGTTGAGGACACGGGTCATGGGATCCCTGTGGAAGCTCAGTCCCGAGTATTTAACCCCTTTATGCAAGTTGGCCCTTCTATCACTCGGACACATGGTGGCACTGGCATTGGTTTAAGCATTAGCAAGTGCTTGGTCCACCTAATGAAAGGTGAAATTGGGTTGGCTAGCTCGCCACGGATAGGGTCAACCTTTACTTTCACAGCTGTTTTTACTAATGGCTGCTCCGGTTTCAATGACCAGATGAACCAGCAAGTGAACAATGAAACAGCCTCTATTTCCTCGGAATTCCAGGGGATGAGAGCTCTGCTAGTGGATCCCAATCCTGTGCGAGCTCAAGTCTCCAAATATCACGTCGAGCGACTCGGAATCCAAGTTGAAATAATACCAAATCTGAATCTTGGTTTATCCAGCTTAAGTTCAAGAAAGAAAACCTTAAACATGATTTTGATCGAAGAGGAAATCTGGGATGACGATTCAGGCATGTCGGCTCTATTTTCCAACAGTGTGAGAACGATGAACTTGACGGTTATTCCTAGAATGTTGCTTTTGTCCAATTCTGTGAGTTCCTCCCGATCCAATTCTTCAACTACAGGTGTTCCAACTCCATTTGTTGTCACAAAACCTTTGAGAGCAAGTATGCTGGCTGCATCCTTACAACGGGCAATGGGTGTTGGGAACCGAGGAAATCATCGCAACGGAGAACTTCACATGTTGTCTCTTAGAAATCTCCTTCATGGTCGAAAAATATTGGTTGTGGATGATAATCCGGTGAACCTAAGAGTGGCAGCTGGTGCTCTCAAGAAGTATGGGGCTGATGTAGTTAATGCTGAAAGGGGGAAAGAGGCGATCTCCTTGTTAACTCCACCCCATCAAATCGATGCATGTTTCATGGACATTCAAATGCCGGAAATGGATGGGTAAGTAATCTTCACTCCATTAATGTGTAATAGATCGTTGCTTACCATATTTGTTATTGCATTCATGGTTTCTATCTGCTCCTTGTTTAGTATCCATTTCCTTTGTAGGATGTCATTTTAAAGTTGCAATACAGACACATATAACTCACATTCACTACTTTTTAAGGACATTCATAGTAGCAATTAACCCTAAATCTGTCCTGTGTTGCTGTTTATACTGTTGTATAATTGAAAATTTTTGAAATCTATTGTTTTTACTTGTCATAGCTTTTGGCACCAGTCGCTCGATTCTTTTGAGTTATGTTAAAGCGTAATCTAGTGCCAACAGTAAATGGCGCCTTAAAAATGAGCTAGGTGGAGTAATTTTTAGATCTTTATGATGACCCACAGGTTTGAAGCTACCAAGAGAATTAGGGACATTGAGTCCAGCTTCAACAACAGAATCCAAAGTGGAGAACTTGTGGTTGAAGCTTCTCAAAATGTCACAAACTGGCATGTTCCCATCTTGGCCATGACCGCAGATGTCATCCACGCTACAAGTGAAGAATGTGTGAAGTGTGGAATGGATGGTTACGTCTCAAAACCGTTTGAGGCGGAGCAACTGTATCGAGAAGTTTCAAGATTCTTTCACACGGTGACAGATGAGAATCCCTAAAAAACGTTCACGTTGATGCTTGCGATAACACACAAGCATCAGAGCTGCTCTTTGAGGCACCATTGATCGTGGATTCGGCTGTACATTTTTCCCAATTGTGAGTATTAATTATCATTTAACCAGATGATGATGTTATGTTGTCAGTAAGGAAAATTTTGATCCGGTGTTGACCACAAGCATTGGTCTATTCTTTTTCCAGGAAAACTTTTGTTTATTTGTTGTCTTTGGTTATTAGAGAATGTATATAAAGATCAAGATTCTTAGCGAGATATGGTCCGAGGAAGACTTTGACGGGGTCGATCGGTGTATAGTAAGATGAAAGCTGTGATGATTTATTATCCTCTTTGCAGTCAAGAAAAGTTTTATTACCTGCAAAAGATGGATCAACAATCATTCTTTATCAGTGAAGTCTGCAGGTTTGGAGTTTGATTTTGTTTTATACTGATTAGTTTAGGTGAACACGATGTAACAAAATTAGAGAGATAGCTTGTACAAAGTGTATTATGCATGCTTTTTGGGGTTGAATAAAGGAGTTTGATATTTGAGATCTTTTTTTGTATTTAGCTTGTACAAAACTAAACGCCGCACGGTGAGCGAGGGAGCAATATATGGAGGAATGAAATTCTCGTGTTATTTTGTGTTTTATTTTTTATATATACTAGTCACTGGAGCACTCACGTTGCATGTGTAAAGTTTATATTTTTTAATTCAAAATGTATACTATTTTAAAATATCAAAGGTATTTGTGTCTACATACATTTATGACCAAAAGTAGTTATTCTAGAGGGTGGAGATATTTATAAGATAGTAAGATATTTGGCTAATAAACTTTCTATATTACTGAGTATCTGAAATTGTTTTACTGCGTGTTATCTATGTAGACATACAATAATCGAAGTTGTATATATCCACACTTTTTTAAAAATAATATCACACTTGGAATATTTGTATTATTGGATATTATCGTGGTGTTTTTTTTAATGTATTTTAGAGTAAATATATATCAATTAAAAGATTATATTTATCGGTGATAATATTTCGAAATATGTTTAATCGAAATTATATATATCCGCACTTGTTTAAAAATAATATCACACTTGGAATATTGGTATTATTGGATATTATCGTGGTGTTTTTTCTAATGTATTTTATAGTAAATATATACCAATTAAAAGATTAGATATATCAGTAATAATATTTCGGAATATGTTATCATCTGATAGGTTAATATTTGATATATCATAGTGCATCTATAATCTGAGGTGAACTAGAATCCTGGTTAACTTAGGATAGAAATCTTATAAATACAGGTAGTTTTCAATTGGCAGATACAATATACACGACATAATACACACAAATAGTCAACATCGAGACGAGTTAGAGGTCCAACAACAAGCAAACATATATCTTATTTTCGTTAAAGGTACACCTTATTTATTGCTTTTAGGTATTACATTTTAACGTATGGAAAAAATCCGGACTAAGATATGATGAATTATGGATCTTCTCTATTATTTTCACACAACGATTTTATAGATTGGAGAATTGCATAAAAGCAAATGTTAATAACTATAAAATATTGCAAGGAATATAAATATTTCCTCGATATAGTATATTCATGCATCTTTGCGCCTAGTTGATTTTTTGGGCCCAATTTGATAATCATATATATGTATATATATATTTTTTGACAAGGATAATCATATATTGGTAATATCTGTAAATATGTGTTTATACTATTTTTTCCCAAAATTGAGTTGAATAAAAATTACATATGATTGTTGAATCTTGTGAATTCTCTTGCAACAATTTCCTCGATATAGTATATTCCTTATTGCCTATGGGCCTTTCGGGCCCAATTTGAAAATCATATTGGACCGTGGGTTGCAGATTAACGCGGCACACGGTAAAAAAAATATATATTGACACTTTTACCCTCAACGATTAGCTTAAAAACCCCTCGTCGAATCAGGATATATATCTTCGCCAGAGATTATCGGCGGCGTCAGCAGCAGCAGCAAAAACCGATCGCCGGAAGAGAGTATTCGTAAAGTGAATCGATGGATCCGGAAACCTTGTCAAAGGCGTTTGTCGAACACTACTACACTACATTCGACGCGAATAGGGCCGGGCTGGCGGGCCTTTACCAAGACGCGTCGATGCTGACTTTCGAGGGCCAGAAATTCCAGGGTGCCCAAAACATTGTTAGCAAGCTTACCAGTTTGCCCTTCCAGCAGTGCCAGCATCAGATCACCACCGTCGATTGTCAGCCTTCCGGTCCCTCCGGCGGGATGCTTGTTTTCGTCTCCGGTAACCTGCAGCTCGCTGGGGAGCAGCATAAACTCAAGTTTAGCCAGGCAAGTTTTTTTTATTTATAAAAAAAAAATCTTTTTGACTTATTCGGTTTTGATTGAATGTTGGTTTTGTATCGGATGTTTCCCTCTCGATGTACACATGTCTTGGTATTGATTTTGGGTTTTGATGGATGGAATTAATTGGAGCGTGGAACATGATTTTGCCTTACTTTGGTTTATTAATGGGATATGTTCTGTTGGGTGCCAATTTTTTTGTCGAATGGTGCATTATTTTTCCATAGATTTCTGGTTTGGTAGATTGAACGAAAGCTCTCAGCAATTGTGCTGGGATGGATTATATTCAATTGTGTTATTGAATGCTCATCACAACTTTTTAGCATGCTCAAACATGTATTGATGGTGAATTTTTTGATGATTCAAGGTTGTGAAGTACAAATCGTATGAATGTAATGAAACTCTCTTCTGATGTATAGTTTGGATGTATTATTATTGGTGCTTCTTTGTTTGATAAGGTGTGTGTTGCTCAAGCTTTAAGAAACTCATGTAACTTACTATGCTGATGAAATTTAGCATGCCTCTAGTTATAAGCATCGTGTTGATGTTTGGTTGATATCTTGGGACAAATTTAATCATTTGAATGGTAGATGGTGTGTTGAAAGTCTTTTCTGTATTATCAAAACAGAGAAGGATTTTGATTGACTACTCTGAGAAAACAGAGCAATGGAAGGTACTGATTTGCTAATGTGAACATCGGAGTCGAGCTTTTGTCCACCATATTTCCTAATACTTATATCATAGAATAGTTTATACAGTGGGGTGAGAATGTTCATGTGCCGAATTGGGTGTTAAAAGTGTTATTTAAAGAGAGAAATTTTTATCCTGTATCACTCTATTTAGGGTGATGTTCTCCAAACGTTTTTCGAATGCAGTATTTTCTACTTATACACCAGTTATGCTACAAATTTTATGTCACAAGTTGTATTAATGGCACCTTCTTTGCTTGTTTTGCAGATGTTCCATTTGATGCCAACATCTCAGGGCAGCTATTATGTGTTTAATGACATCTTCCGGCTTAACTATGCGTAACAACATATACTGCTGAAAGTTAATGGCGTTTGTTGGTCAAGGATCGTTGAAACGAACCCCTAGAGATCTTATGGATGCGTCTTGTTTTCTGTCATGATTTATTTTGTGCGTTTGGTTTGTAGCATGATCGAGATTTTACTATGATGGTTAACTCAACTATCCAGAACTGTCCATTGCATTTCATCGTTGTGATTTTTGTGACAAATGGCGTCCATATTTGCTTAAGTTGGTTGTTTAGTCAGTCATCTGTTTACTCCAAAAATTTTCTCGTACCATTGTTGACGCCTCTTTCTGCAAGTGTTCGAGCTTTTAGTGTTGATTCAATGTGAATTTCTGTTTTAAGACGTGGCCTCTCACATATATGCTGGAAACTGGAGTTCACGTCTGAAATTAAAATTTAAAAAAATTACACACGCATCCACTTGAATAACTGTCAACCAATATTTATATATAATAGAAATACAAAAAAAAAAATATTTCGAGAAAGTCTCTGGTTCAATTTTATAAAATTGGTCTCTAGTTCTATAAGAATCAAGAAAAAATTATTATTTAAGTAAAAAATATTAGTTTTCATTATAGATATAAGTCGGATCAACTTAGATCTGTGAGATTGTTTTTAGATTATTTACAACGGGAACTTTGAATATTTCATATTATTTTTTTGAAGAAACTTCAGCTTTGGAAGCAAACTATAGTATTATGTATACTTGTGTTTTTAGTCTGGACTGAGGGTAAGTGAGATGTTATCTCTACAGACACTGTCATAGAACTTATCAACTCAAAAACACAAGATTTTAGACATTGGAATGTGACATGGTAGATATTTATGGACCAAATGGACATCTTAATCCATATTTAGGTTCAAAAGTGGCAAATATATGTTTTCTTAATTCAAACTAGCATATATCATATTTATTTTTGCAGCGTTGCTGTCAAAAATATGTTCGCAACACGCATTGTAGGTTGTCAATAATCTATTAGCAGCGTACATTAAACGCTGCGAATGCACGTTTTCACATCGTGCGCTTGCACATTGTTCATAATTTTTCGCGGCGTGCATTGCGAGCTGTAAAAACCTCTTTTCGTGGCATACAATTGTAAAGTCCAAGTTTTGCTATAAGACGTTTTAACTTCCCCGCGATATTTCAAAAAATAACTCTTTCATATATTTCTTCTCGAAATAACACAATCAAGACTTCGAGATATATGCTTCATATGTTCTCTTGGCCAAAACCAAATTATATATAATACAAGACGATAAAGCTGAAACACACGATCAAATAAAGAAACAAAAAACATACAATCTAGCACATCTCATGGTTTTCATCGCCAAAAACGTCAATATGAGAAATATGTAATGTGACATGGATGGAAGTTTATAAGGATTGTTATCAAATACGATGATTGATCCACTGTCAAAAGGAATAGGACTATCGTATTCACCATTATTTGCATTTATGCATCACGTGCAACTAATGAACTAACAATATATAAATATAGTATTTGAGAGAGCTTCTGGAAAATATTTCTCAATTTTTTTCACAAAATTTCTGATTTTTTTTTTTAAAAGCTCTCTCAAATATTACCAAAGTCATGAAAACATTTTTAAATCTAAAGATTGAATAATTTCTGTCGCTTTTGCGGAGAAAATACCGTAGGTGAAGTTCCTTCAAATATAATATTCATTCATACTTCTTCTTTAAAAAATAGTAATAATAATAATAATAAAATATAAATAATAATATTCATACGTTACAGTGCTTCTGGGCCAATCGGGTAATCATATTTGCTCAAATATGGGCTCCAATACAAGTCCAATAAGAGAGAATATGCTGACAAGTGACAACGTATGGGTCCCTTTGCTCTATTTCAATTTAATACAAATTTATTTTCACTTTATGAATTGCTTTGATGAAAAAACTAAACTTGAATGCTTTGGCCTTTGAGTATTCATTATGGCAAAAAATTCAATAGTTTTTGGGAATTCTCAATATTCTTTTGGAGTTAAAAAAAAAAAACATTCCAAACAAGAATCAAAATTTTTTTTTTGAAAAAAGAAATAATTTATGACAAACACTCCTACGAGACGGTCTCAAGGGTCATTTCTTTGAGACGGGTCTCTTGTATGAGTTATCCATTAAAAAGTATTACATTTTAGAAAAAATTAGCATTTTGGTCATGTATGTTGGCTTCAGTTTGGTTTTGGTCTTGTATGTTGGCTTGTTTTGAAAAAGATCATGTAACTCGATTTTGTTTTTGGATTTAGTCCTATATGTTGGCTTATTTTGGTTTTGGTCCTATAAGTTGGTTTGTTTTTTGGTTTTCGTCCTGTATGTTATCATGTTTTGGAATTTAGAAGTTGATCTGTAATTATTTTTGTAATAAATATTTTTTATTATTTCATGTTTTATCTGCTTATTGGTTTGAGATAATTACAACTAACTAATAAAAAAAATATTTTTTTACGCTTAAACTTTTTTTAATCTAAATAATTTAATAAAATCTAAAATATGTTAATTTAATGTATTAAATGTAACATACTTTTGTTTTTTTAAAAAATAACAAACAAACATTCATTTATATCGTTCTCAACCGTAACTTTGATTTTTTTATTTATTTGGCACTAAGTGTTCGCCCACTTAGCACATATTAATGATCATATAAATAAGTTTCAACCTAAATTAACAAAATTAGCTAAAAAACTAAAAATATATTTAAAACATATTTTTGTTCTTTTAAAAAGTAACACTCTAATATATTTTTTTATCTTTCTCAAATATGGTTGACTTTTTTTGTTCCACTTTTCTTGAAAGCAGATCTTTTTAGGTATGTTTCACTTTTATCACGCTTAATCGCCGCTTAAGCGTGTTTTTTAGAACACTGCAAATAAACAAAATTTTGCTGCTCCCTTCAGTTTCGGCGACGGAGGAAAAATACAAAAAAAAAAAAAAAACCAAGTAATTGTACCTTTTAAAACATAATTATTATTTTAAAAAATAATTAGAAGGTCAACATCTAAATTTTAAACCTAATTTATTTAATTATAAAATAATAAAAAAATATTTATTATAAAAACTTAAGCGGTAAAGTTGGAAAGTCAACTTCTAGATTTTAAATTTAAGTTATTATTTTAAAATAAAAAACATAGGCGCTTATTCTAACTTAACCGAGCTTAATTTGGTCAAAACCGTATCTTTTTCATGACCAAAATAAAAAAACAAGTCAACTAATAGGACCAAATCCAAAAAAAAATCCAAATTCCTGTACTTTTTTTCAAAACATAACTTTGTATGAGACCAAAATCAAAATTTAAGTCAACTTATAGGACCAAAACCAAAACAATCAACATGTAGGACTTAATCCAAAATAAAAACAATGTTACAGGATCTTTTCCAAAACAAGCCAATATACAGGACCAAAACCAAAATGAAGCCAACATACAGGACTAAAATGCTAATTTTCCCTACATTTTATTCCAAAAATATTACTTATTATTATAAATATGGGTAGGGTTGACCCGTCTCACGAATGAGACTGTCTCACAAGAGTGTTACTCATAATTTATATATCACAAAAACTCTTATGAGATGATCTGACAAACCAATTTTGTGAGATGTAACTCCTATTTGGGTGACTCAAAAAGACAAAAAGTATTGTTTATTGAGTAAGTTTTTCGTGAGACGATCTCGCGAATCTTTATTCATGAGACAGGTCAATTTTACCCATAATTACCATAAAAAATAATATATTTGATATAAAAGTAATATTTTTTAATGGATAACTCAAATAAAATATTTATCTCACAATATTGATCCACAATATTGTCTGTATTGTGTATTTTTTTTTATTGTAAAAATGGGTAAAATTAACCAATATCACGGGTAAATATAATGAATTCATGATACTCTCTAAAAAAAGACATAATATTTATATATACTCTTCTACACCGTAATCTTATCCATCCTCAAAAAACTTTTAAATTTATAAAAATATTTATTTATCTTATTTAATTTATCTCTATCATTAAATTTTTACTCATAACAAAATTAAAATCGAAAGTATTTTAAATTTATAAAATTGTTTATTTATATTATCTATCTATGACATTAAATTCTTAGATATTATTATATAAAGTATATAAACATTAATGATAATTATTACAGGAGTAACACTCCTGTGCAACGGTCTCATTCGTGGGACGGGTCAACCCTATCCATATTTATAATAATAAGTAATACTTTTGACATAAAATGTAATACTTTTTAATGGATAACCCATATAAGAGACCCGTCACACGAATATGACCCGTGCAACGGTTGCATACAAGTGTTTGCCTTATTACAGATATGGCGTGCACAAAAATATCAGTATGAAACCAATTGAAATCATATATTTAGAATTTAGAACACGAAAAAAGATGAGTCCAAAACCATGGTAAGCAGTGATTAGCGTTTAAGACACGCTACAACTTTATTTACGATTTTACCCTCAACCATTTCCTTTAAAAACCCTTTAATATTTTCTCTGTGTCCAATCAAGAATTCAGGATAACTTGATCGGCGGCGCTGTGGGAACCCCGATCGCCGGAGGGCCGTGTTCTTGAAATCAACCATGGATCCGGAAACCTTGTCGAAGGCGTTTGTCGAGCACTACTACACTGCATTCGACGCCAATAGGGCAGGGCTCGCGGGCCTCTACCAAGATACATCGATGCTGACTTTCGAGGGCCAGAAATTCCAGGGTGCCCAGAACATCGTTGCCAAGCTTACCAGTTTGCCCTTCCAGCAGTGCCAGCATCAGATCACCACCGTTGATTTCCAGCCTTCCGGACCCGCCGGCGGGATGCTTGTTTTTGTTTCCGGTAACCTTCAGCTCGCTGGGGAGCAGCACGCGCTCAAGTTTAGCCAGGCAAGTGTTTTCGTATCTTTTTGGACTTAAACGTGGGTGTTGGATTGGACATATGTACCGTACCTGTGGTATCGAATTGGGGTTTCATGGATTTAATTGATTGGAGCGTGGAGCGTTTTTGTTTTTTGTTGGTTTGATTTATTTTAATGGGAAAGGTTCTTTTGGTGCTAAGTTTGTGTCAAATTTAATTGGCTAGATTTCTTGTTTGGGGTGGATTGTATTTACTACATGCTCATTACACATTTTAGCATGGCTTTAATCTAAATATGGATGGTGAATTTGATGTGAAACACTCGGATAATTCAATTGTTTGTGAAGTACAGAAAAGATGGAATGAAATTTTCTTAAGATATTTATGTTTGTAGCCTTATTACATTAAAGCAGGATTCTGAATCCATACAAAGAACAAAGCTTTTAAAATGGCTTCTGGTTTTTATGTGAGCACAAAAATGTGAAAGAACAAGCAAGTGGAAGGCAATGTTGCTCTGATGTAGCATCACAGCTGAAGTTTCTTTTATCTGTTTTTCTATTGTACATATCTAGTTAAGGAATACAGAAATGGGGTGAGAAATATGTTGGTGTGCAGAAGTATTGGAAGATTTTTTTTTTTTAAAGATACAACCTTATACTCTGTGGTTGATATTCTATGACCATTTTTAGGATGCACTTTGTTTTTCTTGGTCACCTTTTTACAATGCTGAATACGGTCTGGGGGTTGATTAATCCAAAAATCATACATCTCTTGTGGTTCTATCAAAGCCTTTTTGTAAGCGAAAATTTTCAAAGCAAATTTATTAATGGCACCTTCTTGTTCTTTGTTTCACAGATGTTCCATTTGATGCCAACAGCTCAAGGCAGCAGCTTCTTCGTCTTGAATGACATTTTCCGGCTTAACTATGCCTAGCATAGCCATTCATCGGAGAACTGCTGATAACGAATGTTGTTTCAAGTGCTCTTCATAGCATATAAGGATATGTTTGTTGGTGGTCAAGGCTCGTTGAAACGAACCCCTAATTGGTTTTATGGATGCGACTTCTTTTTTATCATGATTTATTTTGTGCATTTGGTTTGTAGCATGATTGAGATTTTAATATTATGGTTAAAATCAACTGTCCAAAAGTGTTCATTGCATTTGATCGTTGTGATTCTTTTGACAAACGACATTCATATTTGCATAAAGATGGTTGTCTAGTATGTGACCAGTTTACTCCAAATTTTTTTTTTACAATGCCCATGTGCTGTAATCATTTTTCGTTTTCTCAGAAGTTAATGCTTGTGAGTTAATTCAGCGAGGTAGTTTGTTTAAACATCTCTTTAAAATAAGATTTTAGACAGTGGAATGTGACATGTCAGATGTCGAATGTCGATTACTGGTTTCAATTCACGACTCCTCTCCGGAATGGAATGATTTAGGTGTAGGGACGAAAAATTTCAAATCTATGACTTTAAAAATATTTAAATTTATTTTTATTGTTCAAAGAAAGAGGACCATAAATTTCAATTTTACATCGTGAAATATAGTATTTCATTTAGATAGGTTTTTTTTTTAAATAAATAGTGTAATATGAAATCCATTTTAAGTTACACTACTAATGTGTAATAAGCAAAGCCATAACTGAAATCCCATCTCCCCAAAGGTAAGTGAATCTCCCACATGTTTCGATAAATCTTCACTTTTAGATATTCTTTAGGGTAGTGTTTGTACATGTACCCACTTTACATTAATGCAAATAAAATACGATGGAGTAAGAATCTCCTCCTGCTGTAGTACGATTCTACATACCATTTACAAACTAAAAACCATCTTCCCGAGTGATGTGAGTGATGATATACATGCTTCATAGATGTTTTTATGCCAAAAGCAAACCATATACTACACGGCCTTAAAGCTGAAACACGAATCAAATTAACAGTAAACACAGAATGTCAACTAGTAAATCTCAGAACTCTCCTCGTTGGGAAGGTCAAGGTGAGAAGATAAGCCGTGACCAGAAGATGTCTGGAATTCTCCATTTTGAAGCTCAGCCTGCCATAATGTAAGAATCAATGCAAGCATGTTCACGTACTGTAATGCATGAACTAAAAGGTGCGACAATGGGTAGTTGATATCCTAATTAATGAAATAATATTTCACATATAAATTTTTAACGTATAAGTTTCTTTTTTTTTTTTTTTTTTTTGAGCAAACGTATAAGCTTTTTCAGAGATACTAAATCGCTCCTGTTGATATAAAACCGCGGTTTCTCCTCTACATAATGATAATAATAGGGTACTAAAGAAACCGGGAAAAATAAACCATAACAAGAAAGATGTTGAAATCCCAGGTTACCTTAGCTTGGCGATACTTTTCAAGGAGGCGACGATATTGCTGGCGTGCTGTTGGAGATTCAACCATGGACAGCACTCTGGAGACAGCTTCATCAATAGCTGCTTCCACATTCTTCTTGCGAAACACTTTAAGGATGTCGTCGTCATGGCATTCATGAAGTGTTTCAGGGTCAATTCGAAATCCTCGGAAACCAACTCCTCGTCGGCGCCATCGTAGAATAACCTTCTCTAGAACACCAACTGCCCAGGAAACATTGTATTTTTTCCTAGCTTGGTGACCTCTCACATGAGCCTACAATCATAAGAACCAGATGTCAGTCCTTTATATAACCTAGACTGATGCAATCATAAACTATGTGTTACAAGTGAAGTTGGCGATCTATGATTTTCAAGTTTCTTTACGTCAACAGAATTTCAACCTCCACTCTATCATTCATATACTGAAAGGCATTAATAATGAGAGAAATACAATTGAAGTTCAGCAAAAGATGCTACTTTGGTGGTACATATCACGATAACCGCCTTTTATGGGATGGTAACTAAGTATAAACCTCCTTTTACTTGAGAAGAATGACTGACCTGTATCTTGACTACTTTCTGACGGAATGAAAGATAGTCCTTCCGACCTTTCCAGCCTCGATATTTCTTCTGAATAGATAAAGCAGCTGAGCTGTAATCGCGAGCATTGCAGAATGCCAGCTTTGATGCAGCAGAAAGTCCCTGAATATCATTCTCTAATATACTGTATTCATCACCATAAGCTCTGGAGATGGCAACTGCGTTTTGCTGCCGCTTCCGGAATGAATGGGCACGAAATGCGGATTGTATACGTGCAGCAGCCTGAGTAGCACTCCGAACTGCAGCTAAGGTGTCCTTCAGAGCACCCTGATCTTCATTCAAAGAGGGACTTGTGTTGGATAAATTATGTACCATAGTTTCTGCTTCCAAGGCAGCAGACCCCTTAGAAAGCTCAGTGTCTTTCAATACGAGGGATGAAAGATGATCTTTTAGTGCCATTTCTGAAAGATAACCAGCAAGCCCCGTGTATCCGCACTCAGCAGCAATCGATGCCGGTGTTTTACCAGTTGGGTCCTGTGAAGTAGGATCCGTAATGGCTCCAGCCGACGCACCGGATGCTATGAGAGTAGCAACCACCTTTTCCCTGTTGCAACTAGAACACTTATTTTCCGATCATATCATAGCTGGATGCGCAAATGAATTAAATTGGACTTCATTTGACAAACAGATAAATTTTTAAGTTTTAACAACTAATTAGTGGAACGAACACATTTCTATATCATCAAATATGCCAGATATACCTCCCAAATCTTGCAGCCCAATGAAGAGCAGTCCATCCATTCGAATCACGAAAATTGGCACTTATTCCAGAATTCAAAATTGGCAATAATGCCCATCCGTAGCCCAATCCAGCAGCCATATGAATGATACCTTGTTCTTTCTTTGATAAAGAACAACCCTTTTGATTATTCTTCAGTGATCTACATGAAAGCCACAGTCCCAACTTGTCTTTCAGAAGTTCTTCCAGAAGCCAATTAAGAGTGCTTGAGGATGTTGAGGAGCCAACTGAAAGAGCATGGATAATTTGGCTCCACATGCCGTCAGACGTTTTATATTTGGCCAACAGATCAACATCTGTTTCAGTGATATATCCTTTTGGTGACTGATCGGACAGTAGCATTTGCACGAATCTGGCCATCAACAGGAGCTCTTCTGAGCTCTTGCTGTCCTCTGTTTCAGGTGAATTATTGTGCTTGCAAATAATGGGCTCAGCTCGATAGATAAACTCCCTTACTTCACTACAAGACTCCCTATTTGCAGAGGTGATGCAAATATTGACTTTTCCAGCCTGCGGTTGGAAGGGAGCATGGCAGCGGATGACACCGTCCCGAATTATCTGAACTGGAACTTCAACGTCACCAAACATACAAGCCCAAGAGCACTCAGATGGGTCACAAAGGAAAGACCCAATAATGATGATCTGCAAGATAGAATCTGATGCCTGAATTGCCAGCTTTAATAGCAGCTATCTAACGAAACATTACAAATGAATTTAAAGATTTCGTTGTTTTACACAAGCTATGCTGAGTCTAAAACTCAGGGAACTTCAGTTTGGTTATACACATATCACTATGCCTACGACAAATATTGATATTTTGGAGCTTGCTTTTTTTCCGAGAGAGAACTTGAAACATGCATAAATTTGAAAATGCACCAAAAAAGAGTACGGAGAAAAGCTAATGCATATAGACACAGCAATCATGCATTATTCTGCTGAAATATTGATGTTGAGTAATCTTATCCTCCAAAATATATTCAAGTTTCTCTTGCATAGCTAGCAAGACAAAGCCCTCTTTAGTTTGAGTTTAGTTAGTTTGGGTATCAGGGTGAACCCTCTTATAAAAGGCTCCCGTCTTTATCTGGGATTAATGACATCATTTGCACATTGGTCGGTGATGAACTATTTTCATAAGAAGGCATCTACTTTGTGTAAACACCCTTCCTTAGATTTGTGAACTAAAGGTAAAGATTATTAGCCACAATATTTTATGGAGAAATGAGAGTTAACTGTATGCCATATTAAAACAAGAAATCCACATCAAGAGAGGAAGAAT
Source organism: Henckelia pumila (assembly GCF_033568475.1). Lineage (NCBI taxonomy): Eukaryota > Viridiplantae > Streptophyta > Magnoliopsida > Lamiales > Gesneriaceae > Henckelia > Henckelia pumila. The sequence goes on from NW_027331831.1 coordinate 7,626,538, forward strand.
AGACTTTGCTGAACTTGAGTCTGATGATATATACCTTTGCACTTTCAGAGGTGTAGCACCAATCTGGAGATATCTCTTCGATTGTGAATTTCTGCTCAGGGGAAATACTCAAACTCACGTAGTCTTGAACAGAAATTCCCAAATTATCTTGGCTAGATAAGGTTGATTTGGTTCCATAAGCATCAAGTACGGGAGAATGAGCAAGATAGTCCATAGATTCCACTTCAAGAGGAAACATCATAGAAGCTGGAAGAATAAAAGTGTTTAACAGGACATTTTGCCATTCCAAAAATCTATAAACTGAAATTCCATCCCTGGTGGTATCTTACAATTTTGAGCATCATGACCACCAAGAGGTGCTTGTGATTCCACACCAAGTAAACTTTTGGAGCCATCAATCATAGCATCCCAAATGTCGACTTCAGACTCAGAGAGGGGATGATGCTGTTGAATGCCCTCATCTGAAAAGTCATCCACATCAAAATCAATCTTAATCACACTCCCACATAATTTAAATTAGAAGATTAAGAATTAGTCATTGAAATGAACAAAAGCAAGAATTGGTTGAAGGTTTACACCTGCAAATTGTTGCAAAAGAAGATTGTTTGCGTCAGTAGATATTTGAGCAGATAACTCAAAATTTTCCAGAGCATCTTCGAAATAATTAGAATCCTCATCGCCTAGGTAAGGCGTAAATTTTTGCGTCTCATCATCGTCTAAACTTAACTGGTGCTTAATCGTTCGCAATGCTTGACTTAATACTGGCCCCGATGAACTGTAGTCCTCATCTTTACTCTCTGTGATATCCAATTGATTCAGCCCTTGAATCCTGTAGACGTCACTTGAACTAATCTCCACAGAACTAGGACTTGGTTGATTAACTTGCAGTTCATTTGATTCACTGATGACAAAAGACAAGTCCGGCTGGTGCGATGCAAACAAGCTAGGTTGGGGATTCAAGGTAGAAGATGATAATGGCGACACTTGAGATGTTGAAGAAGTACTCTGTCTTCCCTGAAATCAACAGAAACTGGATGTCTTGTTATCTTTCAACAACATGAACTTGAGTTGATGCATGAAAACACACATAAATTACCACTCTCGTAGACTGAAAAAAATAAAAGCATGTTAAATTTGATCCAGTGATGCGACAAGGCAAAAATCCACTTATTTGTGCATTGAAAATTTCAAATTCTATCACTAGCAGAAGCTTTCGATTAAGGATAAGCGAAGAATCAATGGAAACACAGGAACGAGTGAAAATGAGTAGAATTTATATGATTAAATTTATAATATGTAGAGCACAGGACAGTAATTAATAGGGTCTGGCCTGCCCTTGATCGTGCTTTGGAAGACTCACCATCTCAGTGTCTCTGTAGTGAACAAGAACAATGTGCTCAAACTCTCTGTTACATGAAAAAAATCACAATAATCTATGTTAGAAATGAGAATTTGCTGATGAAATAATTGCCAAATATCTTTAGTCCATGATATCTTATGAAAGTCCACACACAACATATTCTTGTATACCCACAACAAAAACCTTATCATATTGGATTGGTTTTTCAACTCCGATAATTTTTTCTTACCCTCAGTTACATCCATCAAGTACTGAGGTTGAGCAAATGGAGGAATACTGTGATTGAATTAGCGTATGAACTTACGGGTCCAAAATCCAGTAGCTACGTCTTTGAAATTTATGGTTGTGTTCTCCATGAGCATAATAACAATTTAGGGCTTCAACAGTCCCAACCTAGTAAAAAGGAAAATGTCGAGCACAGTTTCAGATCAACAAACATCCTACATAGTAAACTCAATTTGCTAACTATTTAATGGCATCATATTGACCGAAACATGGGAAGATGATGGTATTCAGATATCGGTTAATATAATGTGTCGACATGCCCCAAGGACCAATAACAGAATTACTTCGAACACAAGATAAACCTTACTAGAAGTTGGACTTAGTTTAATTACACTGTAGGATCATTGTTACAAGAGAATTTGTATTGGAGGTTTATCAATACATGGAGATGGGAAGACATTCAACAGAAGAATGAGAAATAAATAATCAGAAAGGAATAATCAACAACAAATGAGAATATCATCAGCAACCTTTAGCCGCTCATGTGCTTCGGCGATAGTTTTCTGATCCCTCCTCCTACGCCAACTATGACCATCCTTTCGGAAAGATTTTAGTACTCGCTTATTGAATAAGTACAGTGATCCGCCTGTTAACTCAAAAAATAAAGTAATGAACAAAATAACTATTATCGTAACAGGCCCTAATTCCAAAAAAGACTTCCACAAATGCAAAAGTGATACACAGAAAAAAAAAAATTACCAGCTGGTTGTTGAGGGATTTGGTGGGTGAGTTGGTTCTCCTCAAAATTCTTTAGTATGAAATACACTTCTACCGGCTTTAGCCAACGGGCTTGAGCTTCCCGAACAAGATGATAGATATCATACCCTGGAATTCAGAAAAAACGCATAATAATCAAAACCTGGGCACTGGAAAGGATCCAGGCAAAGAAAATGCACGCTGGACATGGGATTTCGTGCGGGAAAAACCCAAAAAAAAAAGAACAAAAAATTAATGTTTGAGGCATAGAAAAAATGCATTCATCAATTATGGCTGATGTGTCGTAGTTGGCATAGATTCCGTTTCATTTCATCTCGTCCCCGAAAAAAAGGTACAAATGCATTTTTTTTGAATTCGTTTTCCTTCTCATCTTTACACCAGACCCAAAAATAAGCAAAATATGATGAAAGAAAATCGCAGATAAATTCCTTTTGTTTAATCTCAGGCTTAAGGAGGGGATTAACATCGGCGGGTCGTAAAATCTCATCAATCTCAGTTCTTAAAATACTCAGCGGCTTCCAGATCATTAGAACTATAAAATCATAACAGCTCAGTACATAACCTATATTAATCCAATTAACCTAATTAAACTATAATAATCATAAAGTGATGGGTGAACTGCAAGAAGCTCACGTAATTCACCAAAAAAACAGAAAACTTTACACACCATCTCGACACAAAACAAGAAATAACACTTGAATTGCAACAATAATTAATCATAAATACAAATGAGTGAAAAATGAAGGCAACGATTAAATCATACCGCCCGTTTCCATATCTCCACCGGAGTTCATTCAACAAAAAGCGGAAAATTGAACAACTGTGGGGCAGTCAACTCAGCGGTATTCATTTGAAAAAATTTCACCAAGCACACGCATATAGCATGCTGAATGCTAAATGGCCGTAGCCAAAGCGGAAAAATCTTGCGGTAATTTCAGTGATCAAGTGTCGACCGACGTAGTAGACAGAGAGGTGAGAGAATGGAAATGTACAGTGCACCCAACACAAATTAATTATTATTATTATTATTAATTAAAAATAACAAATCGAAGACTCAAGTCCAGTACAGTACCTACGAAAATCAGCTCTAATATCAATTATAAGACCAAATATTAATTTTAGATTGTCAACTCTAAATATTTCGAACTTATATAAGATTCATAGAGTCTTATGAATTTTGGCGGACGCGTCAAATCTTCTCGTATTTATGTTATCTAATCTTTATTTATTAGATGAGTTAAATATGTCCATATTTATCGTATAAAATAATATTTTTGACATCTGCTTCATAAAAAAAGTAGGTTTTTTGTGAGACGGAGGAGTCAACCCTTCCATATTTACAATAAAATATAATATTTTTAACATAAAAAATTAGCACATTATTATGGGTGACTCAATTAGAAAATCTTCTCGCAAAATTACCTATGAGCACTGTTTTCAGAACCGGACCAGATCGGCCGGTTCGACCGAAAACCGGTTCGAAACTTCACCAAAAATCGGAAAACCGGTCCAATCGGTCAGAACCGATCAAAATCGGTCAAAAACCGATTGGACCGGTCAATAACCGAAAAACCGGTTGAACCGGTTCAACCGGTTGAACCGGTTTTTTTTTTTAAAAAAAAAATTTAAATTTTTTTATTTTTAAAATTTAAATTTAATATTTTATATATATATATATATATACATGATTTTTTGGAATTTGTAATTTATTAAAAAAATTATTTTAATAATTATTGGTTTTTTTTAAAAATAAATAATTATTTATTTAAATTTAGAACTATAATTTATATTTTGAATATATTTACATATTTATTTAGCTTTCAAATTATGACAAATATATATTTTTTTGTCTATTTATATATATTTTGTAGTTTTTAAAATTCAAAATATATTATTTATTATATTATATTATATAAACGGTTTTTCGGTTCGATCGTCCGGTTAAAATGGTTCGATCGATTGGACCTTTTTTTTAGCTAGATCGATTCGATCACCAGTCCGATTATGAAAACACTGCCTGTTAGAACATCTCACAAGATCTGTGCTCATAAAATTGATGCATAATACCTTTTTACGAGATTTTTTTTGAATATTTTAAGAATATGTGTCGTGAGTCCGTTTTACGGACATATGTCTCAAACGAATTGAAAATCCACAAATAAAAATAATAATAATATTTTTCATGCATCAATTCGTGGCGGATATTTATCATTTTAGATCGGAGATCGATCTAAAATAAATTAATTTCACATAACCTTTTTTTATATTTTAAATCATAAGATACTATTAAGGACAATTAATGCATTATATATAATGTACTCGTCACATAATGGATAAAGTTTTTCGTGAAAACAGTCTAATGAGCCTATATTTATGAGAAGTATCGACCGAATCTATATTTATCACGAAAAATAATATTTTTGACATAGTTAGTAATACTTTTTCACTATTTAGGTCGGGTCTAATATTCATATCACAAACGCCTTGATATCATTTTTACGTATTTAATATTTTATAATTATAATATAATATGACTCTTTGACTTTGATATAATATGGCTCTTTAACTCTATCCGACCCACAAAAAATATTACTTTTCACTTCAAATATAGACCATATCGAAACTATCTATAAACGTAAGGGAGACCGTCTCGCATAAAATTTACTCACGAATACATTATTCATCACACATAGCATTAAATTATTTACCTTGCACCATTTTTGTACCTGAGCATTAAATCAATAGTTTTTATATGGTGTGTTTTTGTACATATTAATTAATATTAATATTATATAAATAAATGTAATAATATGCGTGTGTGAACCTTCATCACTCATCAGTCACCAATCTTGACCGGGTTCATAATCATCTCCCACTGTAATTGCCATTTGCCACACCTTCATTAATTTCCAGGTGGTTGCTTAAAAGTTTAATGATGGCTTTACCATGAAAACACTTATCTCAATGCAATTATTTAGATACGTTACTATAAATTTTTTATGCCTCCAAATTTGGGACGTTTGGCTCTGCCGCGGAAGAGTCGATGCTACCCCACCCGGGTAGTGCCCGGGTGGGGTAGCAACGGCCCAGATCTTGTTGCAGGTCAAATAATGCAATTATTTAGATACGTTACTATAAATTTTTTATGCCTCCAAATTTGGGACGTTTGGCTCTGCCGCGGAAGAGTCGATGCTACCCCACCCGAGTAGTGCCCGGGTGGGGTAGCAACGGCCCAGATCTTGTTGCAGGTCAAATGATTTGACCTGCAAACAAGATTCGGGCGTTGATCTGGCATCAAGGGTACTATTCTGATGTCAGCATCGACTCTTCCCTCTACCGCATAGGGGAGATCAAGAAGATCTGATAGGAATTTCACAAATCTGGTAACCAAATCGTCTCATTAATTAAACCTACATAATTGGAGTACCTTTTCGAACAATGGTTTGATCATTCACGCATTATTTGCATTCAACACTACTCTTTTTTATACTTTTGTGTGTGTGAATATATATATTATTGCGTCAAATCTGATTTAATTATTGGAGGTTCTAAGTCAGAAACACTCTCGACGCTCCCTAAGTATTGTTCGTCTGTGCAGATCCATCCTGACTCTTTGTTGCGGCTCGAACACCGAAGTGTTGAAGACTTGCTCACAAGACTGAATCCGAGTTAAACTTTTGGTTCATTAAAAATATTTTTTTTAAAATGTGTTTAAGAAAAAGACAAAAATTATAAATTTCAGATTTGACTGTAAATCATGTAATCAATGAGAGAGAAATGCGCCAAATGTCTCAATGAAATTTTCGATGAGCTAATACCCCTCTGTAACATGTTTGACCATTTTAGTTACTGTCTAATATTTTTTTAACTCACCCACCTCAAAATTTAGTTTTTACCTCGTATATTTATCAAATGAAAAAACAAACTCTAAATTTTAACAATAATCATTCTTATTAATTCTTTTTAAAAAATATAACGATACAGTTCATTTTTATTTTTATCACTTAGAAGAACACAAATCTCACAGATGAAATGAATTCTTTGTTTATGATTGTATTATATATTATTAGTTACACGAAAATAAATGTGAAAATAAAAAAAGCAATGATGATATGAATATTGTGCAATAACCGAACCATTAATAAATATTTTAGTTAATGTATAATTAATAATTATAGATAAAATATATTTAATATATTGTATCTAAAATTATATCTACAGAGGTGAACTTTTACTTATAATTTTGAAGTGATTATTTTAGAGATTATAAAGAAGTGAGTGAGAAGAAAAGAAGAAAATATTTGAAAATAAAAGTATAAAGATAATACAAGCTAAAATTTAAGTGTTCAAGAAAAAAATTGTTTCCAAGCTTAATTTTAATAAAATTGACAAAATATAGTATTAACCTATATAATTTTGATCTCTTTTAATAATATAAATTTTGATAATCTCACCATCAATAATATATTTATTTAATTATTATTACATTTTCAGTATTTGTATCAAACTAAAATATCTTCTAATAACATGAAAGTTTAAAAATTACAAAATTAATAAAAATAAAAAACGAGAAAGTTTGTATATAAATGAAAAAAATGTGTAACAAAATAATAAAAATGCAATATATATATATATTTTAAAAATAAATGCTTATAATAATCGTGATTGAGAGTTTATAAATTCCCTTCGAAACTCTTAAAAACAATTGTGGAATAATATAAATTTTGTAAAGATTCAAATATCAGATTATCATTTTAAACCATTAACAAAAAGCAAATGTAAACAAAAAAAAAAAAAATTGTTTGAACCGGACAAAAGTAAACGGAAGCTGATATTCTCAAACATCCCAAATATTTTCACTCAACTAAAATATAAAAAATACTTATTAGAATTAAGTTCTCCCAAAATGTATTATTATTTTTGAGATAAAACAACTAATTATATTAAGAAATCACATTGTCCAACAATACAAGATCTGTGAACCAAGAAAGAAATCCCGACCACATTTAAAATTAGAATTGGAATAAATTACATTCCTAGCAAGTTGATGTGTCACATGATTTGTCGATCTATACATATGTCGGATCGATATAAACCTTGGTGCCTCCAGCAGCGATTTAATTTCCAGTGCTAAGTATTATTAAAAGTTGTATGAGGTGTGAAATCCACAGTTCACGTGTGTACAAATATGACCATATAACCATAGTTTTTCATTCGAATAGTAAATGCGTGTGTATAAGAATATGTAAATGGGTGGCGCCGGTGTATTACGGAAACGAAAAAACAATTAACAAGGAGCAATTTGTTATTGTGTCATTTTCTATATTATAAAGTGGGAAATTAATAATCATGAACCCAAGATTGCTCCTGTCTTCTATCTTGTGAATCGGAAAAAGAATAAAAAATACTTCAGTGCGTAGACTTGACCTGGTCAATAATCTCGCTGCCAATCCATCATATAAATAGCTTTAGAGTGAAGATATAAAGTTAGACATAAATATACGATTATATGGTACTTTTTAAATAAAATTATTTAAATAAATTAGAAAAAATATGTTTTTGTTCTATATTTTTATAATTCAAAGTGATGTGTAAACTTAATTATAAGTATATAATTTTTTATTTTGAATATCCATAAATCTTTTGATTAAATAGGCTTTTTTAAAAAGTAAAAATTGTTTTGTGTATGGTAAAATGAGTAGAAATTGGCTACTTAAAATACATTCCTTATAAAAAAAAATTCTAGCCATACATTTAAAATAAAATAAAATATTTCTAACTTCAAACGTTTTTCACAAACATACTCGCAATAATTTAATAATAATTAAAAAAAAAATCTTTCGTGGGTGTAAAACTCATGACCTGGGAGAGATGATGCCACTTGAGCAAATGGTTAGTGACACAATAATTTAATTTAATCATTTATATATTTAGATTGGACTCATTCAAAACATGAACGCATGAAGTAGGTATCTTTAAAATTATTATGGTTTGGTGACACTTATGTCCATGTTGTAACACCCGGTATTTTTAATTACATAAATCCACCTGCATAATTAGGATATTTAATTATTTAAATTTATGATTTATGGATTAAATAATTATGTGAATTATTTATGCATGATTTAAATTTATTTTAAGCATTTAACCCATAATTAGTAATTTTTATGATTTTTAGTATTTTTATTATTTAATCGCGTAGACGGGACCGTGGACGGACGAGATGACAACTTTCTAGCCAAATTAATTTTATGAGCCTTTTTGGAGCCTTAAAATATTATTTTGAGTTTTATTATCTCAAAATTTTAAGTATTTAATTTTATTTAATTTTAGGGGTCATTTTTATCCAAAATTAGTCAAAATATTGACTTTTTAGTATTTTTAAAATTCCCCTAAATTAATAATTCGAGATTTATTTTATGTTATCAGATTTTTAAATGTTCAATTAAGAGTTTAAGTTGTATATTAATTATTTAAAACCTTTTTATCTTTATTATTTAACCTATATTTAATTAACACCAAAAAAATTAAACCCTAATCTACCTAAAACACAACTAGCCGATCACTTTTCCTCCCCCATCAGCCGTCACCTTCATTCCACCTTCTTCTTCATCGATCTTCAACCCTAGGAACTCCATAGGAGGTCGGTTTCAAGGTTCCAAGCAAGCCAAGGCATCTCGTCGTCGCCCCGTCGTCCCGAAGTCCTTCCTACACGCGTTAAATCTATATCTACGGTGAAAGGCATGATCTTTTTCTTATTTTTACGCCATATCAGTGTATATATCATGTAAATTATGGTAGACATCCAAATCCTTTAAGTATTTTTCAGAAAATCGATTTTTATGATGTTGTTTGTGTCTTGTGCTTCGATTTCATATGCATAACTCACGTTTTTCCTCTCCATGCTTGGTTCGGGCTGAGGGTTCGGTCAGGTAAGGTCCTAGGGTGCCTAAGAATCGAGTCAAGTCGGGGCTTGAGGCTAAGGAAGGCAGGAAACGAAGTGCTTCACTTCTGATGCTCCTGTCGCGCAGGTTTAGGGTTCTGGGGAAGAAGGCTGAGATCTTCTTCCTCAGGCCACTATTTTGGGTAAGGTCGGTTGGGTTAGAACCCCCTTGAAGTTTTCTGAGTTTTGCAAGTGGTTTCACGATTTTAGGTGGTCCGTGTCTCGAGAACGAAGCAAAACTCCACCGCTGCTCCTGTCTGTGCGCGAGCTGCGAGTAGGCTGGTTTGTCAAGCTTCGTTCTCCCTCTATGGACGACGGATTGGGCTGGTTCTTGGCTTGTTAGAAAGGTCTAGATGTGGGCTAGGTCCTAGGGGTGGTTCTCCGGCCGGTGGGTGGCCGGAGAATGGCGGCCGCCGGCGTTCTTTGCAACTGCTCGTGGCCGCAGCAGTGCAGGGAAGAGGGTGATCGGGTTGGGCTTTGGGGGGGATGATCCGGGTCGGGTCAAGGGCCTGAGTCGGGTCTAGGAAGTAGTGGGTCAAGTCGGGTGGGTCCGGGTCCGGTTTGGTGGGCCGGGCTCGAGTCTTTTTATTTTTAAAACATTTTAAGAATTTATGGGTTTTTGAGTCAATTAAATTAAAATAAAATTATTTGGACTCCCAAATAATTTTATTTGGTCTTTTAAAATTTTAATTAAGTTAGTCCATTAATTTTATGGGCTTTTGGGCCCATAAAAGTTAATGGGTCAGTCTTTGGGTTTTTGGGCCCAATGGGCCAGTTTAAGTGTTATTGGGCTTAGTGTAAATTTAATGGGCTTAATTAATTTAATTGGGCTTAGATTAATTAATTGGGCTTAAAGTTTAAGATATTGGGCTTAAGTATGTTAATGGGCCAGTTTAAGATATTGGGCTTAAGTATGTTAATGGGCCAGATTTAAGTTAATGGGCTTGAGTGTAGGGCCAGCAGTCCAGAACCATCCATGAGAAAATTGCATGTGTCCTGATTATATATTTAATTATTTTTATGCATTTAAGTTATTTTAATATTTATATGTTAGTAAGAAAAATTAAATTAAATATATATGAAGGACACACAATTTATTTAAGTACATGCATTCATGAAATCAATTTTTATGCTATGATTGAATTTCTATGGTTGAGCAAATAAAATATTTTAGGTGGAAATTGAAGTAGTGTGGCCATTTATGGGCAGTTTTCTGCCATTTATGTATGGGCAGTTTCTGCCATTTATGTATGGGTGGTTCGCCACCAGCCTCGTACGATGGTTTCTTAGACTGATCAGTCGCACTATAAGTATGAGTCACACTTACGGATAGGACCATTCGATGTTAAGAAAATAAGTGCTCAACAACTCTAGTATGTATGATATTATGTATGTTATGTATTTATTTATGTAAGTTATGTTATGTAATTTTTAAGCATGCTCATTCATGTATATGTATGTATTAGTATTAAATTGATTTAAATTATTTTAAACCCTTGTTAGTATGCATGTTGGGCCTCTAGGCTCACTACACTGATATGGTGCAGGTGAGTACGTAGAGGAGCAGGTTACTCCTACCGGTGGTGAGGACGTATGAGCAGCGCTGCAGTAGCCCCGTGACCGTGACAGCTTCTGAGTCACCGTGCATGTTGTCATGATACATTTTAATATTTTTAGTGGTTGAGGTTTATTGGAATATTTTATTAAATATTTTTAGTGCATGCACACATTTTATTATTTTATTTATGCAGTATATTTTATTTATTGTGTGGACTCAGATAGTTATTTAATTTAAAGAATGCATTTTTCTTAAGTATTTGATTATTTATTTATTTAATCATGTATTTATTTTAAATATTTTATTCTGTGCATATATGTATGGGCATATATGTACATGTTTTATTTAGTAGTAAAAAAAAAAAAAAAAAATTCCGCATATTTATTTATTATAGAGTTAGGGTCGTTTCACATGTAATGATTAATAATTTTTTGACAAGATGTAAATAATGATTAATAATTAATTTAGTAAAAGTTTGGGTCTTTGTAGACCGCATAAGAATAAGACTGCAGCACATGGGGGCGTTCATTCGTCTCTTTTTAGACCATCTATTCTAATTCACACTTTATTTTCGAAGTTAATTCAACTTCGATAATATTTACATATGGTTCGATTCCTCGTTTGATTTTCATGTGGATAAAACTGTTTATACCATACAATCCCAGTGTGTAATATTTTTTTTTATAGGTCACTTGTATAGTTATCTTATTTTTAAAATTTTATAATATTATGTTCGACGCGAACGAGAACGTCGAGAAAACATCAGATGATTATTCATGTTTGTTGTATCAAATGTTTGACTTTATAAATGAAATCAGTCATAAATGATGTACAAAGTCGTCTCCAGAAAATTAGTGGTCCTAGGCTAATTTAAGGTATATGTAATTTTTTTATTAAATAGAAAAATATTACAAACAAACTGGTAATAAAATAAACATAATGATCAGTGATCACTAATATATAATTTAATAAATCTATTGCTTTTTTTCTCTTTGAAATTCTAGATTCAAATTTTCTTTTACACATCATAATTCACAATGCAAATCTAACAAAACAAATACAAAAATAATTTAAATAATAACAAAGATTGATTGTTGATATAGATTTAATATAAACACCACATAAAACGTATTTTAGATCGTAATAAAAGATTAAAAACTCCTTTTATTTACTGTAGAATTTTCCAACAAGAAAGAACCAATACAATAATTTATTTTAATAATAAAAAATTTAAAATTCTTGCAACTAAAAATAATGACATAAATAATTGTATCGAAAGATAAAAAAAAAGCTAAAACTAAAAAAAAATGTATAATACATACATAGTAAGAATCGTCATACTAAGAAAACATAAAAAAATTATTTTTGTTACAAAAAAGCTAACAAAACAAATATGAATTATAATTTTAATTTTAATTTTAATACTAAAATATGCAAGGAATTAAAATTCCAAAGACCAAAGTCTACAAAATCAAAGACCAAAGTCTACAAAATCAAATAATTAAAAACCAAACAAAATTACCAACATACAAGATAAATCACATTCAATAAAAGACGATACGATAATTGACCCACTTTGAGCAATCTTACTCACTTGAATTGAGAAATTTAACGAAAAAAGACTTGTACACAAAGAAAAAAAATGATCAAAAACACAACAATTAGCTTTTCAAATTTTCAACAAAATATTTAGATGCCCATGTCCCATCTAAATTTTGAATGAAAAAATATTAAATATATATATATATATATATAATGTAAATTTTTTTTTAAAAAAATTGAGGCCTCACCTTAGAGGAGATCCTAGGAAGCTGCCTAGGTGGCCTCCCCCTAGGCCGGCACTAATGATACATCGTTAAATTATTCATTCATATATACATATCTATAATATATATATATATATATATAAATACGCAAAAACTCATATGAGACCGTTTATGTAATTTTATGAGATAAATATAATATTTGACTCAATTTGTAAAAAAATATTACTTTATACAAAAAAATATTATTTTTCATTTTAGATATTACAACATCGAGTGTCTCAAGGAAAGTAGCGGAACCAGTATTTGAAATCTACCCAAATTATAGATATGGACGACAACGTTTCTCAGACCATGAACCAGCAACAACATCGAAGCAGATAAAAACATCGTGGAGAAACGATCGAGAGGCCAACCCGCCAACGGATTGGGAGTCATACATATTTTCGTTTTTATTTATTAGCTTGGGCTAATATGAATGTGGCCCAAATAAACGCACAAAAGTTATTATTAAATATCAATGTGGCCCAAATGAACTCACAAAATTATTAGCTTGGGCTAATATCAATGTGGCCCAAATAAACGCACAAAAGTTATTATTAAATATCAATGTGGCCCAAATAAACACACAAAAGTTATTATTATTATTTAAAAAAGGGTCGCTAAGGCTTATCTGAGAATAGCCTAAAAAATGCTGAAAAATTATATAAAAAGGAAAAAAATTGGGCTACCTGGGTTGTAGTTCCGCCCAAAACCGTCTTAACTATCTGATAAGAGACTATTTATACGATAATTTATCATTCTTGTATTTTACAATCATGGTTTGCAAAATGGGATCGGTAAAACAATCGTTCCGAAATGAGAACAGCTGCGACAAAGTTCCGGATGAAAACGACTTTGTAATATAACGTTGTTCTTTTTTCCGAATTTCGACAATTTTGTGGCTTTCGCCTCTCGCGGAACGCTTTGTCTAATTTTTTCAAAAAAAAATTCAATTGAAATTTTTTCAAATAATGTAATTATTTTTATTTTTATTATTAAAATACTACACGACAATAACCTGTTATTAGTATATAACTAAATAGTCCTACGTTATCGCTTTCCAAATCAAAATTAACACAATTAATTATGGAGGACTGGGGACCTGTTATTGTGGCCGTGATACTGTTCGTTTTGCTATCGCCAGGGCTACTTTTCCAGATTCCAGGCCACCGCGGATGTATGGAGTTCTTTAACTTCCAGACTAGCGCCGCCGCCATCATGGTCCACGCCTTACTTTATTTTGCCTCCATCTCTGTTTTTCTGCTTGTCCTTAAACTTCATTTGTACCTTGGCTAAAATTATGAAATTATTAATTAATAATTACGAAAGAGGGGGACATTTTATTATATATATATATATATATATATATATATATATATATATATATAGATATTTTCAACATCAGATTGCTTATCCTTCAATGTATTTAAGTTATGTTTCCAGAGTGTTTGCAAGATTTTATTTTAAATATTTCTCACTTTTTGCTTATAATTTTAAAACATTTCATTCGTCGGAGTAATGAAAGACTGTAGCAGAGATATACATTTTGGGCCTTGAATTTGCTTGTGGATTTGGGGCTGCAATCCATGAAAGTGGGCCTAATTGGTTCAGCCCAAGATTTAAAATCAATTTGCTCCGGCACACGAAAAGCTTAGTCCAAGCTACTTAAACTGATCATACTGCATACAACTGGATTTGGATGTAAAATTTTTACATACAAAACCATCTCCATTTGAACTGCAATTTGCTCGATTACATAAAATCTACATTCCATAATCAATTACAATTCTTCGTAATTTTTTTGTTTTAAAAGAAAATGGATATACGTTCCAAATTTTGTTTAGTTGATGCTTATGTGGCAAAATTAATAGTAAATAATAAAGGATTCCTTAACCACTTCACTATATCTACTTTTAACGTGTTTGCATCAAGTGAAGCTAACCCGTGTCATTCTCTATATTATTATATAAAAAAGCGTCACGAGTTTTTATCCAATTACATTTAAATTTTAAACCATTACCACACCAGCACGTAAATCTAAACCACATTATAATATCTTGACAATTTTTTTTATTTAATACAATATTTAAAGCGTCGTGTTGAAGTTGAAGATAAGAGGAGACAACACTAATTCACATGATTCTGCCACGTGGTCTAGCTCAGCTTTACCCACACGTCCCCATAACATAACGCGTCCTTTTATGCTTACCCCCCCCCCTAACTTTATGGCTTATGCTTATGCTTTTCTATAATCTTCAGGTTTTTATTCTTTCCTAGCTGCCTATTTTCTTTAATTAGCTGTATTATACTCCTTTCAAGCACTTATTTAGGTTGTATTTCAGTATTCATATTTAATGTTTTTTTTTTCGAATTATTCTTATTAAATTAATATAATTAACAACTTTTTACTCAATTAAAATTTTCATTAAATAAACAAAACGAAAAATTCTTTTATAAAATTATATTTCAAAACATTTTTTTTAATTCGCGTGAAAATTCACGGTAAATATAAATAAATGACACAAAAAATATATATTTTTCTTAATCTACGGTTAACATTTTTATATTATTACTACTAATATTAGTTCACGCCTTCACGGCATGTAATTTTATTTAATACCATAGGAAACTATTAGACAATGAATAACTGTTTATTACACACCATAAAATAAGCGATTACTTGAAATATTTAGTAAACATATTTTAATGTTACTCCAAAACAAAATTTCAAATTTCACTTTAATTAACTGATCATCCTTATTTCTATATTTTGAAAAAAAAAAATTAAAACAACAATTTTAATATAAAAATTTTATTCGCCTTTAAGTGTGAGAATGACAGCTAAATGCTAATGATCTTATTATTATTTTGTAATGATGTGAAAATTCATAGTCATTATTTTTCTGTGTGTATTGGATAAATTTTAGAGTAACATGATAGCCTATAAATTATTTTGATCAGTTAAACCGCATTAGACAATTGTTGTGCGACAGAAGATGTTGACGGAAAAATCGAACTCCTTGTCAAGTGTTCTCATATTTCATCATCGTGGACACCCCATATTTCGAGGGCGCTAATGACTATTATATTCCTTACTTGTCGGTAATCTGTTGCTTAAGTTATAAATTAAAGCTCAGTTAACTCAATCCCTGCTATATATACAAACTCATACACACTTCCCAAATCACACATAACCTAAACAAAAGCACAGCATAATTAAGAGAGAGAGAGATGGCGGACTGGGGACCAGTGATAATAGCGGTGGTGCTGTTCGTGCTGTTGAGTCCGGGTCTGCTCTTCCAGTTGCCGGGTCGGGGCCGGGTCGTGGAGTTCGGGAACATGCAAACCAGCGGCTTATCCATTTTAGTCCACACTATCATTTTCTTCGGCCTCATCACTATCTTCCTCATCGCTATCGGCGTCCACATTTACACCGGCTAATTTTTTTCTTCTGCGAATTAGATAGATCTGTCATGTAATTCTATATTTCAAGATTCGTGATTGTGGGTAATTAATTATCTGGTGCTTTTTCAGTAATGTTTTGTGGCGATGGTGGAGTGATTTTTCAATTTTTTTATTATTTTTTTTTTTTTGTCTGGGTTTTCAGAAATGGGGGAGGTGAAATTTTGAATTTTAATGGTGATTGATTGATTTTTGAACTGTATTTTTTTTTTAAAAAAATGTTGTTAATAACCTAATATATCCTTTAGCACATTCCACAGACCACACACCTCACTTTCAGGCTTGACTCTTGAGTGAATTTTTAAATTACTTTCGAAATCTTTGTTTTTTTTTAAAAAAAACATTATATATTTATTTATTTATTTATCTATACTAATATAAATCTAGAGAATTTTAGTGGTTTTTTGGTATGCATATTTTTTATTTGTTATTTAAAAAAAATCCAAAAAATTATCAAATTGCAATAAATAAATAAAATCAAATGCTTGGAAAAATAAAAATTTATATTATATATACACAAAACATAATATTTGTATATAACATTACATATGTAATACGTGTGTGATGCGGTTAGTTATTATTATATTAGATTAGAAAAGATAGATTCGTATGCTTCGGTTTTAGGTTCGATTTTTGTTGATTGCGGGTAGTTTTTTTAATTTATTTAGGTAAATTTAATAAGTTTATTTGTAATTTTTTTGTTCGAGATAAGCAAGTCTCTAGTTTTTGTTCAAATCGTGTCGGTTGTGCGAAGAGTTTCATTATATAGTTATTACCTGGATTTAAAATTATAATTGTATTTATAAAAAAAAAACTCCGAAACTTAAGTTTTATTATTGTTTTAATTTAATACGATATATTCTTTACTTTGATCGACATTTGAAATATTTATTAATAAAAATCGGAAGCTATGGTACTCTAATAAAATAAAGAAAAACAAAAACCAAAACTTAACCAAGAGAATTAATTAGATCAATTGAATATTTTAAATATAAATTAGTATTTTTAATTCAATAATTTTATTGCTTGGCGATTGGTCCCGTGTATAACAAATTTCAATCAATTTTAGTATTGTAATCTTCTTTATTTCTGATAAATAATTATTGTTTTCGGTACTTTAACAAATTTTAATTTTAATTTTAGTACTGTAATCTCGTCGTGACGTTATATATTCATTGCACTTATTTCACGTCAACGTTAAATCTGAAAAAAAAATATAATTAAAATTGTAAAATAAATTATATTTGGAATTTTACAATATATAATTTATAAATGATCAAAATCGTAAAAACTAAAAAAAAAACAAGAAACTCTTAGTTTAAAATATAGTCTTTCACGTGTGCTCGGTAAAAAACTGTAAATTCAAACAAATCGAATTAACCGAATCCGTATTTCGTTTTGGCATGGAGTTTCACAATAAAATAGCAATAAAAAAGCTTCTAAGATAGCCAGCCTATGACTACAAAGTTTTCTCGATGTTGCAAACTTGCAATCATGGAATAGTGCCTTGAACCATTCAACTACTGTAACGTGTAAATAAGTTTTCAGTTTTAGTAAATATTACTTAAAATTTTGATTCTTGAACGCCTACGTGACAACAGATAAATTGTTCAAGAAAATGCCCCTTTCTAGCTAGTCGAACGGTCTTGCGAGTTGCGACGGTGGCTAGATGACCATATGCATACATGTCATATACATATCTCAATCCGACTCGACTCGATTCGACTGATGGTCACATACATAGAGGCCAAGTTAGCCAAACTTTTTGCCCATGTGGACAGTACTCAGTAGCCAATCAAGCCCAAGAACCTGCATTCTGCAAACTTGTCTAAGATTTATTGAATCATTTTAACCAACTTTCAATTCCCATCAGAATCGTACACAAGGAAAATTAATGAAAGCCATCGGTCTTAGAAACAAGAAATTATACAGTTCGGTTTTGCTGATATGGAAAACCAAAGAGGTAGTACAAGATACATTGATATCCCAGCTCTAGAGAACACGAGCTGAGTATATGGAATACCCTCTAGTAAAATGATGAACCGAACCATCACTTCAGTCTTCAAAACAATCTTATATCATATATATAGAGAAGAATATCCACAAAGTCCGTTGCTGCTAGCTGCCGGAGCCGTAAATCGGAATCCATACAATGCGAATGTCGTTGCTAAATCGTTGCCCCCACCCCACAAGCATGTTATTATCCAGCCATATGAATTCCCTCACAAAAGCTTCCATGCTGCAACGCAAGGTAAAGTTAATCGCCGTGTTCAGAAGAATAACCATATCATTGTAACACAAAAAAACAGATTTAACTCAGAGCAACTCTAGCAGTGTTTGCTCTTATGATAGTACTACGTATCCAAATGCCAATACTTTCTACAACTTCGGGTAATGTTATGACGCATGTATGGATTAGTTTTCTGTAACAGAGGCAACGTGGGAAGATCAAGAAAGAAAGATTGTTAGCACGATTCTAACTCGCAAGCTATGCAAAAACAACTAATGTAAAGAACCATGGATACCGGTGATTGCTGCTGATAAACAACAAATGTGATATCCAATGTTCAATTGGTTTACTTTTTCCCCCCTGTATGGGAATTATTGAAGCTCTAATTCCTGCAACTTATCCGGGGTCTAACTAGTTCGAATACATTCAGTAGGATGTTTCTTTTAAGAGATGCAGAGGTTTGTGCCACTTGAACCATCAAACATCTATTTCATATTCAATTGTTCACAAGTTACATGGAATCTGCAAATGAAAGGCCTAAGCTTCCATTCATCGATCACCATACAGTTCGAAGCTAAAAGCCTAAAACTTTGTTTGGCGAAGCCAAAATCATGCGAAAAAGTCTAGTAAACATGTAAATATATGCCTAGAAAGAATGTCGAAAACAATCAAACCACCCCAATCTTGTTGATTTACTCGTCATCAGAATCACCCAATCCAATTCGAATAAAAGAAACTAAGAGTAACTAACAAGAAAACACCAAACAAATCCCAACAAGTACCCCACAAAAAGTAAGCTTTTCAAGTTACAAAATTTCAATTCTTAACACAGATGATCGAGAGGCCAGTTCCTTGGAGGTCATCTTTCCCGATTCCTGAATGAAAATTTCAACTCTATTTAATATAATTACCCAAAATTCCAAAACAAGATCAGTAATCACCAAGAAATCTCCAATGGAAAATTAGTTAATCACAAAACATATAAGATAAGCAAAAGTATCAACAAGAATTCTTACAAGAGACATCTTTCGACGGGGAAGAGGGGCCAGAATTGTGACACAAAAATGCTCTCCCAATCATGGAAATACTGGAAACAATCCCAACGAAGTACAGAAACACCACCAATCCAATTATCCAAGGCATCAACATGAATCCTATGAAAAAAGTGACCGATCCGCACAGCATCAAAGCCAAAGAAATTCCAAGAAGCAAAGAGGCAAATCCAGCCGGTGTTATCTGCTCAAGAGACGTCGCCGCCCTCCTCCTCTGATGGATCGCCGGCGTTTGATCCGAAAAACCCACCGCCGACGGCGAGGATCGCATTATATTCATAACTAAAGCTGATAACTCGTACAGAATCTTGGAATGTTGATCTGTTTGAGTTTGCGGGTTCCCTCTCCTCATAGTTGCAGCTGTTTTTTTCCCCAAAGGATTGATTTTGTAGATTATAATTATAAAAAATAAAAACTTTTTATGCTAATTTGAGGTTGGAAATTAGTGCGAAAATCGAGGTAAATGGATAAACTTGGGTATTATGAAACGGATAAGATTAACGATATTTATTCGAAATTTTCTTTCCCGTCTACAAGTGGAAGATCAACGAACGACGAATAAGGAAAAACAAAAAAAAAACCCAGAGGGTGGATTGATCTCCGAAGTAAGAACAAGTTTGGCAGATTTCTTATAGAAAATAATTTTTGTGTTATTCCCAATGGTGACTGCTCGTTTTCTTCAAGTTAAAGTTTTGTTGACTTTTTCCTTTGCTTTTGGAAAAAGAGTTTCGCAAATTTGGGATCCTATCCTATGCTTTGCACTTCATTGTAACCGCCTGAGACTCTTGTACTTGTCAGGGTCGGACCTTCCATAAGGCCAAAGAAAGAGGCCTCCGCCTCAGGGCCCGGCCTTGGAAGGGGCAGCCAAAATTTTTTTTAAAAAAATTATATACATATATGTTAAATTGGTATTGTTTACCAAAATTTTAAAAAAAATCTAACCAATGTTAAATAAAAAAATAAAAACTTTAATTTATTTTTTAAAATAATTTTTCGAGCTTGAGTTCGATTTGAATAATTTAAACAATATCAAGAAACTTTAATTTGAGTTTTTTTTAATTTTTTTTTTTGGTAAATCAACAAATAAACTTTAAAATTGAAGGAGTCTTGTATGAAGTTTCAAATATTTTTCAGTATCAATGGACGAGAAATTAATGGTGATGAGTTGTGTTTGGAGTTGATTGTTGTAAAATGCTATTAAAAAAATGAAAATGAGTAAATGACATGCTCCAATATTAAACAAAACTGAATATATGGTTCATTTCTAAATACTAATTTTAGCTATCAAATTTTGTTAATCATATAAGGAATAGTTATATCAGCAAAAAAAATAGCTTTTCAAGTTGAAGTATCAAGAATTATCTTCGATCAAAAATGTTACATGGTATACTGAAAGGGTTGGTTATGTTGTATATTGACAACTAAATGGTTTGAGAACTAGATTACACATATTTGAAAAAAAATATTATCGCATCTAAAACATCTATATATGAGTAGTATTTATGTAATTGTTTCAAATATTTGCTGACATATTATTGATGTAACATATTGTTTATGATGTATTTATGTACTGTTTATCATATTTGTTATTTGTGAATCGAACATTACAGTTATTGTAACAAGAGGGCCCATGTTTTATCTTTCACCTCAGGCCCCGTCAAACTCAGATACGACTCTGGTACTTGTACATATTCCATGTATTTGCTATAAGAATACTACTTTAATGAAGATCCAGGATTGATGCTTACCCATTAACATGTGATCTATTATTGAAAAATTAATGGAGTTCGTATGAATTAATAATTTTTTTTATAGGAATGCATTAGTATGATAGAATAAGTGGATAACATCTCGTTCATGATCACAGTTGTTAGATTGGATCAAATTTCAAATAAATTTAAAAATTTGGTATTGGATTTAAGTTATAAACCGAATATTGTCATGTTTCGAACTTTTCATTAACATAAGTTGCTATAGAAGTCAATTACAACTTATGATAAACTTATTTTAAATTCAATTTTCTAATGTGGAACATGGAGTCATGGATATCACAAATACATTCATTTAAATTTTATATTATAAATACTTGTGAATTAATTATTGTTTGTTGATGTACAACACCGAGCGCATGGGATCACGGGGATAATAATTCCACGCGCGTGTAGCGTAAAGAAAATGAAATAAGCATCGGTAGCCTATTCGATAGTCGATGTATGAATAAAGCGAAAAGGAATTAAGATTGGACTGACACGTCCATCGACGAGTAAACGACACGCGCCGCCCGTCGATTCACCGAGCCTAAGTGGGCTCAAAGGCGTACGTTGGCCTTATCCCCTCCTCTAGTCGGCGCACCACGGCCACAAAATTTACTCCTATTTTGTCCTTTTTCAATAATATAATAAAATATAAATATATTGCATCACGGTGACATGGCAAACCGACAGTGGATTTACAAGGGCTTCTTAGCATACGTATTAATAATTTCAATTTATTATTATTTTTTTGAGTTATGCACGAAAATTGTTATATAATTGAATCTCGAATTTGAATACTCCGTGTTTGATGAGTATAAGACATCAACATTTATTATCATCAATTAATTAAACCTTTTTGTTTGTTTTTTTTTTTAAAAAAAATCTTTTTCAATGAAAAAGGGAAAAAAAAAGTTTCCCAGTGGGGACATAAAAGTCACGATTATTTTGATTGTGATGGTGGCAAGTTGTAATGTGACAATGAAATTGGTTAATTGACCTCTACATTATTTGATTGCACACAATGTTTATATTTTTTTAATTTTTTTTTGGGGCCTGATGATAACTAATTATCAATCTCGTGGAGGGCTCTGGTCATGTTCCGTATGAGATGGAAAGATATTTTGTGCTATACGCCACTCCATCTCCGGATGTTACATAAGACTATATATTCTTTCAAGTACACGAGAAAAATTTATTCAAAACAAAGTGCGCGAAAATTAAATTATTAATCTAAATCAAACTTAAAAGTAGGCAAAAGAGTGATTTAGTTTACACGACCATTTGTAAAAACAAGACCTTTATTCATTTATGAGCTGGAATGGATGATTCGCTAATCTTTTCAGAGAAATAACAGTGCTAGGATTTTACAATATTCTATTGTCAAACCCAGGCTAAAAGTGTTGGAAAATTGAATGAAATAAGATGAGATGAGCTTGTCTAAGATGAGATGAGTTTGTCCCACATTGGAAATATTACAATGAGTTAAGAAAGATGAGCTTGTTCCACAATGAAATTCTTCCAATATGTTTCTTTACTTAAAATACAACTTTGAATTATGAGATTGAGCTCTTAGGGTATCGGATGTTTTGTAAAGGGGCAAGACGCTAGTCGATGCAACTAACACGCGCGGCCAGTTGGCTCGGGTCTTATGATCTTATTATTATTTTTGGATAAAATTTAGTTAAAATAAAATTTATTACTATTTTATTGTGTACAAACCTGCCGCCGCTCGAGCTGACAAATATTACCGCTCGAGCGCAGCACTCCACCTACGGGACAGAAGTTTGGCCGCTCGAGCGGTAAGAGCGCAGAGTCAAAAAATGTGCGACAGAGTGTTTGCCGCTCGAGCGGTAAAAACTTATCGCTCGAGCGCACTGTCTGTGTTCCGAAAAGACACATCTCTTTTTGGGCTTCTTCTGTCATGAGTTGCATTTTTAGGCCATAAGACATATTCTTTGGAGTTTCATGTTATATATATGATTGTTATAACGCAAAGAAAGATATCTGAAAAAAAACATATGATAGAATATATACATCAGATTTCTGCGAAAATTCTCCCCACTCTCTCAAAGAAAGTTTTACTTATTTTAGTTAGCTGAAGTTCAATATATTTTTTGTACTGATATATCTCGTTCGCAAAGTCGTTGTATCTTAGAGACGATTGCCGCCAACATTGAGCACTGTTAACGAACAATTTCGTCTTGCGGATAGAGAGATTCTCTCGCCTCGACTAACTCTGGTTCATTGGTGCTGCTGTTGCTGTGTTGTTCAGAATTCGGAATACATATCCAATAACAAAAAGAGCATGAAATAGGGAATTTTAAAACATCGACAAAAAAATAAATAAATAAAGACTCGATCGACTACAATATTCGAAAAAATAAGAAATTTATTATCTCTACCATTTATGAAAATTTGTGTAGCATGAATATGAAATACGAAAAAAAAATCGTCCGCAAGATTGGAATTGATGACCGGTAGGTGAGACTTAATCGAGGCTAGGATATGTTAGAATTAGTAACATTCAATGAGCGAGACGAGTCACCGTTTTATAAAATTAAATTATGGAAAGCATGATCCTTATGCCAAAGTCCAAACTCTTATTTTTTTAATATTTTTATTTGTCCCACCCCACGTCTACCTCAATCAATTCTACCAATATTTACATAATCTACCAAAAACTTAATAATAATTTATTCTAAATATAATACAAGTTTCCGCAACTTATACTAGTTATGTCTTCGTTTTTAATTTGTTTTGTCCTTGCAATACTACATAGAAATTTGAAATAATCACATACATGATACTTATTTATTTATTCGGTTCGGTTGCCCGAATACAAAATGAATAGCTTTGCAATTAGAATAGCATAAAAAAATAAATTCCTTTACACAAAAAGTGTGCGAATAAAGATGAAATAAAAGCTAAGAACATGATGATAATGTCTTGCACAAATTTTATTCCACAAAGTGGAATATAATAACAATAATAATATAATTACAGTAATGCATGATAGCGAAGTCAATATTTGAGAAGTCGTTCTATTATTCAAACACGTTTTACGACACATAAGATGATCAATGTTATGAAGGAGAAATGCAACCAAATTAAGCAAAGAGTCGCGTTTGCATTTGTTTCCATTTGAATCTCTATCATGGCAGCCAACCAGATATATAGTTATTCAGGCTTGGCCCTGCTGCTGCTATCGCATCATTCTGGTACCTGAGATTTCAAATTTATCTTATGTAATATTAGCACATGATGCAAATTAATTACCATGCAAAACCACTAGTTTCTCTCATTGATCAGTACCCGATTTGCAGAGTTGGTTCACAATCCAGAGGATGGAAAAACCCGTCGGCCTGAGGCTGAGCCGCTTGCCTTCCATACGCGACGTCTTGTGCATTCGGATTCCATTGCAGACTTATTTGACTTCCTTCCATCAGCTAATTCATACAACCAAAAAAAAAAAAAAAGAAGCCGAACTCATCAAAATTTAGGCCGACTGATCAAAAATTCGTCGTCTGGTTCACATATATGGAGAGGATAGTTCAAGAAATTTATGAGTGGTGAATAATATGCGTGCATGCATGATGGCATACCCGATGTTTCAAACTCTTGTTGGCTTCATTGAGGGCATGCTCCTACATAGCCATAATATTAAACAACACATATTAACATATTGGTAACTAAAGGGTTATAAGGAGGATAAAAAATGGAGTTTGATTTCATTCAACTACCTTTCTTTGAAGATCTGTGAGGGTATCCAGCATTGCTTGAGTCTGCGAATTCGATAATTTCTCAAAATTTTTATTTGCATAAATATGATCTAACTATATATCTACCTAGCCATGAACAGTATTCTCTATTAATTCATTGAAAGACAGTAAGTAAATACCCGTGTTGATCTGATCTGCTTCAGCGACATGTCGAGCTGCCTTTCGAGTGATTCGAGCTCCTTGCTGCTCAGAGGACCAAGATCCTCACCCAGAAGATTCCTAGCATCATCAACACAATAAATTACCACCAAATATTAACCATTCAGCTCACTTTTTTTATTTTTGGGGCTCAAACTTTCATTCAAATAATCATGTATATATTTTGGCGATTTCTTTTATGACTGTTGGAGTTGACAGACCTTTGTGAACGCTGTAGGGCTTCATAGCGCGCTTTAAGCTTCATATACTCGTGCTGACTGCTCAGTTCCTGTGATTAGCCAATGATATCAATTAACAGCAAGTGTTCTACAAATACCATGTATCCTCTCCATATGTATATGCTACTTGTTCTTGTGACAAAAAAATATGCAATAATAAGTAGAAAATGAAATTATATTTTCCTACAAACTAATTCACTTCTATACACTAGTCATTTCTTCTCCACAATAGGATACATTACAATTTCTTCTTTCTTTCACCATTTTCATCCTACTTTGTTTGAGAAACAACTTCCCACTAACTAATAATCTGGCAATTCATGCATCCCAAAAGTACAAATGTTATAATAAAAAATGAGCAAAAAATTCGAAAACACCAATCTGAAGTTCCTTCAAGAATTGTCATAGTTTTTGAAATATTCTATAGAACCAAGTTTCATGACAAGGAAACATCTTGTTTTTTCACAATAAGCTCAAAACCACATATAATTCTACAAAACCTAAATTACAATAACTATTTATTATTCCGTAAATACTCAATCTTGTAATCATATATGAAGAATGACTAGTCCTCTAAACTATCATGCAGGCCTTATATTTTCGCAAACTCTTAATTATATTATCCATCAATTTCATCATTCTGCGCGGATACTTACTCTTGCAATCATATATGAAGATTTCTTATTTAGCAAAGTAAGACTATCAGATAACCCTTTAAAACCATTGAGGACTTGCAAATTCAATATTTCTACAAGATTTCGACGAGAGAATTTATTTCATTATTCGTTAAAAAAATGCTATCGTGAAATTGCAAGAAGATTTCTTAACAAACAAAGTAAGCAGAACAAAACATGATGACCGTTTAGGATTTTATAAAGATAAAATGAACAGTAAAATCTGTTCAAAACCATAATCTTTGTTGAGAAAATTGTTGAGATATACGTACTATCTATAGGAACAAAATCATTTGTATTAAAATTATGATAACTAAAACACTTGTGCAATTTTTTAAAAAAAGTTGTTTATCTAAATTGTTTACAAAGTACTATTTTGTTCTTGTTTTAAAGTTTGTTGTTACTAAAGTATATTATCTTAAACATGAGCAGTTTAATTAATACATTTATATAACTATAAACACATTTTAGCTCAGAATAAACGTAATAAATATCCAAATTACACCAAAAACACTTAAGGTATATATGAAACCAACAATCAGAGAGTAGCAAATACCAGCGCCTCCCTTGTGGATACGTTCGTCTCCGGTGCTCCGTAGTTGCACTTTTGATACCTTTCCAATGTTTTGAGCATGCTGCTGGGTATCACAAGCCATTTTAAACAAGTAATTAGTAGCTTAACAATAGAGCATAAACAATTACATCTTTAGAAAGAATGTTAATTTTATTTGTAAATTGTAGCCAAAGCATGAGCCAAATCGATGGTCAGATGTACAACAAAATGCACACGAGAAGTACAAAAGGTGTCCCAATATTCCCCAGGAACAGCATGAAACTCAATTTCAGTATGTATTATGAATTGCCCAGGGGAAAGTTGTGGTAACTCACACCATTTTAAAAGGAATATAATGTTTAATTATAATTAACAAGAAAAACCCGTGAATCACCACGTAAGACGGAACACCTTCTTATTACCTGGAAAAAAGACTGCTTTGCATCAAACCTCTCACCAAGAAAAAGGCAAAAAATCTAAGAAATCAAGAAAAAACTTAAAATCTTTGAAATTGTGGATGGCTTGGCCATTATTAGGAGATTCCAAGAGATCTGAGGATGACTAATGAAAAGAAAGTTATGTGTAATAACGTTACTAAAATAAACCCTAACAAGATGAGGGAAAAATCCTTGAACCTCAAATAGATATATATATTTTAAAAAAATAATTAAGAAAAATCACCCAAAAGAATCCACTCTTTTAGAGAGGGGAAAACAGATCAAGGCTTATCCTTGGATTCAACAGAAACTGTTTTTTTTTTTTGGGGGGGGGGGGGGGGGGGGGGGGGGGGGCGGGGGGGGGGGGGGGGGGGGGGGTGGGGGGGGGGGGGGTGGGTTTGGGTCTTCGCCGTTTGGGGGGGGGGGGGGGGGGGGGGGGGGGGGGGGGGGGGGGGGGGGGGGGGGGGGGGGGGGGGCTGTCGAAACATATTGAAATGAAAAGAAAATTAGGTTAAGATAAGCTCATAGTGAAATTTTCACTTTTCTCCATGAAGAAATGAAGAAAAAGGAAAGGATTAACAGAAAACCCTAAAAAGCTTGGATCTTGGCAAAAAACACAACACAAAGATATCTTGTGGTATCCATCTCCAACCCTTACATCCAGAATCCAATTATGTACAAGAAATCTGTTTAAGAAAAGGAAAAAAAATCCCGAGAGGAGATAAGGGTTGCCGAAATCAGATTCAGAAAAATTTATTGGTATCATATTAGTGTAAAATGCTTCTTTAATATATACTAAAGAAAGCTTGAATTTTGCTCCATGTTGCCTTTTAAAGGGTAATAGAAAAAAAAACACTAGATCGGAGCATATTTAACTCAAAATTGAACCAAAAAGAAGAAGAAGAGGAGAAAGAAAATAGCACAAAAGGCGCAGTAGACTTGCAGGGCTGAAGCAAATTAAATCTCACAGCTAAGACTGCAGAAACTCAACATAAATATAGAAACATATTTCTTTTCGTGGTTTCCTCTGGCAGATCTAACAAAACTCGCAAGCACAGAGTCCTATACGACTCAAAACAATCACAAGAATGGAAAAACAATCTCTCACAACACCAAAAAAGATAGGAAAAAAATTGCATTTCTTCCCCTAATCACTCCCTTGAAATAAAACATAAAAAAGATTGGACTTTGAGACAAGCCCAGATCTCAAACAATCCCAAACAACAAAATAATTCGAAAAGAATCTTACAAGTTCAAGGAAAGAAAGGTGAAAAATAAAAAAAATAAAAAAAGGACCCCCCAGCTAATACCATATATATTATTTATACATAAATATAGGTGTTGCAATTGCAGAAACTGTAAGGTTTATTGTTTGTTTTGTTTAGTTTAATTTATACCTAGAGCTACTGCAAAACTCGTACAGCTTTCCTCTATTGGAGAAGATGATGAGTGCAACCTCAGCATCACAAAGAACAGAAAGCTCATAAGCTTTCTTCAAAAGCCCATTCCTTCGTTTCGCAAAAGTCACTTGCCTGTTGATCTTGTTCTCTATTCTCTTCAGCTCAACTCTCCCTCTTCCCATTTCTTTCTTTCACTTTTCTTTTTTTCTGATTATAACAATTTCTACCCTCTCTCATATATATATGTATATATGTACGTATGTATACATACCATGTAAAAGTCAGAAGAAAACAGTGGTGTAGTATTAGTGGTATGAGGCTGATTCCCATCGAGTTCAAGATTAATTTGCGAACTTGTAATTAGTTGATTTTTTTCTTTTTTTCTTTTTTTACTATGAGAATCTTGATTTTGAGGTTAAAGGGATTATCCGATGGTTTTCATTAAGGCTGGGCAGTCTCCACTTCTATAAAATCAATCTCTTCTCATATTAGGTTTTATATTGGCTCAAGTTTTTATTTTTATTTTTTGATTATTTCCCTGTTCTAGGAAACTAAAAATTATCACATCAATTTAATTGATTGCCCATAGTGTTATAAGCCTAATATGTGAGGAAAGTATATCGTGTATGCAGTAGAATACCCATAATTATGTTAACAATTAATGATGAGAAAAATTAGCTAGGTTGATGCGCAAACTATTGTTAAAATCGTGTGTATGTATGTATGTTATTCGTCTAGAAAAACAGAAAAACAACTCATATCACACGGTCTCACGTGAATAGACATAATATTTGATTCGATTCAAAAGTAATCAGCTTAAAAAAATAGGCATGTTTACATTATTATACAAAATAAAATAAATTAAATGAACGTGAAACATAATCGCCACACACACTTTTCATTCAAGAAATATTTCAAGGTAATAAAATTAGGTAATAATTAAATTATTTCGTTACGCAAACTTGATTACGCCAACACATTATTAAAGAATTTGGCCTCGATACGCCCCGATCGGATCCGAGGGTCAGAAATCATTCACGATGTGATGTTGAAGAATGACGGTAAAAATAAATATAAATAAATAATGGCATTGAATTGCAATTTCGAGGAGGGTTGACAGTGCAACCTTAAAACTGATGGTTTATTACCAATGCTATGTGCCACGCGTCAACGTTTAAGTGGTCCGGAGGCTAATATTCTTTGGATGTCATCAAACCCTAAGGAAGCTATATATATGCTACTTTTATTTTAACATTATATATATATATAGATATATAGATATATTAAGTTTTTAACAGATAATTTTAAGGCTCTTAAGATATTTTCATCCTCCATTTGTTAAAATTATACCAGTAAAATTTGGAAGTTCATCTCATGTAAATTTCATGTGGTATGTGAATTTTAAATCCATATTTTCTAAGCAACATATCGACCATGTAAGATCAACTCGATCATATTGGTCGAAGTTTAATGTTTTTGGTTGTGATTCATGTGTTTATGGAAAAAGATGTAGCTAATGATCATGGCTTATGACATGCTAATGAATTGGTTTTTATGGAGAAAAAAATCAATCATAGAAAAACAAAACATATAAATTATTATTTTTATTAAGAAACTGTCGGAACATTTCTAATTACAACAGTAAGAATGTGTTTGACAGAGCTTATAAGCTCCACAAATCTGTTTGACAAATTTTTTTTCAAACAACTTATTATAATATATCAAAATAAATAGTTTTTAAAAAATTAAAGGGATCCTATTTTTTTTTTTATCAAAAAAGATCTTATTTTAATAATTATCTTCTCCAAAATATCCTCCTATATTGTCATTAATTCATGTTTTATCCTCCACATAATTTTACAAACCTAACAAGTCTCTCTCTACGCCGACTTCTTTTCCCAGCCCACTCTGTCTTCTTCCCTTCTCGGCGCATTATTGATTAGTATTTGACTACAATGTTTATTTGAAATATTAATGATATCATTAAAATTTTAATTTTTTTACAACTTTTCTAAATTTAAATATAAAATAGTTTTAATTATATATATATAACTATTCACATTACATTAAATAGTATTATATCATTTTTGGTAATTTTGTTAATAAAAAGATTTTATAATATCAAACACATCAAATTTTAAGTTGTTTAAAACAAGTTGTAGTAACCCGCATTTCTAATTAGTGATTAATGAGTAATTAATCACGTGATCATGTTTAGATTAAGTAAAACATGATTAAGTAAGTTCCTGTTGGGATAACGGACTTCAGAAACAGATCCAGGATACTCCAACATGGTGGGCATGGCTTGGGAGGTTCGGACGCTCCGAACTGGAGTTCGAAGGATCCGAAGAGGATCGGAGGCTCCGTCGGTGGGATCGGAGGATCCGAACAGGGTTAGAGCTTACGTCATCAACTACGTCAGCAAGGTGACGTCATGGATGGCATCACTGATGTGACTTCGGAAGACCCGAAGTAAGGATCGGACGGTCCGATCGTGTTCGGACGATCCGAAGTCATGATCGGAGGATCCGAATCAGTTCGGAGGGTCCGAAGCCGAGTTCGGACGTCCCGAACGTTGTCTATAAATAGAGGAGCCGATGTTCATTTGTGACTCGCTCATCTCCTCTCTTTTCTCTCAATTCCTAAGCCTTCTAACTCAGATCTAGGGAGATCTAGGCATCCTACGGGAAATCCGAAAGTGGATTAGTGATCTAGACATCGTCGCGGAGCTACGGCCTAGTTTTGAGGCTATCTACAGCAAAGGGCTAACGATGGACGAAGGTATAGCTTTGGAATCCTAAAAATATTTAGGAGTATGCAATAACTTAATTAAGGCTTTTAGAGCTTAATTATTGATGCATGGATATTTGCATTGTAGTAGCAGTAGACTGGACTAGTAGGCTTGGAGTCTAGGTCAGTGGAGCTAGGTTTGACCAGCAGTGTTAGAGGTACGTAAGTACTGACCGAGATAGCCGGCATGATATATTTGCTTGTATGTTGCATGAGTATGTGCTATATGCTTTATCATGTTTTAGCGTGTTTTACCGTCTTAGCACATACATGATTTTACGTGTGACTGCATCCGGAGAGATATGAGTCATTGACAGTCTCCATAGGGAATTGTGATCTCATTTTGGACTCGAGTCAGGTATGACAGTTTCCATATGGGACTTGTATCCTGTTTTGGATTCGGGTCAGGATGGGGTTGGCTCAGCCCTGATATGGAGTATACGAGTACCCCGCGGAGTAGCTTTCTAGCCGGTACTGTATATTCTCGGTGCCATGAGCAAGTGTTTTCACTTGAGTTTTAAATCATCTGTGTGCGCATATTTGTATTTATATCATTGCTTCGTATTGAGCGTTCTAGCTCACGCCCCTGTGTTTGGGTATTGTGTACCTTGTGGCGGGGCAGGTTTGAGGCTGGACGGTCCAGACGGCTCTCACCAAGATTGAGCTTTGGAGAGTGTGAGGTTGTAGAGGGTAGGGATTTGTTTACCCTGAACCTTCGATTTGGTTGTATAACAGTATTTATATACTTGTGATAGCGTCGATTGTATTCTGTCGATTGGATTTGTTGTATTTTAATTATCCGCACTTTACGCTTTAAGCTTTTATTGCGTGCACTTTTACTATAACTCTGATTAGGTAGTGGATCCGGGTTGGGTCACTACACAAGTTTATCCAAATACTTTAACAATTAATTTTTAAAATAAGACCTAAAATTTTATAACATTCTAAGACATCTTATAAGATTTAGGATCTATTGGTCACAATAGAAAATCTAGATAAGTTAAGGTTGCATTTGGAGAGAGTTCAAATTCATAACAACAATAGTTAACAAATAAACAACAGGCCAATTAGTGTTGGAGAAAATCCAATTCATGACAATGAATTTCAAATCTCAACTATAGCTAGTTACGTTTTTTAGCCATTTGGATGGATTTCAATCTCGTCCTGATTGAAGAGTCATTTCAAATCCTTTCTTCAAATGAGTTATTCCAAGTGCAACCTAAAGAAGCCTATGAACTTTGGCCAAGGTACCCGGTACAAGGCAAAGTCCATCACAGCTCCGTCAATTGGAAATTGTCAACACTAATTATTGTGGCACCGTTTAGTTTGAATGATAAAATAAGTAATTCATAGATAAGCAATATAATGTAATTTAAAAATAAATAAGAAAAAATAGTTAATACATTATTTGATTTGATGGATATATTATAATTTATTTGATATAAAATTAATAATTAATAAATAGATAAATAATATGACAAAAATAAGGCAAAATTGATTGGGATAAAATATACATAGATTAATAATACATCAAACCAAACAATGCCTGTAGGTTGAAGCCTGGTATTAGTTGCCACCTTATTTTATTCACGTCTTGATTTCGGAATTTTCAAGTATTCTGTTGGGGAGTTGTTAAAGATGAACTTTAAAATTTCCTTTTCTTTAATATATATTATGACTCTCTGAATTTTGAATTTTTGGCCTCACTTTTTATATCAATTTCATATAAGAGACTGATATCAGTTAGCAACAAAATTTGCAAGTAACTTGGTACATTATCCGAATTTTTTGATTTTCTGGAAAAGCATGTCTCTGTTTCAGTTCTATGTTGTTATGAAAATATGTATGTGATAAACTATGTTAAAATGATTTTAAACAAATGCTTAGAGCTTTCTCTCATTTATTGAGTGACACTCATATCACTCACATACCCAAAACCATCATAGATAAAATTGAGGAAGAAGTGGAAGATGGCGAGCAAAACCATTTTTGGGGCTGGTGAAGAGTGAACAAAAATTTCTTTTATTCAGTTTTATTAGGAGCCGCTGCAGTAGACTTTGATTTTCAGTTTAGTTTATTATTCGTTCAAGCATATTATAAAGATTCATGTAAATTGATCAGTTTGATAAAGGACAATGTAATTTCAGGTTATGAATGAAAAGACCGTAATTTTTGAAATCTGTACTCCGAGGCTTGTTATTTAATGTGAAAATATTAAATAACGTCGATGTCAACTACGCGCCCAGTTACGGGATGAGACAATTTCTCTACTTATTTCAGGGGCCATAGGGGTCTTTATTTTTTCGACACATAGGGGTGTTGATTTTGATATGAATATCTTGTGATAAGTTTATATTTCCTTTAAAATAATTCCCAAGATACTTGTTTTTGGGAACGTGACTAAGGTCCTAATCTCTCTGTGTACGTGCACATGGTAATCAAGAAACGTTGCTGCGAGCAATGATGTTTTATCTTGGAACCGTGATCAACCGCTAGAACCAGCATGTATGGAGACAATCATAGCTTTAAGATGTTCTTTTCGGGATCAACCCTTTCAAAATCATAGCTTTAAGATAATGTTATGTGACTTGGCTTCCTATCGATCCAATATATTTTTTATTTCTATATTTTACGTGATTTATATTTGCATCATGTTTATATCTTTTGTTCTCGATTTTACTAATATTTAAAACAAATCACAAAATTCCCTAAACATATTTCAAATGTAATGATACCAACGATGACATAAAATGGCTAATAAAAGTGTAAAACAGTCTGTTCATTTTTTTAAATTAATATTTTCGATTTTTTTATTTTTTTAAAAAATTCTATATCATCGGAGAGGTTGCAGGCTTCATATGGGTAGCTGTGCGTCGCATAATTAGTTAAAAGGTTAATTATATTTTGGGTCCTTTAGTTTGGATTTAAAAAAAAAAAAAAAAAAGTTTTAGTCTTCTTAGCACTGCATTTGCATTTTAAATCTGTTGGTCCTTTGTTTGACCAAAATCCATCTCGGGTATCGAAAATTTGTGCTTATGTGGTGAACGTGGATTTTCGGAACACACAATCAATTTACAGTAAACATGATATACGGACTTAGACAAAAAATGACCAAAAATACAAAGTAATAAGACTAAAAATATAAATTCAGCGTTAAGATGTTATAAGATAATTTGTAAAGGACACATCAAGTAGACAGCAAACCGACTCATGAGTTTGAAAATTGGAAAATATAGCGTAGTTCATTGATAATCATAAGATGTTCTTTACTTAAAACATACTAAACAAGAATAGCACAAAAGGACAATTCCTCTGAATTAGCATTTTATGGGAATTGCACATGCCCAAATGTTTCCCATGTTTAATGAAAATGATTTTGTTAGCGTAAGGAAGTATTTTGCAAACTTAATTTGGAAATCCGTTAAGGTCATTTCTTGTCTCTCCCTTAATAAATTTCAAATTTTTTTAAAATTTTTTAAAATATTTTTTTATGGTAAAAATTAAAAGTGATGTTTGGAGTTGTCATCTCATGCTACAAAGAGAAGGAGACATCACGGAAATATGAAGAACCTTATTAAGAAAAAAAAATCCCAAATTATTTAGGGTAGATCTCCTATGAGACGTCATCAGAGTTTTTTGTGAATTATTTATTGCATTTACACATGCATACACATATTTTTTTTAATCGATTTGTAACCCGAATTGGTGGTGGACTGGAAGAGATGAATAATATGTTACCAAGTGTCATTTACGAACAACAAGTTTATTGTTGTGACTTATGAGCAGGAGTGGAAAAAAATATCGAATTTTCGGTATATCGAGGTTATCGTACCAAAAAAAATATATCGAATTTACCGAAATTTTTGGTACCGTATGATAACGATACCGACTTTTTTGGTACGGTAACCGTATGAAATTTGAAAATTTTGGTATACCGATATATCGAAATATTATATAAAAATTTAAAATATTAATTATTTTTAAACAATAAATTATAAATTATAAAAAAATATAAGACCTTTTTCGGTATAAAACGATATATACCGATACCGTACCGAAATCTCGGTATACCGTAAAATTTCGGTATAATCGATATGCTAGTTTTATGTACCGAAATTTTTGGTATACCGTTTTTCGGTATACCAAAATTTTCGGTACGGTATCGATATAAAAAATTTTGTACCGTAATTTTCGAAACGATATACGGTATACATTTTTTGGTACGGTATGTCATCCTTACTTATGAGGTTGTCAAGAAATTTATATAATTGACTAACTTTTATTATTTTTATTAACGGAAATTTACTTTTATTTTACTTATACAGGTAGTACATACTATATATATATATATATATATATATATATATACCCATAATATATATTGTCTTGTCAATATTTTAACGTTGTGTTCCTATTTAAAAGGGTAAAACATCATTGAGCAAAAATTTTGATGGAACTTACACAAATATTTTCCCCAATTAACATTACTCTCATCTCATGATTACTTGATCAAAATAGCCAATACTGTTCGGACACGTGTCGATTTTCAACCTTTGCTACCGAGTTTAATCAAGCACTGATTTTTAAATTACAAAAAAGAACAAAAATTCTGAGTCCTTATTAATGTTAATAAAAAGTAGATATGGTACAAAATTTTCGTTTGGTTAACTAGTTTTCAACCTCCAATAGGGACTGAGGTCATACAAATGTTTGATTCTGGTCAAATCTTTTTTGATCGTTCATCTTGTTTGATTTTTATTATTTTTATTTAAACATTGTAAAAAATTATAATAAAATCAAAACATGATTCCAAGCGTAGATAATATTTAAACTTGATGAAATCTAACTAACTTATAAATCTAAGCACAATATGAATATTGAAAAAGGTGAGGAGATCAATTTTTTGACCAAAATTTTCCCTCATAGAGTACAATTAATGTTTTCATATATATTCTCTAATTAGGCAAGTTGTACAAGGCTTAATGTGGTAGTTGGAGGGTTTTGGAAGTAGACAAGTCTTTATAAAAATGCTTTAAACATAATCAACCACGACTAATGATCCAAAATCGCAAGGCTGCCCGCCCTTGATATTATAAATTAACTATATCTTTTTATTATTATTATTAAATCTCGAACTTAAGATCTCACTTCAAGCTTTGAACTTTGGTATCTTATTATTGACAATAAGACATCGACTCTTTCTTTTTGAAATGTTACATATATATAACATAATAAAGTTTGTAACTTATTAATTTGTTGGATCTGGACCCCCAAAGAAGCTCCTTTCATTGGTATTGAATTAGGGACATATAGAGATACTGACACTCAAGTTTTAAGTTACTAATTATTGAAAACTAGTATTGCTCTCCATAAAATTATTCATGGGTGTCCCTTTTTTCTTTCCTCCTTTGTATATATTTTGCTTATGAACACGCAAGCACTTTGTGGTCCAACATTTTACTTTTCGACTAAATATTATCGAACTCACCAAAATAACCGTATATAAATGTAACATATAGCAGAAAAATTAAGCAACTTATCTACGGTTCTTTTTAGACGGAATTTGACTAGCTAGGTGTGTCATGTGCGTAATATGCACCATTCTTTTGAAAAACACGAGTTGAAGGTTCTTATAATTTGTGAATAGTTTGAAATTAATTGGCTACTTTTTTAAAAAAATTGCAATTAATTTGGAAAGCAAAAGCTTACGTGCTTCAAATGTTCGATGTTTCAAATATTTTATTTGCATTAGGTAAAAACAGGTCGGCCTGACGGACCGACCCGCAACCAACTATTTAGCAGGACGGGGGCCTATTTGGGTGGATTGGGAATTTTCTATCCCACTCACCTATTTCGTAGGGCGAGGCGTGGAAACCCGATGGACATTATAATTTTTTAGTTATATTAATTAAGCCGGCTGGGGCAGGTTGACCCATAACGCATCACTTTGTGGGATGAGACAGATTGAGAAATTATCAATTCGATCCTCCTATTTGGCGGGGGACGCCGGCCCGTCCATTTTAACGACTCAAATTACACACACGCGCACACACACATGTAGATGATCAAATCGAGTTTGGTTTGACTTTCGATTAAAAAAAATCGAACAATCAAGTTTATCATTTTCACTAGATATTGTTTGATGTTATTGATGGGATGAATGAAGGATGTGTATGAGTATGATAAACATACCTTTGATAAAGTAGATAAAAATTGGATGAACCACAATTTTTTACTCATCTCGTGTTTGTCTCATTTTTTGATTAATTTAATTTCATCTCATATTTAATTTCATCTCATGACATGTGATGTCATTGCATATATTTGGATGAACTATCACTCCAAGCCCATGGGATGAATGACGTGTTGTTTATTATATTTTTAATTTTGAATGATTATAATGTTTACTATTATATATTGTCTTAAATGTCCTTTCAATTGCAAACAAGTGAGGGGAAAAGACTATATACGTAAAATTTCACCTATATCTAGGACTAGGAGTATGAAAAAATATCAAATTTTCAGTATAGCGAGGTTACCGTAACGAAAAATACTGAATTTACCAAATTTTCGATATACCGGAATTTTTTATGTTAACAATATCGAAGATTTCGGTACACTACAGTAAAAATATCGAATTTTTCGGCACGATAACAATGTAAAATTTAAAAATTTTGATATATATCGGAATATTGAAATTTCAGTACAATACGGTATATCACCCCTATCTATATCAATGCTAATATGCTATCATGCCCTCATCACATGGGTTAAGAGCGACATCTCATCGAAACCATATGCAATGACATCACGTTTCATGAGATGAAATTAAGTTAACCAAAAAATTAGACAAACATGGAATGAGTGAAAAACTTTGGTTCATCCCATTTTCATCTATTATATTAAACGGTACCTTTGCAAATCAAATCAAATAATTAATAATTAAAAATCGATTAAAACTGATTGATATGAATTTTAAATTTTGGTGGTTAAAGTTTTTAAACTAGCTATTATGGATATAAAGAAGTATCAATATGTACATATATGAAATAATGAAAGCATCAACATATTAAAAAATAATATGACAATAATTTAACATGAAAAATATAAATCTTCAAATGAGTTACCTTAGTTTCAGACGAAACTTACAATCATCCGTTACAACCCTATCATGTCCACAACATATAGCTCTTTAAAAATAGTAAATGAAATTATCAAAGACATAAGAAGTAAGTAAAATCAGTGACCAAAAACAAAATCATAAAAACTCATGATGTGAGATCGTCTAGTCAATTTTGTTCAGACGAATCTCCAAAATGACCGACTCGTGAAAATTATTTTTTTTTTATGTTCAAAGTAATATTTTCACGATAAAAATATCATTTTTTTTCGCTAGTTATGTTATGAAAAAATTTTGTGTAACATATGTTGATTAATTTGCATGGGCAAAAAAAATATTGCTTTTAATGTCAAATATATATATATATATATATATATATTGTGTACTAGACGTCGAATTATTCAAAATATCATTTTTATATAAAAAATATTAGTTTCACTGTAGGTATGGATCGAGCCCACCCTTCTCATTGATCTATAAATATATATCTATGAGCTCGTTGCAAAAGACACATACTGTAGTAGCTCGTACCCGAAATCAGTGATTACGGGATTAATCAACGCTAATTAAACAAATTGGATATCGGATAGATCGGAAGCTCCGATGAGCGATCGAAAGCTCCGATCGAATTACGTCAGGCATGACGTGTGATAGGATCGGAAGCTCCGATCAGGATCGGAAGCTCCAATCACCCCGATCCGAAGTCAACCAGTGATATTTTGACACGTGACAGATAACGATGTTCGGAAGCTTTGATGGCAGGATCGGACGTTCCGATCGAGGATCGGAGGTTCCGAACGTGGTCTATAAATAGAAGGCCGAGGCTTCATTTTGATTTGCCAATTCCGAGAATTTCCTCTCTTTTTAGACGTTTTCGAGTTGTTCTAGTCTTCTTAGGCTTGGCCCGAAGGTCGACGAGGCATTCGGGAGTCTTAGCGGAGTTGTGCCCAAGTTCTGGAGGCATCGACATCAAAGGGCTAACGAAGGACGAAGGTATAGCTTTTGTTTCCTAAAAATATTTAGAATTATGCAATAACTTAGTTAAGGCTTTTAAAGCACTTTAATAATAGTAGTATCATTTGGCAGTGTAGAGAAGACTATATGCGCGGACCTAGAATTGGTAGAGCTTGCACTGATTTGAGGTACGAAAGTACTGTTCGAGATATCCTGACTGAGTATGCATGTATTATGTGACTGCATGGTTTATATGTCATTGATTTATGCTGCATTTATTTGCATACTGAGCTATTTCTTTCGAGATGTCTATTAGTAGGGTTGTACCCTATCCTGTTAGTGGATGAACTTCCATGGCTTTGGGTCCGGTAAATCCACTGGTATTATGGTATGGGAGTCACCTCCTGAAGCGACGGCACAATGTGCTACATACCAGGGCCCGGTCTGTCTTTGCATCTGATCCTTGACCTCGAGTTATAGGGAGTTAACTTTGCATGCATGTATACTCATACTCTCGTACTGAGCGTTTTATGCTCACGTCTCGTACTCTGTGTTTTTGGACACCCTATTCCATGGGGCAGGTTTGCGATTGGACGAGGCGGGTGGATCCAAGCGGGGCTAGGCAGTGGTTGGCCAGCTGGAGCCTCGCCTAGGTTTTATTCTGTTGTTATTTGGATTGATACAGTTGTTCGATCTGGTTGTATATTATTTGGGTATTTACAGATTCCTTGCCTTGGGATTGTATATTGTTTATGGTTTCCACAGTTTTATTCTGATATCCGTTTAATTAAGTTAATTGCATGCCTAAGTTCTGTTTAATAGGTGATCCAGTTAAGGGTCACTACATTTATAGTATCAGAGCATGCAAAGTATTCTTGGGATTTTTATTCTACATTTATGTTAGGTTAATTTTGTAGATGGCAGATCGTGATGACCAGAGTTCTCATGACAGTATTGGTGGGCGTTGGGGTGATGCCGACCGGGAGCCTCGTCTGGAATGCTGCCATCGTCATCGAGATAAGACTGTTTCAGTGTACGTCGATTCTTGCAGATGGGGCCTAAGACCTTGGGCGGAGGCGAGTCTCCGGAAGAGGCGGAGAACTGGTTAGACCGCATGGAGACGACTTTCCGAACGTTTCAATGCACCAAGGACCAGAAGATGGAGACACTGAGTTATCTTCTGGATGGACGTGCGCGTAGGTGGTAGAGGTTTACTTCTGCACCTTTTGTTGCGGCGAGAGGAGTGGCCACCTGGGCCGAATTCCGCACAGCTTTCCACAAGCTATATTTTCTTCCTGCACTCCGACAGACGAAGACAGGTGAGCTTCTGAGCTTGCGGCAGGGAGCTTTGTCTATTGATGAGTACCAGCAAAAGTTCTTTGATCTGTTAGCCTATTGCCCGGAGATTGCCGACAGCTCCAAGATGAAGTATAATCTATTCCTTCACGGCCTTAACCCTTAGATTCATGACCGTGTGGCGGTTGGTGACGACATGTCCTAAGAGGGTTTGGTGAGCCGTTGTCACCAGGCGGAGGACAGCATTCGACGGAACAGGTCTTTCTATCAGTCAAGACCTGCTAGTTCTTTGGGTCCCCGTACCCAATCTTTCAAAAAGTCTGGATCTACTTCTTCTTCCTCTGGCTCTACTGGTGTTGTCCGTTTCGGAAAGAAGGACAAGTGTGATCACTGTGGGAAGAACCAGTCCATGATACAAGTGCCGTAAAGCTTCTGGAGCTTGTTTTCGTTGCGGTGAGGTGAGTCATATCTGGAGGGATTGTCCACTATCTGGGGGAGGCGGTTCAGGATCTGGTTCTCAGGCCACCGTTCAGCAGAGGTTGCAGGGACAGCCTGCTGGGAGTTCTCATTTGAGACCACGAGATTCTGGCCAGGTATTTGCCCTGAGACATGATCAGGCAGTGGAGGAGAATGAGAAAATCATCGCAGGTACATTTCTGCTTTATGGTATACCTGCTCTTGTACTTATTGACACTGATGCATCTCATTCCTTTATTTCTGCACGTTTTGTTAAGAGGCATAAGTTACCATGCGTTGCACTAAACGTAGTGATGTCTGTTTCTACTCCGACGGGCCAATATGCTTTGGCTAAGCGTCTAGTGATGGGTTGCCCTTTAGAGTTCGAGGGGAACATTCTGTTAGCGAATCTCATGGTTCTTGCGATGGATGACTTCGATTGTATTCTGGGGATAGACATGCTGACTACCTATCGAGCTTCAGTGGACTGCTATCAGAGATTAGTACGCTTTCATCCGGAAGGGAGTGAGAGCTGGTTTTTCTATGGTAAGGGAGCGCGACCCCCGATGCCACTGGTATCTGCTTTGAGAGCCTATCGAGCTCTAGAGTCTGGCGGGAAAGGTTACCTTATCTATGCAGTTGATTTGTCCGCTGAGAGCGTTGGGATAGAGAGCATTTCGATCGTGGATG
Source organism: Henckelia pumila (assembly GCF_033568475.1). Classification (NCBI taxonomy): domain Eukaryota; kingdom Viridiplantae; phylum Streptophyta; class Magnoliopsida; order Lamiales; family Gesneriaceae; genus Henckelia; species Henckelia pumila. The sequence goes on from NW_027331831.1 coordinate 7,668,230, forward strand.
AATTCAAAATATATTTCCTGATGAGATTTCGGGTTTTCCTCCTGTTAGGGAAGTCGAGTTTGGCATAGAGTTGATGCCGGGTACTTCGCCTATTTCTCGAGCACCGTATCGTCTGGCTCCGTCAGAGATGCGTGAGTTGAAGAATCAGCTACAGAATCTTTTGGACAAGGGGTACATTCGTCCTAGTGTATCTCCTTAGGGAGCTTCTGTTCTTTTTGTAAAGAAGAAGGATGGGTCTATGCGGCTATGCATTGACTATCGTCAGTTGAACCGAGTTACTGTGAAGAACAAGTATCCTTTGCCTAGTATTGATGACTTATTTGATCAGCTGCGGGGCACTTCAGTTTACTCCAAGATTGACTTGAGATCTGGGTATCATTAGTTGAGAGTCCGAGATCAAGACGTAGCCAAGACTGCATTCCGTACTCGCTATGGGCATTACGAGTTTCTAGTGATGCCATTTAGTTTGACTAATGCGCCGGCTATATTCATGGACCTGATGAACCGTGTCTTCAGGGAGTATTTGGACAAGTTTGTCGTGGTCTTCATTGACGACATCTTGGTGTATTCGCATAATACGAAAGAGCATGTTTCTCACTTGCGGTTGGTACTGCAGACTCTTCGAGATGAGCAGTTATACGCCAAGCTGAGTAAGTGTGAGTTCTGGATGGATCGAGTGGTCTTTCTTGGCCATATCATATCCCGGGAGGGTATTTCTGTTGATCCAAGCAAGATTGAGGCGGTGCTTAATTGGTCGCGACCGACGATGGTTGCTGAGATCCGTAGCTTTCTGGGTCTAGCAGGATATTATCGTCGCTTCATTTTGAATTTCTCTCAGCTAGCTCGACCTTTGACGCAACTTACCCGCAAGGGTGTTGATTTCGAGTGGTCCTTCGAGTATGAGGAGAATTTATGTGAGCTTCGACGGCGGTTGACTTCTGCGCCAGTGTTGGCATTACCGTCAGGATCTGGAGGGTATGTGGTGTACACTGATGCTTCTCTTCAGGGGTTAGGTTGTGTCCTGACTCAGAATGGGAATGTGATCGCATACGCTTCTAGACAGCTGAAGCTTCACGAGGACAACTACCCAGTCCATGATTTGGAATTAGCAGCCATTGTGTTCGCTTTGAAGATCTGACGTCATTATCTGTATGGCGAGAAATTTGAGATCTTCACCGACCATAAGACTCTCAAGTATTTGTTCACTCAGGCAGAGTTGAACATGAGGCAGAGACGTTGGATGGACTTGCTTAAGGACTATGATTGCGAGATTAAGTACCATCCGAGAGCTGCTAATCTCAACGCTGATGCATTGAGTCGCAAGGTGCGACTATCCGCACTTCAGACTTGTTCGATGTCTAGTGCGATCAATGACTGTTGTACTTCAGGATATACTTTCAAGCATAAGAAAGGTATGCAGAGTATCCAGATGTTTGCGATATTATCTGAGCCAGCTTTGTATTCGCGGATTCGAGATGCTCAGATATCTGATTTGAAGACCCAACGTTTAGCTCGTCTAGCTAACGAGGGTAGCTCGTCTGGATTTCATTATTAGTCAGATGACTTTTCTGTGTTTGTCTGGTAGGCTTGTGATTCCGCAGGATGTAGAGTTGCGAGAGGAGATTTTGTCTCAGGCGCATCGCACTAAGTTGAGTATTCATCCTGGGAGCAACAAGATGTACAAGGATCTACGTACTCGTTTCTGGTGGAAGGGAATGAAACGCAGTGTTTATCAGTTTGTTTCGAGATGTTTGGTGTGTCAACAGGTCAAGGCAGAGCACCGACGACTTGGATGATTGCTTCACAGTCTGCCTATTTCTAAATGGAAATGGGAGTTTATCATAATGGACTTTGTGACCCATTTGCGGGTATCCCCGAGGAACTGTGATGCTAACTGGGTTATGGTGGACCGACTCACCAAGTCAGCGCATTTCATTACCTATAGCCTGGAGTACAATGTGGATCGTATGGCTCGGTTGTACATTCAGGAGATCGTTCGACTTCATGGAGTGCCTGTGAGCATTGTCAGCAATCGGGACCCCAGGTTTACTTTTAGATTTTGGGGGAGTGTTCAGCGTGCGATGGGTACTACTCTTAGTTTGAGTACTGCCTATCATCCGGAGACTGATGGTCAGTCAGAGCGCACTATCCGTATTTTGGAGGATATGCTTAGAGCGTGCGTCATGGATTTTGGTTCAGCCTGGCAGGATCATTTGTCATTGATCGAGTTCGCGTACATCAACAACTATCATACTAGCATTGGGATGACACCTTTTGAGGCGTTGTACGGACGACATTGTCGTACTCCACTTTTATGCGAAGAAGTGGGGGAGAGACAGGCTGAGGGGCCAGAGTTAATCCAGCAAGCTACAGACATTGTTGATCAGATCAAGAAATGGATTAAAATTGCACAGGATCGTCAGGCCAGCTATGCTAACACTAAGCGTAGGCCTTTGCAGTTAGATGTCGGGGAGAGGGTGTTTTTGAGAGTGTCACCTTTTCGCAGGATTCTCAGATTTGGCCTTAAGGGCAAGTTGTCTCCCAGGTTTATCGGTCCGTTTGAGATCTTGGAGAGCATTGGCGATTTGGCTTATCGACTAGCTTTGCCACCGCATCTTTCCAGTATTCACGACGTGTTCCACGTATCTCTGTTGCGACGGTATGTGGTGGATGAGTCTCATATTCTGCAGTGGTCTGAGGTTCAGGTGAGCAAGGATTTGACCTATGTTGAGAAACCTATTCGTATCCTGGATCAAAAGGATAAGGTTTTGCGGAACAAAATCATTCATTTGGTTTTAGTTCAGTGGCAGCGCCGAGGCACTGAAGAAGCTACTTTGGAGCTTGAGGACAAGATGCGTGAAGACCATCCTGAGTTGTTTTGATTTCATTCTTAAATTGTATTTAGTTGCAAACTCTGTAAACGTTTGATTTGAATAAAGAATGTTTCTGATTTCTGTATTACATTTGGTACTTAAGATCTGATTTTGAGGACGAAACATCTTAAGTGGGGGAGAATGTAGTAGCCCGTACCCGAAATCAGTGATTAAGGGATTAATCAACGCTAATTAAACAAATTGGGTATCGGAAAGATCAGAAGCTCCGATGAGCGATCGGAAGCTCCGATCGAAACGTCAGGCATGATGTGTGATAGGATCGGATGCTCCGTTCACCCCTATCCTAAGTCAACCAGTAATATTTTGACACGTGACAGATAACGATGTTCGAAAGCTCCGATGGCAGGATCGAACATTCCGATCGAGGATCGAAGGTTTCGATCGTGATCTATAAATAGAAGGCCGAGGCTTCATTTTGATTTGCCAATTCCGAGAATTCCCTCTCCTTTTAGACATTTTCGAGTTGTTCGAGTCTTCTTAAGCTTGGCCTGGAAGTCGGCGAGGCATTCGGGAGTCTTAGCGGAGTTGTGCCCAAGTTCTGGAGGCATCGACATCAAAGGGCTAACGACGGACGAAGGTATAACTTTTGCTTTCTAAAAATATTTAGAAGTATGCAATGGCTTAGTTAAGGCTTTTAGAGCACTTTAATGATAGTAGTATCATTTGGCAGTGTAGAGCAGACTATAGGCGTGAACCTAGAATTGGTAGAGCTTGCATGATTTGAGGTACGAAAGTACTGTTCGAGATATCCTGACTGAGTATGCATGTATTATGTGACTGCATGGTTTATATGTCATTGATTTATGCTGCATTCATTTGCATACTGAGCTATCTCCTTCGGGATGTCTATTAGTAGGGTTGTACCCTATCCTGTTAGTGGATGGACTTCCATGGCTTTGGGTCCGGTAAATCCACTGGTATTATGGTATGGGAGCCACCTCCTAAAGCGACGACACAGCGTGCTACATATCAGGGCCCGGTCTGTCTTTGTATCTGATCCTTGACCTCGAGTTATAGGGAGTTCACTTTGCATGCATATATACTCATACTCTTGTATTGAACATTTTATGCTCACGTCTCGTACTCTGTGTTTCTGGACACCCTATTCCATGGGGCAGGTTTGCGACGAGGCGGGTGGATCCAAGAGGGGCTAGGCAGTGGTTGGCCAGCTGGAGCCTCGCCTAGGTTTTATTCTGTTGTTATTTGGATTGATACAGCTGTTCGATCTGGTTGTATATTATTTGGGTATTTACAGATTTCTTGCCTTGGGATTGTATATTGTTTATTGTTTCTGCAGTTTTATTCTGATATCCGTTTAATTAAGTTAATTGCATGCCTAAGTTCTGTTTAGTAGGTGATCCAGGTAAGGGTCACTACACATACTCAAATTGAGTTTCTATAATTGGAAATTTATAATAAATTAAGTTTTAATCATAAGTGGTTTTATAATTTTTATATATGTTTACAAAATAATCGATCTGGTTTGGATTTTCTTTTTTAAAAAAATCTTAACTTTGAACCGAACCAATTATTTCGGTTGGTTGACTTCAAAATGGATCTAAACCATGACTGATTAAAGCTAGAAAATTGGTTTTTCCTCATTTTTGTTCCTACGAATTGTCAAAATTTGTCATAATGCAATATATATAGTTTTTTTTTTTTTTTTTAATTTTCAGCCCTTTCTGGCATCACGTCGGCTACATATATGCATTATGACATCAATATTGGCCACATTTAAGGTTAGAAAAAAGGTAATTTAATTATTCCACTAACATGAAAACTTTAACGATTTAAAGTGGGGAAAAAGGAAAAAGAAAAACCAAAACACACATATATATATATGGATATAAACTTTGTAGGATGATTTGGATAATTTAATTTAATTGTCTAATGTTGTACACTGGAAAAATGTAGATAACCTACATAAACCATACATGGAATGAACTCATGTGTAATGAGAGATTAATTGATAAATAGATTGGGACAGTAAGGAAAAGGCACATGGGGCCTCTCCATTTGAAGTTAAAGCTCAAAGACTCTGCTGTTGTCCATTGCTGCACTTGGATTTATACTTTGGCTCTGCAGTAATTTTAGAAAGTCACCAAAAAAGAAAATACCATCAGCTTACACCTATACAAATCTTGTTCTTATTACTTCTTCTTCTTCTTTTTTCCGTCAATCCTAAAGCAAAAAACTCGTCACGGACGAGCTTATTTGCAATCGTAACCTCCATCTTATAATATTTTCATAAGGAAAAATGTATCGCTTGATTTAGTCTTTTGTTATTTTGAAGAAACACCTACTATACATATATTTCATGCTGTGAAATTGTGTTTGTAGTATTTAAATATAGGAGTCCATAGAAAGTTGGTACATATTCAATAAATAAAATGGGAGGGACCAAGAAAAAAATAATTGAACAGAGGTTTAAATTGGTATGGGTAAGTGATGAATGATAGTATGTGTGGGACTGGTAGGAACAAATTCTGTCAGAAAATTAACCTTAAAAAACCAGACACTTTCGACCTCAACAATTATGACACGTGGACCTTACTCCATTTCTGGAAATTTAACTTTTTATTCAACTCACATCCAATTGTCTTCCTTTCTATTCGTCCACATGCATTCTCTGCTATCTGATCAAATGCATCATAACAAAATTAATATTGTAGCTAGATTTATCTTTTTATTCACTTATTTCCAAAACATCAATTATATCAAATCTTTTTTTAAAAAAAAAAAAACCATATAATATACACTAAAAATTAGATGATGAATCTAAAAATTATTTTTATAGAATAAATTATAACATATTAATTAATTATGTGGGGGGTGCCTAGCTAGCACAATTCGAAATTAAAGTGGTCATAAACGCGGAAGTGGCCTGAGTTGTCACAAGGAAATGTCATTTATTTATCTGTGGGGTTAGTGAAACATACATACACACACACATTACCCAAAAGCTACAGCCCTCTCTCTTTCTCCCACTTTGAATCCGAGTGACTCCTCATCATTCATCAGTCACTTCATAAATTGCTAGCTTTATAAACAAAAATTTCAATAATTCTTAAAAAAAAAAATGAAATACAAACTCAATTATGATACATTATGTGTTAGATCAGTTAATTAATTTGCTGGTTTAGACGTACCTCTACAACGTTCTAGGATTTCGGCCACTCGAAAAGTACCGATCTCTATAATATCTTCCGATCGATTGATCGTAACATGAGTGTTTGCTCTGATGAAGCCCTACTCGGAAATAATACTTATAAAATGCAACTTCTATTACGTACGGTAGCCACGGAGGAGATATATATAGTACTATACCAACTATTAACATAACATATAAAAGTTGCATGAGCTGACCACAAGGCATAGCATGCTTTATGGAAAAATGCCCAAAAGATTATAATCTCAACATTCCTTTTTCTTTTATATTAATGATTAATACTCGGAAAATATTTCGGGCATAAAAGTAGCAAAGAATGATTCTTCACAAATTAAAATATCGAGTCAAATATTCAGAAACGAATTTAATGTGATTACATTTTTAATTAATCACGAATAATGAAAATAACTTTAATTAATTACTTGCATATAATTAACTTTTTTTTTTTTTGGGTATAAAGTGGTGCAAGGTACAATTCATTGAGGCTTAGGTCGAGGGTAATAAATAGAGTGGTCCAAAGTTACAGCAGTAGATAAATATATATCATCCATGACGAATATAGTATGGTAAGCCACTGTCTTAATGTATCGGTCTCTATCAAATTACTGCTTAATTAAAAAGAGGAGGATGTTTTTGTCCTGTAAAATTAAAGTAAAATAAAAGACATGGAAATTATTGTGACCATACATCCACCAAACTAATTAAGCAATTTTTGCTTTCTATTTCCCCATTAGATTTTCTCATTTACAATTTTCAAATCCCATATATAGAAAAAGTACTGCCACTAAATTATATCTTTCGTATTCAGCCAAATAAAAGGTCATTAATTCTCTAATTGAGTGAACCATGTGAACTTTTATTACCATTTAATTTCGGATTAAGCAAGGTGTGAGTCTCAACAAATAAATTTAAAACAGATTATATATTTTCCTTAAGTTTTGATCAATAAATAAGATGAATGAAGGAGTTATATATTTATTTTTCCAATAAGTACTCATGAACTCAGAAACAAATAATTATCTGATATTTATTCTCAATTATTTAGAGTAGAAACATGGCACGATCATTTATGGAGTGCCAACTGCCAAATGTTGGGATAGATGTAGTTGAGGTGCAAACCCTAATATTAAATGCATGGAATAATAATAGAGGAAAACATCTCCCATCTCATATTCTTCTTGTCTCCAATGAACTGAACTATTTGGTAAATACATCCATCATCTTGCCCTCTGAATTATTTCCGAAAATTAATTCTTTAAGGTTTTTCAATTTTAACAAGTAAAATTAACAATCACCGATTTAATACGTACACTAATAACACTAAAAGTAATTTTGTAACTTAATATTCAAGAAATTAATAACATCTCTAAGATCTTTTTTTTAATCAGTCTTCACTAGGTACAACTTGCTAAATTGATAAAATAATAATGCTTTAATAGACCTTTATACAAATTTATAATATATCCAGTCAATAATCATTTAATGTCGTTTGTGTTGAAAAATATATTATTATTATTATTATTATTATTATTATTATTATTTTGAATATTGAATATTGAATGTTGAATATTGAGTTGTAAAATATGGAAAATTAGTGTGTGATGATGTAGATGATGATGTATTAATTTTTAGACTAATCTCAAATGTGGATCTATAAATAGGTCTTCATTTGTGATGAAAAATACAATTGAGTTGAGAGAAAAATATTATAAAGTGTAGAGTTTGATATATTTTGAGTTTTGGAGTTTTTACTTTTTACCATAAATTTTTACTTTTTCACAACACGTTATCAGCACGATCGCTCGAAGGTTCTCTATAATTTCCAACGCTCCAAAATACAAGAAGAAGTCAAAAATATTCAACAAGTAAGAATTTTTATTTTACTGTTTATATATTTTTATTGTGTACATATTAATATATAATATCATGTTATAAAAAAAAACAAGTTTTTTTCAAAACTTGTTATAAATCCTTGGAGAATGTTAAGACGACATCTCACACTTCCGGTAAGGGATACGACAAGTATAAAAGACTCTAAGGTTCGTAAACAATATAATCATATTTGTATAATTTCATGTTATTATATAAAAGGTTGTCTATGACACCGATCTTATAATAATGTGATATGATATACTATACCTGACTTTATACTAACTATATTGGTATAATTTCATAATATTATATAAAAAGCTGTCTACGACACTGACCTTATAATAATGTGATATGATATACATAATTATTTAATTATGATTATCATTATATGCATTGCATCATTATCACGAATTTTTATTCAACATATACTCGATTTTTTCTTTACCCTCAACGGTCACAAACGGCTAGTTTTTGGCCTATAAATATGTTCACTCAAACTTATTTTCAATCACACCAAAATTCACTCTTTCTCTCAAAATATTTTTACTCGATTTTTCGAAGATGGAGATGATGGCATTTATAAGGCTATTTTTCATAACGATTATGATCATCATGCTCACGAGTCTTGTACTCACCAGCGATTTTCCACCACATACTTTTTATCTATTTGTATACGCACTTGTAATTTTCATTTTTCCATTATTTTGTATTTTCATATTAATGGAAATTAACTAATAAAATGCATTGTTATTTTTCTAGTAACACCATGTCAAACTTGGCAAAGCTTGAATCCGTTGCACTCGATATCACTGGAAAAAATTATATGCCATGAACTCTTGATGTTGAGATGCATCTTGAGTCATTGGGTCTAAGTGATACCATCAAAGAAATTAATATATCAACCTCACAAGATAAAGTAAAGGCAATGATTTTCTTACGCCGACATCTTGATGAAGGGTTGAAATATGAGTATCTCACAGAAAAAGACTCAATGATTTTATGGAAAGGGTTGAAAGAAAGATTTGAGCATATAAGGGAAGTGATACTCCCGACCGCCCGTGATGAATGGAATACGTTGAGATTCCAAGACTTTAAAAAAGTCAGTGATTATAATTCTGCGATGTATCGAATAGTCTCGCAATTAAAATTATGTGGACTTGAAGTCACAGAGATGGAAATGCTTGAGAAAACATTTTTCACTTTTCATGCATCAAATATAACTCTACAGCAACAGTATAGAATGCGTGGTTTTACGAGATATTTTGAACTCATTGCATGTCTTCTTGTGGCGGAAAAGAACAACGAATTGTTAATAAGAAATCATCAATCCCGACCCACTGGATCAACGACATTTCCTGAAGCAAATGTTGTAATGAAAAATAAAAATCAAAATCAAAGGCATAGACCAAATTTTGGTCGTGGACGAGGTCGAGGACGTGGGCATGGACGTGGACGTAGACGTAAAAATGATCGCGGTCGTGGTCGTGGTCGTGGATATGAAAATAATCGAGATAGTTACTTCAATAACTCATCTCAAAAGAACGTCACGAATCACCCACCAAAAAGGCAGCACACTAGTAGAAAAGTTACAATATACTTCGCCAGTTTTTACTTCGGCAATCAATATTGCCGAAGTAATACATATCTATTTACTGCGATAATAAAATTAATGAAGTAAAATGAAGTTTAGACTTCATCAATTAAAAAACACGGGCTTCACTTTAATTTTTAAGTCACATTTTACTTCGGTTCACGTATTTAATGAAGTAAAAGAGGACAAAATTAAGTATTTAATTTCTAATCGGTGAAGTAATAAATCGATTTCACTCTCGCTCAATCGAGAACCCCATTCTCTCTGTATCTTCATTCTCTCCTTAGGGCTTTCTCTGATCTCCATTCTCGATCTTCACTTCTTCCTGCTGCCATCAATTCCACTTTGAGATCTGTTCACTTCCACTTTGAGATTTGTGGAACCAATCTTCGAGAACACATTTGTTGGGAAGTTTTCTGTAAGCTATGATTCCATCTCCTCTTCGTCAACCCCACGGCGTTGGAATCTCTGTCAAGAATCTCAAAATTCATCGAGTACTTTTCCAATTTAAAGGTCTTCAATTTATTTCCTCTCGTTTATCCCTACAATATCGGTTTCAAAAATCATTGGCGGAGTCGATCTGCGACTTCGAGGTTACTTTTCCTTAGTTAGGTTATACTTGTTCACATAGAAACGGTGTTGTTTGTTTTTTTGTTTGAATTTTGGTCTTGTATTTCTATTCGGGTGTTTTGTGATGAGTTCGAGAGCGAGATATCTGCCACCGGGAATGGGCGGTGGCAGAGGAGGTGGAATGAATTATAATGCTGGAGTAAACCCGAGATTTCAACCCTGAAACCCGAATCAACAATACGCACAGAGGAATCGGGTTCCTATTAATCTTATTTATTTGATTTGTTAATGTTATTGTGTGATGTTTTCTGCAATATTTGTAGTTATTTTATTGTTGTTCCTTTATGTTGGAAAGTATGCACTGTTGGTTTTAGCTGCTACTGTTCTATATTAATGTGGAAATCAGAGATTACTTTGCTTTTGTTCATGATGTTGTCAAACATTTACTTCATCCTCTTCTGTTTTAAACAGAAATTCTCGGCAATTTTGCTTTTGAGGCTTGCGTTTCAGAGCCTGGGAGTGGTGTACGGAGACTTGGGTACACTTGACTGTTTGAGGACATGGTATTTCCTTTGTGATGGTGGTGGTGTTGTGTTTCCCTCATTTTTCACGCTTCTTTCCTCTAAGGTGTGCTTTGATTTTGTTAAAGCTTGATCCTTAGCAAATGGAAGTTTAACCTATTGAATTTGGGAGTTTATGTAGAAATTTGGAACCACGGGTTTAGGTGTAGCTACAATTACTATCCAGTTATATTATTATTATCTCCTCGTGACATTGGGATTCTTCCTGTAGTGACCACATATATATAATCGTGTGAATCGAATCTTGCTTTTATATTCAAACTGTTTCTGTAACCTATCATCCAAATGATAATTGTGTTTGTTCTTCCTATACCTTTGTTGTATTTGATTTAATTTTGCTTCTTAAGATGGTATTGTCGTTTTTTATGCCTTTATCAAGTTGTTAATTGGTTATGCTCTAAGAAGTTGTGAAAATAGAAAAAGAATGGAATGGAGAAGTAGGTGTCGACTGATCTAAATTTGACTACACCCACTGGTTGCTAGTAGAAGTTCTTGGTTGGCATTGATCATTACCATTCTTCAAAGGATAACAATGAAGCAAAAAATGAATGCTGATGGTACTTGTACTAGCGGATTCAGATGTGTGCGGTGTGGGTACCCCATTGAATCGCTTTACATTCAGTTCTCCCCAGGAAATATTCGGCTCATGAAATGTGTAACGAAAGTTTCCCATTTTTTCTCTTATAATTAATGTTTTAACTTCTTCAGTTTGAGCATTTGCTGATTCTTTTCTTTGCGATTACTTTAATTGTTAGGAATTCTGCAAAGCTGCTGCTGATGAGTACATCGAGTGTGAATTCATGGTAAATTAAGTAAAGAAACTGGAATTAACAGATCACATATTAAGTTTCAAAATATATTTTTGGTAATTTTCTCTCTTATTTATAACCTAGATCCTCATAATAGATTTGATTCTGCACAAGCCAAAAGCTTATAGACATCTGTTTTACAATAGATTTTCTAAAGAGACTGTGAATTTCAATGTTCGTTTCTTTTCTTTGACCTAGTTATTTGCTTGAAGGACCTTTTAGGCAGATTTCATATTCGAGTAGTTTTGACTAGTGTTGTGTACTAATGTAAGAGTCATTTTGAATTTCCAACTTTTGCAGGGCTTGTTATGGAAATCAATTTTTGCATTCCTTATTCTGGACATCTGTATCCATTGTTTAAATGTTATAAATTATTGTTCGCCTATAATCTATAGATTAAAATAATGTACGACATGCCTTGGCTGTACTAGACAGAATGTGGGTTTTGAGGATGAATGAGAATGAATGGACTTTGCCAGTGACAATTGTTTCATTTCTTCTGAATTTGTGTAAGGGGGCATCATCATTCTTGATTATTCCGATTATCAGATCATTTATGCCTTTAGCACACTTGACTGTTTGAGGACATGTGCACATGGACGCTAGTACAATCTAGAAACAGGAGAGGAGAAAGTGTATATATGGATGAACAATTAATTTTTTATTTTATTTTTTCTTCACTTGCCCCCTGAATCACAATTTTTAAAAACTGTAGGGGATAGTAATTTTTTGAAAACAAGCATGAGAAAGAAAATGCATATTTATTTGACTTGGACATGGTATTTCCTTTGTGATGGATTTTGTCTACATGGCACAAGTATGTGCAAGATACTACTTGTTTACACGTGATTTTTCTCCCTTTTCCCTTGGAAAATATTATGAAAACTTCAGAAAATGGGAAAAAAAATTTTTAACATGGTGTTTAAATGTACCTTTTAGACATTTACATTAAGATGAGTTTGAAATTTACAAACTTGTAGCTTTGTCTGCTCGTCGCCCTACCCTACTAGATAATGAATTTTAATCAACTATTTCATTTGAGGGCCACCATTGTTTTTTTCCATACAAGCATTGACATAAGATTCATGCTCCCAAACATATTCTTAGTCGAAATATTTTTTCCATATCTAATTATGCTCTTATATTCATACTTTTACTAATCTCTTTTTTTATTTAAATATATTGCATTGATCTAGCGATGTCAAGCACCTTGTCCTCCGTCTGTTTTTTATCTTCAGCCAGCATTTTTTCCTGCTCATGTAGGGGAAGGAATCAGGTAAGTAGCAGCAGAACTACTTTGTCTATATTCCAAATATTTTGCCGGAGGAAACCACTTAATCCAAAAGATCGAGCTCATGAAAGGTAGAGTAACAATAATTTTATACTTCCACAAGTTTACTTATGTTTGAACTGGAGATTGATTACTCATACCCTAAATTTATATCCTACTCATTACGTGCACATATATTGAGTAATAGCTTAAAAAATAGAAACTACTACCAACTTTATGAAGCATAAAAAATATTGAACCCCAGATATTTTGCTATGAAAAAATATTGAAATTTATATGTGTTAGGAAGTGCTTAGAGTCTGCCATTACCTTGGGTGAAGTGTGGTTAGTAACACTTAGTTTTCCAATAAATTTGAGTTCTCTTTTTTGATTCAGTTTTAAAAATAAGAGATAAAGGTTAGATTTTTTGTTCTTTGCAGAATTTGAGAACAAAATATGTAGGTGTTTCGTTACTTCCTCTTTCCAGTAAATTTGTTAATATAATACCCGTTCCACAAATTCACAGGTTGAAACACCCCTCGTTTTCCCTCATGGATTAGTTGCATCCAAGTATTCCCCCATGTGGGCTGGCTTGTACTCTGGTTTTGCCCCAAATAACAAGGTGAATTTTCTCTTCTACTATTGTTTTTCAGCTCTGGTGTTTTTGGTCGATGCTTCACCCAAAATGTTATTCACTACTTGCTCTTCGGTTCGTCTCTCTTTTTCTTTATATTTTTCATCCCATTTGTTTCTGCTTTTTTTTTTGCCTTTTTTCTGCTTATACTATACTGTTTTTTAAATCTGAATTTTTATGTTTGGTACCTGAAAATCGTGGATATCTGAAAAAAAATTACTTCTTATACCTTTGGTTTCTGGTCTAGGCCAATTGTTTTCAGTTATATTATGGATTCTGAACATACCATCCATTTCTTAAAAGCTGAGGCCTACTGCATTTTCCTGTCCTCCACGGGCACACATGAAAGCAGTATCACCTTTTCTTTTGCAGACAAATCTGTGAGATATTTTGATAGTTTTACTTTACAAACAAGATGATTAATGTTCATTAACATGTCAATACTTTCAGGTAATAGAGATGAGGTTGAAGCAGATAGGATAAAGTTGAAGAAAAATGGCGATAGGTCCGCCGACGACAACAGTAAATCGAAGAGAATGTATAGATCATTATCGGTTCCTCCCGTAATAGAGATGATGTTGAAGCAGCAAGAACTTTTATTCAGAATTGTATATTGAATTTTATTACTGAATAAGACCTGCTAAGTTCGGTGAGTAAAATCCAGAAACTTACTTCCGATATTGTTTGTTTTTGCACCTAAATTCAAATTATATAAATGTTCAAATCTGTGCATTCTAAGTTTGTTGCAAGTACTAGTTACTGATAAAGGATATATGTCTCTAGATTGATTCAGGTTTGGAGGCATTGGCGTGAGGGAACACCTGCAAATATGATAGATCCTATGTTGAAGGATGGATTAATGTATAGTTTTTTCCATAGTATTTATATAGTTAGAATTTGATTTTTTTTTAGATGCACTTTTTGTTTTGTGGAAATACGTGTGGATACATGCATATTTTTGGGTTATTTTGGTGGATATACTTGTGAATTCATGGATGTTTGTTGTTATGAGATGAATAATTTATTAACCTTATTAGTCTATTTTAAATTATTTTAATTTTTTTTTTGTTTTTTAGAATGTCTTTTACTTCGTCAATTAGTGAAATTGCCGAAGTATAAGCATATCTTTTGCTTTGAAAATTTCATTAAAAATCGAAGTAAAAGAATACATTTTACTTCGGCAATTTCTTTAATTGACGAAGTATAAGCATATGTTTTACTTCGTAACTTATGAAATGAGCGAAGTAAAATATATGTTTTTACTTCGGCACCGGTCCAATTCTGCTTCCATAAAATGACCAAAGACTTCGGTAATTTAAGGTATAAGACTTCGGCGATTCAGCGAAGTAAAAAGGTACCCTATTACTTCACGTGACACTACTTCGGTAATTAAGTGCCTACGACTTCGGTTATTAACCGAAGTCTTAAGCGATTCTTCTACTAGTGACATGAAAATACGAGTGAAAATGAAAATTACTCAAAAAGAACTGAGAGTGTTTATTATAGATGTGGCACTCCAGGACATTGGTCACATATTTGTCGAACCCCTGAGCACCTATGTAAGCTCTATAAAGAATCGACAAAAGGGAAAGGAAAAGAGACCAATTTTGTTGAAAATAATGACCATTTAATTGGTTCAACTAGTTTCAATGCTGCAGATTTTTTGAATGATTTCGAAGACATTGATTAAAGATTGGTGGAACTAGATTGTAACAAATTTGTATTTTTTATGCATTCTTGTATTATAAAGCATGTTATATTTTGCATTTGTATTGTACTTAATTTTTCTTTATTGCATTTTTGTGAAGTTTGATATGAAAAATGCTATGAGCAAACATGGAAATAATATCATGGAAATTTGCATACCGGATAGTGGTACAACGCACACTATTCTGCGAGATGAAAGATATTTCTTGGAAATAAAACCAACAAAAACAATGGTGAATACAATATCAGGTCCTGTAGACTTGATTGAAGGTTGTGGTAAAGCACAATTTTTGTTACCAAATGATACAAAATTTCTGATAAATGATGCTTTATATTCACCACAATCGAAAAGAAATTTGTTGCTTTTAATGACATATATTTTCATGGATATGATACTGAGACGATAACTAATGGAAATAAAAAATATATGTGTCTTACCACATATAAATCAGGAAAGAAATATGTGGTTGAAAAATTATCAATGCTCCCTACTGGATTGCATTATACACATATAAGGCCAATCGAATCAAATATGGTGGTTAATAGTTCTTCAATATTAATCAATTGACATGATCGATTGGGACATCCTGGTTCAATAATGATGCGAAGAATTATTGAAAATACGATGGTCATCCATTGAAAGACCAGAATATCTTTCAAAATAATAAGTTTCAATGTAAATCATGTTCTCTTGGAAAGCTTATTATAAGACCATCGCCGGCTAAAATACAAACAAAATCACCCATATTTCTTGAACGTATTCAGGTGAATATTTGTGGGCCAATTCATCCACCATGTGGACCATTTCGATATTTTATGGTATTGATCGATGCCTCCAGCAGATGGTCACATGTATGCTTATTGTCAACTCGAAATGTGGCATTTGCAAAACTAATTGCTCAAATAATAAAATTACGGAATCAATTTCCCGATTATACAATCAAGAAAATAAGACTTGATAATGCTGGAGAATTTACTTCCCAAACTTTCAATGACTATTGTATGTCAATGGGAATTACTGTTGAACATCATGTTGCTCATGTTCATACACAGAATGGATTAGCTGAATCATTGATTAAACGTCTACAACTGATTGCTAGACCAATGATTATGAGAACAAAACTCCCTATTTCTATATGGGGACATGCAATTTTACATGCTACGGCATTAATTCGCATCAGACCAAGTGCATATCATAAATTCTCCCCATTGAAGCTTGCATTTGGTAAAGAACCAAATATTTCTCATCTGAGAATTTTTGGATGTATGGTGTATATGCCTATTGCACCACCTCAACGATCAAAAATGGGTCCTCAAAGAAAAATCGGTATTTATATCGGTTATGATAGCCCATCAATCATTCGATATCTTGAGCCTCAGACAGACGATGTGTTTACAGCACGTTTTGCTGATTGTCATTTTAATGAAGAAATCTTCCCAATGTTAGGGGGAGAAAAGAAACACATCGAAAAAGAAATCACATGGTATGTACCATCATTGTTACATTTGGATCCAAGGACCAAACAATGTGAGAAAGATGTACAGCAAATTGTGCACTTGCAAAGAATTGCAAATCAAATGCCAGATGCATTTGCAGACACAAAAGGGGTATACATACTGTAAATACCCCTGCTCGAATTGAAATTCCAAAAAAACAAATTGAAGACACTCATGATGTCATAAAACGCTTGAAGCGTGGAAGGCCGGTCGGTTCCAAGGATAAAAATCCTCGGAAAAGAAAAGGAATAGAGAAACACGATGATCATAAAATAGAAAACAGTGTTCCAGAAGAAACACCTGATGATGAAAATGTTCTGTCAGAACCACAAACTGACGAGAATCGTGAAATTTCTATCAATTATATTAATACTGGAAAAATATGGAATCGAAAAGATATAGAGTATATTGATGAGATATTTTCTTATAATGTGGCATGTGACATCATAAATAAAAACGAGGATCATGAACCAAAATCCTTTGGTGAATGTAAAACTCGTCATGATTGGGCAAAATGAAAAGATGTCATCCATGTTGAATTGGATTCGCTAAATAAACGCAATATTTTTGGACCTATAGTCCTCACACCTGAAAGTATAAAACCTGTTGGATACAAATGAGTTTTTATTCGAAAGCGAAATGAGAAAAATGAAATAGTCAGATATAAAGCTAGACTTGTTGCACAAGGTTTTTCTCAAAGGCCTGGAATTGATTATGAAGAAATGTATTCTCCTGTTATGGATGCAATTACATTTCGATATTTGATTAGTTTGGTAGTGTCTGAAAATTTGGAAATGTATCTGATGGATGTTGTTACGGCTTACTTATACGAATCACTTGATAGTGACATATACATGAAAATCCCTGAAGGATTTAATATGTCTGAGGCACAAATTTCAAAACCCAGAGAATTTTATTCTGTAAAATTGCAAAGATCATTATATGGGTTGAAGCAATCTGGCCGAATGTGGTATAATCGGCTAAGTGAGCACTTGATAAAAAAGGGATATGTAAATGATCCAATATGCCCTTGTGTTTTCATCAAGAAAACAACATCCGAATGTGTAATTATTGCTGTATATGTTGATGATTTAAACATCATTGAAACGAATAAAGAAATTCAAGAGGTTATGATGTACTTGAAGGAAGAATTCAAAATGAAGGATCTTGGAAAAACCAAGTACTGTCTGGGTTTGCAAATAGAACAAAAAGAATGTGGAATTTTTGTTCACCAGGCAAATTATGTTGGAAAACGGTATTCAGATCAATTAGAATTGATACCCGGTGCAGAGGAAGTTTAAAATTTATTTTATTAATATGGAACGATTCCATATCTGGGTATCAAAACTTTACGATTAAATTGTTCAAGCAAAATAAATAATCACAATTAAATATTTTACCTTAAAATCTCGAAGCGAGATTATGGACACCAACAGAATTTAATCTGCTCTTGTTGTATATCCCCGGAACTGATGAACAAACGTTTCTTCAATCAGGTCCACGAATAGAAAAACAAAACCCTCTGATTGACTGCACTAGAAATCAATCAGAAGTTTGCGTAGAGAATAAACAGATATGATCTGTTAATTCAGATTGTAATTTTTCACAAAAATCACAACCCGAATTTTCTCCAAAAGGGACAGAGGATTTCGAAAATCCCCTTGAAAAATATAGAGCGTATTTTCGAAAATTGCAATATACCATGTGTGTGATTTTCGAACCCAACACCTCTATTTATAGATAATTTCTAGTTATAATTGTATCAGGACTCTAACTCCTTAAAGCCCACAATCCATAACTTAAGCCCAACAAGCCAAGCCCGTTGTTATAGAAATTAATATAAAATTCATCGTGACTCCGATTGATAAACTGATTTTACCAATGTGCACAGAAACCATTTCTGCATCTTTTAGAGTCAAGATAATTTTTCTGAATCCGAATTCAGTGATTTCCAAAAATGCCCATCCCTATGTCATTTTAGGAAATCTCACTCCCTTTAGTTAAGAAGTCCAACTTCTCTTTCATTAAATTTAACTCTTTAAATTTAACTATCTCTACGGGGTTTTAGTAATCCATTACTTGTGTAACCCTCAATGGTTCAGGAATACAGCTAGCCGTGGGCTCACAACTCCTTGTGACTCGGAACAACAATTTTCGACTTACCCATCGAATCATGGTAAGAGCGCCTAGCAACATCGCCCCATGATTCCCTAGGTATTACTGATAGTGTCTGGCCAGAGATTCGTCACACTAATATCTCCTCAGATCGCATAGGATATCCACACTCGCAAGTATGTGGTGAATCCTTGACAACAAAGCATCGACTCCTATATGTGTCGTAACTGTACCCAATCCCGACACCTGATGACCCCAATAGAGTCGGTAAACGAGTCAAAGTACAGTACTAGCATATAGAGTCTCAATGATGTTTCAAGTAATAAGGACTAATGGTGTACAACCAAAACCGCGGACTTTATCCACTCGATAAGTGATAACCACTTGGAAAGTCCGAATAGGGTAGTTCGATCATTCATCATATGAATATCCATTTGCATGCTTTGAACATCTCTATGTTCCATACCAATGAAACGTGGTACTCGGCATCGCAAATGCTAGTCTCAATCTCGAGCGATTCTTATCCTTATTTGCGGACGGCTCAATTGACTAGGAACAGTTTAGAATATACAGTGACTATAAGATGTGTTTCATGATAGCCATCCCCATGTGCTACCACATCTTACATACACTATAATATATTCAAGGTCTTTATCAAAACAACAATAGTATATCATAATATAACATTATGAAGAAAGATAAAGCCAATTCCATTATAAAAGTGTAAATTATATTAAACAAAATATTGTTTTACATAGAGTCATAAAAGCCCTTAGCCACAAGTTGGCTAACCGGGCACCCACTCTTTTAAATTATACAGAAAAGATCCTTAAACGTTTTAATATGGATAAATCAAATCCATTAAGTACTCCAATGGTTGTAAGATCATTAAACATAGAAAAAGATCCATTCCGTCCATGTGAAGATGATGAAGTTATTCTTGGTCCAGAAGTACCATATCTAAGTGCCATTGGTGCCCTTATGTATCTTGCAAATTGCACTAGACCAGATATATCTTTTGCTGTAAATTTATTGGCAAGATTTAGTTCATATCCAACAAAGAGGCACTGGAACGGAATTAAACATATATTTCGTTATCTATGAGGAACGACAGATTTGAGACTTTTGTACTCAAAAGACACCAATCGAAGTATCATTGGTTATGCAGATGCTGGATATTTATCTGATCCACATAAGGCATGTTCCCAAACCGGATATGTATTTACTCGTGGAGGCACCGCAATTTCTTGGCGTTCACAGAAACAAACACTCGTAACAACTTCATCAAATCACGCTGAGATTATTGCGCTACATGAAGCAAGCCGTGAATGTGTTTGGCTAAAATCAATGACACAACATATCCAAACTTATTGTGGATTATCAGTAGACAAGAAGCCTGTGACGTTGTATGAAGACAATACTGCATGTATTGCTCAAATGAAAGAAGGATACATCAAAAGTGACAGAACAAAACATATACCCCCAAAGTTTTTTGCCTACACTCAAGGGCTTGAGAAAAATAAAGATATTGATATCTGTTATATTCAATCAAGTGAGAACTCATCAGATCTCTTCACAAAGGCACTTCCCACGATGATATTCAGAAAGCATATATACAACATTGGGATGCGCAATCTGCGGAATATGTGAAAAATCACTCATGTTAACATGAGGGAGAGTTTACGTGGCTGCACTCTTTTTCCCTTACTATGGTTTTTATCCCACTGAGTTTTTCCTAGTAAGGTTTTTAACGAGGCAGTATAAAATACGTAATGAAGACAGTCGTCATATCACGATCATCATCACAAGGGGGAGTGTTGAAAAATATATTATTATTATTATGTTGAATATTGAATGTTGAATGTTAAATATTGAGTTGTAAAATGTGGAAAATTAGTGTGTGATGATGTAGATGATGATGTATTAATTTTTGGACTAATCTCAAATGTGGATCTATAAATAGGTCTTCATTTGTGATTAAAAATACAATTGAGTAGAGAGATAGATATTATAAAGTGTAGAGTTTGATATATTTTGAGTTTTGGAGTTTTTACTTTTTACCATAAATTTTTACTTTTTCACAACAGTTTGTTATTTTTTCAAATTTAAATATAGCTAGATTCGTCTCTAACTTTTTTCTCATAACATCCAACAGTTCCGATATTGTTTTTATAGAACTACAAAAAAAATTAAAATTATTATTGATATGTGATGGGTCATGACCCAATTTGATTTTCTCCCCGGTCAAAGCCCAATGACTCAATCCATTTGAGTCTCATATTATTTAATTATTTATTTAAACACTTTATCAAGACCCATAAATTTTTAAAAGCCCATGAAATTCTTCGATTATCTATAAATAGCTCAAATCCTCTTATTGTTAAGGTACGCTCTCTATAGTCACATGCTCTAATTCTCTAAAACTTTTATCAGACAAATACTGACTTGAGCGTTGGAGTGTCTTCGCTGGACAACCCTCAGCGCCACTCATTTTGCTTTGTGATGCAGGTAACAACCCACGAAGTTCTTTCTCCGGAACAGTTCAAGTATTAATCCGGTCACCCGGATCTCCACAAATTACCCATATTTTTTTCAATCGGGTAATATCAATTTTTTGCTACATCAATATGCTTGCTTCATTTTCCGTTTAGCTGCATCTGTATGTAATTGTGTTCACAGTATACTAGGGGTGAGAAAAAAAAATACCGAATTTTTGGTATAACGAAGATTTCGGTATGATATGGATAGCAATACCAAATTTTTCGGTATGATAACAATAAGATATTTGGAAAGTTCGATATGTATATACCTAAGTAGCGGTATATCGAAACAATATATAAAAATTTAAAAATAAATGTATGTATGTATGTATGTATGTATGTATGTATGTATGTTGTAACGCTCTAAATTCGACGATTGTCTCCAGTACTGTATCAAGACTGATATTTTCAGTGCGCTTATGTTCTC
Source organism: Henckelia pumila (assembly GCF_033568475.1). NCBI lineage: Eukaryota > Viridiplantae > Streptophyta > Magnoliopsida > Lamiales > Gesneriaceae > Henckelia > Henckelia pumila. Next base: position 7,689,906 of record NW_027331831.1, read on the forward strand.
ACTCATATATATGCACCTTGAGAATTCTTCCTAATGGGTCACCCATCTTAGATGCACTTTCTTGATATGTACCTATAAAAAAATTTAAGCTCTCGTCATCCCCTCTCATTTCGGTATGAGATCGGTTTCATTCATGTATTCCTTCGTCTAAATGTCTTCTAGGAGCAGCTCCTTGTCCGTACAATTTTTTGGTACCAACTATCACTCCCCGCCCTCTTATCAGTCCCGGACGTCACATATGTAGTTTAGTTTGTATATTAATTCATGAATGATATACGTAGTAGTACGAACTGTGATGACTTTTTCATGTAATGAATATTGTATGCTGAATTGAAAAATATATATTTTTAAAAATAATAAATTATTATTCTATTGATCAAGATATCTCTTTAAATTAAAAAATTTTATGATCTCAATGTTATTAATTTTAGAGGTTTTACTGTATTTATACAAATATATAATGCATAAACTATATCTTCATTTAATTAAATAGCTTCGTCATGAATTCTCTAATTAACTCCAATAAAACTCGAACAGTTATTTATTAATAAACGTAATTTTGCCTTAATTATAAATTACTAAAATGATAAGTTTAACAAAAATTAATTAATTATAGAACCCATACTTTTAATCAATCAAATTTTGTTTCTATATCTTACTATATACTCTTCTTACGGATTTTATATTGGCGAAACGGGACAATTCAGTCTATATTTTAGTGAAAATTAATAATTTTATTCTAAGGGTAAGGTAGAACCGAATACTTTTCTCATAAAATTGACCAGTGAAATTATTTCACATTATGTTTGTCATGTACAAACACACACAAAAATAAAGTAGAGATCCTTATAATAATTAACTACAGTGCATTTTCACGGGCCTACGGGAAAGCAATTTTGTAGCTAAAAAGACAAATGCTTGACTAAATTTTAACCATACCCTAATCAATCATACCAAACGGGCTCTTAGATGATTATATTACTCCTAATAAAAAATATAAAAATTATTATTAATTTAAAAACAACAAGATCGTGTTAAAATAATTATTCATATTGCATAAACACGCAAAACATGTATAGAAATATACTAATATGTGATTGTGGAATTCTTAGTATATAGATATTTTAAAACATTATGTTTGTACATAAACGCAAACACCATGAGAACGAGTGCCTCTTCGCACACGATGCGTGGATATATACAGTGGCGGATTCATGTAAGGTCTATAAATTATTTATTATAAAATTTGTATTATTTATTTAATAAAATAAAATATGGTAGTGATCTATAAGTCAATTGTAGGTAAAATTGTCGTAATATATTAATATAAAATATGCTTAGAAATTTCTCAGATGATTATATCATAAATTATTATAAATTAAATAATTAATGATAATGTCTAACGTTTCTGCTCTTCTAGTTTATAAATAAATTACATATTTATGGTTTTATACGAATTATGTTCAATAACGGAGCCAGTTATTATACTCAAACTAAAATTCTCTAAGTTTTCTATTTTTTTGGTTAAGCTGATGTATTTTTATTTTAAATTTTTTCTTTAAGCTATTGACAAACTGAACTAAATTTAATATATATAAAAAAGGAAAAAATTGGGTCACTCGGGTTACTATCCGGTGGGCAACACATGGCTCTGCCCTTGATTGTGCCTCTCCTGAACAAAATTTTTGGGTTTGTCCATGGATATATATTAAATATTTTGTGTGTAAAATTTTGTTTTTTGAATTCGAGATATTATTGTAAAATTTAAAACTTTTAAATATTTTTATATTAATTTTTTATTATATGAAGTATAAGATTATTTAGCATAAAAATTCAAAATATAGATAAGGTTATAGAAATGTTTTAAAACAATATGGTAGATAAAGTATAAGATGCAACTTTACTAAAACATAATTAATGAAATTTTTTATTAAATATAAAACTAAAATATTTTTAGTTTGAGAAAACATATTTTTGGATAATCAAAAAATAGATCATGGCAGAAAAATTAGTTATTCTAAATGTCTTAAACTTAATAAATAGTATAGATGCATGAAAACCCAAAAAAAAAATATTAAAATAAATTAGAATATTTTAGGAAATCTATTTTTGATGACCCAAAATAGTTAGCATGATAATATCACTTATGGTGTTCTTTGATCCAGCCAATTCGTCTAATTATATGACAGACAACTACTATTTCGTTTAAATTGTTCATCAATCAACAAATTATAAAGACGAATTAGGCAAAATATGCACTGTCGTGAAATTTGGGGGCAACAACCGAATCAATCCGTTTTTTTTAAACGAAAACAAAAAATTAAAATAAATTGTAAATTTTAAAAAATGTAAAAATGTAAAAAAAATTATATAGTGTTTTCCTAAATAAATAGTCACAAAAATCCAATAAATATATCAATTTTATTAAGTGAGTGACAATTTCATAAAAATAAATAAATAAATAAATAAAAGGGCACAAAGTGAGGGTTAATTTGATAAATAATAAAATATCCAATGACTAAAAAGAGGAAACAATATAAAATGACTAATTTTTCTAATAATTTTTTTGGTTTTATTGTAAATTATTTTAGGATATAATCATAATTTTCCTAATATATTAGTTTCAGATTATCTTAATCTATACCAATTATAAAAGTGTGAACTAATGTCAAAGTTTTTCATTGTGTATTTTCAACTTTGTTTTTGGTTTGTACACACTTGTTAAAATTTGTGAGTATGTTTTTGAAAAATCAATTATTATGATAAGGTCAAAATTGACAAAGTGTATGCATATTAGATAAAAATACAATTTCAGAAAATACTGAAATACCAAAATACTTTGATTTTTATTTTTTTTGTAGAAAAAGTGAACAAATTTTTTACAAAAAATAAAAAAAAATCCATAAAATCTTAATTAAAATAATATTACAGTTTCTTAAAAAAGTAAAACACTAAAATACTTTGGTTGTTATTTTCGTAGATGGAATGAACATATTTTTTCAACAAAAAACCTTATGTATTTTAATTTGAGTAAAAACCTATTAAGTTAAATAATTATAACATGAGTTCATAAATATATAAAAATATCAGATTTGTAATGTTATTAATATATATATATATATATATATATATATATATATACTAATTAAAAAAGTGGAGTCAAGTTTATCCAAAATAATAAATAAAGAATACACCAATGCACACATATCAAATATGTAAAAGTTGAAATTAAAAATTTAACTATTTTTCCTCCTCATAAAAGCTAAAAAGTTGATAGGATCGTGATTGGGGGTGATCGGTTGGATAAGTCACTGTAGCAGTTGAACCCTTAATCTTCAAGATAGAGTTCAGTTGAGGTTGGTCAACTGAATCTTTTTCTTCTCGCGTGTCTATGTTAATAAATAACATAAAAAAGTGCAAAATGAGATCGACTAACAGATTAGAACAGATATCAAACATAATCGTGAGTGGGTGAGAGTGATAGACTGAAAATGAGAGGCACAAGGGTTTGTTTATGGATGTTCATAGATTTCAAAAACTCATACGTCACCTCTTCTTCCATCTCGAAAAGATTCACTCTAGAAGACTTTGATTATTACAATCAACTTGCAACAGCTCACTTTAAGACTAGGACTTACACACAATCGCTTATCCTAGAACTCCTAGATACTCAAGAACTCAGCCCTCAACTGATTCTTGTTACAACGAGGTTTGCAGTACCTCAACTGATAAACTACAGATACAACACTTGTTACAACTCAACACTCAGCAACAAATGATCTTCATCGATATGATATACTTATGTTTGTGTTCTCCAACTCTTTTTGTAATAAACTTTGAGGTGATTCTGCTTGTTTTTTCGACTGAGTGGATAAACTGAAGGAATTCAGTTTACCTCTGATACCTTGAATGTATACGCGAGAATTCTTAATTGAGTCGAATGATTCCTCAAAGATCCTGGATGAGTATTTATACTTGACGAACAACGACTCTCTCAAAATTCAAATCTAAGCCCTAGCCGCCTCTCCCTCACAGCTCGTTCTTTCTCCCTCTCTCGATCTGTGTCTGCATTTTTTCTTTTGTTTTCTTTTCTTTTCTTTACGCTTCTCTCTCTCTTTTTTTTTAATCCCAAGCCCTATCCAACAATAACTTAATACTACTCTGTAATAAAATTCTAATAATCCTAAGGCCCAGTCAACTCCCAAATATATATATATATATATATATATATATATATATAGATAACCCAAAATTCTATAAAATAAATAAAATATATTTTAAATTATTATCGTGTCCGGGTATCTTTTCACCAAAATGCATCCAAAATCAACTCCTAAAATCAAAACCTCAAAAATAACAGTTTAACGTTAGAATTAAAATCATTAAAGTCTTACACATAAAATTTAAACTTTTAAAATTTAAAAATATATCAAACAAATCTCATGCATGTGGTCAGGTCGATCACTTAAATTTCGGGGCAATACATATATTTTTTTTCTTACATTTTATTTTATTAAATATGTCACGACGTCAAATTCTATATTTTTCTCAATGTCTAATTTTTACAAAATTATAATATTTATTACAACCATGATTTCCAACAACTATAGATTCAATTAAAATTTTTGAACAAATATTGTCCGCATTCATTTTATAATACATGTTATATATATTATATTACATTGAATTTTAGTACTATTGACTAAAATATAATGAAAATCATTAATTTATTTCAAATTAATATCTTCTTTTCTCATCTCATCAACTCATTTATTAAAACAACACTTATCAACAATACAAGGTGTTCTCACGTGCATCACACACGTCTTTTTTCTAGTACTATAAAAAGCAACAACAATTTTTTAATTTTTTCTAGTACTATAAAAAACAACAATAATTTTTTATAAATTAAAAAATCATGCATGCATGATGTAATAATTAGTACGTAGTTGTATATGTTTGTATATATTTTTTTCGAAAAAATTATAAATTTGGTCATGTAACTTATTTATGTATAACTCATCCATGTTTGGTTTTTATCAGCAATTTAGATTTTTTTTCATTTTTTTAATTTTGAAATCACTAAATTAATCAAATAAGACTAATTTGACATCGATTCTCTTCTACGTGCACGACTTATGTGGCGAGAATAAAATCCTGTATACATTAAAATCTATCCAAGCAAAAATACAAGACAACGACAAGCTTCTTTCCTCGTATTATATTTTAAACTATTGAGTGTCGTGTTGCATTATTTTTTTCGTTTTGTTTTTTTGTTTAGATTCAATTTAATGTGTGTGATATTAGTTTACTCTCGCCAAAGGTGTTGTTCAGAAGAGCATTATTGTTAAATAAACAATATTCTATGGTTTATTGGGGAGAATAAAGGATCAAGCTGAGTTGCAATTTGCAAATAGTATGCAAAATATAAGAACCAGAAAATAAGCATAAAATGAGTTGACAAGTTTGGTTGCCGAAGGCCGGCTCAATGCCTGGGTGCACGCCTACTACGTTGTCCTTATGTTGATATGTGAACAGACCAAGAGTTTATTCAATGCGCACCGAAAGATATCGACTGCAAGTTTTCACGTCATTAAAAAAAATTTCCTTTTGTAAATAGGGTTCTGAACTTATTATAACATTAGAGAACATTTTGTTTACAATTCCTGTGCATGATTGAAATCCTCTGGAACAGATCCGCAACATACTAAAATCCAGAGAAAAAATAGCAAAAAACCTCGTCACAGTCACAATCATTCTATTTTTAATTGGACTCTAATTTGGGCTTTGGTTGCGGAGAAGTCAAGCCCAGTACTTCTTCAGACCAGATATATCTAGCTAGATGGACCCCGTTCTCAAGTTTCGACACAATCAATCTATTAATATTTATGAAACAAATCAATTATTTTCAAATTACTCAATTTTCAATTTTTCATATATTTCATATGCACAGTATTTTTTATTTTTTTTGAGGAGAACATATTAACAGTCTTAATATTTTTTTTAATGACAAATACTTTCAAAATAAGAAAATTTCAAATCCCCTCAACAATATATACATTCTAAATTGGTGAATATTTATCTGAATCGATTGAATTTTTTATTTCCCATAAATATTCCTAAAAATCAGTTATTTTTCAATTATTTTTCAACATGTACGAGTTGGTGGAGTAGGTGAGCGTTTGGTCAAACCATTACTCTAGTTCGAGAGTTTACCCAGTGCGTACCGAAAGGTAGCGGTTGCAGCGTGCAGATACTCACGCCATAAAAGAAAGAACGAAAATTAGAGATTAAAAAGTATTTTAATTTTAAAATAAATTTAAATTTTCTTTGTGATACATTTACATTCTTCTTTAAATTATGTGTAGTGTATTTCTTCCTAAGTTGCAACCGTTACAACTTACAAGCATTGATCATTAATACACTTTGGTTATATACAATTATATATCTGTCACTCCGTGCGCCTATTTGATATTTTATGGCACACATGAGAAAATTACACACAAGCTCAATCTCACCAAAATAAGATTATATGTATATTTTCACCACATGATGTAACATACTTACTAGAGTACTTGATCGAAGTCCAGAAAATACCAAAACTATATATATACTTAATAATTGAGTTGGTAATTTTTCTCCTTCAACAACAGATTCGATTCTTCGAGTTTGAGCCTTTCTTTGACGTGAGAAATATAACTTGTAGCTTTATTGTCCACATGTTCATCCCCGCCGCGGCTGTTTTGGCCGTGAACATACCCGTCGGAGCCGCAAAATCTCCCCTCATGATTCTTAAACGACACCGCCTTCACCAAAGCTGCGGGTGGCCTAACAACGGCGGCGGCGGCGGCAGCAGCGTATTGGGTGGCCGAGGCCGGCTTAGCCGTCCGGTAGAAAGACGTTATGAGTTTGCTTTTGATCATTGAACCAGCTTGAGCTGCTCCTTGTTTATGGCTAGCGACTTCCATTATATATATATTGATGAGATTATAATTCGAAACAGCTTAAATTTAGCTAGGCCTGTGTTGCCAATCCGGCTACGAGTGCCCATCTAAATATATAGAAGCAGAGAGAGATAATTAATTAATTAATACATAGCTGAGGAATAATGCAAGAAGAGTTTTTTTTTTTTTTTTTTGCATGTGGGCTACCAGGTTTGAGATAGAAATGAATCTTGGTGAATTGGATATATTCTTGTGTTCATATTTTATTGGATTTTGCCCACTTTGAAAGATATGTTTATAGATAACAATTATATGGGATCGGAAAGCGAATAGCTAGATGTATAATTATTGACACCCAATTTAGCTCACAGGATTTCGTTATGGTTAAGATACACGATTCCTCTTAATAATGAGTCGTGTGCAATAATATGTATACTCAAAAAAAGAGTAGAATTTTGAAAAGTCAGTCAGTCTTCTCGGAGACCGATTGGCCACAAAATTGGACTAAGAATAGCACCACGACTATAAATAATATCTTTTGTACTGAAAAAAAAAATAGAAGGAATCGAAGAAATGTCATATTTTCTTAAGTAGAGTTTCTGTGAAATGGTCTCACACACTGGGTTATAATGTCACCGAGAAAGAGAAAAAGTGTAGGGACATGCATCGTTAGCATGATTCATGAAGTGCGGCATAAAGGGAATGAATTCAATGCGCAATAACAAGTGAAAGGGCTCAAATATGCAAAGTTGAGCCGACGGGAGCAATTAGCCCCTCCATTTCATTTTCATGTAAATATAACCACAAAAAATGCCATCTTTACTGGAGATTCAATTGAGTCACCCTCCACTATGTTTTTTTGACTCCACCACTTCACATATGTTTTACCTATATAATTGGATTCTTCTGGCTCAAGCACACCGCCCAAATCCATGAAACTTTGCTCTTTCCATCCCAAAAGAATTTTGCTTTCTCAAATCTTACAAGTAATACGTAACCAAGAATCACTAGTTCCCACGCAAGAAACACGCCCATATTGAAGGGTCAAAAGTGACTCAATTTTCACATCAAAGTAAAGCATAGAATATAGATAGTAAGAGGTATGTGGGGGGGTGTAAGAGTTCCTTCACCCCTTTAGGAAGAAATATTCTGTCATTACAACATTTCAGAATCCATGGAGAATACCAACGTATACATTCCATTGAAAGAGAGACCATATTTTTTGCCCATATGACTACTCCCACATGAATGTGCGAGTTTGATGGGATCCACTAGTAGACGATCCCTCGGGAGCGTGCTGATGAATTGTTTCGGAGAAATGCAAAGTAGAGGCGTTGCTACCATGAGATTCTGTGACAGACACAATTGGCTTACTTTCATGGCTGAACGCGAAATGATTTAAGCCATTGTAGTGCAAGTTGTGAACTAAGGAATGTGGCTGGGGGAGTGGTTCTGAGTGGTCGATGTGGTTCAGACCGAACTCCCGAGTTATAGAAGGTGCCGATGACAGAAGAGAGAGAGCACGATCAGAGTCAACAACTTGCTTAAATCCATCAGAAAATATTTTCTGGTTGCTGTTACTACTTCCCAATGCAGTATTCGGATCAAGAAACGGCTGACAGATGGAGGTTTCTTGAAACGAGCAGTCCGTGCCTTGCATGCATGGGAGTTGATTGACCACTCCCTTGTAGCTGTGAGCAGAACACTGAGGAAGCGAGTTTTGTCTCTCGATATAGTTCAGCTGTCGTTGATTGTTGTAGAGCATCAGATCGCTATCGGCTTTTGCGACCCCAGCCCAGGAAGAGCTCACAACAGCGCTTGGAAGTATCTGTGGGCTTCCAAATGAAAGAATTCTTGCACTGTCAATGGCCGGAGCAGAAGAGAAAATTAGTCCAGAACTCCGGGAGAGCGAATCAGGCTGAGGTTTCCTTCGCCTCCTGTTGTGACCGTCAAGTCGTTTCCTGCAGCTTCGCTTCCCCTCATCAAACTCTACCAGCGAATGAAACCTACAAATATGATGCAACATTCGTTCAAAACTTAAACTGGGTTGGGAATAGTTAAAGATCTGCCACAAGAATTTGAATCCAAAATCGAACACACTATTATTCCGCGATTGTTTTAACAAACAATGCCAGATCAATATACGCACATCGCAACTGATCCACTTGCCATCACATGTAAATTTAATTCCATTGCATCTAACATAACATCAAATTGAAAACCATGTGACTAATTCTTATCGTTATTATTCTTTCATTGATTCAAATTAGCACTCCAATCATTCGAGACTACAGAAATGCGAATTTTTTGTGTCGACACCTCGCAGAATCAAACAATCAATCACAACATGATTTCTACACTACCTGCTGCACTGTTGGCAGAACCGCTGCTCCCGGCCGCCAATCGTGACCTTTGCAGTCTTGGAATGAATCTCACAAACTTTGTGCCTCCGGTGATAATCCCTACAAAGGCTTAGATCTGCATTGCATCCATCAACCAAGCAATTAGCATTACTTCCAGGAGCCTTGGCCCTTTTCGATGATCCAGGAAATGATGATGTATCCATCGGAATGGCACCGTGATTTCCAAATTCGTTAAAACTCGAAGCACCAAATCCCAAACCCACGTGCATTAACTAGTTGCCTACTATCTCCACGCTCCAATCTGACTAACTATATACTCTGCAGAAAGATTCAAAACAGAGTTTCTCTTCAGAATTATGAAATATCTCTAGCACAAGACAATCGATATTCAAGTTCACGTTATGCAAAGTTGTGGAAAGCATTCAGTAGCCAACAGCACAGTAACAAAGCATTCATTCTCATACCAATTTATCAGTACTTCTCATTACGTAGCTCCAGATGCAAACCATAGAAAATAAATAAAATATGAAAACACAAGAAAGAGTACTAATTAAATGCTTTATTTATGACAAATGTTCCCCTTCCAATTAACAAACACCATAAAAATCGAGTACTTCACTACTTTCCTGGGGAAACACAGAGACAAATGACAATTAGTACGTAGTTGTCCCAAATTAATCTTTAAAAGGACAAGCTAATTCTTTTGTTTTCTCTCAAATTTTCAAGAATCCCATCCACAAGCAAGAGCTACAGCAACTTCAAACAAAAAAAAAACAGATTCAAATGAGGGGAATTTCAACATTCATTACCCAATTGCTCTTGATGTCTGAAGAAGAGAAGTTTGAAACATGTTCAAAATATAATTCAAGAAACCCACGATGAAACTGGATTGAAGCGACGTACCCGAAAACAAAATTACCCCACTTCACACCAGTTCCTAAAAAGAAAGGAAAAAGATACTAGACCATGCCCTGAAATCTATGCCGTCCTTCTCCACTTTTGTTCAATCGGTAAGAGGAAAACAACAGTTGTGTGAATCTATCAAAGACCTATTTAAATCAGGGGAAAAGAGAAAAAAAGGGAAAGCTCACCGTTTCTTTTGTCTGTCACAACAGGATTACTAGAAACAGTAGAAAAACATTAACACCCGCTTCAAATAAGTACATTTCACCTAAAAAAATAAGATTAAAAAAAAAAAAGTAAAGGGCTTAACCGAAATTAGCTACCCACTGTGCAAAACACCTCAAGCATTCTTTTTCATCAAAAATTATCTTAAAGTTAATGATAAAGACTGGAACTTGAGCTAGTTTAGAGGGACCCCAAAAGCCAAGAGCTGGAATTGTACCTCAGAAATCAAGCCAAGAGTCCATAAAAAAACTTAACCATGCCAAGTACCCCCCACAGAAAGTGAAGCAATAATGCACATATAAAATCAAGACCTCAGAGCAACAAAATGAAACAAATAGATTAATAACTAACCATCAAGAAACAGGTACAAATATTTAAGAAGTGTGCAACGATACTTACAGACAAGTGTAAAAGGAGAGGACTGACACAGTCTCCTCAACCATTCAGTCTCTGACAATCACTCCATTATAGAGGGGATCAGTAAAGTTGGCAACTGGCAAAAGCAAGATAGGATTACTGTGTATTTGAAAAGAGAGGAGAGGGTGTCTAGTATTATTGTAGCAATAGAGGGGTGGGTGGGTAGGGTTCTTGGGGGGTGGGTGGGTTATGGAGCACACAGAGGAACAAGAAAAGTGCAAGAAGGGAGAGCTTAAGTACTGACTTTATTGTGTTTTATGCACAGACACTCTCACCAAACCAATTCATAATAAATACTAATCTGTAATTTATTTGTAATACAGATTTCTCTCTTTCTTTGTTTTTTTTTAAACATAAATTTCACATGCAACTAACTATACTTTTTAAAAGTCCAAATTTGATATTATTGCTTCATAAAAATCTCTACACCTATACTATAATCAGATTTCAGAACCCATAAATTGTAATTTAAAATTGCAAAAAAAATAAAAATAAAAAATAAATAAAAGTCATGGTCAGTCTGCTTCGAAGGTTCATAAAAATTCAAGTACGCATCTCAACCCCTACGTGGGGACAAGAAAAAGAAGGAAAGAGGAAGAGGGCATGATGAACCGAAGAACTAAGCATAATTGAATATGAATATATAATACAAAAATTGAATATATTTTTTTAGCGCTGTGTACAATTTTTTATTAATAAACGTATATGTAAATATAAAATATGGTGTTGTCTGACTATAATGGGGTGCGAGTGGAAAATGTGTTATTAAATTTGTGTATAAAGTTGTGGGCTTTTGGGCATTCTACCAAACAAAGATGAGAAATCAAGAAAAAGAGAGGCTTACCAGTTTTACTAGTATACTCACCTTCCTTTTCAAGCTAATAGCCTTGTAACAAGTGATTAAAATAATCCCCCATCTCTATTGAAAATCATGAGTCCCGAGACATTAATTGGGGAGAAGATAAAAAAATAATACTAACGAAGAAAAAAGGACAGACCCCAAGACGAGTGGCAAAAAGGGACAGGTGTTTGTAGCTATCAATCTAATTTGTTTATTTAGAATTGCAAAAGGAAACCACCAAAAGAGTAAATCTTACTTTTTTTTAAAAGAAAAGAGAAAAGAAAAGACTAAGGGAGTGTTTGAGAAAAGAAAAGACTAAGGGAGTGTTTGATAGAGCTTTTAGAAAGTGATTTTTAGTTTTTAGCTGCATAAAAGTATTTTTTAGTGTGTAAATATTAAATTCTGCTTTAATTTCTACAACTTTTATCCAAAAGCAAAAAACTAAAATTTGATGCTTTTACTTTTTTGTTAAGATATAAAATTACAAGTTGACAAATATATCATTAACAAACTTATCATATTACATATGTTTTTATTATTTTTTTAAAATACTTTTTAATTTTATATTATTATTACAAGTATTTTTTAAAAAGAAACATTTTTTAATTTTACATTATTATTACAAGCATTTTTTAAAAAAATAATTTTTTTAATTTTACATTATTATTACAAGCATTTATTTAAATATATATTGTATTTTAATACATTTTTGTACATATCTTGTATATTTATACAAATTTTTTCATTTTTTATATTTTTATTTTTATTAATCTTATATATTTTTTCAAGTATTCATCTTATAAAAAATAAAATATTTTTGATACAAAATTAATAATGTAAAATAATATATAAACTCATTTTTTAAGTGTGAGTATCAAAAATTAAATAATCAAATAAGGGTATGTTTGTCATTTAGTTAAAAAATTATGTTTGGAAGCAATTATTCTCCGAACACTAAACTTTAGCTTGTATTAGCTTTCAAATTTTATTTCCAAACACTCCCTACTTTAGCTTCTCACCAACTTCAAAATAATCTCTACTAGAATCACTTTTAAATAAGTAAAAGATCTCCAAAACATTCCCTAAATCTTTAGTCAAATGTTTTTGAGTTATTCTTAACACCATAAGAAAATTAAATTTTTATTTATTTATAAGAATATAAAACCATTGTTTTTCAAGTTTTACATATCTAATTAGAGGTGTCAAAACGGACTGGTCCACAACCCGTCGTAACCCACCATTAGGCGGGACGGGACGGGGCGGCTCATCTTTTAGGCGGGCTGAGAAAACACTAACCCGACCTATCTATTTTAGATGACGGTGGTAGGTCAACCCGATGGATTTACGTGTAAATTGGCAGATTTTTGCGGGCCAACTCGCAACCCATCACAACTCAACATTAGGCGGGGTGGTGCGGGCGGACCAACCCAACATGTCTAACCCATTTTGAGACATCTATATCTAATAATTGTGTACAAGCAATACATATCCACAAAATATAAAACTAGTCCCCAAAAAGGTTTCCAAGTTGGTGTTGGTGGAGTAGGCAAGGTCTTGACAAATGATTAAGAGTTCGATTTCCCCTACTAATACTTTATCAGAGCCTGTCGTATATGACTTGTTCAGTGTGATTTACCTGACTAGCGTCGTTTGCAGATTATTATGTTAGCCCAAATGTTTGCCTAATGTGCACTGAAGAATAACGGTTGTCGGTTCCTACATCATAAAATAAAAATTGAAAAATATATTTAATAGAGTTTTATAAGATTATAAAACAATAAAATCAATTGTGATTTTTGATCGAATTTTTTGTTTTGTATCAATTATGGATCGTAGCGAGGTAAAAAAAAATAAGAAAATGATTTGCGTGAAAAGATAAAATTAAATGTAAATAAAAAAATTACGAAAAATGTCAAAACAGTGAACAAAAATTCACCGGAATTTAGTTATATGGATTATGGAGCCGTTACTTTATATATATATATATATAGTTTTTTTTAAGTGCCCACCTACCATGTCCACCATCATGCCTACCAATGATGTGGCACTATTCCATTGGATGTGATAAAGATGTGATAATTGTAGGTCCAATAGAATAGTGTTCATTGGTGGGCATGGTAGGTGGGCACTTGAAAGAAACTTTATATATATATATATATGTGTGTAGAGTTTTGATCACATGGACAACTACGTGAGCAACGTAAAAACTTGGACATCCAATGAGTAAGTGCCACGTAAGCTGTTACTCACGTAGTTGCTCATGGTGATTGCCCATGTGATCAAAACTCTATATACGTATATTTAAATTTTGTTGAACACTATGCATATTTGATATGTGATCACTATTTTTTTTTACAAGAAAATATTCATTAAACGAATTCAACTAAAACTACATCCGAAATAATAGATGACGAAGGATAAAATCATTTCTTCAGATCGGATATAGAACCTATTATTTTAGCCAAAGCGTGGACAGCTTGATTTGCTGACCTGTTAACAAAATAAAAACCATAAGATTGAAATCCATGCGAGGAATTTACAATCTGCAACGATCAAACCTAAATTTAAAGCGTCCAACATCGAACCAAATAAATCATCAATAACGATCTTTGCATTAGACTCAATAATAATATTTTGAAAATTCATGTCTTTGAGCCGAGTTAGAGCTTCCTTGATTCCCAAATCTTCAGCGAAAGAAGAATCTTGAATGCCCAAGAGTCCAAGACACTTCCTTGAATTGCCCCCAATGACTCTACCTAAAGAGTTTCTGAGTAAACATATCTAATCCATACGAAATTAATCACGAAAAACCGCTCTGCAACAACATTACATTATAGATAAAAGGCCGTCGGTTTGCTCCAATGTACATAAGGCTTCTGTCTAGGCAAGCATGGTCTTCTATGAATATAAGCCACCGAGAGTTCGAAGAAAAACCGCTGCATCACTATTTCTTGATACATGGAATATATAAAATTTTAACATATTTGTTGTTGTTGTTGTTGTTGTTGTTGTTGTTGTTATTATTATTATTATTGTTGTTGTTGTTGTTGTTATTATTGTTAGATACCATTTGGAATCATGGATGAGATGTACGATAGATTAATAAAAACATGATGAGATGTGGCTAAGCAAGACATATATATAAATAATATGTTATTTTGTATGTATTTTATTTTGTATGATTATTGTGTTTATTATCTTAATTACCATTGCCAATTTCACACAATTTCAATTATATGACACTCATCCTCCACTAATACCTTGGGTTAAGAGATATTTGTCATCAAACTTACATCTAATGTTATACCGGGTCATGAGATATCATTGGGTTAACAAAAAAAATGAGAAAAACATGACATGAGTAAAAATTTGTATCTCATCTCACTATCATCTCATGTACCAAACGATGCCTTATAGTCATGACTCGGGACTATCGTTGTTTTGTGAACCAAGGTTTTATTTGAATATATGATATAATGTGGTATTTATATTTTGGAGAGATGTGACAGTTTAAATTAGGAATATTGTCAATTATGCTGTTGAATATATATAAAATATATTTTCCCGTGGTCATTTTGAGTTCCACGTATACATATGTTTTTTTTTCCATGAAACCCACCTACATACAGTATTGCGTGTGGCTCCGTGCTTTAAGGGATTGTTTTATATGTTTTTATTTTTGGAAAATTATTCTTCTGTTTTATCAGAGTATATTGTATCAATTTACTCCTATATCTAATTTCCAAAGAAAAATAGAAAAATTACTCCTCTGTCTGTACATTTTTTATTAACTGCGAAAACCCAAATCAAATCGTTTCATTTAAATACATCTTAATTATTATCACTTCAAAATATAAAGGTAGGATGACAAGTTAGAATTATAGAATTGAATCCAATATAATCTACCCGAGTATATATATTATCTTCAATTAAATCCAATTATCATCATTATCTGATAAAGAATTCTAAAGATGAAATACAAGCATATTATAGTGCAATTATTAAAAAAGAAAATAAAAGCTAATTTTTAGTACAATAATGTTAAATTACAAACTATATTAGTCAACTTTCAAGTTCCGATCACACAATCAAACAGACAAAATCATAATTCCACTCACAATTTTGACGTTTGTAGCTTTGTATGCTTTCTAAGCTGCCATTGATTCTTTCTGGAGAAAAACAAAACATTGGGATGGTAATTGGTCCATTGGCAAACCGCACTTTTTTGGTTCTTTTACTATGAAAAAATTTGTAGAGAGTTAAAAACATAAATTACTTCAGCTTCAAAAAAACAATTGAAATAAAAATTAATTACGTAAATGAGAACAATAATGTTATATTATTGGTAATATATCTGAAAGGAACTTATAAACCATCAATACATGGGCATGATCCATTATTGCATGTTACATTAATCTAGAGTATATAAAAGTTATTTCTTCGATCAAGAAAAAACTCTTATCGACTATAAAAAAAAACTTTTTATTTTAAGAAAGAAAATCTAGCATGACTGATAACTGTTGGTGTGTTGAGATGTTTCCCATCGATCGAGTAAAATATCTGAAATCCTGTATATGGAATAGAATGATCATCTCTCCTTGTGTTAGCTTTTTGGGATTGAGTTAGGTCCAAGTTCATTCTCTTTAACATCATATCAGAGACAAATTCCACTGTTATATGTTGAACTGCTCATAGTTGTGACACTCATAATTCCATCATAATGTGTTGAACTGTCCATATTGAGCCGCTCATAGTTTCAGTACTGTTATGTGTTGGAATGCATGTACATATATAGTTGGGCATACTCGTAGTTCCAACATATATAGTTAGTTAGATCACTCATAGTAGGGTCACTCGTTAATATCTCAACACTCCAATCGTTTCATTCTTAAGTGTGAGAGAGGTGTCATGGTTTGTTAAGATATGTCACATTGATAGGGTAAAATTTATGGAGTCCTATATATGGAACATGACAATCCTCCTCTATATGATGTGTTAACAATAACTTATAAATTTACAAAAATTAAAATTAAAATTTTCTTATAGTTACCTATAGAATCCAATTCTCTAGAATTTTTTTGCAACCACGTGTTTGTGATATGGGTTTATTTCCATGTCCAGATCTATGCTAATTTATGACTTTGCCATTTATCTTGTCTGTTGTAAGCTTATTTTTTGCTCTACGGAATAGTTCGGACAATTCTTCACGAGTTCATGTTGCACTAGAAAACTTGAGGGATCACATTTCTCTTATTCTCTAGTTCGGACTCTCTTTTTTTATCTTCTCTTTGTTTTCTTGCAAGCAATTGGCAATGCACATTGTTGTTTACAAGCTTATCTTTTCGAGAAAATGCATTTCTCTTTCTAGCAAGAAAGCAATAACTATCGTTATTTTCAAGGATGCATTTAGAAGGGTGAATAAACATTTTAATTTTTTTTTTTTATATCTAAAATGCTTATTTTTTTGCGATCGATTTTGATAGGGTTAGTTATACAAGGCCAAATTTTTTTCAACACTAAAAAACGGTTGGAATACAAATATAATGCGGAAAATGGTCCAGCAATTTTTGTGATGATAAATGCTCAAACAAGGCAATTCAACGAAATAAGGAAAGTAGTAAGTAAGATGACACAAGAGATAATGGAAGTTCGAAGAAAAAATTCTTCCATGTCTCTATTTTTTCCACTCAGGAACAAATTCGCTAGAAGACCTTGATCGTTTTACAATTTTTTTGTAACAATCTAATTCAACCTTAGCTCTTATCTAAGTCAAAACTCATAGTTAATTTCTCAACAATGGTTGGGACAATAATTCACGCAACCAAAACAAATCAAATGAAACGTAGAATGAATTAATCATTAGATTCAAATTAACGATGGAGCAACTCTTCAATGGTTTGATATAAGAAAGTTATACAGTTATCGGGTGCTCTGCATGATCCTTGGTGATCTGATAGATGATCTTTTAAGTGAGAGCAATTGAGCAATTGTAGATATAAAGATTAAAGTGCTTTGAAAACTCTTAGAGAATGCAAACTTGAATATGCTTTCTTGAATCAACGTACGCTTCAATAAACGAGCAGTTTAATATTTTATAAATGAAAAAAAAAAAATGGTTGTTGATAACAAAAGTAATCAGCCATATATTAGATTTATCTTTTTGATAGACATTATACTTTTATTGTGCATGATTATTCAACGATGATACTCACTAAAATTTGATTCCACTCAAGCTCAGAGCCTCAAGTTTAGAGATGAATCTGAAATCAAACAAATAATGTTAGAGGGGGCCGGGAGGGTATCCCGGCGTAGCTCCTCCGACGCTCAAGTCAGAGACGTGAACAAATAAGAGAAAGAGGAGCTTGGGCGCCCCTTACCTTAGGGTGGACGAGCTCTAGGATGGTAAGCTTGGTTTTGTATCTTAAGTTGTCTTGGGAGGGCGAGCTCTAAAGGAGAGGCGCGTGACCTACATGCTCGTGGTCCCCTACAAAGTGTTCGTTGTCCCCTATTTTGCCTCCTATAAATACGGGTTTGCTTTTTCCATTTGAATTCAATTCACTTTCATTTTGAGGGGCGCCCAAGCTCCTTTTTCTCTTATCTGTTCACGTCTCTGACTTGAGCGTCGGAGAGGCTACGTCGGGATACCCTCCCGGCCCCCTCTAAAAATTTGCTTGATTTCAGGTCCATCTCTAAACTTGAGACTCTGAGCTTGATTGGGATCCGGGCCATCAAATTTTAGTGAGCATCAAACCAAATCTTCTGATAAAGTAGATAGAATTCTTATGCAATGCGTGGCTTTTATTTGAAGAGATCTCACTAGCTAAATCATTTTCGAATATTATGCGGTAGAGTGAACATAACTAATTAATTAATACAGCAATCTTGTATACTGAATTATGCATGCGGTCGAATAGTCTTATGATACACAGTATAGTCGTACTAAGGCTTGAACGGTTTAATGACTTGATGTTGAAATCAGATAATTATCTTCTACTGAATCTTCAATTGAGCGATCTTGTACATGTTAATACATGCAAAGATAGTTCGATCTAGTACAATAAACTATTATTTGCTATCACCAAAACCAAAAGACATAACAACTATGTTAGTTATACAACTTGCAAAGAAAAACACAACAATCTGTATTAGACTAAATTTAAGGTAAACCAACGCACATACTAAATCGTAGAAGGGAGAATTGAGTAAACGCAAAGGAGCAGACCCCACGGAGGCCGGCTCGTGGATGATATGACATAGGCGTCTATCCATCTACCTATCATAATAATAATTGTAAGTGCAAAAGCAGAGCACCCCCACACACCATTTCTTGATTTGACCTTCCAAATACACCCTATAAATACCCACGTACCGCTTTGTCTTTTAACATACGTGACTAGCTAGCAAAAAAAATAAAATGGAATTATTAGAATATAATAATTCATATTTTCTTGAAGTGCATTTGGGGACATGTATACATAGATCCGAATGTTTCCAACATTTATTCTTAATTTGTACGAACTCTTACTAACATCTGTTACAAAAATTAATACTAGCTTGATATTTTATTGTCTAATTAAGTACAATATTTTATTTATTTATAGTTTGGTAAACGCAATTTTCCGCAAAAAATGAGCATCCGTAAGCCTTCTCCTTGCCTACACCCTATATCAAAAATTAAGATACTATTAGTCAAATGTCAACTCCCCTCAATTTGCCTGAAAAGTTCCCTAGAATATATGAGCCCACAACAATATATACATATATATATATATACATATATATGACATTATGCAGATCTTTAATAAGATTGGGGCATCAGTTGTTTATTAATTAGACACACTACAACTTCCTTGGAAAAATCTGAGCCACAGCACAAGATCATGAATATCTATTCTCACATGGCAGGAAATGGATCCAAAATTTCCATGCATTATTAATGTAGTGTGTCACTATAATTTACCCAACGAAAATGAAACCGGTTACACAAATTCAATGGAGGCAAAATTTGCTGCTCAATTGCGAAAGAAGATTTATCTTGTGGGCAAAATTCCATTAAATATATATACACATATATATATATATATATATATATATATATATATAACTTACATTAACATATAGACATAAAAAAATAACGTAATTTCATCGACTAGAAAAAATAACGTAATTTCGAACCAATATAAAATATACCATTATATTTTTATATAATAATTTATAAAAAAAATAAATATCATGAATAATTAAATAATATCTTAAAAGTAACTTTAGATCAATTTATTGAGCAAGGACACCTAAAAATAAAAGTAAAAACTTTTTGGACCCTTTTATACTTGTATCATACATTTTTCATCGTCTCGTCCACGAAAAACATTTTGGACGCAGCCAATACAGTTCCATCATATATAGACCTGCAGTTAATTAAAGAAAGATGTCGACCACTACTCCATGTACGTAGTTTTACATAGATCGAGTTGTTCATTTGATGGGGCATTCAAATTCAATGCCATTGGTTTGGTTTGAGGCGGTGTCCTTAACTAACCTAGTGAACAACGCAGAGGAGAAGGAAAAAAAAGAAAAGGAAAGAAGCAAACATGGGATTAATCAACCACATTTATATATGTAATATGTAGCCTTAATTAGTTATATTAATTAGATTGTACATTGATTATTTATGTTAATTAATAAAAGTATTGAAACAATGAATAAATAATGATATGTTTGGTTGATTAATTCATTCAAATTCGGATTAAGATCACGATCAAAAGATGACATATAATATTACTCTTTATCAATTATATATCGTTTAAATATTCATTCTCAAGTTTGATCGAGCCAAATAAAAATACAACAGGATAAGTTGTGCAGATTAGTACTGTAATTCTTAGAATTGAAGAAGAAAGAAATGCGATCTTCTATATTGGATGAGGTGTTTTATACCTTCTTTTACAAGTTATAATTTTATATATAAGCAGTCACTTTGTATCTCAAATCACTATCAGCATTGTTTTCACATTCGTAAAGTTAATTGTTCAAATGATTTGAAAACCTTTAATTTCCAGGCCGGCGTGTAATAATATACATGTTTCTCGTGATTAATTTCTTGTGAACCATATAATATATATATAACACAATTTGTTTTGTATCAAATCGCTTCTAAACATCTCTGTTTCATGATTCATATTAATATTTTACCGAGTGTTAATTTACCTGCACGATGAAGATAAATGTAGATCAAAGCCAAAAAAAAAGTATACATATACATATATATCTAGAGATGTTTAGGCCAATTAATTTCCTATCAGCCTTGCTTTGTTAATATATATAAATTAACAAAATAAATTAGTTATATAACAGGATCCATATTTAGCCATTTAGGTCGCGGCCAATTAAGAAGTACAATTTTAAAGAAGTCTAAGAAAATATACTTAGAATATTACAGCACAATCACCAAATATCGGACGGTGTATATTGTATCCAAATTGAATGAGAAAGCAGCCAAGAAAAAAAATAAATGAAGTACAGAAAATTACAACTTCATCTGAGGATCTAAGACGTCTATTAATATTATTGTATGAGGTAACGTAGTACAATCTTATTTAAAGCAATATATGTCCACATATGATCTTGTACATATGCATATAACAATACATAAAATTAAAGTTTCTTTTTTTCTTCCTTTTCCAAGGTTTCTATCTGGTGCGAGATGTATATATCGTATGATACTACGTGCATATATCAACTTAAATGGAAGTGTAAATTTGCATCTGACTAAGAATGTGCTCGAAATTGTCGGTAGGTTTGTCTATTGGATGTGTGTGTACGCCTTCGTAGGTTGTCACCACAACTCCTTCGTCTTTAGACAGCCTTTGGACTTGCTTTTTCACGTTGCAATTTTGATACGTGCACCTGTAATAGCTTCTGGAATAAAAGAAGAAATAATATCACTATAGTTTGCATAGGAAAAATATACTTTCGAACAGAAAAAATAAATAAATAAAAAAAATTGATACAAAACAAATTGTGTTATACATTTATAGGAATGAGCAGTAATCGAAATATATTTGGATAATTGGCAGAATAAAGTAAAACTAGCTTGTTAGAATGTTCATCCAAAATTTACCATAATAAATTAATCTATATATGTCAACTTAATTATTATCAAAATAAGTGTTACTCAAAACGAAAACGTTATATATATCAAATGCATGCCTAAATGATCATAGAATTAGCCCAAAAACAAGGCAAAGCCACTTGTTTTGTTTGTTGGTTCGTTTCTATGCAAATCCGAGATCGACCACGGAACATCGGTTCGGATTCGAAACTTGTTTTATTTGGATTTAGGCTAATCCTGAAACGGCAAAGAACGCTAGCTAGATGCAACGTATTGGAATTGTTATATAGACATGGGCAGCTCCATGTAGGGGCAAGGGGGGCAGCTGCCTCTCCTGGAATTTTTATGTGAAAATATACTTAGATTTTAAAAAATTATACACTGTTCAAACTCCTCTACTATTAACAAACAACTTATGTTCGAAGAGTAATGAGAAATTGTCTTTTTTTATTATTATTTTAATTCATCTAAATTGCTCTTTATCGGTATTCCAACTAAATTTCGTCAATTTATCGAATAAAAAATGATATCTGAATGGCAATTTAATTACTAATTAAATTGAAAGAGATGTATATTTTGTATCTTGCTGAATATAGTTATTATTCATTATTTTCAGAAAATTTTTCAAGTTGTTAGGAACAACGTAAGATAGATCTCAAATAAAAGAATATTATTTTTATTTCGTTATTATATTTTAATTTTTGTTATGGATGATTTTACATGTGTGCGTTCTTTGATTTTTTTTTTTCACTTTATAAAATTCTTGAATCCGTTTTTGTATATAGATAGTGTAAATTACTCAACCAACTAAGGTAACCCCGAAGTGGGGTAGTAGTTGGGGAGCAAGACGGCTCTATTGATTAAGATATTAATAATTATTGCTATTGCTATATATCGAAGTGGAACGAGCTAGTTTGATCTTCTCTATAAGTAGTATTCCATGGCTTTCATTTATGTGCAGGCCGGAAGGATAAAATTATATTTCTAGTTTCAATTCACCGAGTTTTTATGTATAGGATTCGTGAGCAATTCGACACCGTGCACATCACAATTTTTTGTATCATGTTAACACTTCGATGAAAAATGGATAAAATATATAAATAGAATGTTTTTTATAAATTAGTAGAATAAAGTTTAAATCAACTAACTATATATATAATATAAAAAAAACGTGCATGTTACTTGAAATGTTTTTGTGATTTTCACCTATATCGAGGGATATCATGCATGAAGCGAAAGCTCATGCAATTAATAGTTAGGTTGGTAAACTCAAACTAACAAAAGGCAAATCTCCAGTCTAGCTCTAAGCATCAAAATTAATCAAATAAATGAAGATCTATTAATTAATGGTGGTTAATTTCGGGTTTTATGCTGAGAGAAGTGTATTTTTTGAGTTCGCAGCTATGGTACGTAGTTTCTATTTTAATAATAAAAATAATAAAAATGACGACGAAAATGACGACAGTAAAAGTGATTGCATACAAATTGTCAAGCGTCTCCTATCCTTGACTACGCTAATTCATTTGGAAAAAAAAAAAAAAAAGAAACTCGAGGTTAGGAAATATAACGAACCCCTAGCTAGATATAATATATCTCTTATAGGTATTCTCTATGCATATATGTAAGTTGTAACATAGAATCTCATTAGCCATAAATAATTTGTACTTACTGATTTTCAATTAATTTCAATCTCCGAGATCGATCGATCGATCAAGATCATAATATTCGAGGAACCGAAAAAACCGTAAAAAAAAAAAAAAAAGGACACGCGAACCTGGGGAATTTGTTGTTCTTCACTGCCTTCTGACCGTATTTCCTCCATCGATACCCGTCATCGAGTATATCAACCTGGCTTCTGGTCTGAAAAGCGTACCTAGGTTTCCTCGATTTCTTCTCGGCCTTGATCTTCTTGCCGGATGTATCGTCGTTTTCGAGTACCGCTTCAGGGTTGCTGAAGCTGGAGCATGGGGGAAGTACTAGTGCAGTAGTACTACTCATGTTCTCCATGCTTGCGATCAAGCCCATGTATCCAATATTATTATCGTTGTAGGGTTTGTGATCTTGTGCATGAGAATCGAGTGCGTTGGATGTTAGAGAAAAATGAGGATTTTGAGGGTGGGAATTAGATGAAGATTGGAACATGGTGGGATAAGCATTGATAGTATTTTCCATGGGGAGAAATAGAGGAAAAATGAAGAGGGAGGATCATGTAGTAATGGTTTTGGAATTTGTGGTGTGTTTTAGTAGTGGGTCAAATTAACGTACCATCGATGTCATACCACCCAAGGTTAATAAAGTGAAGGCGGCTATATATATATATATATATTAATTTAATTTTTAGCCAATGTATCATGTATGTGAGTTATATATATGGATTTGTCGTGAATGACACGCTATGTTGGAATATTTTGTCTATACGAGAATGCATGTTATATTTTCTTCGTCTTAATTATATAAATAAAATATATTTGGATGAAAATATTTTAATTATTTTGATGATGGAGTCTGAAATATGTTTTGGTTCCTGAGAAGAACCCAAAAAAAAAAAACTTGGTAGCGGGAAAGTAATTTTTGGAAATATAGCTAATTATCATAAAAATATAATTAAATGTAGTTTTTTAGATGAATGCACAAAATAGGAATCATTGCAATATTAGCACTAATATGAGACTAAAGTAGGGGTAGGTTTTCGGTATACTATATCAAAAATATTGGTATGAAAAAAATTTATATTGGTACCGATATCAAAATTCCAAAATTTTGGTATGGAAAAAATCCATACTGATACCATACAGATACAAAAAAAAAAATCGATATACCAAAAAAAATGTCTATATATCGAAAAAATTTCGGTACGGTATCCCGAAAAATTGGTATTTTGGTTCGGTATCCCAGCCCTTAGTATCAGTTGTCTCCGTCTGTGATTGGTTGATATTTTAAATATTTTTTCATTACTATTTTCTTTATTAAAAAAAAACTTTCATTACTATATATTGATAAAAATATAGTAATTTGAAATTACGCTTTCTACATTTTAGGTCAGAAATGATGTATTTGACTGCGAAATTATAATCCCAACTCATTTCAAATCTTTTGATCCAAATAATAAATATAACGTTTGTTGGAAATTTTGTGTGGACAAGTGTTGGAAAAATGAGATGGTGAATGAGGGTGAATGAGGCTTTATGCTCATTGTCCCACATTGACAAAATGTGGGAATAAATTGCACTATATAATGTCAAAATTTAGACAATGGGTTGGGGTTCCAAGGGATACCCATGTTTGTTAAAGGGAGCGGATCTAGTCTAGGCTAGGTTCGAACCATTACCCACACGCGCGCGCGCCGCCGCCGTCCGGCCGGCACGGACCGTGGGCGTGGGCTGGGCTGGGCTGGGCTGGCTTTAACATGAATATAAATTAATTATTTTATTAATTATTAACAATCTGAGTGCATGAAAGTATGCGACTCTTCAGCCGAACCAGTGCATCTTTTTGGCTGAAAGAGTGCGTCCTTTCGGTCCTAACCATTGCAACTGTTCGGCCGTGCATGCATCGAACTGGTGCGACTGTCCGAGGCATCCTTCCAACATCCATAAATAGACCCCGTCTGTGATCATTCATACTCGCTCATTTCTGATTCATTTCTCTTCCTCTTGCATACTCATATTCGAGTAGTCTGAGTTTCTTAAATACTTTGAGTGTTCAAAAGATTCTTCGGTTTTTAGTGCTACTACCGAAGTTGCTGGTTAGCATTCTATCTTGGGAGACGATTTGATCAAACCCGTAAGCACCTAGGCGGGCAAATTTGCCTTAAAGATAGAGAGTCAAACTCTCGGCTCGCTACATTCTGTGTTGCTGCGTCTATACTGTTGAAGGTTGATAACAAGTTTAAGACAAATTTTCTGTGATGGCTACTGATCTATCTGCCAGTGTTACGGCCCCACCACCGCCCCCTGTTACGCCACCACCAAATGTTACGCTGCCGTCTACGGCCCCTGCTTCTGCTGCACATGCCAAGAAACCTGAGAAATTCTCCGGTACTGACTTCAAGACATGGCAGCAGAAGATGTTGTTTTACCTCACAACACTTCATCTTGCCAGGTTTTTGAAGGAAGTGGTTGCTGTTCCGGCACCAAATGATGACACACAAGCAAGGTCTTCTTTCGATGCATGGTCTCACAGCGACTTCTTGTGCCGGAACTACATACTGAATGGGTTGGATAATACGTTGTACAGCGTATACTCTGCAACCAAGACTGCTAAGGAACTATGGGAATCCTTGGAGAAAAAGTATAAGACCGAGGATGCTGGCACAAAGAAATTTGTAGTCGGAAAGTTTCTTGAGTTCAAAATGGTTGATACCAAGACGGTGATTAGCCAAGTGCAAGAGTTCCAAATCATCATCCATGATATAATGGCTGAAGGGATGATGATAAGCGAGTCCTTCCAAGTTGCTGCTATAATCGAGAAGCTTCCTCCTTTATGGAAAGACTTCAAGAATTATTTGAATCATAAACGCAAGGAAATGGGGCTTGAGGACTTGATAGTAAGGCTGCGAATTGAGGAAGACAATCGCAAGTCAGAAATCAAAGCTGGTAAGATGCCGATGGAAGCAAAGGCAAACTTGGTAGAGCCGAATGCTATGAAAAAAAGGAAGAAGTTTGGGAAAGATGTGATGCAAGGGAAAAATAAGAAGTGGAAAGGAACATGCTGGAACTGTGGGAAGACAAACCACAAGGCCAAGGATTGTCGCTTACCAAAGAAGGACAATCAATACCGGACAAATGTTGTCCAACACAAGTCTGTGCCTATTGACTTATCCGAGTTAGATCTGTCAGCAGTAGTCTTCGAGGCTAACATGGTTGATCATCCCAAAGAATGGTTTATCGACACCGGAGCTACACGACATGTCTGTGCTGACAAGGATCTATTCTCGAAGTATACTCCTATAAGTGGACGAGAGCTCTATATGAGTAACAATGCGACTTCTAAGATCGTTGGATTAGGCAAAGTGGTGATCAAGATGACTTCGGGCAAAGAGCTTACTCTCATCGATGTCCTCCATATTCCGGACATAAGAAAGAATCTAGTATCGGGGTCTAGACTGATCAAGGCCGGATTTAGAATAGTGTTTGAAGCCGGCAAAGTTGTAATCATGAAAAATGGACAGTTCCTAGGAAAAGGATATATAGAAAAGGGACTGTTCAAAATGAATGTAATGACTGTACTTCGTAATCTTGAAAGTAATAAAGTTAATGCTTTGAATTACTTGATTGAATGTTCTAATTTATGGCATACTAGATTAGGACATGTTAACTTCAACACTTTGCGAAAACTTGGAAAACTAAATCTTATTCCAAGGACTAAGATTGATTCAAACTATAAATGTGAAGTATGTATTGAAGCTAAATTAACTAAAGTATCTTTTCACACAGTGGAAAGAAGTACAATACCTCTAGAACTAATTCACACCGATGTTTGTGATTTAAAGTTTGTACAAACTAAAGGTGGGAAAAAGTACTTTATTACATTCATAGATGATTGCACAAGATTCTGCTATGTGTTTCTTTTAAGAAGCAAAGATGAAGCTCTTGAAGCATTTAAGACCTATAAGACTGAAGTCGAAAATCAATTAGGCAAACGAATCAAGAAAATTCGTAGTGATAGAGGAGGTGAATATGTTGCTCCATTTGAAGAATTTTGCAATGAATCTGGCATCATTCATCAAACAACTGCTCCTTATTCACCACAATCTAATGGCATTGCGGAAAGAAAAAACTGTACTCTGAAAGAAATGATGAATGCCATGCTAATAAGTTCTGGACTTCCCCAAAACTTGTGGGGGGAAGCAATACTTTCGACAAATCATATTCTTAACAAAATTCCACATAAAAAGAAGGATGAAACTCCTTACGAATTGTGGAAAGGACATACACCCTCATACAAATACTTGAAAGTGTGGGGGTGTTTGGCGAAAGTAGAAATACCAAAGCCAAAACAAGTAAAGATTGGACCTAAGACTATAGATTGCATCTTCATTGGATATGCAAACAACAGTAGTGCATATAGATTCCTCGTGCACAAGTCAGTAATTCCTGATATAAATGAGAATACGATTATTGAATCAAGGAATGCTGCATTTTTTGAGAACGTCTTTCCTTATAAAGAAGGAAAAGAAAAGAGCTCTTCCAAAAGAGTTCATGAATCCACTAATAAGGAAACTCATGAAAGTGAAGAACCAAGGCGTAGTAAGAGAGCTAAGATAGCTAAAACTTTTGGTCCTGATTTTCTTAGTTATGCCATAGAAAATGATCCAAGGACCTTATGCGAAGCGTTATCTAGTCCTGACGCTCCGCTTTGGAAAGAGGCCATAAAAAGTGAAATAGATTCCATCATGCAAAATCATACTTGGAAGTTAGTAGATCTCCCACCGGGAAGCAAACCTTTAGGATGCAAATGGATCTTAAAAAGGAAATACAAAGCTGATGGAACAGTGGAAAAATATAAAGCAAGGTTAGTGGCCAAAGGATTTAGACAAAAAGAAGGGTTGGATTTCTTCGACACTTATTCACCTGTTACAAGAATAACGTCTATTCGAGTACTTATAGCAATTGCTGCTTTAAATAATCTCGAAATTCATCAAATGGATGTTAAAACGGCCTTTTTAAATGGTGAGTTAGAAGAATAAATATATATGGCACAACCTGAAGGATTCATTGCTCCCGGTCAAGAAAGAAAACTGTGTCGACTCATTAAATCGTTGTATGGGCTAAAACAAGCTCCTAAACAATGACATGAAAAATTTGACAAAACAATGATGTCAAATGGATTCAAGATTAATGAGTGTGATAAATGTGTTTATATAAAAGGCACACATGACTCATATGTAATTGTTTGTCTATATGTAGACGACATGCTCATAATGGATAGTAATCATGATATCATCATGAAAACTAAGAAAATGTTGACAAAACATTTTGATATGAAAGATATGGGAGAAGCAGACGTTATCTTAGGAATTAAGATTGTAAAATCTCCTGAAGGAATTGTCCTAACACAATCTCATTATATTGAGAAAGTACTTAGGAAATTCAACGCGTATGATGTTACGCCGTTAAGATCACCTGTGGATTTAAGTTTACATTTATCCAAAAATCGAGGTGAACCCGTATCTCAACAGCAATATGCAAGGATAATTGGGAGTCTAATATATATTACAAATTGTACTCGTCCTGATATTGCATACTCAATAAATAAATTGAGTAGATTTACAAGTAATCCTAGTCATGATCATTGGAAAGCATTAGAAAGAGTGTTTAAATACTTAAAGTACTCAATGGACTATGGATTACATTATAGCACATATCATTCCGTACTAGAAGGATACTGTGATGCAAATTGGATATCCGACACAAAAGACTCTAAATCCACAAGTGGATATGTGTTCACCATCGGTGGAGGAGCTGTGTCGTGGAAATCTTCTAAACAAACGTGTATAGCTCGTTCAACTATGGAATCGGAATTCATAGCTTTAGACAAAGCGGGAGAAGAAGCGGAATGGCTTCGTAATTTCCTAGAAGATATTCCGTGTTGGACGAAACCAGTGCCAGCAATTATGATACATTGCGATAGTCAGTCGGCTATTGGTAGGGCACACAGTAGTATGTATAATGGTAAGTCAAGACACATACGTCGAAGACATAATACCATTAGGCAGTTGATCTCAAATGGAGTTATCGCAGTTGACTATGTCAAATCAAAAGATAACTTAGCGGATCCGTTGACAAAAGGTTTAGGAAAAGATCAAGTAAACTGCTTATCAAGAGGAATGAGATTAAAACCTACAAAATTAAAGAATATTCATAGCGGAAACCCAACCTTGTAGATTGGAGATCCCAAGATCTTGGTTCAATGGGAAAATCAAGTTATGAATGTTCGCATGCACTTAGAACTTTGTTCTATTCTCATTCCTAGGATAAAAGTACAACCTGTGCAAGTAGTGAGGGTAAGTTTTAACAAACTTTTAATGATTCCTATATTTCTCTAAGAAATAGAGTATGACAGGATACTCATATACTAGGAGGTCACCTATTTAAGTGTAAAAACGGGCCGCTTCAACGAAACACTTAAGAATCCAAGATGTTGTCCAGGGCCAAAACGGACAAAACCATAAGAACAAATAAAGTGTGAGAAAAATTATTTTGTGAATATTGTTGTCTTGGTTTACATCAACGGCTGAATAGTTCAAGACATCACGTTCACTAGGCAGCCTAGTAAATCCGATAGTATTTCACTAAGGAAGGTTCAAAGCCGCAAGCTACCTCTCCCCATACAATAATTTTTCGAAAGAAACTCTGTTTTAGCATATGCATACATATTCGCATAAATCACATTCATGTGGGGGATTGTTGGAAATTTTGTGTGGACAAGTGTTGGAAAAATGAGATGGTGAATGAGGGTGAATGAGGTTTTATGCTCATTGTCCCACATTGACAAAATGTGGGAATAAATTGCACTATATAATGTCAAAATTTAGACAATGGGTTGGGGTCTCAAGGGATACCCATGTTTGTTAAAGGGAGCGGACCTAGTCTAGGCTAGGTTCGAACCATTAGCCACACGCGCGCGCGCCGCCGCCGCCGTCCGTCCGACCGACCGTGCCGTGCCGTGCCGGTCCGAGGCATCCTTCCAACATCCATAACTAGACCCCGTCTGTGATCATTCATACTCGCTCATTTCTGATTCATTTCTCTTCCTCTTGCATACTCATATTCGAGTAGTCTGAGTTTTTTAAACACTTTGAGTGTTCAAAAGATTCTTCGGTTTGTAGTGCTACTACCGAAGTTGCTGGTTAGCGTTCTATCTTGGGAGACGATTTGATCAAACCCGTAAGCACCTAGGCGGACAAATTTGTCTTAAAGATAGAGAGTCAAACTCTCGGCTCGCTACATTCTGTGTTGCTGCGTCTATACTGTTGAAGGTTGAATAACAACGTTCTGATGAGAGTTTAGCGAGAGTACTTCTATGATAATTTGCGCAAATTAAAACAAGAATCGGCAAGTTATTACAAGTAAAATCTCAAATGAATTTGTAAATATTTTAATCTTTTTACAGTATATTTTTATTTACACTGGTAATTACAAGCTTTAAGAAGTAATTATCGGGAAATCCCTTTACTTGTTGGTATTAGAATTAAAATAAATTAAACCATGAGGAAATTAACTCGGTATTTATTTATTTTTTAGAGTTTACTTAACTAACTATTTTCCGGTTAAAACATTTTTTTCTCATATTTTTAAACCCAAAGTTTTTTGTTCCGTGATTTTTGAAAGAAGGAAAAAATAGTTCGGTATAGATGCAATATTACATGCTCGATCGTACGTTAAAAATAATAATTAATATAGTCTTGAATTAATATACGAGTATTTAATCAAATTTATCGGAATTATTTACTGATCAGTTGGCAGTTCTTTAAATATTGCTAGTCAAGGCACGGGTTTTGAATGACAGATCGAGATTGGCATATTGGTCAAGTTTATTAATAATTAGCGAATAAAAATATAATATCCATATTCTAGTCAAGTATATTAATCCCAGACAAACCCTCAGGCCATTATCTTAATTATATTGCGCATCATCTTAAATCAATCATCAATATGCAATTAAAATTTTATTATGATTAATTTTAAATTTAATAGCGACAATATTGAATATTGTATCGTGACCATATAATCAGGAACGATATTAGACGACCATGTTTTTTTTACAAAAGGATGATTTTTTTCCCAAAATAGTAACATGTTTGAGGGGCCAAGAGCCCAAGATCATCACCCTAGTTACCCCTTGATATAATAGAGATGGTCGTTAATTTATTTCCGGTACCAGTAAATTAAATTAAGTTAATGAGAAAACTGTAATTTTGGTCCTTTATTTTTGTCACTTTGCAATTTTGATCCTCTATGTTTTTATATTTCAGATTTAGTCCTGTATGTTATAATTTTTGGCAATTTCAGTCCTTTTTTCGAAAATGCTTACGGAGCACAATACACGTCAGCAATGCAATGGTGCCACATTAGCGCCACATAGGAAAAAGGACTAAACTTGCCAAAAAAATAAAGATAGCGGATTAAAACTAAAACATGAAAACATAAAGGATCAAAATCGCAAAGTGAGAAAACTACAGGACCAAAAATGCAATTTTTCCTTAAGATAATATATAATCAGTTACTTTACTTAATATAGTCTTAAGTTTAATTTATATATTTTTTTGATATAGTGAACGCCGACAAAGTGTGTTATATATATATCCAATAGATGCACGTCGCTTCAACTGGTGCTCACACATGCATGTTATTTATTATATTATATATATAGTCGTCAGATATGTGACAAATTATTATTATAATAATGAAACTTCAACACGTAATTTGGTACATGTGCATGCCCCATTGTTGAGTTAAAGTTTATATATTTATATACGTTATTATTCTTTCATTGCATGCAAGAAACAATATTGGAGGGTTTGGAGGCGGCGAGGCATTTAGGTCAGCTGGTTCCAACCATGGTCAAATAATTGGTGCATTACAAGGCGCACGTGTTATTTGCTTTGGAAAGTACTCCATTTTGGCGTTTTAAAATTATAATGCATATCTATATATTCTCATATTATTAAAATTATATAACTATGAAATTGGTGGATTGAAGCTTATGATCTTACTTTTCTAAAAAAAATATACATTTGAAATCAAATTAAAAATCTACATTTGAAATCCATGCATGGATTTGAAATTTTTCTACCCAAACACAAAAATTTTAAAGAATATTAAAGTTTATCAACACCCCATCACAATGAAAAAGACACCTATTGATGCATTTGGAGTAGAGGTGCAAACAAACCGAATCGAGCCGAATAATGGTAAAATTTTAATGCTCGAATTCAGCTCGATAAGAGTATATTCGAGTTCGAGCTCGATTGAAAGCTCGATAATTTTAAATATTTTGGCTCGAGCTCGGCTCGAAATGAAGTTCGAGTTCGAATTCGGCTCGAAACATTCGAATCTATTCGTGAACTATTTTTCGGATATTATGGTTCGAAAAGCTCGAAAGGTTCGAAAAGGTTCGAAATGTATATATATTTATTTTATAATTATATTATATTAATTAAATATAAAGGCTCGCAAACTATTCGCTAACTATCGAACAAAATAATTTTGGCTCGAGCTCAGCTCGAAAAAAAGTTCGAACATGTTCGAATTCGGCTCGAGTTCGATAAGTTCGAATACGAATCAAATATTTATCAAGCGAACTCATAAAACTCACGAATCGACTAAGTTCGTTTGCACCCCTAATTTGGAGTATTGAAAGTTCCACGGTGCATAAGACCCATTGAAATATCAAATATGAACATACATCTATCTTTGTCACATATTTTAAATATTTTTTGCCAATCTGAAATAATTCATATCAGTTGATGATATTTTATAACTCATCTGACATCATGTTTTCAAATATGAGACGAAGTCTCAAGTTCGAGACTTAAATGATAACCAAAATCTCATCCCCAACTTTTTTTAAAAAAAATAACCCTATCATGGATTTTTGTTAAACTTCATGATGATGATGATATCATGGGAAATATATTTAAAAAATATGTGACAAAGATGGATCTATTTCAGATTGGTGAAAGATATATATGTGTGTGTGAAACCATTTCATAGAAACTCTACTAACGTAGTGTTTGAGAGAGATTTTAGAAAGTACTTATAAATTTTTTCTTAATAAAATTTTGAAATTTTGTGAAATTTTGTTGACAAAAAGTTGAGAAGTGCTTCTTAGAAGATTTTTCAAACACTACCTAAAAAGTATATTGCATTTCTTCGATTCCTTCTATTATTATTTTTTACAAAAGTTATTATTTATAGGCGTGGTGCTATGCCAAATTAATAAGAAAAAGGATCAAAATTGATGATAAGAAATGAATAACGAATATGCGTAATATTATCTAAAATCCTCGAATGCGTAACTTCAATTCTCGGGATACCAAGAATTCCAGGATGTGAAATAAATAATATGGAGAAACTAGAAAAGGATACTATTCTTAGTCCAATTTTGTGGACAATCGGTCCCCAAGAAAACTGACTTTTCAAAAATTGTACTTTTTTTTTTCCTCATGTTTTTTGAGTATACATATTGCACACGACTCATTATGTAAATTATTTCGCAATGTTTCTCACAATTAATGGATGGTTGATTAGCTTATAATTTGAAATGACATAACAAAAACGAAAACACACTGTAGTTGGTGTCAAATATATATATATTTAAAAATCCCCATTCAAATTATTGACAAGTGTCTAATATGGTGTGAAATATGTGGAATATACACTCAACTATATAGTCTATAACGAAACCAAATATACATGCGACAATTTTAAATTTAAAGCTAAACCCACATCATATTCAAACAGTACGATTTCCAATGTAAATCTCAATTTTCTTCAATCACCTTTGATAAAATTATCGGAGAGCATTGATTGTGAATGTGATGCATGTGAATTGACATCACCAGTGACGAAAATGAATTCTATTATTTGTTTTCCAATGAAAATAAAATTGCGTGTATACACTATATAAAACCCCCATTTTTCTTTCAAAGTTTGAATGGACTAAAGCCCACCCCCTGTATTTAAAGAGGTCCTTGTCTGGCTACGAAGGATGTATGAGTTTGGTAAAATACGTGAACATTTTGTGTTAGTTCGGAGTTTACTTAGTGTATTGAAAGGTAGCGGTTGTGGGTTCTCACGTCATAAAAAAAATACGTGAATATTTGACATGTTGTTATAGTTTTAATTTTCTTATCAACATTTCATCGGATGATTTTGTCACACATAATTTATTCATCGTAGTTTACCTGAGTAACGTGTCTAATGCACAATAAAAAAATAAAAAATAATGGTTACGGATTCACGTAACATTAAAAAAAAAAACTTGTTCAGCTGTAGAAAATAATTGATTAGTAGAATTGTGGTTTCCACTTAACAAATAATGTTAGGATTATAAAATATTATTAATTTAAATTTTTATAAATAATATATTATTTAATCGATAAATTAATAATTAATTATTTTAAAGAGTTTTTCCATTTGTTTCAGTGAATATAAATTTGTTTTTACTAATATCTTAATCATACTTTTTGAAATAATATAAAAAAATCATTTATATATATATATATAAAGTGAGTGATTTAAATTTAATTGTTTTTAATAATTAAATAATATTAATTTTACTGCCTAATCAAATAAATTCACAAGATAATATGAGTCAGATGCCTCTGAAATTGATCATATGGAATAACGCATTTATAGCAATATTTGTTGTGAAAAAGTAAAAATTTATGGTAAAAAGTAAAAACTTTAAAACTCAAAATATATCAAACTCTATACTTTATAATATTTTTCTCTCAACTCAATTGCGATTTTCATCACAAATGAAAACCTATTTATAGATCCACATTTGAGATTAGTCCAAAAGTTAATATATCACCATCTACATCATCACACACTAATTTTCAACATTTTACAACTCAATATTCAACATTTAACATTCAACTTTAAATAATAATAATAATAATAATAATAATAATAATAATAATAATAACAAATTTTCAACACTTCCCCTTGTGATGATGATCGTAATATGATGATTGTCTTCATTACATGTTTTATACTGTCTCGTTAAAAACCTTACTAGAAAAAACCCAGTGGGATAAAAATCATAGTAAGAAAAAAAGAGTACAGCCACGTTAACTCCCCCTCATGTTAACATGAGTGATTCTTTACATATTTCGTAGATTGCGCATCCCAATGTTATATATATGTTTTCTGAATATTGTCGTAGAAAGTGCCTTTGTGAAGAGATCTGATGAGTTCTCACTTGATTGAATATAACAGATATCAATATATTTGTTCTTCTCAAGTTCTTGAGTGTAGGCAAAGAACTTTGGGGAGATATGTTTGGTTCTGTCACTTTTGATGTATCCTTCTTTCATTTGAGCAATACATGCAGCATTATCTTCATACAGTGTTACATGCTTCTTGTCTACTGATAATCCACAAAAAATTTGGATATGTTGTGTCATTGATTTTAGCCAAACATATTTATGACTTGCTTCATGTAGCGCAATAATCTCAGCGTGATTTGATGAAGCTTTTACGAGTGTTTGTTTCTGTGAACGCCAAGAAATTGCGGTGCCTCCACGAGTAAATACATATCCGGTTTGGGAACGTGTCTTATGTGGATCAGATAAATATCCAGCATCGGCATAACCAATGATACTTTGATTGGTGTCTTTTGAGTACAAAAGTCTCAAATCTGTCATTCCTCGTAGATAACGAAATATATGTTTAATTCCGTTTCATTGCCTTTTTGTTGGATATGAACTGAATCTTGCCAATAAATTTACAGCAAAAGATATATCAGGTCTAGTACAATTTTCAAGATACATAAGGGCACCAATGACACTTAGATATGGTACTTCTGGACCAAGAATAACTTCATCATCTTCACATGGATGAAATGGATCATTTTTTATGTTTAATGATCTTGCAACCATTGGAGTACTTAATGGATTTGATTTATCCATATTAAAACGTTTAAGAATCTTTTCTGTATAATTTGTCTGGTGAACAAAAATTCCACATTCTTTTTGTTCGATTTGCAAACCCAGACAGTACTTGGTTTTTCCAAGATCCTTCAATTCGAATTCTTCCTTCAAGTACATCATAACTTCTTGAATTTATTTATTCGTTCCAATGATGTATAAATCATCATCATATACATCAATAATTACACATCCGGATGTTGTTTTCTTGATGAAAACACAAGGGCATATTGGATCATTTACATATCTCTTTTTCATCAAGTGCTCACTTAGCCGATTATACCACATTCGGCCGGATTGCTTCAACCCATATAATGATCTTTGCAATTTTACAGAATAAAATTCTTTAGGTTTTGAACTTTGTGCTTCAGGTATCTTAAATCTTTCATGGATTTTCATGTATATATCACTATCAAGTGATCCATATAAGTAAGCTGTAACAATATCCATAAGACACATTTCCAAATTTTCAGATACTGCCAAACTAATCAAATATCGAAATGTAATAGCATCCATAACAGGAGAATACGTTTCTTCATAATCAATTTCAGGCCTTTGAGAAAAACCTTGTGCAACAAGTCTAGCTTTATATCTGACTATTTCATTTTTCTCATTTCTCTTTCGAATAAAAACCCATTTGTATCCAACAGGTTTCACACCTTCAGGTGTGAGGACTATAGGTCCAAAAACATTACGTTTATTTAGCGAATCCAATTCAACCTGGATGACATCTTTCCATTTGGCACAATCATAACGAGTTTTACATTCACCAAAAGATTTTGGTTCATGATCCTCATTTTCATTTATGATGTCACAAGCCACATTATAAGAAAATATCTCATCAATATCTTCTATATATTTTCGGTTTCATATTTTTTCAGTATTAATATAATTGATAGAGATTTCATGATTCTCGTCAATTTGTGGTTCTGACATAACATTTTCATCATCAGGTGTTTCTTCTGGAACACCATTTTCTATTTTATGATCATCGTGTTTCTCTATGCCTTTTCTTTTCCGCGAATTTTTATCCTTGGAACCGACTGGCCTTCCACGCTTCAAGCGTTTTATGACATCATGAGTGTTTTCAATTTGTTTCTTTGAAATTTTAATTCGAGCAGGGGCATTTACAACATGTATATATGATTTTGTTACCCCTTTTGTGTCTGCAAATGCATCTGACATTTGATTTGCAATTCTTTGCAAGTGCACAATTTGCTGTACATTTTTCTCACACTGTTTGGTCCTTGGATCCAAATGTAACAATAATGGTACATACCATGTGATTTTTTTTCGATGTGTTTCTTTTCTCCCCCAAATACTGGTAAGATTTCTTCATTAAAATGACAATCAGCAAAGCGTGCTGTACACACATCGTCTGTCTGAGGCTCAAGATATCGAATGATTGATGGACTATCATAACCGATATAAATACCGATTTTTCTTTGAGGACCCATTTTTTATCGTTGAGGTGGTGCAATAGGCACATACACCATACATCCAAAAATTCTCAGATGAGAAATATTTGGTTCTTTACCAAATGCAAGATGCAATGGGGAGAATTTATGATATGCACTTGTTCTAATGCGAATTAATGCCGCAGCATGTAAAATTGCATGTCCTCATATAGAAATAGGGAGTTTTGTTCTCATAATCATTGGTCTAGCAATCAGTTGTAGACGTTTAATGAATGATTCAGCTAATCCATTTTGTGTATGAACATGATCAACAGGATGTTCAACAATAATTCCCATTGACATACAATAGTCATTGAAAGTTTGAGAAGTAAATTCTCCAGCATTATCAAGTCTTATTTTCTTGATTGTATAATCGAAAAATTGATTTCGCAATTTTATTATTTGAGCCATTAATCTTGCAAATGCCACATTTCGAGTTGACAATAAGCATACATGTGACCATCTGCTAGAGGCATCAATAAATACCATAAAATATCAAAATGGTCCACATGGCGGATGAATTGACCCACAAATATCACCCTGAATACGTTCAAGAAATATGGGTGATTTTGTTTGGATTTTAGCTGGCGATGATCTTATAATAAGTTTTCCAAGAGAACATGATTTACATTCAAACTTATTATTCTGAACGATCTTCTGGTCATTCAATGGATGACCATGTGTATTTTTAATAATTCTTCGCATCATTATTGAACCAGGATGTCTCAATCGATCATGTCAATTGTTAATATTGAAGAACTATTAACCACCATATTTGATTCGATTGGTCTTATATGTGTATAATGCAATCCAGTAGGGAGCATTGATAATTTCTCAACCACATATTTTTTTCCTGATTTATATGTGGTAAGACACATATATTTCTGATTTCCATCAATTATCGTCTCAGTATCATACCCATGAGAATATATGTCATTAAAACTCAACAAATTTCTTTTTGATTCTGGTGAATATAAAACATCATTTATCATAAATTTTGAACCATTAGGTAACAAAAAATGTGCTTTTCCACAACCTTCAATCAAGTCTACAAGACCTGATATTGTATTCACCATTGTTTTTGTTGGTTTTAATTTCAAGAAATATCTTTTATCTCGGAGAATAGTGTGCGTTGTTCCATTATCGGGTATGCAAACTTTCATGAGATTATTTTCTTGTTTAGCCTTGCTCATACCGTTTTCCATTTTGAACTTCAAAAAAAATTATGCAATAAAGAAAATCAATGATAATATATATATGCAAAATATAACATGTTTCATAAGAATGCATGAAAAATATAGTATGTTACATTCCAGTCCCACCAATATATTAATCAATGTTCTCGAAATCATTTGAAAAATCGACAGCATTGAAATAAGTTGAACCACTTAAATGGTTACTGTTTTCAACAAATTGGTCTTTTTTTTCCCTTTATCGATACATTAAAGAGCTTATATAAGTGCTCAGGGATACGTGACCAATGTTTTGGAGTGCCACATTTATAACAAACACTCTCATATCTTTTTGAGTGATTTTTATTTTCACTCATATTTTCATGCTGCCTTTTTGGGTGGTTCGTGACTTTCTTTTGAGATTAGTTATTGAAGTAACTATCTCGATTATTTTTATATCCACGGCCATGACCACGACCGCGATCATTTCTACGCCCACATTCATGACCACATCCTCGACCTCGACCAAAATATAGTTTATGCCTTTGATTTTGGTTTTCATTTTTACTTACGACATTTGGCAAAGTTTAAATTCGTTGCTTCTGGAAATGCCGTAGATACATTGGATCGGGATTGATGATTTCTCATTAACAATTCTTTGTTTTTTTCTAGTGATATCGAGAGCAACGAATTTAAACTTTGCCAAATTTGACATGGTGGTACTAGAAAAATAACAATGCATTTTATTAGTTAATTTCCATTAATATGACAATACAAAATAATGGATAAACGATGAGTACAAGTATGTTTAAAAATATATGAAAAGTGTGCGGTGGATAATCGCAGTGAGTACAAAACTCGTGAGCATGATGATCATAATCGTTATGAAAAATAGCCTTATAAATGTCATCATCTTCATCTTCGAAAAAACCAAGGAGAAAATATTTTGAGAGAAATAGTGAATTTTGGTGTGATTGAAAATGAGTTTAAGTGAACATATTTATAGGCAAAAAACTAGCCGTTTTGTTACCGTTTGTGACCGTTGGATGTAAGAAAAAATCGAGTATGTGTTGAATAAAAATTCGTGATAATCATGTGATGCATATAATGATAATGATAATCATAATTAAATAATTATGTATATCATATCATATTATTATAAATTCGGTGTCATAGACATTCTTTTATATAATATATTATATGATATTATACTAATATGATTAGTATATAATACACAATAATATATATCATATCACGTTATTATAAGATCAGTGTCATAGACAATATTTTATATAATAACATGAAATTATATATTAATATAGTTAGTATATATATATAATAAATATATATCATATCACGTTATTATAAGGTCAGTGTCATATACAGCCTTTTATATAATAACATGAAATTATATATTAATACAGTTAGTATATATACATAATAAATATATATTATATCACGTTATTATAAGGTCAGTGTCATAGACAGCCTTTTATATAATAACATGAAATTATATATTAATACAGTTGGTATATATATATATATAATATTTATATATATATAATTAATATATATAATATCACATTATTATAATTATATATATAATATATATATATAATTAATATATATAATATCACATTATTATAATGTCGGTGTCATAGACAACCTTTTATATAATAACATGAAATTATATATTCATATATATACATAAAAAATATATAAACAATAAAATAAATATACTTATATACTTGTTGAATATTTTTGTCTTCTCTTTGTGTTTTGGAGCGTCGGAAATTATAGAGAACATTCGAGTGATCGTGCTGATAACGTGTTGTGAAAAATAAAAATTTATGGTAAAAAGTAAAAACTCAAAAACTCAAAATATATCAAGCTCTACGCTTTATAATATTTTTCTCTCAACTCAATTGTGATTTTCATCACAAATGAAGACCTATTTATAGATCCACATTTGAGATTAGTCCAAAAATTAATATATCATAATCTACATCATCACACACTAATTTTCAACATTTTACAACTCAATATTCAACATTCAACTTTAAATAATAATAATAATAACAAATTTTCAACAATACCAATTATTCTTAATTTTTGTTTTATAGTTTGAGAAGGAGACACCGGAACTCTTGGAAGCACTTATAAAACTTTAAGATTAATAAACTTAATTTTAAAAAAGAAACAAAGGAATAATATTTTATTAAATTATAGTTTTGTTTGAAATTTTAAAAAATCATTAATTTATAATGTTTATGAGTTAATGAGATCCTATCATATATGTGTTTCAAAAAAAAATCATATCATATAGGTAATACTCAAATAATTCATTTAAGGGTCCATATATCAACATATATACATAATTAATAGAGTAACACTCTTGTGCAACGGTCTCATTCGTGAGACGGGTCAACCCTATCCATATTTATAATAATAAGTAATACTTTTGACATAAAATGTAATACTTTTTAATGGATAACCCATATAAGAGACCCGTCACACGAATATGACCCGTGCAACGGTTGCATACAAGTGTTTGCCATTAATATTATATGATTGACATGATAAATCATGGATTGTTAGATCTCCTATTAGGATAATACTCTTAAGATACGTTGAACTAAAACTTTTATGAGATAAAAATTTTCCGGAAATTTATTATATAATAACAAGTTGATTAGATACGTCCTCAAATATATTCTTTTAATATCTGATTGAGAAAGCGATTGACTTGCCAGCACATAATGAGTTAATCAACCAAAGTTGAAGGCGATAATAATAATCTCACTCGGAAATTGTAGACAATACCACAAAAACTCGAGAAAGATTGGATTAATTTAATGAGATAAATATTTTTCTCTACTTGACCAATTAAAAATAATTTTTTTATCAAAATATTACTTCTAATTTTATATGTGGATCAAATTGACTTGTTTATGCATGAAATGATCATCTCACAAAATACATGCTTATTCATACTCATTCGACGACATGGTTATATGGTAGACCCGACTCATCCTGAAATAATTTCCATTTTCACCAATTTTATATATAAATAAATATATATAGATATATATATATATGTATATAGTGCATTTTTTATTTTTTATTTTATTTTTTGCCTTTTGGGGATAAATTACTTTACATGCGATGTCGTGATCGAGCTTGCTAATTGTCGATTGTTTAATTACCTTTACATATTTTATTTTTACTTTCTAGAAAAATTACTTTTATATATTTGAAGGCAAAAGGAAAGTTCCAAAATTTCAAAGCTGCTTTGCAAAGACCATTTCAGTCAATTTCGTTCTAGAACCTGATATAAAAACCAATTTATTATATGATAGTTCTCATGTATGACAAATCGAGCAGATTAATGTACATAAAAATATCGAACAGATTAATATGCATAAACAATAATTTTTTTGAAATAAAAGATAATATATTTCAATTGTCGAGTCAAGCAGGATAGTCGCCTCTCAAAATAACCCGTGAGACATTTCATTAGAGTTTTTTTTTGCATATTCTATAGGTAAATTACGAAATTATATGATATTAGCCCGTGAATGATGTTTAAGTTCGTGAAGTACGTTTACTTGGAACCATTGTTGAGTTTCAATTCTCTATCAAAGTTTTTTTTTGGACTAGCTTATCGTACTTGTGATAGGTGCAAGTTTCATCTTACCAAAAAATATATATATTTATACGTTATTATGATTATCACAACAATATAATAATAACGCGTATTGTGCAACGAGATGGAGTGTGTACTCAGTAAATTGAACTATTTTAGCCATTTATTTTAAGTGTATTATGAAAAAGATCAACACGATCTATATATATATAATGAAAAGTAACATATCTATTACAATCTATTTATTTTGAGCTTCTCTAACTCATACGGCAACATGGTACACGCGCTATTAATTGTTGTGTGGACAAACAAAAATTTAAATTAATTTGCTCATAGTCTTTGTCAACTCCTATGAATATTATATTGGCCTTGGCAAGTTTTGTTTATTTTGACCCTGATATTTTGTGGGCTGAGTCTGAAAAATGGGCCAAATCCATTCTTTGACTTTCCAACGAGAAAGCTTTACTGTTTGCAGATGACCAGCCCAAAAAAGTATCGTTTTGGAAAATCAAAATGGAAAGAGTATTCATTTGCGTAGTTTGTATAAATTAAGGGAAAATTGCGTTTTTGGTTTTGTATGTTTGTCACTTTGCGATTTTAGTCCTTTATATTTTTAGATTTATGTTTGAGTCCGCTATCTTTATTTTTTTGGAAATTTTAGTCATTTTTCCTACGTGGCGCTGAAGTGGCACCAATTCAGTGCTGATGTGGAGCTGACGTGTACAATGTCACGTAAGAATTTTTGAATAAAAAAGATCAAAATTGCCAAAAAATCATAACATGCAACGATATCCTACTCGTTAGCAATGATAAGTGATCATCTCGTTCGGTTTTGAGATGAATTTGGTTGATGATTGTGTATACCATAAGTTCAGTGGGAGCAAGCATATTTTTTTGGTTTTATACGTTGATGATATCCTACTCGCTAGCAACGATATAGATATGTTGCATGACACCAAGAGATTTCTAGCTAAGAATTTTGAGATGAAAGATCTTGGTGATGCATCATTTGTACTGGGTATCCAGATACATCGGGATCGCTCTCGAGGTATGCTTGGATTATCACAGAAAGGCTATATCGAGAAGGTTCTCAAGCGATATGAGATGCAAGATTGTAAACCAGGTGATACCCCTGTGGCTAAAGGAGACAAAT
Organism: Henckelia pumila; assembly: GCF_033568475.1. Classification (NCBI taxonomy): domain Eukaryota; kingdom Viridiplantae; phylum Streptophyta; class Magnoliopsida; order Lamiales; family Gesneriaceae; genus Henckelia; species Henckelia pumila. The sequence goes on from NW_027331831.1 coordinate 7,733,797, forward strand.
TCAGTCTCAATCAGTGTCCCAAGAATTTGGTTGATGATTGTGTATACCATAAGTTCAGTGGGAGCAAGCATATTTTTTTTGTTTTATACGTTGATGATATCCTACTCGCTAGCAACGATATAGATATGTTGCATGACACCAAGAGATTTTTAGCTAAGAATTTTGAGATAAAAGATCTTGGTGATGCATCATTTGTACTGGGTATCCAGATACATCGGGATCGCTCTCGAGGTATGCTTGGATTATCACAGAAAGGCTATATCGAGAAGGTTCTCAAGCGATATGGGATGCAAGATTGTAAACCAGGTGATACCCCTGTGGCTAAAGGAGACAAATTCAGTCTCAATCAGTGTCCCAAGAATGATTTTGAGGAAAAGGAAATGCAGAAGATTCCCTATACATCTGCAGTGGGGAGTCTAATGTATGCTCAGGTTTGTACACGTCCAGATATTGCATACGTGACAGGGATGTTGGATCGATATTTAAGTAATCCAGGAATGGATCATTGGAAAGCAGTCAAAAGAGTTTTAAGGTACTTACAGAGAACAAAAGATTACATGCTCATGTATCGGAGGTTGGATCAGCTTGAGATCATTGGGTATACTGACTCCGATTTTGCTGGATGCCAAGATAGTATGAAATCTACTTCAGGCTACATCTATCTCCTTGCTGGAGGTGCCATTTCTTGGAAGAGTGCTAAATAGTCTCTTATAGCCTCTTCCACTATGGCAGCAGAGTTTGTAGCATGTTACGAGGCATCAAATCATGGAATATGGCTGCGAAATTTTGTCACGGGACTGCGCATTGTTGATGGTATTGACAGACCACTGAAGTTACATTGTGACAATAAGTCGGCAGTTTTATATTCCAATAAAAACAGGAGCTCGACGAAGTCGAAGCATATTGACATCAAGTTCCTGGTTGTTAAAGAAAGAATTCAGAGTGGACAGTTGTCTATTGAGCATATTGGTACAAACTCCATGGTTGCGGATCCACTTACAAAGGGACTACCACCCAAATTGTTTCATGAGCATACAGCTCGTATGGGTGTTGTGTCAATTGAGGATTGAGGATATTCAGTTTTAGTGGGAGTTTGTAATTTTTAATGCTTTTCTGTTATAGACATTTTAAGTTATTTGGATATTTTATGCATAAATAAAGTTTCAGTTTATTCACACTCTGATTATGGCTAAAGTTTGATCTCAATAAGGTTTAGGGAGGACTAGTTGGAAATAGACATGTTATGATCACATTGCATGAAATTTCTATGCTGCACATCCATGTCATAATCCATGTCATTCAATTGGTTTGGCATATGTGACCATTGATGGGTCTAGTTACCATAAATGTAACGAAGGCTGCTTTGATCCTATGTTGACATGATTGATGGACCGGATTTAGCGTAGATACATTCAGGACTGACAGCGGTTTTGAGCTCATAAGGTTATTTTCACAAAACATAATTATATGGTTATACACATATAGCCCAAGTGGGAGATTGTTAGATCAATTTAATTAAATGGGCTTATATGTGAATAATTATGTATTGTGGGCTGTCAGTTAAGTTGAGTCCAAAATAAAATGATCAATTAAAGTTTTAAGTTATTGGACTTTAATGTATCTAATACGACATGTGCCTTTGATGTGTAGAGACTAAAAATATAATTTTTGATTTTGTGATGGGCTGAATCAGAAATAATAGAAATAATTAACAGAATTATCTATATAACGTGGTTATGGTCCCCAGATTACGCGTATCACGTTTCACTATCTCTAATCCCCATTATTAGAATAGAACCAGAGAGAAAACAGAGGGCTCTCAGGAAGAACGCGTAGATCTGGAAGATCAACCAGCCGTTCTCTAAAGATTTCTACAGATTTAAGACCATGGCTTCAGGTATGCTTCCGCTTTAAGTTTTTCAGATTAATCTTAATGATTTGCATGACGATTCTGGCTATAATTTTATGGATTTAATATTTTCAACATGCAAGACTAAAACTGAAATGTGAATACATAGAGGACCAAAATCGCAAAGTGGCAAACATGCAAGACTAAATTTGTAATTTTCCCTATAAATTAATTTTGTTAAAATTTCTGTTCACCCTTATTCATCCAGGCAATAATATTTTTTAAATACACATAAATATTCACCATTTGAAATTTATAATCTAATATCATGAATTCATGTAAAGTTAAAATCATAACGTATATATCTATTCTATATTTTGAATTTTAAATATTGTTCTTTTAATTTTACTTATTTTTGTGTGTTTTATTTATTTTGTGTATTTCTATGAGTGATGAATTTTTCGACTTGAAGATAATAGATGGAAATATATAAAAATGAATGGTACCAATAAGTCGGCAAGTCTATGCTCACACCGAGTCAATAGGAAAATAAAAATGTTACATTGGAAATTATACTGGGTATGTTGTATTTCATTTATCCGGAAAAATAAGGATCGTTACTACATATTTTTTTTTAAAAAAAAAATCGTTACTACACACTCGTTGTTAATGAAAGAAAATGTTACTTGTAGCCCCTAAGGGGTGTCCAAGTTGGTGGAGTAGGTGAACTCTTGGCCAGAGGTCAAGAGTTCGATTCCTCCTACCAACACCTTCTTGGACTAACCTGTCACACAGGGCTTGCCTAGTATGGTTTACCTGACTAACGTAGTTTGCATGCTATTGCGTTAGTCCGGGAGTTTACCTAGTGCGCACCGAAAGTAGCGGCTGCGAGTTCCCACGTCACAAAAAAAGAAAATGTTACTTGTATTGAGTTGTACATGAAGTGTAATACTTTAGGTTACGCATTCACTTTGTTGTTACAAAATTATCCATGCGCTTTATTTGGAAAAAAAAAATCTTTCAAAGTGCATGTAAGATAATTATGTAATTTCAGATCCGACAAATATGTAATTTTATGTGTACGTGATGAAATAAAGGTTTTTTTTCTATATGTTGTACAAGTAATTATCCTTTGTCTATAGTATGGCAAAACAAAGAAAATTATAATCATATGAGTTGAATCGAGATAGTATGAAAAATAACTTATTCATATTCAAAATTATTGAATTTGAGCCAATAAATTGATATTGTTAATAATTTAACATTCAATAAATGAATCATATCCACAAGTAAAAAATATTTCAATCTAATATAATAACATAAGGTACTGTTTGGTACAAGTACAATTAGTATTTGTACAACTTATCCTATCCAATCTCACGTTCTTCTCGTCATATTATTTATCTATATATTAATTATTTATTTACATCAATCAAATCATTAATAATTTATCTTACATCAATCAAATCATTGTATTTAAATTACTATATTATCCTTATAAATAATATTATTCATATTTTATTTATTCTTAAAAGAACAAAATGGTAATTTATATTTTTAATATAAAATTCAATCAATCAAATCAAATAAAGTATAATCTATCAATCAAATCAAATACTAAATTAACTATCATTTTTTATTTATTTTATATTACATTATATTACTTATCCAAGCATTATTTATCCTATCCTCGAACCAAACGGTACCTTATTTTTTATTGTATTTAAATTTCACAAGTAAAAAAATCACAGAGTTACTAAAAATGCAATTAAATCAAGTGCAAATATTAGGTCATTGGAATCACGTAAATCAAGATAATGAGTGACATTTTTTCATTGTTGATTTTTTTTTCATGATCTGCAAATATAATGTTAAATACGGATCATTTTAACATACCTTTACAGACATTATCCTCATGATAGATCTAAGGATGATAATTTATCAATACATGCGGGATCCACTAAAAATAATGAACCACACATTTATTAATAAATATCAACCGTTAGATACATGTCAAGACAGTATTTGTATAGGTAGGATCTCACTTACAAACTATTCGAATTCCCCTAAAGGTCAATACGATAAATGAAAAACTAAAATAGTGATTACACTTGTTTCAGCCGTCTAAAAACAATATCATCGCTCTATTAGAATATAAATTTATTTTATCATATTTTCATCAATATATTATTATTTTTGTATAATTTGAGTTAATAATCTTTTATCATAATATAATTGTAAATAAATATTATGTATTTAAAATTCATAAATAAATAATCATGAAATTAAAATTATGTACTTGATTGATTTTTAACAATAGTAGTTGGACTTAAAAAGAAATATAGGTTAAGGGTGAGCCTGACTTTTTAATTTGATCATAAACCAATTAAGCTATTTACAAATAATAGTTCATGCACAAATTTATCAATAATTAATATATCAAAATAAATTTTACTCATTATTTCTGAAAAATTATGCATTGAGAACAATTCCTTAAAATAATATTTTTATGAAATTTTTATAAAAATTTTATTCGAACACACATATTTTTTCACAAATAAAACATTGAAAATGTTTTAAAATTAAAAATATATATTTGCCTCCGAAAGTGCAAAAGACTTTAATATCATTACGAGCCTTTGTGATGATTCAGTCTATCTTCAGAATCTCCAAGCTAAGGAACCATATACAAGTTGCAGAGCATTCACGGGTTCATAAAATTAGTGTACGCAGTTTCAATTGAATATTATATACTATATATTATAGTAATTAATGGTGAAATATATTGCCAGTAACTCACACACAAGCTGCCATTCAATTCTCGCATATATTGGTCCCGACCCATTCAGCATTTATGTATATATGATCGAAATGTCCCATGCACTCCCACTAGGTGCATTGCCAGCCGTCAGATGCAAATTACGTACCAATTAGTCCCTTTCACACAAAATTTTATCAAGGAATATTTTATTTTTGAAACAAATTGGAAAAAATATTATATATGCTTTTTACTTAAAATCACATATATGTATATGTGTTTGTATGTATATTGATTTAATGATTTCATGCAAGAATTTCGTGACATGTATGTTTGGCATGGACCACACACTCCTTGAGCGGCAAAACTTAGAAATTGTTCATCATTTTCGAGGAAGCTAGAGAACTAAAGTCAAGATTTTCTTTCTTCCTTTGCATAAATTAAATTAAGTTTGATGATGGAAAAGGATCGGATAGTAAATAATTAGCCAGAGACATAATTATTATAATTAGGGTAAACTTTCGAAACAATATTATAATTAATTAATTACTAGGACTAGGCCATGTAATCATCTCAAACGGTATTGTGGAAAATACAAATATATATTGGGTTACTAATTAATATTTTTGGCTTTTAAAATAATTTCAACTTCTCCGTCCAAAAGAACCATGCCTCCTTCATTTCCACTGACACAAAACTTTATTTATTTATTTATTTATTCTTGAACTAATTATTTTATTTAAAACAGATTAAATTATTAAAAAACAAAATATAATTGTTCACTCTAAAACTTTGGTCAAACGTGGTGTTTTTGACTCGACAATTAATCTCATTGCCTTGATCTCGAGGAGTCCAAAATGGCTTTTTATTGAATTCATTTTCAAAATGGTCGTCTGCTAAGAAACAAAAGCATGCGTGTCCCTCGTTTCTCAACACCAATAACAAATGTACGTACGTACTTTTACGAAGATATAATAATATTAATTCAGGTGTATATTTTTTTTGACGTATAAAATAAAATAATTTTGTCATGTAAGAACGAACATATGCTATACGTTTTGCTAATTAATTGCTTGTGGCATTGTTGGTCTCCCCAGTCCTCATCCATATGCCTATATATACGCTGGAATTTGTTACATAAAAAAAAGTCGCTTTTGTTTTCAGAGCATTTTGACGTTCTAACGGAGAAGTGAACAATTGACCGCCTAACTAAAATAGTATTATATTATATACTTCCTTCGTCTCAATTATATAATTCACGTTTTTTTTTATTTGTTTCAAATATATAGTCATATACCATATTTAATAATATTTTTTTACACTCCTTTACTAATATACCCCTATTAACTACACCTTTGAAAATTGTGCAATCATTTTTTAATACATTAAATAGGAATAAAATATGAAGTTGATATAAAATTTACTTTACCAATAAGTTTTTCTTAATCTGTGTGAGACGGAGGGAGTATTATATTATATAGACTCAAATTGCTAGATAATTACTAGTAGGTCTCCGTTGGTTTAGTCATCCAAAAAAAGGATAATGCTATGTGTACATAGAGTTGTACATAGAGAGTTACACGTCCTATAAATTAGAAAAGTATATCAAATTTTTTTTTAAAATATCTTTATTTTCAATAGTTTGTCTTGCTCAAAAAAACTTTTAACGAAAATATTATTATTTTTTATTTTATTATTTATTGTGCAGTTTTAGGGGGTGTCAAAATTGAACCCGACCCGAGCTGACCAGAAAATTATCGGATTAAGGTTTTGAGGTTTTGGGATTCGGGTTGACCTAAAATATTTGATTTTTTTTATTTTTAACAAAATAATTAAATACACATAATAATAATAATCAATATATTTTAATTTAAATACATAATAACAAAATCTCACTTATATAGTTTTATATAATTTAAATTGAAAGTTTAATTGTACGAAATTTAAAATATACTTACTACACAAAATAAAATTTATTTTTAAAAATCAATGTTTTAAAAATAATTATTACATGTGGAAAATCTATGATAAAATATACAATAAATTTTTTTCAAAAATATAATATATAAAAATATAGTAAATATTTCTTAATTAATCTATAGTAAGTACAAAAACTTTTTAAAAATTTCTCAAACCAAACCCGAATAAATCAATAGCGACCGACCCGAACTCGACTAACTCGATCAACCCAAACCTACATGATTTGAGTTTGATTTTGTTTTTTTTAACAAAATATTAACTATTACACATAATAATAATAATAAATATATTTTAATTTAAATACATAATAATAAAATCTCGTTTATATATGATTTAAATTTAAAAGTTAATTAAAAATTATAAAATATATTTATTAAAAAAAATAAACAATTATTATTTTTGTTGAACTTAGTAAAAAATTATATATATTTTCATAATTACTTTTTAAAATTTTATAAAATAATTATTTTTGTTAAACTCGGTAAATTAATTCTAAAAGTAAGTAATAGAATAAAAATAATAATATTTTAGAGAAATGTTTTTAGAGTAAAACAAAAAATTATAGGTCGAAGAAAAAAAAAATTTAAGATATTTTCCTAATTTAATTGACGTGTAACCCTCTATGTACAATTCTATATACACATAGCATTGTCCCCAAAAAAATTATACAGAATTGCACTACAATCATCATCATAGTATAAAATTTAAAACCCACCAACCCTACATATATCCTTGGTCCCTAAGCAATGCTTTTAGTTAACCCTTTATGTAAAGTGTCACTTTAATAATTATTGCATCATACTCGACTGATGAAGAAGTGGGAACCAAAAAAGGCCTACATTTCCATATATTCAGATGCACCGAAATAAACAAATGACACCCAATAAAGAGAAAGGAACCATAAAATATACGTACGTTGGAATACGAATTTTGACCATTTTCTTTATGTTTCTTGTTTCAATTTCAAAAAAATACGGTAAAGTTTCCAAGTAACCATTGGTTTTCACTTTTCCCTCACACATTTGGACTCCAGAGACTCCACAAACGTGAGTTGAATATACCCATGACGTCCGGCAGCACCTTCCTCGCCAAGCCCTTGTGGCTGTGCACGGCCACCGCAGGAGCCGCCGCCACGTCACCACCCATCTCCGCCTCGTCTACCCCTCCTCCCACTTCGTCAACCTCAGCCGTCACCCCACTCGCCGGCGGGTCAAGAACAAGAATTTCTTGATTTTCCGGCAGCAAAACGACCGCCGGGATTTCAAGAACTCCACCGACGACGCTCGTTCTCTCGCTTTTCCGGCGGCCCGTTTTCTCCTTTCTCTTGCTCTTTCCGTTTCCACCGTTCATCGGCACCTCGCCATTGTTCAGATGATCCTCGAACTCCTCAATCGCCTGGTGAATCAGCTCACGGTTAGGTGAAGAATCCCACCTGAACCAAAAACTCGTGTAACAATAAAAGCACTCACAATCGAACAAAGCGGGCGATTTATGCCCGTGCCGAGTGACAAAAGACTGCTTTTTGGAACTCGTTTTCTTCTCCTCGTCGTGAATAAATGAAGGGTTGTTGGTGGATTTAAGAGATCTTGTAATCATGTATGCAAGAACTTCACGGTCATCGAGAGAGAGAACTGACACCAGAGTAAAAATGGCGGCCGGTAAAAGTCTCAGCACGGGAAAATCATATTTGTTTGGAATATGAGACGAAGAAGAAGACGAGGAAATAAAGGGGTGAACTTTGCCTTTGTTTCTCACCTTCATGCTTTGTTTTGAAGAGAAGATGAAAAAGGAAAATGTGAGATTTGTGAAGGAATTGCAGCTTTGATAATGGGGAGTGTAGAGGAATTTTTAGGGTTTTCTTATATATAAATTTATATTATATTATTTTATTTTATAGTAATAAATGTGAGAGGGAACGGTAATTATCTGGACGGGGGATTGGTCACAACTTGCAAATATATTAGTTGCCCTGTCCAAAGTCGGTCCAATTCCAGTATAAAAGTAATTATCACATATATTCTCAAAAAAAGTAATTATCACATTAAAAAGTAATAATATTTTGTAATCACAATTTTTTTTTAAAATTTATGGAAAATGTTAAAGTTTTAATTAAACTACCTCAATTAATTAGTAAATATAGGCATCTAAAAACCTTGAGACTTGAGTATAAATAAATATATGATTAAATTTAAAAATATAGATAAATATATGATTGGAATATTTAAAAGAAATGTTATCTTTGGAAAATAAATAATTTTTTAACAATAAAGTTATTTTTTTGAGCAAATCAACAAATTTATTAACAAGATTATGATTGTAAAATAAGACTTCATCAAATTAATTAAAATTTAGTTACGATAGAGTCCCACCAAATAAGTAAGTTGAGTTGATAATTTCTCAACCTGTTTTGATCTAATCTCGAACTTCGGAATCAACTGGTGGGTTGTGACAACTTGCAGGCCAAGCCGCTCCAACCAACCTAAATAATAAAAGTATCTAGGCAGTTTGGGCTCCCATAAAAAATGTAGGTTGGTTCGAAATGATAGACTGCTGGTCTACTTGTGCTGCTAACTTTTGAGTCTTGACAGCTTTACTTGTGGTTTACATCTCGGTCTTTAATTGATAAGTTTGGGCTCCTGTAACTTTCATACTAGTGGGCCTATCTCCGTACATAATTCACTAACGGTCTCTGAAAGCCCAACCGTGAAATGATCCACCGACAGAATGCCCTCAATCCACGAGTATTAGGCAAGGACCACGAAACCATCCGGCCGCCGCCCCCGTATGTCTATATAACATAAAAAAACTCTCTCATTTATTTAAATTATATACGTCAAGAAATTAGATTTAAATCTAACTCAACCACAAAAGTTAGCTACGAGAAAAAATCTTGTCCTTTTCTATATAAGTAACTCTCACTCCTAGAATTTGAATTTTTTTTCCGGAGTTCAAACATTATACAACATACATCCTCTCAATCACAACTGTTTCACTTTCAACTTTATCATAATTATACGCTTACGTCGTTGGTAGCTAAAATATGATAATCTTGTGCAACATTCATCCATTGTTGGATCAATTGAACTTTGTTGTATTCAGGTCTAGTGAACTGTTGATTATAAATTTAATCCCAAATAAGCTGGAAAATTATTTACAACATAAGGGTTGACAGGAAATTTCCACGCACGATTGAAATTTTACAGAGTTAGCTTTGCTTGGCGCAGTATGAAAACCTAACCTATATATACTACATGAGATAAAATAAAATGCATTAATTACTATTAAATGATCGATGTGTGTGTATGTAGAATTCTAATGAATATACATATTTTTTACCCTAATATTTGTATAACATGAATATATATCTCAACGAATATAGGTGGGTGAAATAAATATGAACGATAGATTTGAAAATTTAAGAAGTCATCAACAACAACAACAAATATTATTATTATTATTATTATTATTATTATTATTATTATTATTATTATTATTATTATTATTATTATTATTATTATTATATTGTTTTTTTTTGTTTTTTTTTTGTTTTGTTTTTTTGGTCGTGGGGAGCTTGTGTTATATAGTAACAACTCAAATTTTAATTAGTATTGGGCAAAACTTTGATGGGAGTCCTTCATGGAACCTTCATTTGTGCTTTTGGAATTTCAGCCTTCTTTTTTCTGTGGGCGCCTCATGCATAAGTGATATTCCTTTTTTCTTTTTCTTTTTCATTTTTTTAAAAAAAAAACTAAAACTACTTTGTATAATCGACTTTTGTTCAACATACTTGATTTTTTTAAGGGTTATTGGATTCAGTCTACAGGTCTAAACATAATTATGATTCAATACTCGTGTCAGTAAAACTTAGTAATTTACTTAACTCCCTATCTAACATTTTTTTCCGTTTCAACTATGAACTTAAAAATCCAAAAATTATAATACACATACTCAATCAAAGTTGATTGATACTTAATTTAAATCACTTTGGTAGCTGAAATGCATATATTTGCACCATATTTTCAACTATGTTTACTTTATTGACCCAAAGAAATTGTTATCATACTTAAAAGTTATAATTATAGATATCTAATTCAATTCAGTTGATACTTAAAACTGGTATAGTTGTGTTATATTTTCAACAATATGTACCTATATTTATTATGTTAGTTTTTTTTTCTTACATATCATGATGTACATAATATATATACTCAATTAAAATTTATTAATACCCGAAACTCGTAATAAAATTTTGTGACATAAATTCAATGAAACATATCTATTTGGTTCCAAAAACTGTATGCGAGGCTGAAATGATAAAAACATATGTGATAGGAGAACATAAATTAATTTTTCTGGGGCAGAGACTGAATCTTAAATTATATTTATGTCTAGTGACTGATTTTTTCAGTTACCTTTTTATTAAATGCTAGCTATAGCTATCACAGTACTAATGTTGTTTTGTTTCACAATTAATCACAATTGTAATGAAATTTTGGAAGATGTCTATACATATGTTACATAAATATAATTTTATAATTATTTTTATCGGGAAGAAAATAGCCCCATTTTCTGAGTAATTTTCATCACTCACCAAATTACGTACCAACAATTCCAATATTTTTTATAATTACCTTATAAGATTGGGGTGTAGTTGTAATATACGTACAATACTGCTCGATCGTTTTTCTTCTACGAAAAGATCACGGAAGGTGACCATAAGTCCATAATAATGGACATATATGTTAATTAAACTAAAGATACGTACGTGCCGAGAATCAGTGAATCGCTATGTTTTTAAAATGTGATGAATATCTGTATTGGTTCAACTTTATTTTGACAGTGATGCTAAAGGAAACCGTTTATATATCTCAAGGAATATTTACAATCTTTTCCAAAATTTGAAAGTCGAGTTACTAAATTATTGAAAATTATTGCTACTGCCCACAACTAAAATCAGCATTTTACGTATCTCCGCCCCGACCAAACCCATGATAAAATATTACATTTTTACGTTAAAACTATTATCTTTTCATTGTTGATATATATGCACGGGCCACCGAGTTAACCCCTTTCACTGATTAGTCAGAACATTTCACAAGAAATTTACTCTTATGTGGGTATATATATATATATATATATATATATATATATATATATATATATATATTGAACTATTGTGTCTCTCTTTGGGTTGAGCCCTTGCAAGTATTATTTGAATCAGACTCATCTCACTTATAACTTGAATATGTTAAAATATGTTGTAATATCATTTTCTTTTCTTTTTTTTTTTGGAACACACAAAAGATAGAGATACCAAGAAGTAGCCTTGAATATAGAGAGCATACTTCCCACATTGTCATTGCGGCATGCTTAATTAATTAATCACAATGCTTTATAAAAATTTAGGCCTTAGTCTGTGTCAACTTTTTTAAAAGTAGCTAGTTGAAAAGAAGCATGTGCCGAATTAATCAAACCATAATATCCCACTTTCCATGCACTCTCACTATATAAAGACCTGCCCTTTGTTGTGTGAAATGCATGAGAAAGTCTGATCATTCTCCAAAAACCAAACAAAATAATTAAACTTTTTCATCAATGGAAAATTCGATCGAAGCCATGAAAAGTTACAAGAGGGCTCAGTTTCTTTACAATCTTGTTCTCTATTCTCTCACCACTTTGATCACTTTCTTGTTTGTTTCATACCCCTTTTGGTTACCCTTCACGAATCACTTCTTCTTGGTTTCTCTTCCGGAGACTCTTTCGTCTTTCTTCGACGCCAAATGCTTCTTTGTTTTGGGAAACATCATTGTTTTCATCCTCGTCAGGGAATCAAAGGTAGCAAGTACTACTCGATCATCCAAGTTTATATCGACAGATGTTTACGATGAATATGTTGTAAGAAGCAAGAGTTTTCGCGAGGTGATTAAATCCGAAACCATTGGCGATATTGATCAAAGATTGAATATTGATCAGGAGATAAGGATTGAAAATGATAGAAACAAAGAAGAGAAGTTCATGAGGGTTTGCGAGATTACTAAGGATGAAAAGATTGTGAAAAGGATGAGAAAAGTTAATGTTGGGGGGACAAAAGTGGAGGATCTTACAAAAATTCCCAAGGAGGAGCTAAACAAAAGAGTGGAGGCTTTTATTGAAAGAGTTAACAGACAAAGGTCGCTCGAAAACTACTAGAATTAATTAAATACATATATATGCACATGATATATATATGTTCGGATTAATTTACTTTGCCAACACTAAATTCATAACAGATAAAACAGTTTTGGTCCACTGATATATATTATTATTCATGCGTTTAGAATTTACATCAGTTGATGATCCACATCCGATTCGATTTTTTTTTTTTAGAATGAACCAAATCCTTCATTATAACACATTCAACACATTCAACAAGTCTAATGATACAATATCCTTCGAGTGATGCTACATGTACACGAAAGGTTACACGTTGGGTTATGTTACACTTGACATTGTCCTTGATGTATTTTGGAAAAAAAAATTCAAATAAAATGGAGGGATAATTTTGTAATTTTATGTAGAATGTGTAACCTTCTATGTACATGTAGTATTTCCCATATCCTGAAACCAAGAAGGGAAACCACAATTAATCCATTCCAAGTTGGATTTCGAATAAAGATCTTCACGAGCCAATCGATGTCGTTCTATTAGCTGAATTTTTCATATTTTGAATTGATATAATTCCCAAAATAATTGTTGAGTGAATTCACATGAACAAGTGTATATAAGTTGAATAGAATCAGATCTTGAAAGCAAAAATACATCATTTTATTTGTTTCTTTTTCATTTGTATTGCTTTTACTGTTTTACATATATATTATCAATCATTTCATATAAAAAATAAATATCGTTAAGGGCAAAATATAGTATAAATATAATGACAACATAAAATAACCATTAAAAATTTGTGTGGGGTCATTGGCTATTTGAGCACAGGCGCACTGCTAATTAATTAATAGGGTACTTTCCTTAGCACAGAAGCATATTAGCATTTAGTACACCGAACACGATCTTTTTTTTAAAGAAGAAAAAATAAAATCCTGAATAGTATTTTTTTTTTTTAATTTTTATAAACACACATTCGTAGATTACAATCAGCCCGTACTTATATGAGTCGGGTGAGTTCACCACCTAAGATCAAGTCTAAAAGAAGATTTTAAGGGGGGAAAAAACAGTCGCAGGTCCCTATATATGTATATGTTTTCTCCTCTCAACTCTTAAATCTCACTTTTGTCCTCTATCACTACAATAAAAATGCTAATAAGTGATTTAAAAATCGGTATCTAACCGAAAATTGAGACTGATATTCACTAAAATTTGATAGTCAGAATCCGATTCAAGCCCAAAGCTTCAAACCTGGAAACGAACCTGAAATCAAGCAAATGATATTGTTAATCCATAATTTTAGTACAAAATATTTTAGGATTGAATTAATTGTTAATTTTATTCCTATTATGATATTTTTTAATATGAAAAACATAAGTATAATTTTTTTGTGATATATATATATATATATTATTTGAACATAAAGTAATAGATTGTAAATTGTGATTATATTGTTTTGTTCTAAATATTATTCATACACAGTTGAAAATTAATTTTAATGATTTATTTTTATTTTTATTTTTTGCACATTGAAATTTTAAAAATTAAAAAATATATGGAAACAATTAAAAAATCATACATGAACAATAATAAATGATATACATATTTACAAACTCATTAGCCATATATAAATTATTATAAAGAATATAATTTTTCAAAATTAATCAAGTAAACATAAATTATGTAAATCGTTAAAACTTATCATCGTATATTTCGGATAATATACATAATTCAAAACTTATCAATAATATATAAATTATTAAAAATAATAATATAACATAAAATGCGGTCCAAATAGGTTAGTTCGTTTCGACCCGCTTCCGAATGGGCAGTCAAATGCACAACCCAAACCGCATTTTTTTTAGTGATATGATTGATTGATCCGACGAGCCAAACCCAAATTGACAACTCTACGTACTTGCCAGAAAACCAAATTGTCATAATAAAACTTGTGACACCTATTTGAGGGGGAAAAAAAATTTCCCCAAAAACAAAAAATAATAGCTATTTAAATAAACATTTAATTCAAATTAATATAGCAGGCAACACATAATACAAGACATTATTAGTTGATGTAATGAATTTGAATACTTCAGCGGGTGGTTGTAGTACTACTACTAATTGGAGTTGTCTAGTGCAATATTATAATTTGACTTTCTTTAAAATATATTATTGTGCTGCTAAATCAAATAGGTAAAAGCAGGGTTGGTCTTTGTGAACCTGAAAGTGATATACAGATTTGTCTCTGGTGACGGTAGCTAGAGCCGTCAATTTGGGTTAGGTTCGTCGAGTCGGCCCGGTCCATCACACAATTTAAGTGGGTTGGGTTGACATTTTTTCAACCCAATAAAAGGTGGGCCTAGATGAGCCAACCCGCCAAGGCCCGCGACCCGCGCGGGTTGGCCCGTCGCGGGCTTGGAGGATTAATAATTTATTTTTATTTTTATTATGATATATGTATTTTTTAATAAAAGTTATGAATTTTTTTTTATTAATTACTTTATATAAAATTTACACACGTGAAATCAATAATTTAAATTTTTATTAATATATTTCTATTAATATTTATTTATGAAATGATATTTATAATTAATTATAATTTTATTTATTTATTTTTATTTGTCATTAGCCAACCCGCGGGCCGGCCCGCCTAACCCGCAACCCATCTTAGGTTGGGTTGAGTTAAGGATTTTCGGCCCGCCATCGACCCGCCAAAAAGTGGGTTTTTGGCCCGTTTGACAGCTCTACAATAATGACGATAAAAACTTGTATACGAGAACCTGAAGTGATATACTGATTTGTCTATGGTGACGATAAAAACTTGTATACGAGTCCTCTAACTATATTTATATATTTTTTTCATTATAATTTCAAATACACTATCCAACAATCTAGTCATTTCTAATCTCCAGAATTGTAATTTTCTTGTAAATTCAAATTCTTCATTCTAAATGCAACATTAATTCATTTTTTCAAATAATATATCGAAAATTCTCCTCCAAAAAATTCCAGTCATTTATTTACCTTTTGATTATGCTTCCGAAATTTTCTTTTTTCATCTTAATGCTTTCTATGTCCATCTTTGTCTGAAAACTATGAATAAACTAGTTAGGGACGTCAGGATTTCTCTCGACATAACCCCTTTGATGCATAATATTTTTTTTAAAAAAAGAGAGAAAGCGACGAAAAAAACATTAAAAAAAGAAAGGATAGAAAATCCTCTCCGGACTCTGTCCGTCATGATTATGAAAAAAAAAAACCATACATAATAAACAATTTACAGTTATTTATAAATTGTTAAATAATATGCTTCATTCACATATACGATTAGGGTTGGGTACGGTACGGTATATCGTATCAAAATATGATACCGTATACCGTATCGTATCATACCGATATGAAGAATTTTATACTAGTACCATACCGAATTTTCGATATGGAGAATTTTTCTATCGAATAACGTACCGGATATAAAAAAAATTCGGTATACCGAAAAAAAACTCGGTATAACGAAAAAAACCGAAATTTTTTTCGGTATACCGTGAAAAAAATTTTAAAAAAATTAATTCGGTATACCGTAATAAAAAAATTTATATACCGTTACCGAAACCGAAAATTTCGATACGATATCCTGATTTTTCGGTATATTCGGTAAATTTTTCAGTACGATATGACAATATTTTCGGCATTTCGGTATTTTTTCCCAGCCCTACATATATACGATACGCCCATACCGACAATTATGACAAATCCATGTCCAAACTTGTATAGTGTTTATCTTATATGCCCGTATTTAATCATAATCATCTGAGATATATATATATATATATATATATATATCAGTTACGATCTGATTATTGCTCTTAAATCACGTCCTGAGTTTATGTGAAATTAGGTAGATTTCAACCCAGCATATGAGTAATATCCCAATGATAGATTTAATGTCTCTTGATTTGCCACGTCAACAATATATAATTAATTACGCCTATATGTAAAAATACGAACCGTTGGATGCATGATTTGGGTATTACCCATATGCTAAGATCTCATCTACCGTGAAAAAGATATACATCACATAATACATCAAATGATCTCCCATGATTAGGGGCGGTCCTGAGAAAAACGAGGCTCTGGGCGAAGATTGAAATATGGCTCCTTTTTCATCAATTTGAAAAGTCGAATATATATGAAAAAAATTGAATAGCATGATCAAAGTAAAAAAAAAATGTAAATCAAGAAACTGAACGTTTTACATAATTCATCAAAATTATTTATTCAACAATCAATATTATTTAAAAATCACTCTTCTAGCGTTTTTTGAAACAAAGTCATCAATTGTGTCATCGTGTGATATATCCTCCAATATGAATTTTTTGATGCACAGGGTCGCTAAATCATTTAGTATCTCTTAACTCATTGTGGTTCTCAAATAAAATTTCAATAATTTTAATTTGGTAAAACTCCTCCCAGCTGATGCTACAGTCACATGAATATTCAGTAAAATTTGATAGGCAACCACGACCGTACGTAAGAAAAACTTTCATTTTCAATGCATACTCTAAAATTTTAATGGTTGTCCGATATTTATTTGTTTCATATGCTTCCAAAGGTAGAATATCTTGCAACATTTGTAATTATAAAAGTAGATCATTAGCATCAATATCAGACACTTCATTCTTTTTCAAAGCAAATTCAGTATTGACAAAATATTTTCTTAAATATTGACAATTAAATAACAATTCAATTCATACGGTGTCGTAAGTTTATGTTTGCTTTCATTATTTATATTTATATGTATAATATAAAATAATTATTTAGACCTCATTATATACAATAATTATGATTTAAATATATATTTATAATAAAATTTTTAAATGTTTGGGGCCCCACCTTTGCGCGTGCCCTGCTCGCCCTGGACAAGGGCCGCCCCTGCTCATGATGTATGCTAGGGGATACCTTGGATATAATTTTATTCATTTCATATTAAAGTTATTTTATAATATGTTATTATTTTATCTCATATTTTGTTAAAAAAATTTAAACTATATAAAATTACGGTTTTGTTTGGACATTTATTTCAAAAATTATTTTAGTATTTTATAAGTGAAAAAAACTTAAGTATGTGTTTTAATAATATTTTTAAAAAATATTTTTGAAAAATATTTTTAAAAAAATATTCTCCAATTATAGTTTTTAAAGAATATTCGAGAGGTATTTTTATATGTTTTTATAATGAAACTATGGAAGACAAATATGAACAACATTACTTTTAAAATTTTAAAATGTTTTTATAGAATAACTGTCTAAACTAATATTTATTCTTAAAAGAACTTTTAAAATATTTTATAACAAGTTTTTCAAAAACACTTCTACAAAAATGTTTTGTGAATACATATCCAAAACGGAACATAAATGTTTCTTATACACTTAAATCAAGATGAACAAACACGCTTAAACTTGATGCTCAATGATTGAGCTCGGTACTTCTCATTCTTAATTAAAACTAGTGTATTGATGCAGACGTTGCGTGTTTGTATAATAATTTGGTAATTAATTTGATTTATATTCAAATAAGAGTAATGTTATAGTTGTAAAAATTATCAAGGGACTAAACTGCAATTTAAAATATCAAAATAAAAAAAAAACAAAAGAAAACAAAAGCGTAATATCTATATTACATTAGAGCAATTTTGGTATAAACAAATGGTGTCTAAGGAGTAAGGAGCATATTCTTTATATATACTAGTGTATTGATGTACATGTTGCGTGCTTGTATAATATTTTTGCAATTAATTTGATTTATATTCAAATAAGAGTAATATCATAGTTATAAAAATTATCGAAAAACTAAATTGCAATTTTAAATATCAAATAAAAAACAAAAGAAAATAAAAGCGCAATATCTATATCATATAAGGGTAATTTTGGTAAAAAAAAATGATATATAAATGGAAAATTATTTATATATAGGAAAGATATTATAGAAAGAAAAAAAACTAGTTTATATTTTGAATTAATAATAATCTTATTTAGTTAAATACCAAAATTCTTGTCAAACCGTCTCACAAATCAATTTCTTGATAGGGACCTCTTATCGGTCTCACAGATCCTTGAGATCATGCACGAAATCTACTCGTAATTAAAATTTTTCATCTTGTACATACTAACTAATTTCAATTAAATTGGTGAAATCTAAATGAAATTTACAATTATATCATCATCTAAACAATACAAACTTATTTATAATTTAATCAGTATTTTAAAAGGCGCCGCCTAGGTCCGCCTAGGCTAGGCTGTTGCTCACCGCCTCGCTTTTTTGCTAGGCTATGCCTCTAGGCGCTGTCCGCCTAATCTCCCGCCTAGGCGGCGCCCAAGCCGCCTAGGCTGACAAAAATTCGCCCAGGCGATTACTATTTTTTTCAAAAAAAATAATAATAAAAAACTAAAAGAGAGAGTGACGACGCGAGAAACAAACACAGAAAAAAAGAAGAAGCGCAAAAAAAAAAGTCAAGCAAAAAATTAAATCTCATATTACTTATGAAGACTTGATATCTATTAATATCTATGTAATTGTTGCTGTTGTTACTATTATTATTATTATTATTATTATTATTATTATTATTATTATTAATAAAATTTTATAAGAGTTTCGTAAAAAAATTGAAAAACATAAGACATAAAATTTATATTTTATAGTAAAACTCATGAATATTTCAAATTATTTATTATTTAGGTTTAAAAATAAAATCGCCTAGGCCCCACCTAGACGACTAGGCGCTAAGCGGTGGGTCGCCGCCTGTCTACCGCCTAGCGTTTTTTAGAACATTGAATTTAATTATTTAATTATCATATGTTGTCGACGTTGGGGATCGGGGGTATGTGTAGAGGAGGGTGAATACACACTTATAAAATATATTTTGCTTGAAAAGCTTAAGTGTAACATCCGGTATTTTAAATACGTAAATCCGCATGCATAATTAGGGTATTTAATTATTTAAATTTTAGATTTATGGGTTAAATAATTATGTGAATTATTTGTGCATGATTTAATTTATTTTTTTAAAGCATTTAACCCATAATTAGTGATTTTACGATTTTTAGTATTTTAATTGTTTTGATCGCGTAGACGGGACCGTGGACGGACGAGATGACAACTTTCTAGCCAATTTATTTCATGAGCATTTTTAGAGCCCAAAAATATTATTTTGAGTTTTATTGCCTCAAAATTTTTAGTATTTAATTTTATATAATTTTAGGAGTCCATTTTTATCCAAATTTAGCCATTTTAATGACTTTTAATTATTTTTAAAATTCCCTAAATTTGTAATTTCGGGATTTTTATATTTTTAGATTTAATTATCAGATTTTAACTTTTAATGGGAGTTTCTAAATTTTATATTTTATATTTAAAACTTTTAATTATCCTAAAACCTATTTTAATTAAAATTAAAAACCCAAAACCTAATCTACCCAAAAACCTAACCGATCACTCACGCATTCAGCCGCCTCCCTCCCCTCCATTCATCATCTTCATCGGCTTCCCACAAGAAAAAAACCCCATAGCCTCGGTTGTTCAAGCTCCAAGTTGGTCGTTCGTCGTCCCGAAAACGTTCTACGTACGTGCTCAATCGATTTCTTCGGTGCAAGGCATGATTTTTCTTCCCTATTTTCGTACCTATCAGATATTAAAGTGTGTGCAATGTGTAGGCATCGAAATTTCAAAGTTTTTCAGAGAAAAATTTGATCTAGGTTGAAGACGCACGGTTCTTTGATGTTTTCATGATTCATGTTCACGTTTTGATGCCATGGGTGCGTTCTAACTGCTGGCTAGGGTCCTTAGGGTGTCCTAGGTGTGTCTGGACTCGAATGGCTCGAATGGCTCGAGCCAAACGAGCCCAGGGAAGCAACTGCTGCAGATCGGCCGAAGGGAGTCGCAGTTTAGGGCTCTGTGGAAGGAGCTTCGGGTTCGGTGCATGGGGATGCATGGGGCCAGGGCTAGGGTCAGGTTCGGACCGCCCAGACGTGGGCTACGTCTGGGCGGCGGCGCTCCGGCCAGGGGCGGCCGGAGCAGGCCGGCAGCAGCCAAGGAGTGGCTGCTGCTCACGGCCACAGCCGAGAAGGGAAGGGGGCGTCGGGTTTAGGGTTAGGGTTTGGTTCCGGGTCGGGTATGTGGTCCGGGTCGGGTCAGTAGGGTAGTGAGTCGGGTTAAGTTGGTCCGGGTCTGGGTTCGGTGGGCCGGGCTCGAGTCTTTTTATTTTTAAAGTATTTTATGAATTAATTGGTTTTTGGACCAATTAATTAGAAATAAAATTATTTGGACTCCCAAATAATTTTATTTGGGCTTTTAAAATTTTAATTAAGTTAGTCCATTAATTTTATGGGCTTTTGAGCCCATGAAAGTTCTTGGGCCAGTCTTTGGGCTTTTGGGCCCATTGGGCCAGTTTAAGTTGTTTTTGGGCCTAGAATGTTTTATGGGCTTTAAATTATTTTAATTGGGCTTAGAATAATTTTATTGGGCTTAAGTATGTTATTGGGCCAGATTTAAGTAAATGGGCTTGAGTGTTAGGGCCAGCAGTCCAGTACAATCCATGAGAAATTTGCATGTGTCCTGATTATATATTTAATTATTTTTATGCATTGAAGTTATTTTAATATTTATATGTTAGTAAGAAATTAAATTAAATATATATGAAGGACACACATTTTATTTAAGTACATGCATTCATGAAATAATTTTATGCATAATTAAATGTTTAAGGTTGAGCAATAATAACATATTTTATGTTGGAAGTTGAAGTAGTGTGACAATTTAAGGGGGATTCGTCCCCATATGTGAACTATTGAAGGACAGTTTACTGTCAATTTAAGAGGTGATTCGTCACCGCCACGTACGTTGGTTTCCACGCTGATCAGTATTTAATGTATGATTTAAGGTTACACTACGGATACAACCATGCGATGTTAGAAATTTATCTGCTCAACAATATGTATGTATTATGTTATTTAAGTTAATTTAAGGTATGTTTATGCCATGATATTTTTTAAGCATGCTCATTCATGTATATGTTATGTATTAATATTTAATTGTTTTAAATTATTTTAAACCCTTGTTATGTTAGCATGTTGGGCCTCTAGGCTCACTACACTGGTATGGTGCAGGTGAGTTCGTAGAGGAGGATGTAGCTCCTACCGGCGGCGAGGACTTATGAGCGGACATGCAGTGACCCCGTGACCGCGATAGATGTCTGAGTCACATTGCATGTTTTAATTATGTCAGCATGTTACACTCTTTAATTATTTTTCAGTGGTTGTGGTTTTGAATATTTACAGTGCATGCAAATTTTACATCATTTTTCTATTGCAGTATTTTTAATTAAATGTTTGACTCAGATATTTATTTTATTTAAAGAATGCAATTTTATTTAAGTTATTTATTTATTTATTTATTTTAAATCTTTTTATTCTGTGCATGTATGTATGGGCATATTTTATTTAGTAGGTATATATAAAAAAAAAAATTCCGCATATTTATTTATTTAATAATTATAGAGTTAGGGTCGTTTCATTAAGAGTTGAGAGAATTTTAGTCCACTCAATCGTTTTTCTCAACTTTCTAAGTTGTGTGAGCAACTAGAAAATAAGTGTGAAAGAAGCTCACAAACTTAGGTGATATCGACCAGAAGTAATGCAGTGTTGTAAAGTAAATAACACATAGTTTATAGAAGTTCGAAGACAATATCCTTCTACGTCTTCCCTTCTTCCACACAGGAAGAAATTCACTAGAAGACTTTGGTAACTACAACGTCTTGTAATTCATCCACTCCAATATCAAAACTTAAACACTGCCCAATATGAAATTCCTAGATTTCAGAAAGATAAGATTCTAAGTTCTTATCAAACTTCTTTCGACTCTTGTGATAAAGATTAAGTTCTTCAAACTCAGATTCACAAATCCTTTGAATCGGCTTGTATTTTTCAATCAATGACTGGATTTGTGTAACCTTGAAAGATCCTTGAAAGATCAGATATGTTGTCTGTTAAGCGAGGATTGTAATGAACAAGTAATGTTTGGACGATTAAAGTGCTCAAGAAGATAGCTTAGAGATGCTTTGATAATGCTTCGATAGTTTTCTTCGAGCTTCTTCTCTTATTTATAGTTCAAGATTCCAACGTCTTTATTTCTTCAATCAATGTTTGTTGTCCTTTGTCTGGAGCAAGTGGCTTAGGATGTCCAAATCATCTTAAATCCATTGGTACTATATATGTTTCTCTCTCACTTGAAAGTAGTGCCTGACATATGATGAGTAACAACTGCAGTTAGACTCTAAGATAGGATGTCTTAGTGATCATTTAGAGTAACTTTCCATTATTCTTTGTTGTCTGCTCATAAATGCTTTAGACGGCTCGATTAAATGTTCATGACTTTTGCATTAAAGATGTCATATCAAATAGCCGTTGAGTAGAGTGAAAAACGATTGATAAGCCTTCAAGTAGTTGATACTTATCAAGATCAATGGATATATCATACGAGCGGTAGACAACTTTTGTGACTGGTAGATAGTATGTGAGCGGTGGATAGCTTTTGTGACCGGTAGATAGTATGTGAGCGGTAGAAAGCTTTTGTGATCGGTAGATATAGATCATCGTGCTTGTTCGGTTGAGACAATAATCTTTGAGTGGTCGTTGTCAAGTCTTCAAATGTAAGCGGTTGATACCTGTTATACAATAAGAAGACGGCAATTTCTATAACAATGATATATCACCAAAACATAGGATAACAGTCTGGTTTTAAAACCTTTTAAATTACTAGATATTTATTTATTTTAATCTAAAATTTTTAATATTTCATTTTTCATGTCAATATTTAAAATAACATTAAAATTAACTATTATAAAAAAACTCATCTATAAAAAAACATCATGTAAATGTACACAACGCGAACGCCAATATTTTATTAAAATTCACAAAGTAATAGCTAATATAGTGTTCCAATTTTGACACCTGAAATGCAATATCGTTGTGTGGAACCCAATGTATTTATCATGTACAAGAGACTCTAATTCGATGAATGAAAATTTTACCACGCAAATGCAGAGTATTAGCTAAATAGTTTCAATTTACTAATAATTAACACAAAAATTTTAAGAAATTTTTTTTAACCCCCTGCGATTTGGACCAATAATTTATATTATATTTCCACTTGACACAATTACCATCTGTCCTATTTAAAAAATGAAAAATAAAAAAGTATATTGTTTGTCATAACTAAGTAGAATTAGGAACAAAACAACTCTTGCTCAAGCAGCCTTTCGGAGATCTCAGGAGCCTTGCCCCTCGACAATTCCCAAGCTCTATCGAGCTGTTCCTTTTTTTTTTTTTTTTGGTTAGTTTTTTCCCAATCTAATCAGAGAATTTGTTTTAATTATAAAGGTTCGTTCTTTTTTCCCAGTCGTAGACAGATAATCTTGTATTTCCTCGAAGTTTTCGAAAAAAAAAACAGAGTTTTTGGTACTATGGCCGCATTGCCTTCATCAAATCGATGTTGTTCTTCATCTTCGGCTTATTCCAATTCTACCTCAATTGGGTCTCTTCAATATCTCAGAAACATTCCATATTCCTTGGTTTCTCCGAAAAAATGGGGTTCGAAGAGCGTTTCTGTGCAGGCCGATTGCAACAATTTTCCCAATGTGATTCTCATGCAAGATGGTTGGTTTTATGTTTCATCCTTGTTTAGTATGTATTCTTGAATCCGTTCACCTCTTTGTTGGGGATTTATTTTTTATTTTTTATTTTTGTGAACTGTGCTGAATCGTTGCGTTTGTAAGTTCTTGCTGGCTGTAGTTTTTTGATTGAATTATTGTTCTGTTAGTCTTATTGAACTAATCTTCGTTGGTTATTTGCTCCTCGTTCTGAGTAGGCGATGTGATGGTTGAGATATTTCGGTATCTATGAAATTTGAATAAGATGGAAGCTGAGAACCCAAATATATAAAAGACTATGTTTTTACAACAATTTGTGGAGAAAAAAAAACATTTCTTTTTAATTAGTGTTTGGCTGAATCTCAAACCTTGATTATATTTGTTATTTCCACAACCTACGGCCAATAATTAATAAGTTTGTTATTTAATGTTTCTTCTTGAATTTTTTCCCCGCAGTGATCTAATTTCTTGCATAATGTACTCCCATTTTGAGTTATGACGTCAGGATGACTAAAATTTTAGGTGCTTTTGCTGCTGCAATGTCTGCAATTGAAAACCAAGCACCAGTCAAGAAATTGAAAGAAGGGTTGTTCTCAGTTACTCCTCCGGAGGAACAGAAAAAGCCCATTGATCCGAATGTAGATGGCGATAAATCGACTGTCAGTATCACTGTTGTAGGAGCCTCTGGGGACCTTGCCAAAAAGAAGATATTTCCTGCTCTTTTTGCACTTTACTATGAGGATTGCCTCCCTGAGGTCATATTAACCTTATCATTACTTTGTGTGCACAAATATTTAAAATGTGTTTAAAACAAATGAGCAAGTATGAAAATTTTCTTGATTTATATAAGCTTAATGGCTGATTACTCTAGGATTGATCTGTAGTTCTATTTATTATTGGTTGCAGCATTTCAGTATCTTTGGTTATGCCCGTAGTAAGATGACGGATGCCGAATTGAGGAACATGGTCAGCAAAACTCTTACTTGCAGAATTGACAAGAGGTAATTGGTTCTGCAGCTTCTAGCCGTGATTATCATTTGACATGAACAAACATGTGCTCCTTGTTTCCGCGATGTAGGATTTGAGGGATTGAATATTCTTATGAATTTTCAGGGAAAATTGTGGTGAGAAGATGGAGCAGTTCTTGAAAAGATGTTTCTACCACTCAGGTCAATACGATTCTCAAGAAAATTTTGTGGAACTTGATCAAAAACTTCGGGAGCACGAGGTATTACAGTTAGAAAATAAATTGTAAGATATACTTGTTTCAACTTCATGGTTAGTTTGTGTGAATTTTTTGTTCATTTTATGCTTGTTAATTGGACTCAAATTCATGGTGAAATATGTTTATGTTTATGTGAACTCCCGTTTAAGAACGATTGTTTGTGAATCAAATCAGTTGGTATCCTTTTTCTTTGTTAAAATTCGAGACTAATATCTTTTCCATATTGTTTGATACCCTTGCTTAATTGTTAGCCTTTTGATTTGGCATGGAGAAGAAATTCATTGAATTATATAGCTCTCTTATGTGTTGCCAATTCCCTGTGAAATGGGATATATCTCTCTCTCTCTCTCTCTCTTTTTCTTTTTCTTTTTCTTTTTCTTTTTCTTTTTTTTTGAAAATGAAATGGGATATCTTCCTTGGGATTAAAATTCAAAAACCAAATGTAAGTGAGATATAATTGGCTTCTCTAGGGCGGCAGGGTTTCAAACCGGCTATTCTACTTATCGATTCCACCCAACATATTTGTTGATGCCGTAAGATGTGCCAGTCTCTCCGCTTCTGCTGCCAGTGGGTGGACTAGGATTATTGTTGAGAAACCTTTTGGCCGCGATTCTGAATCCTCGGCTGCTTTGACTAAATCTCTCAAGCAATACTTGGACGAGGATCAAATTTTCAGGTTATTTAACTTAATCTAGTCTTGATTGCATTTTCCATTCTTAAATGGTGTAATGAGTTGAGGGATCAGCAAATCTCACACAGACAATTTATTTCTATTGCTCGTTTTACAGGATAGATCACTATCTTGGAAAGGAGCTAGTTGAAAATCTCTCCGTCCTTCGCTTCTCAAACCTCATCTTTGAGCCATTATGGTCAAGACAATATATAAGGAATGTTCAGTTGATATTTTCCGAGGACTTTGGCACTGAAGGAAGGGGAGGGTATTTTTTCTTCGCAACATGGAATTGAGTTAATATATTTTCTTTTGCTACAACTTTGCTTTAATTATTTTTCTTCTTGTTGCACCAGTTATTTTGACCACTATGGAATAATAAGAGACATAATGCAAAACCATCTTCTCCAAATAGTTGCACTATTTGCCATGGAAACGCCAGTCAGTTTGGATGCAGAAGATATCAGGAATGAGAAGGTTTTTTCCCTCTTTGAAAACTCAATGTGATAAAGAAAAGGTTTCCTGTTTCTCGCAAGACAATATCTAATCATTGATGAACAACAGGTTAAAGTGTTGCGTTCCATGAGAAAATTACGACTTGATGATGTGGTCATAGGACAGTACAAGAGTCACACAAAAGGAAGTGTCAGTTACCCAGGATACACAGATGATAAAACGGTACCCAAAGATAGCTTGACACCAACTTTTGCTGCGGCTGCACTTTTCATAGATAACGCAAGATGGGACGGAGTGCCTTTTCTAATGAAAGCTGGAAAAGCCTTACATAATAGAAGGTTAGAGAAAAGTGTCCTAGTTTTATCTTTCTTGACTGCTTCGTGTTGCATGGTTTGATTCCTGGACATCATTTTTCCCCCCACAGGGCTGAGATAAGGGTGCAGTTTAGACATGTTCCTGGTAATTTATACAATCGGAACTTTGGGACTGATCTGGATATGGCGACAAATGAGTTTGTAATCCGTGTTCAGCCCGATGAAGCTATTTATCTGAAGATCAATAATAAGGTTCCAGGATTGGGAATGAGATTGGACCGAAGTCATTTGAATCTTCTATACAAGGCCAGGTAGTTTTGAAAGTTATCCATTGTAAATTGTAATGCCTGCAAAAAAAAAATTAGTCCTAGCCATAATACTCTTGATTCATCTGAACTTATTGGTCGTGTGATACAGATACATGAAAGAGATTCCTGATGCGTATGAGAGACTTCTTCTTGATGCCATTGAAGGGGAAAGGAGACTATTCATCCGAAGCGACGAATTGGATGCTGCCTGGTCAATCTTCACGCCTGTGTTGAAGGAGCTCGAAGAAAAGAAGATGATTCCGGAGTACTATCCATATGGAAGCCGAGGACCAGTCGGGGCTCATTACCTTGCGGCCAGATACGATGTCAAATGGGGTGATCTTGGCCTTGATGACTAACTTTGGATAATTTTTACCTGATTTTTCAGGGGTGGTTGTTTCATGTATCTTAGATTTACACGAAGAAGAGTGGCTTGATCCAAAAAGGGTGTCACCTCTTCTTCATCGTGTTTTTCATCAAGATTTTGCTGTTTTGCTTCACAACTCAGTGTAGTTTTAATAATTTATTGATGATGGTTGTCACCTTAATAAATCACCATCTCTTTCAGACTAATTATTTTCTGATTTTATCTAATATATATTGCCTCCATCTCAATTATAATTTCACGTTTTTTTTGTTTGTCCCAAATATATAGTCATATACCATATTTAGTAATATTTTTGTATACTTCTTTACTAATATACCCTTATTAACTACATCTTGAAAATTGTGCAATCATTTTTTAATACATTAAATAGGGATAAAATAGAAAGTTTATATAAAATTTGCTTTCTCAATAAATTTTTCTAAATCTGTGTGAAAAGCAAAACAAGTCAATGTAATCGGGATGGAGGAAGTATTAAAAAGGAGAGTTGAATTGTGTAATGTTCATTTTGATTTTGTGTCACTATTAAAGATTATTAATTATTATTATCAATTATTAATTATTAAAGTATTGAAGAGAGTGAGTTGAATTTTCTTCTTATTAATTTATTGTTGTGTTAGATAATTTTGTTACATAATTTTTTGTGGTTACATAATTTTTTTGTTCATCCCATTTTTTATGGCTTGTCACTGTTCAATTAAAATTAAAATTTAAATAAATAAAAGAAAAACTGTAACTTTGGTCTTGTATGTTTCATTTTACGATTTTGGTCCTCTATGTTTTCATATTTCAGTTTAGTTATGCATGTTCTAATTTTTGGCAATTTCGGTCTTTTTCCTTCGAAAATACTTACGTGAGCTCGTGATACTATACACGTTAACTCAACATCAGCAATGCATATCATATCAGCGCCACATCGAAAAATGACTAAAATTGCCAAAAAAAAAATAAAGATAGCGGATTAAAACTTATTAAATCTAAAAATATAAATGACTAAATCTAATCTAATATATATATATATATATATATATATATATATATATATTAAAAAGAGAGTTGAATTGTGTAGTATCTATTTTGCCCTTGTGTCACTATTAAAGATTATTAATTATTATTAATTAATAATTATTAAAAATTAAAGAGAGTGAATTGAATTGTCTTCCTCTTAATTTATTGTTGTGCTAGATAATTTTGTTACATAATTTTTTGTGGTTAAATTATTTTTTTGTTCATCCGATTTTTTATGGCTTGTCACTCACTGTTCAATTAAAATTAAAATTAATAAATAAACTATGCGAATTTTAATTTAAAGATGTGTTAGATTTATTCTTGCATAATTTTTTGTTGTTACATAATTTTATCATCTCATGTGAACAAGAATGATGAATCTTTTGTTTTTCCAAATAAATCTATATAAATATTTGATTTCCATTGAACTAAAAAACTAAATGTTATCAAATAGTATACCACATAGAATGCAAGTTTCGTTCATTAGTAATTTCAAATATGGCTACATATGTACATGTGAGAATACGTTTTAAACAAGGATACATTATGTTTTAAAAAAAATTACCAAATAATAATTTAGTCAAAACATGTTTTATGCAAATCTTGTCCAAATACATTTTTAAAGTTTTTTAACTTATAAAATACTAAAAATGTTTTTAAAGTTGTCCAAACGGACCCTTAGTTTTTAAAATTCATTGCTGGCTATCTATTAACTAACTAGTACATGGAGCACATGTGTTGCATGTGCATAAAATATTTATTATTTGAAATTAAATATTATTTTATAAACTTGAATTTAATTATAATTTTTGTTTAAATGTTATGATAATGTGATAGTGGTTAGGATAATGGAGATAGTGGAACAAAATGTGGGAAGTTTTTGAATAAAAAATTTATTTTTTTGGACCTCTATTATTAAACATTTTAAAAGAATAATAAAGGATAAATTTGAAAATACATTAAAATGATCAAATATAGTTTTTTATGGGGTTTATGTATTATAATATAGAAAATATTTAACAAAAAAATTTATTTTATTATTCATAATATTTAATGGAAAACTCAGAAGAAAAAAATATGATAAAAAAAAAAGATAGAAAATCAGGCCGCATACATCCACAACATTCAGGCATACCTAGACGCCACTCATCTAGGGTAGATATCTATCATTCTATCTATTCTTGCTACATATTGAGTCCTCGACTAATCTACAGAGATTGGTAGGTTTGTGTATGCTCTTATTTTATTATTATTTTTTTTTTGAGAGAGTGTATGCTCTTATTTTTAATTGTAAAATCATTCTTCTTCATTTTATATATCTTTCTTCAATTTTAATAATTACTTTGGGAGGGTTTGAAGTTTGATGGTCGTCTCTTCGTGTACGTGAAAAACTAATATATTCTCCTTGCTCCCACTTATTTAGGTTGCATTTTTTTATTGATATGTATCAATTATATAATCTAGTATTCATATTTAATATTTTCTTGCCAATTCTTTTATCAATGTACCTTTATTAAACTAATATCATTAACTACTTATAAATTTTTTATCTTATTAAAATCATAGTTAAATAAAACTAACATGTGAAATTATTTTATAAAATTTATATATATCTCAAAAAACTCTTTAATTTGTATGAAAAAAAATAAAATAATTAAGACGAAGAGAGTATTCTGGTAGCAACCAGTTACATGCACCCGGGTTGCCTGCAATATCAAACACGTCAAATTCGGTGTCATAAATAGTAAAGCTCTGGTTTTGGACTTTTGATTTCATCGATGAATGACTTTGCTCACAAATTTAATAATCTTTTTTTTTGTTCTTAATTTCATCCGCCACTCACATTTCGTCCGTTTTGTTCAGTTCTTATCAATGCATTAATAATGCATCCCCGCCCTCCATGCTTGCCTCTTCTTAATTCTTTCGCCTATCAATTAAACCTCACATAGCGCAGCCATGTTGCGAAAACTCGTAGATAACGAGTTCACCAACGCCGCCACTTTTTACATTGTCTCTCTTTTCCTGCTCATAATTTCTCCGCCATTGTTGCTCTTCAAGATCATATACAACTTCTTGGTTTCATTCCGCCCCACGGATGCCAACATGAGAGGCAAAGTTGTTCTTATTACCGGCGCTTCGTCTGGAATCGGAGAGGTATTTTATTTTTTTGAATCAATAACCATATATATTGCTTAGGATCAGTGTTAATTAGTAGCGTATTTATGATGATTTTGTGTAGTGCTTGGCTTACGAATACGCCAAGAGGGAAGCGTTGTTGGTGATTGTTGCGAGGAGGGAACAACTTTTGCAGAAAGTTGCGGAAAAAGCCAGAGGGATCGGATCTCCGGATGTTCTTGTCATCTGTGGGGATGTGTCTGATTTCAACGACTGCCGAAGATTCATTGATGAAGCCATTAATCATTTCGGACGGTGTAAGATTTCTATCCATTCATAACAGAAGAGCATAGCACTTCTCGGTTTTTGCTTCACAAAATTTTGAAAAAATTTCAGTGGATCATCTGGTGAATAATGCTGGGATTGGTAGCATATTCATGGTGAATGAGGGGATAGACATCACCAAGTTTGCTCCTGTCATGGTAAATTGAAACTACAACTCGATTCTTTTTTTTTTTGAAAAGCATTAATTGTAGTGATTCTTGTGATATAGTTTTGGTCGAAAAAATCGAACAGGATATCAACTTCTGGGGATCGATCTATCCTAGTCATTTCGCGATTCCTCACCTCAAGAAAACCAATGGAACCATAATTGTCAATGCATCAACTGCTGCATATTTCAATCTTCCAAGATCAGGTTTCTACAGCGTAAGAACAACATACATCTATCTATACTATCACTATCTGTAATTAAAGAAGCCAATGAGCTTTTGATTTATGTGGGATGAGGTCACCTTCGGGATCAACCCGTTAAAACTATCTATACTATCACTATGTTTAATTAAAGAAGCCAATGAGCCTCTGACTCATGTGTGATGAGGTCACTATTCGGGATCAATCCCTTTAAGACTATGCTTAATTAAATTTGAAATAATTTGTTTCCTAAATGAATATTTGATTTTGCAGGCAAGTAAATCAGCAGTAACAAGCTTCTACGAGTCGTTAAGAGCAGAATTGGGACCAGAAATCAAAATAACAATAGTGACGCTGGGATATGTTGAATCAGAAATGACCCTTGGGAAACAGATGAGTAAAGAAGGTGAAATGAAGCATAACCAAGAAATCAAAGATGTAAGCAAGCATTAACAAATACTAAGTATTATTTGAATTATTTAAGATTTATGATTGTTTTGTTTGCAAGAAAATTGATGTGTTTTATTATAAATGGCAATGCAGCTTGTATTTGAATGTTTTCCGGTGATGAGCACAGAGCCATGCGCAAAGGCAATAGTGAAGGGTGCATGCAGGGGAGACAGATGGATTACTGAACCACAATTTATGAGACCTTTTATTGCCTTCAATTTCTTCTTCCCAGAATTAGTGCAATGGCATTTTAAAAAATTTTACCTTGGCAAATGGATAGCAGCCACAAAAGCGGCACACAAATAATGCTTTCTTTTCTTGGTTGTTGCTTGATTCATTGTCACATTAATTCAATGTTTTAATGCTCTGGCTTTCTTTGTTATCCTTCGCTTTCCATGCACCTATTCAATAAAAAAATACTTTGTAATATTGCAAATTTCATCTATACTTAAGACTGTTCCAAAAATACAAATTTTATTTCATTTATTTATGAAAACTATTGAATAAAATATAAAAATTTATTTTGATTTGAATTAAATAAATTTATTTTAATTTCATTTGGATATTTTTTAGGGTTTTTTTTTTACGATTGTAGTTTTATTTATAAATTCATTATAAAAATATATTTAAAGATATTTAAAGAATTTTTGAAATAATAAAAACCATGATTTTTGTAAGTTTATGATTTTTTTTTTTGAAATTGTAAGTTTATGATTATGTTATTTATTATAATGGGATTTTGTTTGAAGTGTTACATTTTAAACGAGAACAGTTTATTTCGTTTTATGATGATGATTTATGAGGACTATTGAATAAATTATATAAAAAATTGATAATAAACAATATAGGAGTTGTTTTGAAAATTTAATTAAATAACTGGATCTATAATTTTATTTGGTTTTTTTTTGTCAAAAAGAAAAGAAAAATCGACAAATGTAGTCTTATTATATTTTAAATAATTCGTTATAAAATATTATTTAAAATGACTTTATCAAATGAGTTGAAATAATAAATAACTAAGAAGCAGCTAGTTTAGTATTTCCCTGATTATTTTATTCATTTATCATTAGTAGTTTTTGTTTTTGTTTTTTTGAAAAATTGCATTTTTCAATATCATCATGGAAATTGTTGTTGATTATTATATTACTTGAGCTAATTTTCATAATCGATAATACAAATTTATTTGATAATTAATTACTAGGAGTCAGTAATCAGTAATCACACCACCGAATATAAGTACATAAAAAAATTAGGTTTCTTATATAGACAAATCATAAGGACGTGTCTCGCACGTGTCATTTACTATTATCACAAGTTAAGCTATGTTTCACATGTCAAAGATAAAGACCATTTGAGCACAATAGTGGTAGGTTCGCCACTCATTTTATTATGAGATTATTGTCAACAGATTCAAATTCTTGCATTATGATTTGAGTTTCATAATGAATTCAATCACTCACTCACTCTTAGAGCGAAACAATTCAAGACAAAATCATCATAACAATAACAGTTGAACATGCAGGCTACACAACTAACCAGGGGTGCAACGTGAAAATTGATACAAAAGAGATACCCAAACTAGTCATTAGACAGCCTCGACGAATGCCGGTCCTCTCTATATCAGGAACCTGACCTCAAACGTTAAAATGGTAAATATCGATAACCTGCTGAGATGAGATGTAATGGTTTTTATCATTTTCAAGCCACGGGAAGTTCTCCACAGTCGCTTATAATGACCCTCTTTTTAGGACGATCACCTCTGTCGGTTTCTTGTGATTCAATCAACTTCACAATATCCATTCCCTCCAAAACTTGTCCAAACACAACATGCCTTTCATCCAGCCAAGGTGTCTGTTTCAACCAACATAAAACAATTCAAAAGATATGGCATAAACTCGTAGTTTTAAGAAAAACAACACTTTTTCCACCAAATAAGTTTAATATCCACATTAATCTTCTTTCTGTGACAGGAAATTGGGGCAGGTAGGAACTTGTGGTTGCACAACACGCTAAGCTTCTGAAAAAGATGCACAGTTGAAGGCAAACGAACAGATACTTTGTGTTTCAACAGGCAAAGAAAAACCAGACGTATTATGAAGAAGGGAGTTACAATGTTTGTTTTTCATGGTCGATCCTTAACTCTAATACGATTCGAATTTGTAACACACAAGCACTTCAACGAGTGAGTCTTTATTCCAGAAATTTGGAAGAAAAAGAGGCAAAGAAAAACCAGGGACCAAATTTACAAGAAAGAAGTTTCAATTTTTGTTTTCCATGGACCAATCCCTAACTCTGATACGATCCGGATTTGTAGCGCATAAATATTCTACAAGTGTTCACTCCAGAAATTCGGAAGAGCAGAGAAGAGCCAGAGGAGAGGAAAATGAACATTCACATCTCTTCATCGACATGGATTGCAAAAATGATGAACAGGAATTCCAATGACTCAACATGTAATAAAAATCCTGATTGCTTTCAATGACACTAATGATATAACCGATGAGTGGATAATATCACCCCAGTCCTTCATTTGAAACAACATAGTTTGAGGTCAAACCAGTGTCTTTGGATGTGCACATAAACTTGAGGATACTCATAATCTTGGATTTTGAGGTTAGCTCTATTATAAAAGAGTGGCCAAAGTTAATCAGAAAAGTTGGATCTAGTAAAATTTTGATTGCTAAAAAAAGGTTTTGCCAAAACTTTAATTGTATTCAAGGCTTTCGCACAATCGCACCACACTTTAATTTTATGCTCTGCACAAAAGGTTTTATCACGCTGCTACATACCTTGACAGTGCAAATGAAGAATTGACTTCCGTTGGTATTGGGACCAGCATTTGCCATGCTAACAACTCCAGGTCCAGTGTGAACCACTGCAAATATTATGGCATTTTTCTTGTATTTCAGGCATAGTAATGATAACTGATCAAGATAAAAGAATAATGAAGAGAAAAGAAGACTCACATTTGAAGTTTTCGTCTTTAAATGTGCGACCATATATGCTTTTGCCACCAGTACCCTGAAAACAGAGATACACATATATTGATGGAATCAGTTCAGATACTTTAAATTTTCTAAAAGAACAAAAGAAAATGATGTGCCCCATGACAAACAGCAAACTAAAGTCTACTTATGGTCTAAGTAACGGGGACCAAAAAAAAAAGCAGATTAAGAAGTGCCAGATCGTTAACACCTTCATTAGAATCAATATTATACAAGAGTTAAATGTCCAGAAATTAACATCAATTTGAAGGTGTCCGTTGAGCTTTATAAAATGAATCGAATGAAACAAATGTGAACCACACAGTTTGGGTACGATCTCATGATCTAACTTGAACTGTCTTCGATATCAACATTTCCTTCACAAATTATTCATAATGGGAATTTGGTGCCACTAACGAAATCTTTCAATGACTCCATTATCATAGTCCAAACGATACTAAACTTTCATCCCCTAGTAACCATTTTGTACATAAAAAAGGGAAAAAAACTGAACAAGGGAAATGAGAAGGGAAACAAAATGAGAGAGAGAGAGAGAGAGAGAGAGAGAGAGAGAGAGAGAGAGAGAGAGAGAGAGAGAGAGAGAAGGTTGCAAGAATGGTATGCAAAACAAGACAGAAGAGATCACAAGTTAAGTGATAGGCATATAGATTGGAAAAAAAGAGAAAAGTAATGATACAATGGAATGTTTGTTAGATAAGCTTAAAGAGAGACACAGTCAGTAGTGACTACATGATTTACTCTCATCAGAGCTGATAGAATATAGCTGAATGATGCACATGCAGCCAAAAACTAGTAAATAACTTTAAGCAAGTAACTAGAAGCGAACAACAAGATTTTTTTCCGGAGACCAATAAACAAGAAGATTTCATCATCTGGAATTCCAGTTATGTCAAAATCGGAGTCAAAAGAAGCGCATGACAACACCAACATTACACATATATTCTTATAAAGTAAATGCAATAAACACATAAATTTCCTCATCTTCCAACTCGAGGAGATCTTAGACATCACATCAAGTGTTTTCCGTGATTAGCATATTTGAATTTTGAATTTCTAAGCAAGGGTTTGAGTGCTAATAGCAGACGATATGCATAACAGGACCTTACCAATAAATATCAATCTTAAACTATGATTGCTAAGAGTAGTAGCTTACATTTCCTTTGTCAAAATCACCTCCTTGAATCATGAAATCCTTGATAACACGGTGGAAAGTTGAGTCTTTGAAGCCAAATCCCTTCTCCCCTGTTCCAAATTATGTTAACAAAAATTTGTAAATGTTTATCTCTAACGTAATCATGAGAAGATTGAGTATAACCACCTGTGCATAGAGCACGGAAATTTTCAGCGGTTTGAGGAACATCATTACCGTACAAACCAATCACAATTTTTCCTACAAACTTCCCCACTGGGTTCCCAATGCTTATATCAAAATACACCTTGCTGGTCACCTTTGACTGCAATGCAGTTTCCTGTGCAAAGTGCAAATCAGCAAAGCGTAAATTGAAATGCATGGAAAATTTATTTTGGACGAGAAGAGAAGGTGAAAGAAATTATTTTAAAGTTTTAAGGTTCCATAGTTGCTCAATTAAGTAGCCATTATAACCCCCCAATGATAATTCCTTTGAATGAAAAACATTCATTCAACTACCAAAAAAGAAGGTTACTTCTACACAAAAATAAAAAGAAATTCATTCGATCACCTCCAACAACGTTTACTTCTTGAAAACAGATGCGTAAACAAATCTATTACCGAAAATGCAAATAGTTTCAACACTACAAATGAAATGACATGTTTCTAACTAATGAACTGAGGTGAAACCAATATCTTCTCAAAAGTCAGAATCAACTATCAAGTAAAAGTTTAAACTATTTCTAGCAAATCACAATTAAACACCAGCAGATAAATTTTTGCACTCTATTTTAAATTCGTGTTGAAGGAGAAAGTTTAAATAAGAAGCTAGACTACTAGTGGAGATGAATTCATCATCAATGTATTCATTTCCTATGTCGTTTCACAGATAATAAGCATAACCAAAAAAGTTCAACACAAGTAAATAAATGCATTACTGGCACTCTTGAATGGCATATGTGCAGATATAACTTATAAGTTTCTAAATAAAATGCATTTTTCCAACTTTAGTTTCTTAAAATGTCTCTAATATCCAAACACAAACGGTTCAATAGTCAAAATCAGTGGTCAAATAATCTCAAAATGTAATTCATGCTAACAAAAGTCACTTTTTTAAACCATCAAAAAGTCCATCCAAAGAAACATAATCCAGGGATAAACCGATGAATCCACCAATATCCGAAGGAACAATTAAGAAGCCAAAACTCTAATACAGTTACACATCAATGAAGAGAGCAAAAGACGTACCTCAGCCTTGGCCCGAACCGATAACGAAGTAAATACAGCTCTCTGGACCGGGCGGTTTTGAAACGACGAAGAAAGGCTCAAAGAACCGTCGAAAATGCTCGAAGAAGAAAACGAAGACAATGCAGCTGAATTCCGAAGCACTGCTTTTGGCGATGAGACACTTCGCGGCGCTGAAACCGAGCTAATGGTAGACTGAAATGAAATCCAATCCAAAAAATCAAAAGCAAAAATAGAATACAAAGAACATAATTAATTAATAATAATAATAATAAAATGGAAAAAATAAGATTCAGAATAGTAAAGTTACCAGAGATGAACAGTAAGCCGCCATTGTTGGGGTGGAGGGTTTGTGTGTATAAAGTAGTATCTGTATTTTAGGGAAAGCAAGCAGGAAACGTGATGATAAGAGACGGAGATGACGAGAATAATAAAACACGGGATAACCACAAAACTCTCTGATACATGTGTTTGAATACCAAAAAAATAAAATTTGGAATTGAATTTGAAATTAAAATTGAAATTCATGGAATTCAAATTACATTTTGATGATTGGAAAAAAAATTAAAATATATATTGAAATTTGTTAGCATAAATTTTAGGAAAGTGATATTTTTTTTAAAAAAATGTTTGAAAAACTTAAATTTATAACTAAAGTTTATAAATTTATTATTAGAAATAATTTTATTATTTTTATAAACCAAATCTCATGAAATCCCATGAAACCAATTTTGTAATGATTTCACTTAATTAAATGAAATAACATGAAATCTCATCAAATGTCAATCTTGTTTTAAAATTTCATTTTGCCAAACATTAAAACAGTAAAACAATATTTGCAAATTCAAATCTCCTTCAAATCATGTAACACCAAACACACTTACATTTTACTTTTATACACTGTCGTGTTGTTATTAAAAAAATAAATAAAAAAATATTGCATCACTTTTTTTCTTTTTCTTTTTTTTTAAAGGAAAAACATTACTATAAATTAGAAGCAATTACAACAAAAATAAAGGAAGACAAAGAAACAACTTGACCTTCCCGACACTCTTCAGCCAAGAGTCTACAATCATCCAAGATCAAGCCTAAACTAGAAAAATCAAAAGAAGGATTTTTCAACACATCAACAATAACAAGAGCATCCGACTCTAACAATATGTTAACAAACTGAAGTTCCTTGAGCCAACTCAAAACCTCTCGAATGCTTAGGGCTTCAGCCAATCCCGAGTCAAAAGATCCCTATCACCAAATAATTCATCCAACAAGTCCATATCCCAATAACCATCATCAGATAAGCGTAAAGAATTCACAGTAACGTGTTGCAACTCTGCAGGTCCTTCAGAAACAATAAAAGTATTTTCCCTATCTGGCAGCCAAGGATCACTCCAAATATGTGTATGATTGCCCGAAACAAATCTTAATCTAGCCCCCTCTTGATCAAATCTTGAGTAGACAATATACTTCACCAAATAAAACTCGGATTGACCCCAATTTTCGCCTCAAGGAACGAAGTATATGGATAATATCGCGCTTTGAGCAACTGACAAACCAAAGATATTGGTTGAGTCATAAGTTTTCAACCTTGCTTAGCCAAGAGAGCTAAGTTATAATGATGTAAGTTACGAAAGCCTAGTCCCCCTTCTGCCTTGTATGTGTAAGCTTATCCCATCGAAGCCATTTTAAGCTGCCCCTACTATGACCATCTTTCCCCACCAAAAAGAGTTCATCATACGCTCCAGTTCCTTACATAACATCAAAGGAATCAAGAAAACACTCATAGCATAAACTAGTAATGCTTGGACCACCACTTTGAGAAGAATCTCTATCTCTGCTCTAGATAAAATCTTATTTCGCCTACCATGTAGCCAATTGCACATTTTTTCTCGAATAAAAGAGAAAACTTCTGATTTTTTCCGACCAATAAGGGAGGGAAGACCAAGGTAAGGGCCCTGGTTCGAAGTGTAATTCATACTCAGGGAAGTACTTATAACATGTTTCATTTCATTCGGTACATTAGAACTAAATGATATAGACGATTTTGAATAATTCACCTTTTGACCTGAAGCCATCTCATACTGTCTTAGGCAGTCCTTAATATGAGAAGTTTCCATCTCTGATGCTCTGAAGAAAAAGTAGTTGTCATCAGCAAAGAAGAGGTGTGAGATAGAGGGTGCAGCCCGAGCAACTTTAACCCCATGGATACGCCCTTGCCTAGCACCAGCTTGCAATAAATTAGAGAGCCCATCAGCACAAATTAAATAAGAAAAAGATAGGGCGATA
This sequence comes from Henckelia pumila, assembly GCF_033568475.1. Lineage (NCBI taxonomy): Eukaryota > Viridiplantae > Streptophyta > Magnoliopsida > Lamiales > Gesneriaceae > Henckelia > Henckelia pumila. The sequence continues at coordinate 7,773,510 of NW_027331831.1, forward strand.
ACGGATTGCCCTGCCTAATGCCACATTGAGGGATGATCTGTCTAATATCATGACTACCATGAACCACTGTATATCTCATGGTAGAGACGCACATCATAACAAAATTAAACCACTGCCTGTTGAAGCCTAACTTGGTCATCATATTTCTTAAAAATAACCATTCAACTCGATCGCAGGCTTTGGACATGCCAAGTTTCAAGGTTGCCTCCCCCTTTTTTTCGGGTTAGTCTATGCTACACAGGAAGTGTTTCTCCCCTATTTCAATACCATTAGATCACGTGGGACCCATATATTTTTATGAAAATTGACATATGTCTTAATGATCCAATGGTAAATATTTGACCACATCATGGTGGGAGAAATACTCCAGGTGTAGCATAGAATAATCCTTTTTTCCTTGCCTTTTCCTTTTCAAGTAATGATCGATTTCAAATGCTATAATCACATTATCGATTCCATGTAGGGATGGCAACGGGGCGGGTTCGGGGCGAGTTTGGGCAAACCCGAGATCCGCCCCGCCTTCCCGTAGACCTGCCCTGCCCCGTGGACCCGACGGGTCCAATCCGGGTTAGACCCGTTGGACCCGCCAAATTAATTATAATTTAAATTATGATAAATAAAATTTTAAATAAGTTAAAAAATTAACAAATCATTATTAAATTTATTTTCAAATTTATATTAATAATATTTAAGATAAAAAAATGTTTTTACAAGTTAAAATATATCATTTTTAATTTAAATAATAATTAATAACTAAGGAAAAATCATAATAATATATTTTCATATTAAAAATATCATAATATATTAAAATTATTTAAATTCAAAAATATTATAAACTCAAATTAGGGACAAAGTATTGATTATGTAATATAAATAATATAATTATGTATTGTTAATATATGTATATAATTTATATTTATATTTAATATATATATTTTTTTGGCGGGGCGGGTCCGGCCAAACCCGGGACCCGTCCAGGACCCGCATCTGGACCCGCTTGGCCGGGTCTAAACCCGCTCCGCCGGGCTGGGTTCAATGCGGGATCGGGTTTAGACATAACCCATTGTCATCCCTAATTCCATGCTCCATTTTTCGCATTGAGTTCACATATGACATATTACATATATATCTTGTTTCTCAGATATTTTCAACCTGCCTTTACAGACACTACCCCAATGAAGTATTCGAGGATGAGGATTTATCAATATTTGTGGGGTCCATTGAAAAAATAGTATGACTCACATGTTTTGATAGATCTCCACCCTTGAATCTGCATTGAGGCAATGTCTGTACAAATAAAATCTCACAATCTCACTTACCCTTGTAATTTCTCTGTCGTGAGTTGTTCCATCTGGCTATTATCGAATATAACTAGAATTTATAATGTTTTATATTGTGTGAGTTACCTCGAATGAAGATATATGTTAGGACCATGTGTTGAGTACATCCATGCATGCTCTTATTATTGGATGAGCTAAATATATAATCAAGGGCGAAGCAAAAGTTTTTGGTGGATGAGCTAAATAATCAAGGGCGGAGCAAAAGTTTTTCACCTAGGCTGGACCTGGTGGCAAAAATTTTTTTAATTTTTTTATATATTAATATATATTAAATTTGAGTATAATTTATTAATAGCCCGGGTGTAAGGCCCTGAAAGATTAAGTTCTTAATTATGTAATTGATATTTAAATTCCGAATTTGGAAAAATATCAATTGGATAATTTATGAAAATTAGAGATTTAATTTTCGAGCTGGAAATATTTAATTTGAGAATTTATGGATTTTGAGATTTAAATTTCGGGATTCTTAAATTAAAATATGAAAATATTTGAATTGAATATGTATGGAATTTAAAAATTAAATTACGAGTTCCAAGAATGAAAGAAGATTTAATTCGACGGTGAAATCCGAGCAGGGATCAATTTGCAAATATAGAGAAGTTCAAGGACTAAAATGCGATAAAGTCTGAAATTATTTAATTTTAATTCGAGAATATTTAATTTGAGAATATTTCGAGTTTTGACTTAAATTCTTATATTCTTAAATTATGTAGGATTGAAATTGAATTAAATCGCTTGTCCGGGGACTAGTTTGCAAATGGCCAAAGTTGAGGGACCAAAGTGCAATTTCCTTGCAAGTGGGCTTAAAAACGTGTAAGCTGGATAATTTCACTCAGCTTTTCAGATCAAATTCAGAAGCAAGTCGAGAGAAAGGAAAAGAGAAGGGTTGAAGCCATTTTCAACTTTCAAACCTTGATATCTTGTGATCCGGTTATCCGATTTCAATTCCGAAAATAGCGCTACGAACCTTGCAACGAGAGTTTCGATTAGAAATTTGTAAAGAAGCAATTCGGACTCAAGACTTTAGCTTTTGGAAATGGAATCAAATAGCTCAAGGTTGGAGTCATGTCACTTGAAGATGGATTAGTGAACTTGAGCTGAATTGTGAATTGAGTTTGTTGTGTTGATTGTCCAGATTTGGAACATCGCAAACACGACTGACAGGTATAAGAAGACATCAAGAGTCAGGAATTTGATACTCGAGAATGATGATTCTTGAGTTGTCCCGCTAAATCACATACTTGACTATTATTTGTTCTTGAGTTAGAACTTGATGATGTTATTGTCGATCCATCACAGGTAGTGGATCTTTGAGTTTGAGTCGATATGATTATGATATGATATTATATTGAATTGATTTTATGCCAAGATCTGAGGCGATCTTATTTTCTAGTCTGAGACGACTACGATAGATGGATATCCATGTCAAGATCGGATACGAATCTTGATGGCAATGAGTTGAGATGAATCAATTCTTGAGAGCGCGCTATATAAATCGTTTGATTTGAAGTTTTGATTTGAAGTCTTGATTGATATGTGTTGAATTGATATATGCGTTATATTACTCTATATTTGAATTGAAATGGATAGAGTTATCATGTTTATATTTGAACGCATGTATATGTCTTGTATACTGGGAATTATATTCTCACCGGAGTTTATCCGGATGTTGTCTTGTTTTGTATGTGTGCATGACAACAGGTAGGGCAAGAGCTAGTCAAAGACGACATTGACAGCTTGGGAGAGAGTTTAGCACGTGAGAACTCGGGTTTTAGTTGTATTGTCTAGAAACATCGAACATGTTAGAAATATGTTGATTTGAAGTACACTTATACAACCTGATGTAGTTGTGTATTTTATCGCTTTCTAAATGATCCGTTTGATGTAATAAATGCATGCTTGTATGCTTGAGACTTCATATATGTCCATATGCATGTTTCAGATTTTATAAACCATGATTTGAGTTGGTTTTTGAATGATTTGGATTGAAGGTTCGAAGTTTGACAACAAATGAATTATGCAGAATTTCGAACAGGACACGCACGCTCGATCGCGTGAACTCTGTTGTGAAAAATACTCGCAAGCGTACGAGTGTCAAGTTTTAATATAGTGATAAAATCAAGTATTGATCCCACAGAGAGTAAAATGAAAATATCTAGTACTTGTAATTAAAATAGTCCTAATTTTATTTAGAAAATTAATGATCAGAAGGTTTGCAATAATATAAAATAATCAGGATGTTTTTGATAGCACGCACACGACTTTCAGAAATAATCAATCAGAGAAAAATTGTCTAGAGGTTTAGATTTCATCTGGTTTCAACAACAATCAATCCTAATTAATTAATCTTCATGAATTTCAATCAATTAATAGCCAATAATAATTAAGTGTATTATTCTCTCTCCCGAGTGCCGAATAAACTATATCAACTACAATTCAATTCCAATATCCCTATTAAGAATCTACTTGTAGTGATCAATTCAAAACAATGTTCTTTTTAAAAGCTCTGTTAAAATTATACACTCTCCCGAGTTATATAAATAATTAACAGTGTATTTTCTAATGGTTCTATTCAAAATCTCCTCTCCCGAGTGCCAGATTTCAAATAAATATAACAAATCAATTATTGATCAGATAATTGAAAAGACAATCAATTCTAGAAAAAACAATTAATCTAAAAGAAACTCAATTCAATAAAATCAACAATTCATGAAAGTGTCTACACCAGGTTCCATCCGACCTCTAGACTCTAAAAAATTAGTTCATAATAAAATTCTGAATAAAACAAATCATGTTCAGAAAATTCAACATCAAATCAGAATTTAATAAATAAAATAAAGAAAACAAATCCGTCAATGTGATGTCGTGTCTGGTCTATCGATCTCCGTCTTCGTTTTTCAGTTAAAGCTCCAGATTCTCCAGAAAATTCACCACGATCAATTCCTGATTTTCTCTGATATGCGTGCGATTGTGTTGTGTATTGTGGCGGCTCCCTTCTTGTCTGATACGAAATCCCCTTTTATATCGTTACAATAAAAGCCCAGCAAAAGCCCAAAATTTCCTTTTCGATAATTAAAAGTCCACGCTGAAATCTCGACGGGCGGCCGCTCTAAATATCCAGGCGGGTGCGCATAACATTCTGTCAAAATTCTCTCGCCTTCACTAAACTTAGCGCGATAGCTCTCTTCCTCCTCTTTATTAGCGCTAAAAGTAAGTGCTAACATTTAGCCCAACAAGAAAACCCATTAAAGTTTCTTCTTTTCCTGTTCTTTTATTTTTCCTTTTTATTTTCTTTTCTCTTCTAAATTCTTATTTTCTTCTTCTTTTCCACAACAGTTCAATAATTCTCTGCAACCACAAAAACAACAAAACACCCACATAAATCTGCTCGAAACCAACAATTAACAATTAAAATAATATATAAATTAAGTGTATAAAATACACTTATCTAACTCGCAGGATCGAGCGCATCATGTGATTTTCTCAAACATAGAATTTGATTTTGAGGCCCGCTCGATCGGATGAGTTCGTGGGATCGAGCGCGGACAAATATTTTCCAGACCCGAGAGCTGATGATTTAAGCTCACTCGATCGGGTGAGTTTACCTGATTGAGCGAGGTGCTGACATTTTTTTAAAAAAAAATTTAAGCTCTTGGTTTAAAGATTCTTTTATTGTTTGATTATTGTTCATTAATCCTTAAATGATTTGAGCCTTTATTAATTAATCATTTTTAGTGATTAATTGCCCCCAAGATTTGATTAGCAACCCGAGGTCCTCACAACAGGTGGTATCAGAGCGAGAAAATTCTGGACTAAGATAGAAGAATAGTGAGTGGGGTAGATTGAGTTTTCTTCCTTGCTTATTTGTATAATAGCATGAGATGATTGAATTACATGTTGAATTACATGCTTTAATTGCTAATATGAGACATGCTTTCGTATTATGAACTTATCACATGATACTGTGTTGTACTTGAAAAACATGTTTTAATATTGAATATCACATGCTACCTGAAAATCTGAAGTGATTGGAAGCAGGTGTACTTGAATTCTTTGACCTTACATGCTTACCTGAATCTCTGAATCGAGTGGAAGAATATGTATTTGTCTTCAGACATTAGAACCGAGTCTTGATCAGAGGTAAGATGATGAAAAAAGGACTATGAGGTTGATCACAATATCGAGTTGATACATTTGATAAATTTGCTATATGAGAAGAAATCAAATATGATTTTGAACTACGGAAATCACTGCATTGAATTGCATTGTAGGAGTTAGTGGAATTGAGAAATGACATTTAACTTCTATTGATTTGATCCGTTAGCTGAACAATCTTGAGAACAGATATTGTAAGGCCCGGGATTATTTAATTTTAATCCGAGAATATTTAATTTGGGAATATTTAGATTTTAAAATTAAATTCTAATATTCTTAAATGAATAAGGATTGAAATTGAATTAAATCGCTTTTCCGAGGACTGAATTGCAAATAACCAAAACTTCAGGGACTAAACTGCAAATATGCTTATATTTATCTCCTTTTCATGTGTATAATCAGAAGAAAGAAAGGAAAAGGCAGAGAACTTTATCTCAACCTTTTGGACGCCATTTTCAGATTTTCATTCCGCAAAAGCTTCGATATCTTGCGATCCGGTAGTCAGAAATTCGAAAGAAATATATATCTGTGATCACTGCTCCGAGATCTTCATTTTGGTACAAGTTTCATTCACTTTTCTCAGATTTTATTTTCATGCTGACGATGGAAATTCATGATTTTAAGATATATGTGTATATGAGCTGTACCGATTGTATATTCGCAGACGGTTCGAAAAAAGACTGTCGTTCGGATTTTATACGATTTTAGCAAGCAAAATTCGAACCCTATCCTATCTGATTATGATGATTTTGATGGTATTGAGATGATATTATGAGTTATCTTGCTTGTTGGATTGCTTGTGATATTGTTTGGATTGCCGGTTTTTAGCCGTTATGCCGTCGATTCGAAAAATGTCAAGACTTTGATAGTATTGATTGAAAGAAGCAAGGTTTGAGTTGCATCTGATCTTGTTAGTTATTCGATATGTTATTTCTCAGCTTTATATCGAAGTTGCCGAACTCGAGATCTCCGATTCGAATCGAGAAGGATTTGAAGCAAGGTTTGCTAGCATTTGCACTTGAGATTGAGTTGAGAAGTTGAGCAGCCTTTTGATATGAATTCTCATTGATGTCATTGCAGATTTGAAGTACTTTCAGACGTGTCATTGAAAGGTATAAATGACAGCTAATCCAGATGAGATAAAACGCTCGAAATAGCTATTTTTTCGAGTATTCCCTTGTTAATCACATACTTAGTTATTTATGTGTTTTTATGTGATTAGATGTTTTGATTGCTTTGCTTGCTTATTTGATTAAGTTTTCAAGGTGTTTTATAGCATTTAATGCATACAGAACATGTTTCATTCATCTTGAACTCCAGCCTGAAAAGCACAGAGGGTTGAAAGGCCTAGAGTGCATATGACATTTGGAGGGCTGTAGTTAAGTGGCACGGATTGTAGACTTACTTCCAAAGCCAGAAGACTCACTATAGTTGCACCAAAGTCAGAGGAAATAAAGTATTTGACATCACCTCGATTGGGTGAGTTGGTGTTTGTTGAAGATTTTATTTTCTCGGGATCCCAAGAACTTATATTCGATTGATATCAGCTTGATAGCCTCTTTTGACATATGCATTGCATTTACGTTTATTATACCGCGCTTTATGTTGTTTATACTGGGATTTTATTCTCACCGGAGGTATCCAGCTATTGCTTTATTTTGTATGTGTGCATGGAAATAGGTGGGGCAGGAGCTGGTCAGAAACGACAAGAATAGCTCGAGAGAGAGAGATTAGCAAGTGGTGATTTCGGGTATAAGAAGTAGAGTTGATGTCAAACTTGTATCTTGAACTTGAGTTTGTTTAGTACTTGGAACATATAGACATATGTTGGTCAAGAACAAGAAGATGTAACGTCTAGTGAGTTGTATATCAAGTCCATGTTTTGTTATTTAATTAGCTCATGGTTATGCATGCTTATGCTTATATTTTGAAGCATGATTCATGTTTGTAATGTTAGAGGATGTTTGAGATTCAAAACAGGGGCAAAACCTTCATTTTCCAGCTATTTTGGTGTGGAACCCGAGTCCTAGGAGCGCCCGCCCAGCCAGGAGGCGTGGCCGCGCCTAACCAAGGCACCTTGGGTGCCTTGGCCCGAGCCTTAGGCGCGCCCGCGCTTAGTTTCTTAAAAAAAAAAATTGTCGATCTTTTTGCGACGTGTTTTTGCATCGCCAAATGTAAGGTTATGCGTCGCCAAATGTCCGGTAGTGCAGATTAGCTATTTTTAGTTATTAATCGCCCTATAAGATTTGATTAGCACCCGAGGTCCCCACAGATATGCGACGATTTCGGGCAATACAATGAATTATTATGAATTTTAAAACCTGAGTAGGTGATGTATACCTTGATTATGGTATACAGATTGTAGATATTTGTCTGAGATTGACTGCAGGTTCAACTCATGAAAATGACGATGCATTGCCATAAACCTGAAGTATAAGCAGAAGATCCTTTTGGCTATTGCTGTCATGAGATTGAGATGACAAGGAGACCATCCTATATCGAGGGAGCTGCTCTATCAGCTTCGCGAATTTATTAAGCTGAGATTGAGGTAAGATTTTGTATTTTGCTGATTAGCAATACTTGACTTGATTTTGTCAGAAAACCTCGGATCTCTAGCAAAATAATGATAACTCCTCGATATGGAGAATGTCAGAAATTTACAGTCTTTCAAGATATGGTAAGACTCCGCCAGCTTTGAATGGAATTTCTATTCTTCTGAATTGATTAATTCAGGTATCAGTTGTAGGCTTTGGAACAAGGTGTAAGACACTCGGAGACCAAAGCTAGCGATTTGCAACAATTTATTCTGCATAAATGAATCGACTATCCCTCTTGCTCAACATTGAGATATACCCAGGTAAGGCATTGAATTTATGATGTCCTTGAGATTACGCTAGATGATTATAGCAGTATAATGATGAAGATACGGATTTTGTTTAGCTACTTAAATCTGAGATGAGTTGATTATGCTAAGTTGATTGAATCCTGAGAAGTGATGTTAGTATGCAATCAGGTGAAAGCTAGTTGACATATCTTGAAATGTACTGAATGATGTGATATTATTTTTACATGACGAAAGCTAAGAGTGAGTTTTACATGGACATGTATTAACTGAAATGACTCACTGAGATAGTGAATGAAATGGGATAATGAATCTGATATTTCTCCTCTACTTCTCTAGAAGACGAAACTGAATTTTGATGTCCCTTGCTCAAGTGGTAACGATTGAGGTGAAGAACAATAGCGAATTCAGTTACAGTTGAGCCTTTCCTTTTGATGATATTTGATGCATGCACTTCTTGATTCGCATGCTATAGATCATTGATGCATTGCATGATCTTAATTTTGAAGCTCCTTGCTATTCAGTATCGATTAATAAATCCTAATTCTGGACATTGATATGAAATGAAACTTTGAATATTGAAACCTTAAATTTGAAGTCTTTCTGGTGATCTGGACTGGTGATCTGGAGTTCCTGTTGTACTATCTGAATATGCCTTAGGACGGTGTCCTAATTGATTAGTGTGTGTAGATATCTTATCGTAAAGTCACGTTGTCAACCTTGATTTGGGGTATATGAGGAATAGTACTGATAAGGACTTGGATTACCGATGTGATTATTTTCCTTGGCTCGTATTCTTTGATTTATCGAGTCTTGATTTGATTTTTTTTTCACCCCGAGTTTTGAGATGCAAGTGAGCTGTGTTCACTTAGCAACGATTGTCGTCCAGAATTTATTTGATTTGACGATCCGACGTTGATCAATGTCCTTTGATGCTATCTGATTCTTGATTTTGAATCAATTTTCATTGGCCATTGTTATGCTATCTTTCATCTAATTGGATATATTGATTCCATATATCGTGATATTATTGGCTCGTAACTAATAGAGACTGATAGCATTACTCGATTTGAGTGTTTGATGAATATCAACTTGAAGCTTAAACAGCATTGATATGAGATCAAACGAATAGAATTTGATTGAGAATGCTAAATTACGATGTGAGATAAGACAATGAATCAGAATAAATGGAATTGAAGTGAATAATCTGTTGATTGTGCTCGATATTCTTGATATGAAATATCAGATTTTGAAAAAGCACATTACCACAGAATTAATATACATTCAAGTGTCTCCAATGTATATGAATGATTGGGAAATCAGTACTGATGAACGAAATTGAAAGCAGATATGACAGAATTGACTTTGCAATACTTCAATTTCTAATAAATGAAGTAGACAAGAAGAGATCAGATGATCTATGAAACAGATTAGCAACTGTCGAGTCGAAATATGAGCAATTATACGAAAGATTTTTCGTTTCCAATTACTCGAATCGTCATGAGTTTGAGATTTGAAGTCAAGTATATTTCGACAAATTCAAGAATGTGTTGTATGAGATGTGATACAGATATGAATAGCTAGCTGTGAAGAAGATATTGATGGTATGAGATTTCAGGAATTGATTGCAATCTATGGTCAAGATTAAGACTATAGGTTTATTTGATCGATTGTGGCACTGATTTTCTGAATTCTGAGTATTTTGTTGAATGTGAATGCATTGTACCATCCTTGATCGATGGATTGTCTGAGATGACTATCCAGAGTTTCGAGAAAATGCTCAGAACTATAGTATCTGATTCGATACTATTTGATTGATTTTGCCACTTGATGATGAAAATTCCTGTGACAGCTATTTAAGATGAGAAAAAAATCAAAAATTCTTTGTGTTGAGATAGAATTTTTGACGTATCAATTATCAGACCCGATATGGTTTGAGAAAAAATACAAAATATGAAAACTGAATGGTATAGATTACGATAGAACAGATTAGATGAAGTTGAGAATTGAATGATTTTAAAGATGAAACAGAATGTTCAGCGAGAATGTTTGTTCTGAAGCATTGTTTTATTTTGAAAGAGATTCCAGAACTGATCTGATAATGGATTCTCGTGAGTATTGACACGAAAATGATAATTTCACTCATTTTTGTATACTCTATCGAGTATGAATTGTTTATACATGAGACATGATCCTTGATCTTACTGTGTTAGCTGAAGAACATCAGCTAAATTTGTATCTATGAACTGTATTCAGATGAGGTCGATCAGTCTTTGAGCTAATATGAATAATTGATACTTATTGTGATTCAGAAAAGGAACAGTTCAAATGGGAAATCATTTAGTGACTACAGAAGAATGAAATTAATATGATTACATAAGTGATCAGAAAATTTAAGAAGAAAAGATATCAGAAGAGATATTTATACCTCACAGCATTGAAATGAAGAAGAGATACTGATCTTGAAGCTGTGAGTGAGATGACAATATAGACTTGATATATGTTCTTGCAGAACAATATAGCAGAAAAAATATGTCATCATAAAAAATGAATTACACTGTCTACGATGTTAGATAAAGTTGAGGGTTCCATTAACATAATTGATCGTACTTCAACCCAAGAAGATCCGATATGTTCTACGTGTCTATATTAAAGAAGTATCAATGATGTTTTTCCTATGTATTTTAATCAGTCAAGTCAGAGTCTGATATGATTCTGATATATATTGAGTATATGATTAATCCTTGACTGAGCAAAAGTACAAAAGAAAATAGACACAGAATGAAAAGATAGACTGGAAAGAGATTATGAAGTGATAGAAGAAGTCTGAGATAGATTATTGAAGTGAGAATTACTTCGGATAATACAGATTTGATATTCCGATTGAATGTGATTTCGAGGACGAAATCATTCCTTAGCGGGGAGGAAATGTAAGGCCCTGAAAGATTAAGTTTTTAATTATGTAATTGATATTTAAATTCCAAATTTGGGAAAATATCAATTGGATAATTTATGAAAATTAGAGATTTAATTTCCGAGCTAGAAATATTTAATTTGAGAATTTACGAATTTTGAGATTTAAATTTTGGGATTCTTAAATTAAAATATGGAAATATTTGAATTGAATATGTATGGAATTTAAGAATTAAATTCCGAGTTCCAAGAATGAAAGAGGATTTAATTCGATGGTGAAATCCGAGCAGGGATCAATTTGCAAATAAAGAGAAGTTCAAGGACTAAAATGCGATAAAGTCTGAAATTATTTAATTTTAATTCGAGAATATTTAATTTGAAAATATTTAGAGTTTTGACTTAAATTCTTATATTCTTAAATTATGTAGGATTGAAATTGAATTAAATCGCTTGTCCGGAGACTAGTTTGCAAATAGGCCAAAGTTGATGGACCAAAGTGCAATTTCCTTGCAAGTGGGCTTAAAAACGTGTAAGCTGGATAATTTCACTAAGCTTTTTAGATCAAATTCAGAAGCATTTCGAGATAAAGGAAAAGAGAAGGGTTGAAGCCATTTTCAACTTTCAAACCTTGATATCTTGTGATCCGGTTATCCGATTTCAATTCCGAAAATAGCGCTGCGATCCTTGCGAGGAGATCTTCGATTAGACATTTGTAAAGAATCGATTCGGACTTGAGACTTTAGCTTTTGGAAACGGGATCAAATAGCTCAAGGTTGGAGTCATGTCACTTGAAGATGGATTAGTGAACTTGAGCTGAATTGTGAATTGAGTTTGTTGTGTTGATTATCCAGATTTGGAACATCGCAAACACGACTGACAGGTATAAAACGACATAGAGATTCAGGGATTTGATACTCGAGAATGATGATTCTTGAGTTATCCCGCTAAATCACATACTTGACTATTATTTGTTCTTGAGTTAGAACTTGATGATGTTATTGTCGATCCATCACAGGTAGTGGATCTTTGAGTTTGAGTTGATATGATTATGATATGATATTATATTGAATTGATTCTATGCCAAGATCTGAGGCGATCTTATTTTCTAGTCTGAGACGACTACGATAGATGTATACCCATGTCAAGATCGGATGCGAATCTTGATGGCAATGAGTTGAGATGAATCAATTCTTGAGAGCGTGCTATATAAATCATTTGATTTGAAGTCTTGATTGATATGTGTTGAATTGATATATGCGTTATATTACTCTATCTTTGAATTGAAATGGATAGATGTAACACCTAGAATTTCTAAAACGTAAATCCGCATGCATAATTAGGAGAAATTAATTTTAAAATAAGGGTTAAATGAATTTATGTGTTATTATGTGATTTATATGCATGATTTAAGTTATTTTAGCATTTAACCCAAAATTAGTGATTTTCGTTATTTATGGAAATTAATTGTTTTGATCGCGTAGACGGGACCGTGGACGGACGAGATACCAAAATATTTAGCCAAAAATATTTTATGAGTTTATGAGCCTTAAAAATAATATTTTAAGATATTTTGTCAAGAAAATTTTAGTATTTAATTATATATTTATTTAAGGATTTATTTTTAGCCAAAATAAGTCATTTTAATGACTTTTATTAATATTTAAAAATTTCCTAATTTTATATTTCGGGATTTTTGGTTGTGTTATCAGATTATTATTATTTACTAAGGATTTTAAATATTTAGTTAGATATGATTTTATTTCTAAATTATTAATATCCTATTTTAATTCTAATTATCAAAATTTTAAAAAGAAAACCTAAACCTACCCTACCACAAATTCTTTTAGCCGACAACTTCCTCTTCTTCCACCCTCCTTCACGCCTCCATCTTCATTCTGAAAAAAAAAACCCCATAGCTGATTATTCAAGCTTCATTCTTTAAAGGTTTTTGGTCCGTTCGTCGTCCCGGAGCCACGTAAACGCATCAACCTTCGTCTATAAATTGAAAAGGCATGTTTAACTCCTTTATTTAACACCATATAAGCTATTATGCATGAATGAGATTTTTTGTTTCAGAATTTATTAGCCATGGTTCGAATTTATTGCAAGTATGAATGAATTGTTGCATGTTTTGGTGAATTCATGATCATAACTCGTTTTTGTGCCTTGCATGGTTCGGTCCAGAGGCTAGGGCTCGAGTCAGTGGTGGGCTAGGGTCCTAGGAAGCCAGTCATGGTCGGGATATGGGGCTGGAATGGGCTGTAGCCGTGGCATTCAAGATCTGGTGCACAGATTGCGCAGGTTTAGAGTTCCGGGAAAAAGAGTTCGTTCTCTTTACTCCGGCCACGGTTTGATGTGAGGTTTGTTGTGTTAGAAACCCCTACGTGTTTACTAAGTCTAGGAATTAATTTCACAGTGATTGATGGTCGGAGAAAGCGGCACGATCGAAAACCCCGGCGCTGCTCAGGTCTGCGCGCGAGTCCAGGATAGGCGGACTTGCAGCTGTTCGTTCTCCTTCGTTAGGACTCCGTTTTGGCTGGTTTTTGGCTTTTTGGAAACTTCTTGAAGTTCTCTAGGTGTATATGGTGGAGCTGCAGCCTTTGGGTGGCCGGAGCTATCCGGCAGCTGGCCACAAAACTTGCTGCTCGCGCGGGTTAGGAAAGGGGAAAGGGGGGGATCGGGTTTGGGGTTTGTTGGGTGCTGGGTCGGGTCTGAGGGTATGGGTCGGGTCAGTAGGGTCTAGGGTCGGGTCAAGTGAGTCCAGGTCCGGGTTAGGTGGGCCGGGCTTGCGTATTTTAATTTTAAAATTTTTAATGTTTTAATTGGTTTTTGAGCCAATTAATTAGAAATAAAATTATTTGGGCTTCCAAATAATTTTATTTGGGCTTTTTAAATTATTTTTAAGTTAGCCCAATAATTTTATGGGCTCGTGGGCCCATAGGAATTTTTGGGACAGTCAGTGGATTTTTGGGCCAGTCTAGAATTTTATTGGGTTTAATTAAGTTAATGGGCTTAAATATTTTATTCAGATCCAGTTAAGTATAATTAAGTTATTTGGGCTAAGATATGATTATTGGGCTTTAATTTAAGTATAATGGGCTTAGAGTGAGTGACCAGCAGTCTGGACCAACCCATGAAAAATAAATAAGTCCGAAATATATATTTAATTATTTTATGCATGAAATTCATATTTTAAGTATAAGTATATTATATTATTAAAAATTAATTAAATATATATTACGGACATATTTTCAGTGCATGCATTCATGAAAATTTTATATGATTATGATTATGTTATGTTGAGCAATAAAAATATATTTTTGGTGGAAATTGAAGTATGTGTGACATAGGGGTGGTTTTCCACCATATGATTCGGTAGTTTTACTACCATAAGGGTGATTATCCACCATATGATTCGGTAGTTTACTACCATAGGAGGTGATTTATCACCGCCATCGTACGTTGGTTTATGAGACTGATCAGTCGACACATGAGCGTCACACTTATGGATAGGACCATCTTCAGGTTTCAAATGCATTGCTCAATTATGTTATGTATGATGAAGAAAGTTATGATATATGTAAGATTTATGATTCAGCATTTATGTTATGAAAAATGTTTCCATGCATGCTCATGTACATGTATATGTATTAGTATTTACGTGATGCATTATTTTTAAACTTGTTATAAAGGATTAGACATGTTGAGCCCCTAGGCTCACTACGCTTATATGGTGCAGGTGAGCATGATGAATTTGATGTAGCTCCTACCGGTGGTGAGGACGTATGAGATCACGGAGCAGTGGACCCCGTGACCGTCGCAGTTTTTAGTTTATTATGATTTGATTTTGAAAACATGTTTTATTTTATTATTATTCCGCATATGATATTTTTCAGTAGAGTTATTTATTATTTTAAAATGATGCATGAAATATTTTTAAGAATTTATTTATTTAATATTTTTTTTAGATTATTTAATATTTAGCATTTTATTTTTATATACATATGTGTATGGGCATGTATGTATAATAGTATTATTTAAAAAAAAATCCGCATTTAGAAGTAGTAGGCGTTTCATTTGGTATCAGAGCGCGGTCCTTGGAGGGTGTCCTACTGCCACGGGAAGCTCAGAAATCCTACTACCGGTCTGTAAGTTTTAAATTGTTTTCTTATGATTTATAAGGAGCATATGTAATGATTTAAGATTTTCATGTTAGAAAAGTTTTAGAACCCTTAAGTTATGCATTGCGATTTACGTAAAGAAATATGTGGTTTTGCAGAATGCCTCCGAGACAGATGAATAGGCGAGGGGGACCTCCACCTCCACCTCCACCTCCACCTCTGCAGAATCCGCTTGCAGCATTGGAGCAGGCCAATGCGAATATGATGGCTGGGATTACTGCTCTGTTGGAGCAGCAGGCGGCACGTCCTAGGCTCACCCATGATGAGGATGTTTCCGAGCGGTTCCAGAAGAAGGGACCTAAGGAGTTTGTTGGCACCACTGATCCACTCATTGCTGAGGGGTGGATTCGATCACTGGAGTCCATATTTGACTACATGGGGATCACTGATGCTGACAGGGTGAAGTGTGCAGTGTATATGATGAGAGGTGATGCAGCCTCTTGGTGGGAAGGTGCGGTTCGAGGTGTGAATCTACCTACATTGACTTGGATAGAGTTCAGACGCATGTTCTATGCCAAGTATTTCACTGAGGATGTGCGCAGTAGCATGATCCGGGAGTTTATGAGTCTCCGCCAGGGAGACAAGTCTGTGGTGGATTACATCACCCAATTCGAGAGAGGGTGTCGTTTCGTGCCTCTTATTGCTGACAGTGCGCCGGATAAGTTGAGGCAATTTGTGGATGGTTTGCGGGCTGACATCAAACATGACGTTCGCATGTTGGATGTCACTACTTATGAGGCGGCAGTTAGCAGAGCATTACGTTCTGAGGAAGGGAGGCGAGAGATGCAGCGAGAGCAGCAGAGTAAGAGGCAGTTTCAGCCAGGGTATCAGAGGGCGACTTCGCAGCCTCCTGCGAAGAAGCCATATACTGGGCCGTCTAAGGGCCCGAATCAGCAGGGACAGCAGCAGAGGCCTCAGGGGCGTCAGCTACAGCAGCAGCAGAGGGGCGGGGCCCCTAATACTGGAGGAGTTCCGATCTGCCCACAGTGTCAGAAGCCGCACCCCGGGAAGTGTCTAGTGGGGTCCAATGTATGCTATGTTTGCAAGGAGCCAGGGCATGTTTCATATAACTGCCCGAAGAGGAAGAACACCACTGGGCGGGTGTTCGTCATGCAGGCTGAGGAGCCAGACCCAGATACCTCCTTAATCACCGGTATTTCCTAAACTTCTTCTTTTAAGAAATTTTTTTTTGGGAATTTACTTCATGATTTTAAATTGCATGAATTATCTATTTGTTTGGTTAGAGTATGATGCTCATTTTATTCGTGTTTTATTAAGAGAAATAATTTTGTAACTTGTATTGGGAGAAAAGTAAGTTTAGTATGCGATTATTGGGATTTCTGCGTCTAGGGAGAATTCTAGTGGGAGGAAATTTCACGTTTGCGTTGCTAGATTCAGGAGCCACGCATTCGTTTATTTCCCTAGGGTATATCAGGCGGGTAGGCATCAAGCCTGAGGTTGCTGTTACAGGTTACGATGTCACTATGCCGTCTGGTCAGATTCTTACTACCACTAGCGTCTGCAGAGATTTGGAGATGGAGTTACAGGGACATACTATCAGAGCAGATTTTGTGGTTTTATCGTTGACTGGATTCGATCTGATTTTGGGTATGGATTGGTTGTCAGTCAACGGAGCAGTGATTGATTTTCGACAGAGGACAGTGGCAGTGAAACCAGTGGTAGGCGACCATTTTGTGTTCTATGCATCTCCGAGCAGTGAGACCTCGCCTGTTATCTCTTTTACACGTGCGAGGAAGTTATTGAGACATGGTTGTCAGGGGTTTCTCGCCAGTGTAGTCACTTCATCAGAACCACCTAGCAGATCATTGTCAGATATAGAGGTGGCTTGTGACTTTTCAGATATCTTTCCGAAGGACGTTTCGGGAGTCCCACCAGCTAGAGAGGTGGAGTTCAGTATTGATCTGTTACCAGGTACTGTGCCTATCTCTAAGGCACCGTATCGACTTGCTCCTACTGAGATGAAAGAGTTGAAGGAGCAGATTTAAGAGTTGTTGGAGAAGGGCTTTATTCGTCCTAGCTTTTCTCCTTGGAGAGCTCCAATGTTGTTTGTGAAGAAAAAGGATGGTAGCATGAGACTTTGTATCGATTACCGAGAGCTCAACAGGGTCACTGTGAAGAACAAGTATCCACTTCCGAGGATTGAGGATTTGTTCGATCAGTTGCAGGGAGCTTCGGTTTTCTCCAAGATCGATTTGCGATCTGGCTATCATCAGTTGAGGATTGAGATCTTGACAGAGGCTCATCTCCGTATTCCATTCACCCCGGAAGTACGAAGATGTATAGAGATTTGCAGTCATTGTATTGGTGGCCCAGCATGAAGAGAGATATTGGCCGATTTGTATCAGAGTGCTTGACTTGTCAGCAGGTCAAGGCAGAGCATCAGCGTCCTGCAGGGTTACTTAAGCCTCTACCCATTCCGGAGTGGAAGTGGGAGAACATCACGATGGACTTTGTAGTTGGCCTTTCGAGGAGTACTAGAGGATGTATAGCTATTTGGGTGATCATGGATAGACTCACCAAGTCAGCTCATTTCTTGTCGGTGAGGACTACTTACTCATTGACGCAGTATGCAGAGCTTTACATTAAGAAGATTGTTAGACTGCATGGCATACCAGTGTCGATTGTATCGGACAGAGATCCGAGATTTACGTCTGCATTCTGGAAGAGTTTGCACACAGCTTTGGGGACTCGGCTATTATTCAGTACAGCGTTCCATCCCCAGACAGATGGTCAGTCGGAGAGGGTGATCCAGATTCTTGAGGATCTACTAAGAGCTTGTGTCATTGATTTTCAGGGCTCTTGGGAGACTAGACTGCCATTAGTGGAGTTTACCTATAACAACAGTTTTCAGTCGTCTATAGGTATGGCTCCTTATGCAGCTCTCTACGGGAGAAGATGTAGATCGCCAGTGCATTGGGATGAGGTTGGCGAGAGGATTTTATTTGGTCCCGAGATTGTACAGCAGACTGCCGATGTTGTGACACAGATACGGGATCGTATGAGAACAGCTCAGAGTCGTCAGAAGAGTTATGCTGATACTCGACGACGAGATCTTGGGTTTGTAGTAGGTGATCATGTGTTTCTGAAAGTATCACCTATGAAAGGGGTGACGAGATTTGGTCGCAGAGGCAAGTTGAATCCGAGATATATTGGGCCATTTGAGATCTTGGAGAGAGTTGGCACTTTGGCATACCGTTTAGCACTACCGCCAGGGCTTGCAGCAGTGCACAACGTTTTCCATGTATCCATGCTTCGGAGATACATCTCTAATCCGACGCATGTGTTGGATCACGAGCCTTTGCAGTTAGCACCAGATCTAGCATTTGAGGAGAGGCCTGTTCGTATCTTAACCAGAGAGGAGCGGAGATTGAGGACGCGGGTCATAGCGATGGTCAAAGTCCAGTGGCAGAATCATTCCGAGGAGAAAGCCACTTGGGAGGCCGAGGCAGACATGAGGACTCGCTACCCGGAGTTATTCGAGTAAACACTTTAATTTCGAGTACGAAATTCAATTTAAGGGGGGGAGAATTGTAACACCTAGAATTTCTAAAACGTAAATCCGCATGCATAATTAGGATAAATTAATTTTAAAATAAGGGTTAAATGAATTTATGTGTTATTATGTGATTTATATGCATGATTTAAGTTATTTTAGCATTTAACCCAAAATTAGTGATTTTCGTGATTTATGGAAATTAATTGTTTTGATCGCGTAGACGGGACCGTGGACGGACGAGATACCAAAATATTTAGCCAAAAATATTTTATGAGTTTATGAGCCTTAAAAATAATATTTTAAGATATTTTGTCAAGAAAATTTTAGTATTTAATTATATATTTATTTAAGAATTTATTTTTAGCCAAAATAAGTCATTTTAATGACTTTTATTAATATTTAAAAATTTCCTAATTTTATATTTCGGGATTTTTGGTTGTGTTATCAGATTATTATTATTTACTAAGGATTTTAAATATTTAGTTAGATATGATTTTATTTTTAAATTATTAATATCCTATTTTAATTCTAATTATCAAAATTTTAAAAAGAAAACCTAAACCTACCCTACCACAAATTCTTTTAGCCGACAACTCCCTCTTCTTCCACCCTCCTTCACGCCTCCATCTTCATTCTGGAAAAAAAAAACCCCATAGCCGATTATTCAAGCTTCATTCTTTAAAGGTTTTTGGTCCGTTCGTCGTCCCGGAGCCACGTAAACGCATCAACCTTCGTCTATAAATTGAAAAGGCATGTTTAACTCCTTTCTTTAACACCATATAAGCTATTATGCACGAATGAGATTTTTTGTTTCAGAATTTATTAGCCATGGTTCGAATTTATTGCAAGTATGAATGAATTGTTGCATGTTTTGGTGAATTCATGATCATAACTCGTTTTTTTACCTTGCATGGTTTGGTCCAGAGGCTAGGGCTCGAGTCAGTGGTGGGCTAGGGTCCTAGGAAGCCAGTCATGGTCGGGATATGGGGCTGGAATGGGCTGTAGACGTGGCATTCAAGATCTGGTGCACAGATTGCGCAGGTTTAGAGTTCCGAGAAAAAGAGTTCGTTCTCTTCACTCCGGCCACGGTTTGATGTGAGGTTTGTTGTGTTAGAAACCCCTACGTGTTTACTAAGTCTAGGAATTAATTTCACAGTGATTGATGGTCGGAGAAAGCGGCACGATCGAAAACCCCGGCGCTGCTCAGGTCTGCGCGCGATTCCAGGATAGGCGGATTTGCAGCTGTTCGTTCTCCTTCGTTAGGACTCCGTTTTGGCTGGTTTTTGGCTTTTTGGAAACTTCTTGAAGTTTTCTAGGTGTATATGGTGGAGCTGCGGCCTTTGGGTGGCCGGAGCTGTCCGGCAGCTGGCCACAAAACTTGCTGCTCGCGCGGGTTAGGAAAGGGGAAAGGGGGGGATCGGGTTTGGGGTTTGTTGGGTGATGGGTCGGGTCTGAGGGTATGGGTCGGGTCAGTAGGGTCTAGGGTCGGGTCAAGTGAGTCCGGGTCCGGGTTAGGTGGGCCGGGCTCGAGTATTTTAATTTTAAAATGTTTAATGTTTTAATTGGTTTTTGGGCCAATTAATTAGAAATAAAATTATTTGGGCTTCCAAATAATTTTATTTGGGCTTTTTAAATTATTTTTAAGTTAGCCCAATAATTTTATGGGCTCGTGGGCCCATAGGAATTTTTGGGCCAGTCAGTGGATTTTTGGGCCAGTCTAGAATTTTATTGGGTTTAATTAAGTTAATGGGCTTAAATATTTTATTCAGGTCCAGTTAAGTATAATTAAGTTATTTGGGCTAAGATATGATTATTGGGCTTTAATTTAAGTATAATGGGCTTAGAGTGAGTGACCAGCAGTCTGGACCAACCCATGAAAAATAAATAAGTCCGAAATATATATTTAATTATTTTATGCATGAAATTCATATTTTAAGTATAAGTATATTATATTATTAAAAATTAATTAAATATATATTACGGACATATTTTCAGTGCATGCATTCATGAAAATTTTATATGATTATGATTATGTTATGTTGAGCAATAAAAATATATTTTTGGTGAAAATTGAAGTATGTGTGACATAGGGGTGGTTTTTCACCATATGATTCGATAGTTTTACTACCATAAGGGTGATTATCCACCATATGATTCGGTAGTTTACTACCATAGGAGGTGATTTATCACCGCCATCGTACGTTGGTTTATGAGACTGATCAGTCGACACATGAGCGTCACACTTATGGATAGGACCATCTTCAGGTTTCAAATGCATTGCTCAATTATGTTATGTATGATGAAGAAAGTTATGATATATGTAAGATTTATGATTCAGCATTTATGTTATGAAAAATGTTTCCATGCATGCTCATGTACATGTATATGTATTAGTATTTACGATGATGCATTATTTTTAACCTTATTATAAAGGATTAGACATGTTGAGCCCCTAGGCTCACTACGCTTATATGGTGCAGGTGAGCATGATGAATTTGATGTAGCTCCTACCGGTGATGAGGACGTATGAGATCATGGAGCAGTGGACCCCGTGACCGTCGCAGTTTTTAGTTTATTATGATTTGATTTTGAAAACATGTTTTATTTTATTATTATTCCGCATATGATATTTTTCAGTAGAGTTATTTATTATTTTAAAATGATGCATGAAATATTTTTAAGAATTTATTTATTTAATATTTTTTTTAGATTATTTAATATTTAGCATTTTATTTTTATATACATATGTGTATGGGCATGTATGTATAGTAGTATTATTTAAAAAATAATAAAAATTCCGCATTTAGAAGTAGTAGGCGTTTCAATAGAGTTATCATGTTTATATTTGAACGCATGTATATGTCTTGTATACTGAGAATTATATTCTCACCGGAGTTCATCCGGCTGTTGTCTTGTTTTGTATGTGTGCATGACAAAAGGTGGGGCAGAAACTAGTCAAAGATGACATTGACAGCTTGGGAGAGAGTTTAGCACATGAGGACTCGGGTTTTAGTTGTATTGTCTAGAAACATCGAACATGTTAGAAATATGTTGATTTGAAGTACACTTATACAACTTGATGTAGATGTGTATTTTATCGCTTTCTGAATGATCCGTTTGATGTAATAAATGCATGCTTGTATGCTTGAGACTTCATATATGTCCATATGCATGTTTCAGATTTTATAAACCATGATTTGAGTTGGTTTTTGAATGATTTGGATTGAAGGTTCGAAGTTTGACAGCAAATGAATTCTGCAGAATTTCGAACAGGGCACGCACGCTTGATCGCGTGAACTCGCAGGATCGAGCGCAGCATGTGATTTTCTCAAACAGAGAATTTGATTTTGAGGCCCGCTCGATTGGATGAGTTCGTGGGATCGAGCGCGGCCAAATATTTTCCAGACCCGAGATCTGATGATTTAAGCTCGCTCGATCGGGTGAGTTTACCCAATCGAGTGAGGTTCTGACATTTTTTTTTAAAAAAAAATTTAAGCTCTTGGTTTAAAAATTCTTTTATTGTTTGATTATTGTTCATTAATCCTTAAATGATTTGAGCCTTTATTAATTAATCATATTTAGTGATTAATTGCCCCAAGATTTGATTAGCAACCTGAGGTCCTCACACCGGGTAACTCAATTTCAAAAACAAAAGAGTCCAACTTAACCCATAAAACAAAGTGGGCTAAAGAAAAAAATTGATCAATTAAGTACGAGTCTAATTTATTAATTCCTAAGTCCTAACCTAATTTCATAAATAAAAAAGCCCATTGCAACCCATAAAACACAGTGTGATAAAGAAAAATGGTTTTTTCTGTTCACATTTGTTATTTTTATACGTAAATGGATAAGAATGTGTAAGGAAGATAGATATGAATTGTGCTTGAGAGACAATAAATGAACCAAATTATTTATTCATTTTTTGTTTCATATTCTTTTTGTTGTTATTAATTAAATAAGTTCAACAAACAACTTAATCAGGTACAATATTCTTTTTCTTTTGTTTTTTTCCATCTGTTTATGATTTATTTTAAAATTTATCAATCTAATGTTGAAAAATGGTTATTATTTAGAAAATAATTAATGCTAATTTGATTATTTGATATATATATATAAATTGAAACCATTATTTTATTTTTAATACATAATTAAAATCATTATATTCTATTTTAATAAATAAATATTTTATTTTATTTATTTTAGTTCATAATTATATCATTGAATTTAATTCACTTTAACTAAGTTTTCTTATAAAAAACAGTGATTGAGATTATTTAAAATTAATATTGAATGTTTTTTTTAAAAAGAATCTGGACTTCAAGTTTTAATATTTTAAAATGATATATGGTAGAATTTCATATATTATGTATTTTGGAAGACATTATATATTAATGTATTGTTTTTTAATTATTCGTGTATATTATATTTTACTATTAATTAATGTACTCTCCGTATTTTTTCAAAGTTTAAATAATTTTTTAAGTTATTTTAAAAATTTGCATCGCACCATTTCGTGAAAAGATATTATAATTTAAATAGTAGTCATCGTGACCATTGCAATGTACCATGCATGAGCTCAATGACCCAATTTTTAAGAAAAAATGAGTTCTACACAACCTAATTATCAAAGGGATGATCGACTTGGAAAAAAAAGACGACAAAGAGTATAAACACATTCACAAATTTTAGACGAATAATATAAGTGAATATTGTAAGTAGAGTTGAAATCATAGCTCCACCATCGTAAATAATCAAGTGTTATCCTATGGTTTGTTCAAATATGCAATGAGTAAATGGATTCGAGACAGTGTCTCATTATTTCTAAATTGTGATAAAATATTTATTTTATACAATGAAATTGTTGTGTGTGTGTGTGTGTTTTTTTTTTTTATATATGATAAATTTGTTTGAAATTCGATAACACTCTGTTCATGTTGGATCCAGGTTGGCGTGCCAAACATAAAACCAAGTCAAAGTTGTGGGACTAATTTAAACGTGCGTAACTTAGATCGAAGTTAAAGTCAATTACAACCACACAACATTTATTTAAAAGTGAATTATTTGTTTGACATTAAGAAGTACTACTCGAAGTTGAATTTTATATACTAGTTAGCTAGCAGCACAAAAGGAATAACATGATAAATATTTCCCCAACTCCAACCTAAGTGCACAGCTTTGATCGAATATTATCTGATTAATGTTTATAGCTAGGCACATTTTCCTGCACGGGATTAATTAGAATGATTATCGCATTGGATTGCCTATCACAATCTAAATGAGATGCGTTAATATAATAATTAAAAAAAATTGAAAAGAAGAAGGGTTTGTTAGAATACGTGTTCGAATCCAAGAATATCTCATCTCAAACTTTCTCAAAAAAATAATATTAGTCAAGGTATAAGTGCATCCTATGACGTTTAAGCGTATTTAATATAATAAGGAAAAAACTACACTTTTTTGTCCTGTTATTTTTTTTCCCACTTTTGTTCTGTTAACTGTGAATTATGTATTTTTAGTCATGTAACTTGAATTATTTTTTTTCATTTGATCTTGTTACGATAAATTTTCATTTTTAGTCATATAACTTGTATATTATTTTTATTTGGTCTTTTAACTTGTAGTTGTACGTTTTCATTTTGATCTTTTTTATAAATCTTAAAAGGACTGAAAATGAAAGAAAATACAAGTTAATTGATAAAAATGAAACAATACACAAGTTACATGATTAAAAATAAAAATTTACCGTAACAAGACTGAAAGATGAAAAAAAAACATGCAAATTACAGGACTGAAAATACAAATTCATATTTAATAGGACCAAAAGTGAATATAAATAACAAGACTAAAATTGTTGTTATCCCATAATAAATAATGATAGTGTTTTAAACTTTTGAACCAATTTACAAAACCAAGAAACGTAATCTATCAAGTGCTAGACTTTTTTTTCTTCTTTTTTTTCACGTAGTATATGGTCTTCAATTGTTTTTTTCCCCATCTCTCCCTTTCATCTCGCTTTCAGGCTATAACTTTCAAATCAAAGGTAATTCACAGTTAAAGTTTTATGAGAAATGTTTCTTTTTTTAAAAAAATTATTTTATAAATGTTCTATTACAAGATAAAAATCATGATGACGATGCAAGGTAAACACTTAAACATCATATTACAGCAATATTTTATATTAAAACAGGAGTCGTATCGTATTTAAATAAAATTCTTAGTGGCATCTTCTCATCTCTTCAATAGGAAAAAAAATGAATTGCACTTATTTTAAGTTTAACCACCCCACAATCTTTTTAATAAAGTAAATATTTTTTCGTGGTAAGTTATTGATTTTTTAGGAGGATGTTTTTTTTAACCCAACTCCAAAACAATTTATTAATCATCAACAGAGGAGATACAATCATCCATAACGATATTAATAATAGATTGCGAAATTTATTGAGAGATATAATAATGGAATGTAAATATTGTATTAGCAGGAAGAATCCTTAATTGTGGAACATATAATTTCGGTTAGGAAAGATCTTAGGAGGAATGATTTATTTGCTAATTCTTAGAAGATTTGCTCCATAAATTGTTGAGAAATGCTTGTATATATCATGCACGGTTCATTGTGAATAATATACATATATTTTCATCTTCATTACTTTGTTCTTCACATGGTATCAAAGCCATGGCTAAGACTGATGGTGATGAAAATAAGAAAGAAAGTGTTGTGACAGAAAAGAACACATCGCAATATCATCTATCGGCTAATGACAATCCAAAAAATGTTATCACGCAAGTTCAGCTGAAAGGCAAGAACTATGAAGAATGGGCTCGAGCGATGCGGACAGCATTACGTGCCAAGAAAAAATTTTCATTCATTGATGGCTCAGTGAAGCAGCCGCCAGATGATTCTGCAGAACAGGAAGATTGGTGGACAGTGAACTCCATGTTGGTATCATGGATTCTAAACACCATCGAACCTACTTTGCGATTGACTATAACTTATTTGGAGATCGCGAAAGAACTATGGGAAGACATCAAGGAACGATTCTCAGTGGGAAATGGACCACGCATTCAACAACTCAAATCTGAGTTGGCTGAATGTAAACAGCACGACCAAAGTGTTGTGAATTACTATGGAAAGATTAAGATGATATGAGAAGAATTGGGTAACTACGAACAGTACCCGACATGCCGCTATGGAGGATGCAAGTGTAACATTAGCGCAGAACTAGACAAGAGGCGTGAAGAGGAGAGACTACACCAATTCTTGATGGGGTTAGATGACTCCGTCTATGGCACGACACGTTCCAACATATTGAGCAGTGAAACACTGCCAAATTTGAACCGAGCGTATGCCATGATTATTCAAGAAGAGCGAGTTCGCAGTATAGCTCGTGGGAAGGAACAACGAGGTGAGCCTATGGCATTTTCTATTCAAGCAACATCGGGCTCAAAGGGACGGATGGAACCTCGAGGCAAAGGAGTGCCCTGCCCGATTTGCAAAAGAGATGGACATGCTACGGAGTCATGTTTTCAGTTGATCGGGTATCCTGACTGGGGGGGGATCGCCCTCGAGGCAGTGAACGTGGAACAGGACGTGGAACAGGAGGAAACAGACCACCTGCCTCATCCGGAGGAAGAGGACGCAGTGGGCAGATTCGTGCCAATGCGGCACAGGTGATTGCACCAGGGAGCACATCTCAAGTGCAGTTCAATGAAACCGATCAAAGTGGATTGAGCGGATTAAGTGGCGAACAATGGAACCTGTTGATCAATATGTTGAACACTCAGAAAGAAGGAAATCCGGGGAGATCGAATGGTAAGCAAAAAATGGTGGAATGGATAGTTGATACCGGGGCTTCCCACCATATGACCGGAAGTTTTGATACATTAACTAATGTGAAAGAGGTTCTGCCTTGTTCTGTCAGTATGCCAGATGGAAAGAAAGTTTTAGCCACAAGAGAAGGAAATGTCATTTTGCACGAGATGTTGGAACTGAAAAATGTGTTATATGTTCCTAATTTGATGTGTAACTTGATCTCAGTGTCCCAATTGATCAAGGAGTCAAATTGCATTGTTTAGTTCACTAATGAATTTTGTGTTATGCAGGACCGCACTTCGAGGATGCTGATTGGGGCAGGTGAGATGCGAGAGGGGCTCTACTATTTTCGGGTTGTGGCATCAAGTTTGGCTTTGAAAACAACTAAGAAAGATGATATGGATATTTGGCATCGAAGGTTGGGACATCCTTCTGACAAAATAATTCGATTGTTGCCAATAGTTGATAGAGATAGTGATAGTAGGATTACTGCTTGTGAAATTTTTTTTCGAGCAAAACAGTGTCGAGACGAGTTTGCGTCCAGTGACAATAAAGCTTTGAGTATTTTTGATAAAATTCATTGTGACTTATGGGGACCTTATAGAACTCCAACACTTTGTGGTGCATATTATTTTTTGACAATTGTTGATGACTGCTCTAGGGGTGTATGGACTTATTTACTTAAAGATAAAAGAGAAGTGGGGCGCACTCTTCTAAATTTATTTGCCATGATTCAGAGACAGTTTGGAAAATTAGTGAAAATAGTGCGTAGTGATAACGAAACTGAATTTATGTGTTTGCATGATTATCTTGTGACAACTGGGATAATACATCAGACCTCATGTGCTGGAACTCCACAACAAAATGGGAGGGTCGAACGGAAACACCGTCACATACTCAATGTGGCACGCACACTGCGTTTTCAGTTCAATTTACCTCTTGAGTTTTGGGGGGAGTGTGTGTTGACAGCTGCATACTTGATTAATCGGACACCATCTGTTTTGTTGCAAGGGAAAACACCTTATGAAATATTGTTTGGACAAAGCCCTTCGTATAAAAATATTCGAGTTTTTGGATGTTTGGCTTACGCACATAATCAAAAACATGGAAGAGATAAGTTTGCTAGCCGGAGCAGAAAATGTGTTTTCATTGGATATCCTTTCGGGAAGAAAGGTTGGTGTTTGTATGACTTGGAGGCCAGAAATTTTTTTGTCTCTCGGGATGTCGTTTTTGTGGAGCATACGATTCCTTATATGGAAAAATCTGGGGAAGCACGAGGTACGTTGGAAGCCACCGCTCTTGATGAATTTGTCGACGAGGAAAAAGCAATCGGTGCTAGCGAGAATGGAAATGCTCCGCAAGATCTCGAAACAGGTCCGTCCGAGGTGTTGGAATCGAAAGAATTTGAGGTCTCTTTGGGACGTGGTGATCGAGACAGACAACAGTCCTCTAGATTACGTGACTATATCCTACACACAGTGAAACGCTTGAGCCCCTCTGCGAATTCCTCGGTTAACTCACCTGCCCATACGCACTCCTCAGGTAGCCCCTATCCCATAACACATTATGTGAACTGTGATAAATTTTCTTTGCCACACCGTGCTTTCTTGGCAGCTATTACTGCAAGTGTTGAGCCGACTTCTTTCGCTGAGGCTATCAAGGATGAGAATTGGCGGATAGCAATGAATAAAGAGATGGTGGCACTGAACGACAACGATACATGGACTGTGGTTCCTTTGCCACCCGGAAAGTGAGCCATACGATGCAAATGGGTGTACAAAATAAAATATAATGCTGATGGAACAATAGAGCGCTACAAAGCTCGATTGGTTATTCTTGGAAATCGGCAGGTTGAAGGGATTGACTATAATGAGACCTTTGCACCGGTAGCCAAGATGGTCACGGTACGTACTTTCCTTACCGTGGCAGCAGCTAAAAACTGGGAACTTCATCAGATGGATGTGCACAATGCATTTTTTCATGGCGATTTGAAAGAAGATGTTTATATGCACATGCCTCCTGGGTTTGATTCGGAAAAACCAGGAATGGTGTGTCATTTGAAAAAATCTTTGTACGATTTAAAACAAGCACCTCGTTGCTGGTTTGCGAAGTTGGCTACTGCCCTACAAAATTATGGCTTCAAACAATCATACTCGGACTATTCTCTCTTCGTCCTGCACCGCGACAAGAAACAAGTCAACGTTCTTGTGTATGTGGATGATATTCTTGTGTCGGGCAATGATCATGACACCATCCAGAGTTTCAAAAAATATTTGAGCAGTTGTTTTCATATGAAAGATTTGGGTAGTTTGAAGTATTTTCTTGGAATTGAAGTGGCTCGAAGTCCTAAGGGTCTCTTCTTATGTCAACGCAAATATGCATTGGATATCATTTTCGAGGCAGGTCTACTTGGAGCTAAGCCCGCTTCTCTTCCACTTGAGACAAATCATAATCTGGCCTTGGCAAATGACGAATTTCTGTCTCATCCTGAGAGTTACAGGTGTTTGGTGGGACGACTGATTTACCTCTCCATTACGCGTCCTGAGCTATCTTATTACGTGCATACACTGGCTCAATTCATGCAACAACCGCGAGTAGAAAATTGGGAAGGTGCTTTGCGTGTGGTGCGTTACTTAAAAGGGAATCCTGGGCAAGGAATTCTACTGCGATCGGATTGTAATCTGCGGCTTTTGGGATGGTGTGACTCTGATTGGGCGAGCTGCCCCTTGACTCGACGATCTCTGACTGGTTGGTTTATCTTACTAGGGACTTCACCCATCTCTTGGAAGACTAAGAAACAACACACGGTGTCTCTCGCTCTTTTGCTGAGGCAGAATATCGATCTATGGCAGCCACTACTTCCGAATTAAAATGGCTGAAAGGGTTGTTATTGGCACTCGGTGTCGATCAGGAGCATCCAATGCCACTGTATTGTGATAGTCAAGCAGCACTGCATATTTCTGCCAATCCAGTGTTCCATGAGCGGACCAAACATATTGAGATTGATTGTCACTTTGTTCGTGATGAGATTCGTAACCATACCATCCATCCAGTCTCTGTTCGGACATCTAATCAGCTAGCTGACACATTTACAAAGGCGTTGGGAAAACAACAATTTGAGTACTTACTTCGCAAGTTGGGCATCTGGAATCTACATGCTCCAACTTGAGGGGGGTATTGAGAGATATAATAATGGAATGTAAATATTGTATTAGCAGCAAGAATCCTTAATTGTGGAGCATATAATTTCGGTTAGGAATGATCTTAGGAGGAATGATTTATTTGCTAATTCTTAGAAGATTTGCTCCACAAATTGTTGAAAAATGCTTGTATATATCATGCACGGTTCATTGTGAATAATATACATATATTTTCAACTTCATTATTTTGTTCTTCACAAAATTATATTAGAAATATCAAAACAAGCGTTGTACAGTACTTGTAACACTTATTCTCATGTTCCAGTTTTCTACGGATACCATATATTAATCCTTTTCTGCTATGAATATAATCAAAACTATGTTTCGCAATTAGTTGAGAGATGAATTTCTTAATGACTGTTTGTTAGTGTAAATTGAGAAATAGATTGCTCAAAATTACAATACATCTTATGGAAGGGACGGTTCCAAATTATTATAGATTTGAGAACTATAGTAATGATGTATCTTGTAGAGTTGATATAACATATCATGTCGAAAACCGTATATTGTATATCGTATCGAATTTTTATATTTTTATATATTATTTTGGTGTTCTAGTGAATATCAAAATTTTTAAATTTCATACTGTAATCATAACGAAAAATTTGGTAACGTTACCGTATCGTATCGAAAATTTGGTATTTTTCGGTAGTGGTATACTGAAAATTCGGTACTTTTTTCCACCCCTATTATTTTGTAATATTTGATGACAGATATTAATGTATTATTTAATGCAAAATTTAAACTTTATCTTTATTTATGATAACACAGAAAGTCCTATGAAACGGTCTCACATTTTAATTTTGTGTACAAATATCTTATTAACCTTATCTATTAAACATTAATATTATTTTTTATGTTAAAAGTACCATATATGTGTACTTTTTTTTGTTTTTTGGGTTTCATTTTTTACCCCATTTTGTTCCACTGGTCGTTCCCAATCGGTGTGAACGAATGCTAGGACTAATGTACGTCTTTATTTTATTTATTTTTTTATGACTTGAGAATCAACCGCCGCTAATTTTCGATATACTGGTAAAATCTCGAACTAACGCAATATCTTGTAAATCACGTCAGTCAGATAAATTGTAATGGGCAAGCCATGTACGATATATTATTTCAAAAAAAAGTGTTGATAAAAAGAATCGAGCAATTTGTCACTAACAAGTACTTACTTACTTCATCAACTCAAACACCTACGGAAGGATGGCTTTATCATATATTACTAAAACGTACAATTGCCTTTTGGTACCGAAAGCTAAACCTTATCAGCTTATTATTCGATTGGCTACTATATCATTATATTATAATAATATTTTGGTTAATAGTTATGATAAGAAATAACACAACCACCAATTTGGTTTTCTTTATATAAATCACTTTGTCTCTTATGAATAATTTCTCCATTTGACAAGTGCATATAACAAATGTCAAGTTGGTCACGCGTACGATAGAAATTAAACACCTCAAAGAAGTCCACTAATAAGGACAGATTTTGTAACACAACAAAAATAATAAGATTGCTTTCCAACTTCAAATTCAACACGTACATATCGCATATATATTATTTATATATATAGATAGATTTACATGATAATATTGTTACAAAATGTGACATATCCGCATGTAATTAATTGTACATAGCATGCAATAGACAAAATATGTCCCATGATTTCAATTTTGCAAACGACTTGTATGATCATGTAAGAATATAACCAAGATTAAGCCACTAAAAATGGTTGATGGGAACTAATCTTGGTGGCGTGAGGATGTGATATGGTGTAGAAGTGTGACTCCTCGTAACAAAGTTGCAGCCATGACTTTTCTCCCTACTCGTACCTTCGCTATCCATCTCCACCAACACTTGGATGAAATGCTCCACTTCGCAAGGAAGAACCAGAGGCCCTTCGCAGCTGAACCCGTACTCGGATTCGGCTTCTTCCAGTAGAGTCCTGAAAAGGGGATGGTTCACGTACTCAGTTCTGATCACGAACCGCTGTTTCTCCGATCCAACGTAGATAGAGAAGCATCCGTCTGGAGCCACTTTGTGTGATCTTCTTTCGTTGTGATTCGGCTGGAAGTCGAAAATAAGGTTTCGAGGCCAAGATTTGCTCTTCACCGTTAGAGCTGCAGTACCTTTTCTTGACATCCCACCACTGAAGGATTTGCATCTCTCCCATGTTTTGGAGATTAGCCCTCTCTTACCCTTACCTCTAACACCATCACGATATAAATATTCCATTTTTTTTTTTTTTTCTCGTGTAAGAAATTATAAATAAAAACACAATAGATCGAACTTAGCTATTTCTCAGACAATTGAGTACGTACGTACACTATAAAACAAGTGATGATATATGAATTCAACCTCTGTCATAAACTAAATTGAACATAACCTTCATCCTTGGCCTCATTGTATTACTCATGATTATCATGCACAGAAAATCGCAACATATATATATGAAACAAAAACGAAGAGAAAAAGTGAAAAGGGTTAACTAATTTGTATGCTGGCTCCCAAGGGCAAGAAACAGTAGCTAGGCTTCACGGGAGACGTTGCCTTTGCAATTGGCTGATATGTGCGTGAATATCAATGTGTGTGTATATATAGTAAAAGTGCAAGACATGCTGAGGATGTAATAAATAAATTAATTAATATGGATTAAATATTTTAAGTTGGGCTATAAATCGATTAATGGTCAGTAATTTGTCAACTCGTTAATGGCGGGCTTAGTTTATTATTACTTGAAATTATTGGAGGGGTACTTTTTTAATGCGTCCTATAGTGACCTGAAGAGGCCAGTTTATCTGAACATTGATTTTTGTTCTTATTTTTAAATTATTTTGGATAATTCTGAGCGTTGATTTTGAGTTGCAAGCACGAGGAAAAGGTCAACACTAGCTTGGGTTTGTTGGCTTTGCAACTTGTGTCATATTATCCATGCTTTTATTATTAAATATTTCGTGAAATTCATTAAAGTGTTGTTGGGGAAAAATATATATATATTTTTTCTCCTACAAAATTTCCCATTAAATTCTGAAATTAAAATGGAATTCAATCTTCCCAAGATTTCCTCACATATAAACTTAAATAAATACCTTGGCATCACGCGCGGTATGTATATATCTCTAGCACTGGTGCAAGTCAAATTTAATTAAATTTAATTTAATTTTATCTAAATTCATTGTGTTTAGTCAGTTCCTAACACCATATTTGAATTTGAAAATAGAGTTGACATTGTGTCCATGAGTGCAATTTTAGCGTGAATATATATGATGTCTCAGATCTAACATTAGAACCTAATTGGTCTTGTCGAAGAAACTATGAAATTAAATATTCATCATAGGCGGTGTGCCATATATATATATATATATATATATCTTTCAAGTGCCCACCACCATGCCCACCAATGATGTGACATTATTTTATTGAATGTGATAAATTGTAGGTCCAATAGAATAATGCCACATCATTGGTGGGCATGATGGTGGGCATGATAGGTGGGCACTTGAAAGAAACTCTATATATAGAATATATATATATATATATATATATATATATATAATATATGATACAAATTTCCAACTACTGAAAAAACATGAATATATATATATATATATATACACGGGATTAAATGAGATAAAATAAAATGAAACGTTTGGTAAAATTTAATTGTAAGATCACAATAATTGTTTTTAATATATTAGTGCATGCATTAATCAACAATAGGTAGCTTATATATCAATATTATAAATAATATATTTGTGATGAAAATAGGGTGGGACGTCCCCGCAACCCCACCTCATCCCACTTGCATGTGCTGAGTGTACCAAAATAAATACAATTCGCTTTAGTTTGGTATAGTTCACTCGACTCTAATTTTTTAAATAAAAAAAAAATTAGCCTTCAAATTATGGTTTGCTGGACTTTGGGCCGTTGAATTGTGCGGGATTTCAACCGTATATCAAGTCACCGGCTTTTGGTTTGTTACGTCTTTAGCTTGCTCTCTAGTACGTACGAGCATTAAAACTTGAGTACTCGTAAATTCATTATGTGAGACGCACTTATTCGATTCAGCTCAGCTCATGGAAACATATTATTTTTATATTAAAAATATTGTTTTAATTGTAACTATGAGTTGGCGACAAAAGTTCTCAAGTATGCATGCAAGGAGGGTTGCTCACTGTACTGAGACCCCTAAGAAAGCTTATGAAGATTTTAGAGGAAGACAAAACTGAAATTAGCAGATATAGAAGAATTCTCATAAACTAACATACATATATATATATATATATATATATATATATATATATATATATATTTTATTAAAATTGAGGGTTGTTGGTATGACAAATAATCAGGAGCGGTCCTGAAAAAAATGTGGCACGTGACGAAGTTAAAAATATGATCATATTTCCTTAATAATGTATATATATATATGTATACATATAATTTTAAAGAACATACACATTAGAAATAATTTTACATATAGTTTCTCAAAATAAATTATTTAACAACCAATATTATTTAAAATTCACTCTTATAAATTTGTATTTTTTGAAACAAAGTCGTCATTTCTTGACATTTTATGATGAATATTTGTGCAAAAATGGAATTGTTTAACTAAATTCATAAAAAATGCTAAATATATAGTACTAAATAATGAAGTCAAATACGAACAAAAAATATACATATATATATAAGAGAAAGATAATAAATTAGTATAATATAAATTAATAAAATAATGATGCAACAATCTATTAGTAAATTAAAAAAAATAAAAAGAAAAATATAAATTTTGTAAAATTACACAATTTCATAACCTAAAATTTGAGTAATCAACATGGTTTAATTGAATAATAAGTAAAAAAATTTGACGGTATCTACCTATGATGCGACGGAGGTCTGCGAGAAATTTCATGCATGAGGAAAGAATATAGAAATTGAACAGAGTTAGTGAACCATGAGAGTTGTGGTGATTTAACTCATTTGAAGCAATATTTTTGTCATAAGAACCTATTGACAATTTATTTATATGTTACATCACCATTTATTAGTTAAATTTATTTGGATATTAATTTAAATACGATTTTTTAAAAAAATAATCGAGGGCTCGTCTCAAGGTGGGGCCCTGGGAGGTCGGCCACCCGCCCTATCTTAGGGCCGCCCCTGCTAATAATCCTCTTTTATTGTCCTTTTAGTAATATTTAATTACCAAAATGTCATTTTATTTTGTCTATATTGATAAATATTTATTTACGAAAATATCATGTTTATAAAATTTATTTATTTTTAATAAAAAATCACTTTTCAAAATTGTTCTCTAAACTTTTTATTGTTTTTATTTTTATGTTTTAAAAAATATACAATTTTGTTATCATGCCCACTCACCGTGCCCACATAATGTGTCTACCATGAAGTGGCACTCAACGATTGGATGTGATGAATTGTGCGTCCAATAGTTGAGTGTCACCTCATGGTGTACACATTATGTGGACACGGTGGATTGGGAGGATAGCAAAACTATATATATATATATATATATATATATATATATCAAGGGAAGGTTTGGAGACCGACCAAATTGGTACGATTGATGTGGCCTTTAGGTTTTTTTTTTCATTTTAATATTTTTATGTGCAATTTCAAAATTTTATGTGCAATTTCAAAATTTTCAAAATATCTTTGGTCAATGTTTAAATTATATATATATATATATATATATATATTTATATTTATATTATATTTTTTAATTAAAAAAATGGACTGTATGTGCAAGCACCTGAAGTATATCAAAAAAAATAAACTATACAAACACACGACACGTGCATCAAAATAATAGTGTGTATGTGTGTAATGAGTACATTGTGGATCGAATTTCTAACTTTAAACTATTCTATTCGATACGAAGGTCTAAGTTTATCTGAAGAGTTTGTCTAGCCTCCAAACCCAATTCATACTAAAGAACGGTTTGGACCCGATCCTATCAGGCAACAACATCCTGACTCTTTAATTACTTAAGGTCTAAAATAAGGTCATAAACATTTTGTCACATGATCTCATACATTTTGTTAAAGAAAAAATCAAATGTGGTTTCTTATATATATAGTTATCGGATCAAGAATTGAGACATTAATAACATGAACGAATCCCTGAAGATAATGAATTGAAGGATAAATTTAAACTTGATAAGTGACTACCAATATTTTTATAATCAACTTGCCATATCTTTTGAATATTTAGCATCGGATTTTTCAGCTATTGTGAGCCTTGTGTACAGGATACAGATATATCACACGAATTCCAAGATAGAATGTTGGCCTAAGTAAACATACCCTCATGTAATAAAACAAGAAATTTGGATGAATCCAATAAGCTAGGGAATTAAATCATCTCATTGGGAATCAAATCTATGCAATTTTAACTCGATGCTTGTATGAGATGGTTTTATGCATTAATTTTGTGATTTTGATTTTTTTTTGACTCGACTATGAAAAAATATTTTTTTTATGTCAAACGTATTATTTTTAATTATAAATACTGGTCAACACATTTATCTCACTAAAGACTACTCCATCTTATAAATATTTAATTAGGTATGCAGTTATAAATTTGAATAATTTATGGTCTTTCATTAATATTTCAAGCTTTCATATTTTCCATTTTTTCTACCATATCTGAGGGTCGGATCTGCGATAAGCATGAATCCTATGACGATTTTAGAACTTTATTTTGTTGTATTAATACTTATCTAGCATTTTTATTCTGAATTTTGCGCTAAAATCATCATATTCATGTTTTTAGGTTTGATTAAAAGTTAAAGAAATCTAAAAAATAGAAGAGAGAATCAAAATTTCCGACGCCGCGTTGAAAATTATCCGAAAAATAAGAAAGAATTGCGAGAAACAAACCAAAAAAGTCAAGAAGTTGAAGGCACAGTTGCACAGACCCTGTGTATGGTCTGGAACCACATCCGTGAATTTTAC
This sequence comes from Henckelia pumila, assembly GCF_033568475.1. NCBI lineage: Eukaryota > Viridiplantae > Streptophyta > Magnoliopsida > Lamiales > Gesneriaceae > Henckelia > Henckelia pumila. Next base: position 7,810,452 of record NW_027331831.1, read on the forward strand.
GTCGGAAATTTGGAAACTTGCCAAAAATGCATAGGCACAAACCCTTGTCTAGACCTATCCGGACTCTGTGCTATTTCACGGAAAATTTTCATATTCTGTGCAGAATTTCGGAATTTAAGGAAACTTTTTATCGTGTTACGTTTTGTGATTTCTTGGACACGAATTATTGAGAACAAATAGGGTTTTGACAAAAAATATAAAAGAAAACTTTGGTACAACATGAAATAACTTTTGGCAAATTTTAGAGACAACGGCTAGGACTTGGAGTAAGGAAGGTGAATAAGCACTTGAGGGAGCAAGATTCAGGCGCCATTATTGAGATTTCTTAGTTTATTTCTTCAATTTCATAAACTCAAACATTATATTTTCGTCTAGTTTTTATTTTATGGAGTATTCATCTTTCTATATGGGCCATGATAGGGCCAAATTTTTATTGTTGTTTGCGTGTTGTATTGATTAATATTTTGATTTATTTTATATTATTGATTGGTTTTTGCGTGGATTTCTTACATTTATTGGATTGTTAAATAAAAATAGGATTATTAAGATAGGGGATTTCATCGTGATTTAAAATAATTATTTTTTGTTTAAATTCAATACATGACAATAATTATATTTGGTATCGTTGTGTGTTTCTACTTCCTGACCATTGTCTTGAAATTTGAATTTCTACTAAGCTTAGTTCACCATTTATTTTAATTTCGTTATTTGGTTCAGATAAATTTAATTATTTTATTTTAATTAGTTTAATTATTCACAAAAAAATCATTTCTTTTATTTAATTCTGAATTAAATTAAATAATTTATATCCTGAGTATAATTAAATAATAGTATACATGAAAACGACTTGGAGTTGATCCAATTATATTATTGCTTGACCATTACACTTGCTAGAATTTTCAGATTAAATCATCGGTCAATACGCGTAATAGAAAAAAAGTCCAGTGTCCTGACTCTCCTCTCACCTATATATTTGTTCATATATATTTTCGAGCTCTCGCTAGCTGAAAAAACTCGTCGGATATCAAGTTAGAAACTGCGAATAGGGATGTAAATGAGTAGAGTCGAGCCGAACAGTATTGGGCTCGAGCCCGGCTCGTTTGACAGAAATAAGAGCTCGAGCTCGAGAGATCCGAGCTTTTATCATAGGGCTCGGGCTCGGCTCGTTTAGTATATATAAAAGCTCGAGCTCGACTCGAGCTCGGCTCGTTTATCATATTGAACAATCCTGGATCGAGTTCGGCTCGTTAAGCAGGCTCTTTAGAGAGCTCGTTTTCAGGATCGTTAGTGAGCTCGTTTTCGGTCTCGTTAGCAGGCTCGTTAAGTGAGCTCATAAAGCAGGCTTGTTAGCAAGCTCGCTTTCAGGCTCGTTTTCAAGCTCGTCAGACATATAACAGAGCTCGAGTTTGATTTTTTTCGATTATAATTTTTGGATCAAATTGACTATAACTTGATTTATAAGCTTACCATGATCTAAAACTTCAACCTCCAACATAACCCAATTCGAAAAATCCACAAATATCATTTATTAAAGTTTTCAATCTTTATGAATTTACAATATCATTACTAACTGCTCAAGTCATGATAAATCTTGAAACATTCGAATTTATAATAGATCAAATTCTATATGCAAATTTCAACCACAATCCTTCGATTGTTTTCAATCTGTACAAGTTCAATGTGTACTATCCTATGCTATATAGTACAATTGTATTCATCATTCCAAAAATTTCACCACACGATCAAATAATTAATAAACTAAAAATTCAAGTTTCGTTATTATTTATATCTTTCAAATAAAATCTGAAGCTCCCAACAAAAAATCCTAAACCCAAGTTTCGAGCACTTACTTTTGAAGAAAATTAACACAGTCAATGCTTATTTCACAAGTATATAAAACTTTATTGCACGAATTAATTATTATAATATATATTTTTTTAGATTTCAAAAATATATATATTTATTTTAAAATATTTTTAAAAAACCACCACACTATTATTTTTTATAATGAGATATAAGCATTACTTGTGATACGATCTGCCCGTATATAAAATATTTTATTTAATGATATTATATAAATTTATTAAAATATTGTGCATATATACATATATTGAGTTAATAAATTTTAACTCAACAAACTTAATTTAGATAATTTTACAACTTCTTTTAACTAAAATTTTTTAATATCATTCATCTATCACATATAGTTCTAATTCTCGTAAGACATTTTAAATAAAATTGTTGTTTCAGTTTTTTTAAAAATATATTGATTGAATTGTCATTCATTAGTAATATTGCACATATAAATATTTTATTTATTGTGTTTTTAAGAGAATTTTGATACAATGATTTTAAAGTTAAAATAAAAAATACAAATTGTGGCTACATCCTATATATTGTAAATTCAGCTTTATTAATTTCAACAAAATATTATGTTCTAATCATATCAATTGCATTAATATTAATATTTTTTATTTGTCCACTCAAAATCAAACTAAATAAAGTCACATAAATTAAATGAACATATTCGTGAGCCTTCGAAACGAGCCAAACTCAAGTTGGAGCTCGCGAGCCTCCTAAACGAGTCGATCCCGAGCTCGAACTCCTAAGCTTATTAACAAACATGTTCGCGAGCTCACGAGCCGAATATTCTTAAGTTCAAGCTTGACTCGTGAAAATTGTCGAGATCAAAATCAAGCTCGGGCTCGGCTCGATAAGCTTACCGAACGAGTTTTCTACCGAGCCAAGCTCTGAATAGCTCACGAACCATTCGGTTCGTTTACATCCCTAACTGCGAACAAGAACCCAAACTATAAATAATCATGAACAAATTTCATATCTTAATTATTTTATTAACTATTACGACACATGTTTTGGAACACGTTCTTGGATCAGTCAGATGTGATACCCGTAGCAGCGGAAGTTTAAAATTTTTATTTTCTGATCTGGAACGATTCCAGATCATGGATATCAAATCCTAACGATTAAAACAAACAAGTAAAATAAAACAGAATTAAATTTTACCTCTCAAGTCTTAACTTGAGGTTATGGACTCCAACAAAAAATTCTGCTCTTCTTGTATATCCCAGGAACTGATAACTCGCTCGATCAACTCCTGAATCAGGTCCACGAACAGAATTCTTAATCCCTCTGTGTCAGACTGCACTAGAAAGTCTATCAGAAGTTTCTACGAAGAGAATTAACAGATTTGATCTGTTAAATTAGACTGCAAATTTCGAAAACTGCGGTCTGAATTTTCAAAAATAGAGGAGAAAGGGGGCGGCCAACCCTAGAGAGAAAACTCTAGGATTTTCGAAAATTATGAATGCCTATGTGTAATTTCTGTACTGCTATAACTTATTTATAATGTGGGCTGCTAACAGCTTAAGGCCCATTAGTCATAAGTTCAAGTCTGAAAAGCAAAACCCGCATGTTCAGAAATTAATATAAAATTCATCGTGACTCAAATTGATAAACCAATTTAACCAATGTGTACAGAAACCTTTTCTGCATATTTTAAAGTCAAGATAAATTTTCTAAATCCGAATTTAGTAATTTCCAAAAATGGCATCCCTATGTCATTTTAGGAAATCTCACTCCCTCTACTCTTTAATAAGAAGTCCTACTTCTCATTTGCTAAATTTAACCCATTACATTTAATTATCTCAACGGGGATTAGAAATCTATTATTTGTGTAACCCTCAATGGTTCAGGGATACAGCTAGCCGTGGGCCCACAACTCCTTGTGACTCGGAACAACAATTTTCGACTTACCCATCGAATCATGGTAAGAGCGCCTAGCAACATCGCCCCATGATTTCCTAGGTATCACTGATAGTGCATGCAAGAACCAATGGGTTTTGGTTAGCGTACAGTACGGTTCCTTCATCCATATATCCCAATCGAATCAACTACCATTGGTATATTGAGAGTCGTTCGAGATTCGATAACTATGCAATACATCTTGAAGATCAAATAGTGACATCACATGTGCAACTAGGAAACCAAGTAACTTAAAACACATCATGTACTCTGGCCAGAGATTTGTCATACTAATATCTCCTCAGATCGCATAGGATATCCACACTCGCAAGCGTGTGGTGAATCCTTGACAACAAAGCATCGACTCCTATATGTGTCGTAACTGTACCCAATCTCGACACCTGTTGACCCTCATAGAGTCGATAAATGAGTCAAAGTACAGTACTAGCATATATAGTCTCCATGATGTTTCAAGTAGTTAGGACTAATGGTGTACAACCAAAACCGCGGACTTATCCACTCAATTAGTGAAAACCACTTGAAAAGTCCGAATATGGTAGTTCGATCATCTATCAAATGAATATCCATTTGCATGCTTCGAACATCTCTATGTTCCATACCAATGAAACGTGGTACTTGGCATCGCAAATGCTAGTTTCAATCTCGAGCGATCCTTATCCTTATTTGCGGACGGCTCAATTGACTAGAAACTGTTTAGAATATACAGTGATTATAAGATGCGTTTCATGATAGTCATTCAAATCTACTATCACATCTTGCATGCACTCTAGTATATTCAAGGTCTTTATCTAAACATCGTATAGTACGTCACAACATAATAATATGATAAAAGATAAAGTAAATGCCAATATAAAGTGTAAATTATATTAAACAAAGATTGTTTATAAATAGAGTCATAAAGGCCTTTAGCCACAAGTTGGCTAACAGGGCACCCACTCTTTCAGTCTCTCACTTGACCTAAAGCCAACTAGTCATACTACGTAGTCCCGTTGTTTCGCGATGTTTGTCAAATAATGGTCCTGGCAAGGGCTTAGTAAGTGGATCAGGGATATTGTATGCAGAGGCCACTCTCTCGACAGTGATGTCTCCTCTTTCCACGATCTCCCGGATGATGTGGTATTTCCTCAGTATGTACTTGGATCTTTGATGAGACATTGGTTCCTTTGCCTGAGCAACGGCACCAGTGTTGTCACAGTACACCGGGACTGTACCAACAGCTTCAGGAATGACCCCCAACTCTTGGACAAAATTCCTCATCCAAACGGCCTCTTTAGTAGCAACTGATGCTGCAATGTATTCTGCTTCAGCGGTGGAATCCGTTGTGGTGTCCTGCTTGGAACTCTTCCATGAGACAGCACCGCCATTGAGCATGAATACAAATCCAGAGGTTGATTTCGAGTCATCCACGTTGCTTTGGAAGCTAGAGTCGGTATAGCCTTCCAATTTCAATTCTCTTCCCCCATAAACCATGAATATATTCTTAGTCCTTCTCAAGTACTTAAGAATATCCTTCACAGCTTTCCAATGCATTTGACCGGGGTTGGCCTGATATCTGCTCGTGACACTCAGAGCAAAGGCTACATCCGGTCTGGTAGATATCATCCCATACATGATACTACCTATGGCTGACGCATATGGTACGTGTGTCATTTTCTCTATTTCTTCGTCAGTCTTTGGAGACATTGACTTGGATAGAGAAACTCCATGGCACATAGGTAGATGTCCTCTCTTAGACTCATCCATAGAAAACCTTTTCAATATGGTGTCGATGTAGGTTGCTTGAATGAGTCCTATCATTCTCTTAGATCTATCTCTATAGATCTGTATTCCTAGAATATAGGACGCCTCACCCAAGTCCTTCATCGAGAATCTACCTGACAACCATATCTTTGTTGACTGCAACATCCCTACATCATTCCCAATGAGTAGGATGTCATCAACATAAAGCACTAAGAATGTCACAGCATCATTAACCACTTTCTTGTACACGCACGGTTCCTCCGGATTCTTGATGAAACCAAAGTTCTTTATGCCTGTTTGAGACCATAAATTGATCTCTGAAGCTTGCATACCTTATGCTCGCTTCCCATGGATGTGAATCCCTCGGGCTGCATCATATAGATCTCTTTCTTAATGTTTCTATTAAGAAATGCAGTCTTCACATCCATTTGTCATATCTCATAGTCATACCATGCTTCTATGGAAATTAAGATTCTTATGGACTTGAACGTTGCAACTAGTGAAAAAGTTTCATCATAGCCAACACCTTGTCTTTGTGTATAACCTTTTGCGACCAATCGTGCCTTGTAGATCAGCACCTTACCATCAGGCCCAAGTTTTCTCTTGTAGATTCATTTAGACCCTATAGGAACAATTCCATTGGGAGGATCTACTAAAGACCAAACTTGGTTTGCATGCATGGAGTCTATTTCAGACTGCATGGCTTTAAGCCATAAATTCGAATCGTCATCAGAAATTGCCTCCTTGAAGTTTCTTGGATCACATCCAACGATGGGATCACTTTGATCCCCTTCAAGTAGGAGATTAAGTCGATCAGGAGGTCTAGAAATCCTTTCGGATCTTCTACGAGGTGGCCTGTCAATTATTGGTTCCTGAGGTGTGAGGTTGCTATTTTGTATCTCAGGTTCTTCTCGAACTTCTTTGAGTTCCATCATTTTGCCTTTTCTATCAAGTAAGAATTCCTTCTCAAGGAAGGTGGCATTCCTAGAAACAAACACTTTTATCTCAGTAGGATGATAGAAATAATATCCGATCGAATTCTTCGGATACCCTACAAAATAACATAAAGTGGATCGATTATCCAACTTGTCTCCCACTGTCTGCTTCACGTAAGCAGGACATCCCCAAATCCTCAAGTACAAATACTTAGGAGTTTTGCCAGTCCATAATTCATATGGTGTTTTGTTCACTGCTTTAGTGTGGACATTGTTCAACAATAATACCGCCGTTTCAAGTGCATAACCCCAAAACGAGGGTGGGAGCTCAGTGAAGCTCATCATAGATCGAACCATGTCCAACAGAGTTCGATTACGACGCTCTGCTACACCATTAAGTTGAGGTGTGGCAGGAGGAGTCCACTGAGAAAGAATTCCATTTTCTTTCAGATAGTCCAAAAACTCGGTACTTAAGTATTCACCGCCTCGATCAAATCAAAGTGCTTTAATACTTTTACCTAGCTGGTTTTCTACTTCATTCTTGAATTCTTTGAACCTTTCAAACGATTCAGATTTATATTTCATTAAATATAAATACCCATCAGTAAAGGTAATAAAGTAGGTGTGACCATATTAAGTACCAATACTAAATGGGCCACAAACATTTGTATGGATCAAATCCAATAGATTTTGACTACGCTCAGGCTTTCCCTTAAAAGGTGTTTTAGTCATTTTTTTCTTTCAGACAGGACTCACAAGTAGGTAGAGAGTTTATATCTGACGAATCAAACATTCCCTCTCCCACTAGCTTGTTCATCCTTCGTGAGGAAATATGACCTAGCCTAGCATGCCAAAGGTTTGCCGGGTTTTGACTATCATTTTTTCTTTTAATTGTTGTTGCCGGTTTATCAACATAATTAACTGGTACGTCTTTCAATTTTAAGTTATATATATTGTTTTCAAGTTGTCCACATCCAATTAAACATTTATTCTTGTAAATATTGCAAATCTCATTCACAAAATTGCAAGAAAAACCATCTCTATCAAGTATAGAAACAGAAATAATGTTTTTAACCAAATCTGACACAAATAAAACATCTCTCAAAATTAACTTAAAATTGTTCTGCAGAATTAAATAAACGTCTCCCACAGCTTTGGCTTCAACTCTAGAACCATTTCCGAGCCTCAACTGGGTCTCACCCATCCTAAACTTACGACTTCTTGTCATCACCTGCAAGTCATTGCAAATGTGAGATCCACATTCGATATCCAATACCCAAGAAGTAGTATTAAGTGAAACATTTATTTCAATATAAAACATACCCTTTGCAGTTCGCAACTGCTCGAGATATTCTTTGCAGTTACGTTTTCAATGATCGGGTTTCTTGCAGTGATGGCAAACATCTTCATATTTGTTCACGTTTGAAGCCTTTGTCTTGTTCTTTTTCTTGGGTCCAGTTTTCTTGGGTGGGGCAGAACGTTTCTTACCCTTTGCACTTGGTCCCTTCTTAGAGTTAGAAGAGGAGCCTACCAGGAGTACCGGTTTATCCTTCTTTAATGTGGCCTCATAAGTGACAAGCATATTGACCATCTCTTCAAGGGTGGCCTCTATCTTGTTCATATTGAAGTTCATCACAAAATTGTCAAACGACGAAGGAAGAGAGAGAAGTAATAAGTCCGCATTCAGTTCGTGCTCCAATGTCAAATCGAGTGTTACCAACTTTTCAATGAGCCCAATCATGTGTACCACATGCTCACGGACCGAAGTCCCATCTCGCATGCGGCATGTCATGAGCTCTTTGACAGTGGCATACCTCTCGGATCTCCACTGAGCTCCAAAAAGTTCCTTGAGGGTCTTGTGAATGTCAGCAACATTCACTGCATCCTCAAATCGCCTCTGAAGTTCATCAGACATCGAAGCCTGCATGTAGCATTTGGCCTTGATATCATGGTCCCACCATTTATCAAGTTTGGCCAACTCTTTCGGACTCACATTAGTCGGGGCTTCCTTCGGAGGAGACTTTTCTAACACGTAGAAAACATTTTCCGAACATAGAACAATCTTTAACTTACGGAACCATTCCGTATAGTTAGCGTCAGTCAGTTTGTTTTGTTCGAGAATAGAGAATAGTGGATTGCGCGAATTCATCATAATGAAATACTGAAAAGAAACAGACAATAATCAGTGATTGTTTAACTAATTTACTAAGACATAAAATAAGGCGAGATTAATTTTATGAATTACACTCCCACTATTTTAACGATTTCACCACCCTCTAGTGAAAACGAGAAACTGGTTTTCTTAGTGGGAACATGGAGTCCAATTGACAAATCATAGTCCCAAATAATATCAGCCAACCATAATTTTCAAAAGGTAGAGCCCAATTGCTTCCAAAACAACCCCCATGTTTTTTACCTCATGTCCAATAAGAGCCCAAAAATATGACGCCGTTTATTGTGACATGTCAAGATAACCCACCAATATTAAGTTGTGATGGACGGTCGCCGTATGGATCCCCCAATAATATGAGCTGATCCCACGGGAGTTCCACCCAACTTACAACATGTGTCAATCCAATGTACAACTTTTCGACGAACGGGCCCTCCAATAATATGAGACGGACCATGCCCGCGGGTAGCATCTCATGCATTGATCGTTGATGGAAGGTATGAACATTTAAACAATATTTAAATTCCCTTTTGTTAATCTTGATATCAATTTTAAATCATATTTAAAATGAGAGATTTTAATTTTGAAAAATTTGTCTCATCATTTAAAAATTTGTATGCTTGCGGGATTCATGCAATTTAGTCTAAACAAGCATACAACAATAATATCAAATATTATATATAAAGGATGATCGATGCCTAGATCTACTCAACCCGTGGTTGCCAATCACGAGTCTAAGTCCAATCCTAGGTGATATGCAAGTATGCAATGCAATCCTATTACATTCATCTTCCAATTTACATTTTTTCGGTCTTTATTGTCTGTTGGGCCCACCATTGTCTTCAAATCTTTATCTCCCACTAAGTCTAATAAATTTACAATAAATTTCGATGACAAGTAAGGGTATACATATTTAAGGGTGGGAACGAGCCATGAACCAGGCCCACTTTTATTACAAATGATAAATCAAATTGGGTCATAAATCAAGCCCATTAATAAATCCAATAGTAATAATAAAAACCAAATGTAAACGACCTAACATACACCTAAAAACTTGGTCATGGCAATCGATCATCCTTTTATCCAATTATTTAATTCAATTAAATGATTGAATAACATGCAATTCAAAGTGGCAATAATTGTAAATAGACAAAATCATATTTCATACATAAAATCTTATTTTATATACAAAATCATATTTTATCTAGTTTATCCATAAAATCATATTTTATATATAAAATTGAATTTCATATATAAAATCATATTTTATAATCAATTGTACCAAAATAATTAAATTTAAAAAATTTTAATTTATTGGATTAAATTTATAAATTTCCAAAATTCAAAATTTATCCAAAAATTAATTTTCTTAAAATTTTGGGCTCAAACAATTTTGACTCATTACCTCGTGGAACAACTGAAACAATTTTCAATTCGAGCCAAAAACTGGGCCCAATAACAATTAACGGGCCAAAAGTCAAAATTTCAAAAAAAAAATAAAATTATAATTTTCCTAGGCTGCCCGGAACGATCCCGGGAAGCCCCCGACCATCGGGGGCCCAGCCCCGCTTCTAGGCCGCAGAGTGCGGCCAAGCTGCGCGCAGGGCAACGGGCTGCCCCAAAAATTTTTTTTTTTTCGTTTTATTTTTTCTGAAAAATCGAGGCTTTGTACAATCGAAAAATTTTAATCGTTTGATCTGAGAACAACCTGTCTCTGACGCCACTGTTGGAACACATTCTCGGATCAGTCAGATGTGATACCCGTAGCAGTGAAAGTTTAAAAATTTTATTTTCTGATCTGGAACGATTCCAGATCATGGGTATCAAATCATAATGATTAAAACAAACAAGTAAAAAAAAACAGAATTAAATTTTACCTCTCAAGTCTTAACTTGAGGTTATGGACTCCAACAGAAAATTTTGCTCTTCTTGTATATTCCAGGAACTGATGACTCGCTCGATCAACTCCTGAATCAGGTCCACGAACAGAATTCTTAATCCCTCTGACAGACTGCACTAGAAAGTCTATCAAAAGTTTCTACGAAGAGAATTAACAGATTTAATCTGTTAAATCAGACTGCAAATTTCGAAAACTGCAGTCTGAATTTTTGAAAATAGAGGAGAAAAGGGGCGGCCAACCCTAGAGAGAAAACTCTAGGATTTTCGAAAATTATGAATGCCTATGTGTAATTTCTATACTACTATAACTAATTTATAATGTGGGCTGCTAACAGCTTAGGACCCATTAGTCATAAGTTCAAGCCTAACAAGCAAAGCCCGCATGTTCAGAAATTAATATAAAATTTATCGTGACTCAAATTGATAAACCAATTTCACCAATGTGTACAAAATCCTTTTCTGCATATTTTAAATTCAAGATAAATTTTCTGAATCCGGATTCAGTGATTTCCAAAAATGGCATCCCTATGTCATTTTAGGAAATCTCATTCCCTCTACTCTTTAATAAGAAGCCCTACTTCTCATTTGCTAAATTTAACCCATTAAATTTAATTATCTCAACGGGGATTAGAAATTTATTACTTGTGTAACCCTCAATGGTTCAGTGATACAGCTAGCCGTGGGCCCACAACTCCTTGTGACTCGGAACAACAATTTTCGACTTACCCATCGAATCATGATAAGAGCGCCTAGCAACATCGCCCCATGATTCCCTAGGTATCACTGATAGTGCCTGCAAGAACCAGTAGGTTTTGGTTAGCGTACAGTACGGTCCCTTCATCCATATATCCCGATCGAATCAACAACCATTGGTATATTGAGAATCGTTCGAGATTCGATAACTATGCAATACATCTTGAAGATCAAATAGTGACATCTCATATGCAACTAGGAAACCAAGTAACCTAAAGCACATTATGTACTCTGGCCAGAGATTTGTCATACTAATATCTCCTCAGATCGCATAGGATATCCATACTCGCAAGCGTGTGGTGAATCCTTGACAACAAAGCATCGACTCCTATATGTGTCATAACTGTACCCAATCTCGACACCTGTTGACCCTCATAGAGTCGGTAAACGAGTCAAAGTACAGTACTAGCTAGCATATATAGTCTCCATGATGTTTCAAGTAGTAAGGACTAATGGTGTACAACCAAAACCGCGAACTTATCCACTCAATTAGTGAAAACCACTTGGAAAGTCCGAATAGGGTAGTTCGATCATCCATCAAATGAATATCCATTTGCATGCTTCGAACATCTTTATGTTTCATACCAATGAAACGTGGTACTTGGCATCGCAAATGCTAGTCTCAATCTCGAGCGATCCTTATCCTTATTTGCGGACGGCTCAATTTACTAGGAACTGTTTAGAATATACGGTGATTATAAGATGTGTTTCATGATAGTCATTCAAATCTACTATCACATCTTGCATGCACTCTAGTATATTCAAGGTCTTTATCTAAACATCGTATAGTACGTCACAACATAATAATATGATAAAAGATAAAGTAAATGCCAATATAAAGTGTAAATTATATTAAACAAAGATTGTTTACAAATAGAGTCATAAAGGCCCTTGGCCACAAGTTGGCTAACAGGGCACCCACTCTTTCAACGTGGATCACTTTATTTTACTTACAACAAAGGTGATAATTAAATGTGAAAATAGAATGTGTAAAATTGTAACAAAATCAGTTCCCCTCTATACTGTAGTGTTGGGGAAAGAAAAAAGAAAAAATGTTATATGTATAATTAGGGTTATAAATTGGGTTACAAAATACTTTTGAAATTACAAAATTATTCCTTAATCTTATTTGAAAAAAATCTTTAAAAATTACATTTAAAGATAATTTTGTAATTTCGAATGTAATTTATAACCTAATATGTAAATATTTCTACATGCATGTAGCATGATAAAAGAAAAAGAAAAAAAGTGTACCACGTCAACTTGTGATGCGGCCCACTAATTGCTGCAAATTGGGTGTGGACTGTGCGGGCTCTACTCAAAGAAAGCCTATTACTCTCCAGTCTTCCCCAAGAAATTAAGTGGCACCGGCCCATGCCTGCCTATTTGAAATATTAAAAAAAAAAAAAAGGAAAATTGATTTGTAAAATAACACATGCAACTTCTACGGACGTTCCGGCTGGATTGAATATCTATTGATCGAGTTTTTTCTATGCTGGATGCATGCTTTTCGATCGTGTGGCTTCTATGATGGAGATTGGATGCCTCTCTAAACCATTTGCGATCGGATGTTGATGCGGGCTGTGAACGGGAGATTTCAAATTAAAGGATGCGTTTTGGGGTAAAGACTAGCTTGTTTTATTAGAGCAACTCCAACCGTCCTCCATTTTAGAGAATTTCTCCAAAATGGAGGATGGTTTGGCCTCCAACCGTACTCTATTTGCATCCTCAATTTTGGAGGATGTTACAGCGATCCTCCATATTTGGAGGATCACATTCAAATGGAGTATGGTTTTGAAGGATGGCATATTTACGAAAATGTCATCCTTCAAAATTATTATTTAAACCTTTTAAATGATTAGTTTATTTTTTGGTCCTTATTTCAAATTATTTTATATTATTTTCAGTTTTTATATTAATATTAGCGGGTTAATTGGTCCAATTTTTACTAATTTGAGTGTTCTCCCATTTTTAATTCGATCCATTTTATTTTTAAAATTAATTTCAGTGTTTCATTTTTTTAGTTTAGTTAAAATTTATTTGATTTTTTTTAATTTTTAATAAATTAATTGTAATTTTATTATTTTTAAATAACATTAAATGGAAATAATGAACAAGGTTATTAAAAAAACGAGTCGCGTAAATTTTTATTTTTTAATATGTTTAACATTATAATACATAATTATTAATATATTACACGATTTTTATTTTAACCATATCGAATTAATACAGTTGAAAAATATATTATGTAATTATTTTATTATATATATATGTTTTAAAAGAAAAAGAATAAAAAAATGGAGTATTTGGTAATATTAGGAGGATATGGGTTGGAGAAGTTTTTTGAAAATAGAGATCAAGTATCTCTATTTTAGAGGATAGATGATGAAATTTAGAGGATATGAATTGGAGATGGTCTTAGAACTCCAACCCATCTCCATTTGCATCCTCCATTTTGGAGGATATTGCTACAGTGATCCTCCATATTTGAAAGATCACTATAGCTATGGAGGATGAATTTGGAGGATGACATATTTACAAAAATGTCATCTTCCAAAATTATTAATTAGATCTTTTAACATACAAATTTATTTTTTGGTCCTTGTTTCAAATTATTTTATATTATTTTCAATCCTTATATTAAATGTTAGTGGGTTATTTGGTCCAGTTTTTATTGAGTGTTCTCCCTTTTTCTTTATTTATTGTACTTGTAATATTTGGGTCAAATCTCAAATGCAAGTAACTAACAAAATAAGTTAATTATTTAAAAAATATACGACCAGAACACATTTAGTATACTATATAATTATTAATATATTACACAATTTTTATTTGAATCTTATCGAATTAATTTAGTTGAAAGATATATTATGTAATTATATATATGTGTGTTGTAAAAAAAATAGAAAATTAGAATATTTGGTAATATTTAGAGGATATGAGTTGGAGAAGGTTTATTGAAAATAGAATCGCTGATCTCTATTTTAGAGGATAAAGGATAAAAAATTGAGGATATATATAAGTTGGAGATGGTCTTAGGCAACCGAGTTCGATAAAAGGAACGGAGTACTTATTAGTGATTTGTTTTGGCAAATATTTTTGTCTGGATCATGGTTATCTCAATATGTTTCCATTTTTATGGATTCTTTGCAGGCGGTTCAAACAGTCGACCAATCTGTCAAGAATATTGGTCGATTGCTTTGGAAGTTTAGACACTTCTTCACTCTCTGGCGTACGTTCTTGTCTTTAATGCATATGAAAATAATGTCGGTAAATAAAATTGCACCTCGGTTAGCTCTTGAGGCTATCTTCTGATTCTAACTCGGAGTAGACTAATTAATTAATGTAATGTACCATCTTGTCTTGAAACTATTGTATCTCGTGATGAGTTGCATATCTGATTCTAATTGATGCTTTATTATATATGCATATTATAATCTAACCATTCATAAAACTGGTCTATTAATATTTCGGAAAACATAATTAAGACATTAAAACAAATAAGTTGTGGGAAGTTTTAGAATACATATATGCCTAACATGGAGGAATCGAACAACTTTTTTCTTTTGTACTAATGCTAATTCCCAGATACAAGACCTAGCTAGCTAATTAAGCAGCCATTAGAAGCAACACTTTTTCTTTTCTTTTTTTTTCAAAAAAGAAAATATAAAAAAACTTAATAGAAAATTAAGGTGACATGACATGGACAAAAATTACGTTGTAAATAAAATAAAATAATATAAATGCAAGATTGGATTAAAGCCAGAGCGCTCCAGCTTCCTTAAGGAGTGGGACCAAAGTGCCATTAATATGTGAAGCCATGACTCTGTCCATCGCTCCGATGAGTTTGCCGCCGATAAAAACCACCGGCACGGCGGAGCTGCCTCCGAGCAGGCGTGCGAGGGCCTTCTCAATCTCTTTCCCCTTAGGATCTCGATCGATCTCGTGAACCGTAGGGCTGACTCCCATCCCACTAAACAGCCTCTTCACTGCATGGCACATACAGCACGTGCTGACGCTGAACACCACCACCGCGCTGCTGGAGGCCAGCCTCAACACCGCCTCCATCGGCTCCGACGACCCATTGCCGCCGCCGCCGCCGACGCCCACGACACGTGACGCTGATGAGTAGTAGCTCTGTGACTCCGACTGGCATTGCATGATTGCTAGCTGCTGTGTTAATTCTCCCCTCTTCTGATCAAATTAAATTGCTACCTTTTTTCAAGAATCCGCGGAGTGCAAAATCTGCTGAAAAAATGGATGAAAAAGTGGAACGTGTGTGTCCGAGGATTCTCGGGATTATGGATGATGTGTGAAAAATGATAGCGAGGAAGATGATATTTATAGCGTGGGAGGAATACACTACACTGGTGGGGTCTGCTTTCAGCTTTTAAAAGGCTTTTTCTTTAACTTGGGAAATTCCTATATTTTCATGTTTTAAAGAAAAAAATGTTCTTATAATTTATATTTTTATTATTTTGTTCCTGTCAATATTAAGGTAAAAAAGAGAAAATTATAAGAACAAAAATGTAATTAACTACCCTATTTCGAATTTCTGCTAAAAAAAAGGTATACTATATTATACTATACTATATCATCGAAACACACGCATAGATTTTAGTCCTAGTATTATATCACATTTCAAGATTTACCATACTATAGTGGCCTCATAAATGTGATGATGCACATTGCATGGTGGTAGAATTATATGCTCTGCAACAGTGTTGGCTGTCGGGCTACTTGTTGTGATATGTAATAAATGAGGCAACCTTAGTAAATAATGCATGCACGTTTAATTATATATAATCAATTACCATGGCCACACCCATTATGGCTCCCAACGCTCGATCCTCCTACATGTCTCCGCTTGTTGCTCGATCCAATAAATTGTCCATGTTTATGAACAATAGTTTTGAAATATTATTGATTGGACTATAAAAAAAAAAAAAAATTTAAGATAATTTTAGAGATAGTTAGATCTATTTTATAATTTATGAATTATTTAAACAATTTAAAATTATCTCACTTTAATTGTTCCCGCTAGTTGGTCGTCGTCGCAGACGTTTTCAGAATTTTTTAATTTCTTCTGAGAAAAGTCAAAGATTCATAAGCATGACGAAATGAATTAGGTCATGTGTAGTCATCAACATTTAATGAGATGGATTGTATTTATTTATAAACAAGGGAAGGGAAGGGAATGCATCCCTTCATTTAAAGCACGATATAATATCAACAGGTAACAATAATAATTATTAATATTGTTATTGTTATTATAATTATTATTGCAATAACAGAACAATGTACGTACGGACATTAATGTATCGCAAATCCAATTAGTAATAATAATAATTAAAAAATAATAATGTAGAGGAGGTATTAATGTGCGGCAAATTTAATGTCTGATCTTTAGCTTGCCGTCAATTAAAGTTTATGGCGCAGCAACTTAATGCAATTGTCGTAGCCAGCCGTCAGTAAAGTTATATCTGTAAGTGCAAGGATAAGCTTTATTCATTAGCACACAGCCATAAAAAAAAATTTTTTTTTTTTGAAAAATCGATCGATACCTGGCATTGTCAATTAATTTTGGATGGAATCACTCGATTAATTATACTAATACTTGAAGCAAATTATTTAATACCCATTTTAAAATGAACGAGTCAATTGGGATGCAAGCAAGTCATGCAACAAGCTTAGAGATGATGGCTCAAACTCAACATTTGTCAGAAGAAAATCTCCCGATTTATTTATTTTTTAATTGATTTAGTAACTTCACAATTTCTATACATGTTATTCTAGTATTATTTAAGACGCGAAACGGGTACAAAATTATGAAAAGTTCGTTGTATGCACATTTAAGGAAAAGTAAAATACAATAAAGACATAGGCTATAATTTTCTATAAATGAGGTGGGGATAAAATAAAAAGTGTGCCTTTCTTATCGAATGATAACATTAGAATCGGGTGAGTTCGTGTTATCATAAAAACATGCACGGCTCCGATTTTTTGTTGGGATGTAATAATTGTTTCTGTTGGATAGAGCGATCGAGCCATGGTATTTGAGTTGCTGTGCATTTTAAAAAAATTGAGTTACACCATTATCATCAGCTATAATTTTTGATAAAGCGGCGGTCGACAATCACTGATTCCTACACTTTTTACATCAATCCATGGAATATGATGCATGGCTATGGCTTGTATCACGTCATCAATATTAATTATTTGTGATAAAAGGCTGCAATACTGGTTCACGTGGACGAGAAAATTTACGATCCATAAAGTGTAAATCCATCACACACAATTCAATTCTCGTAATGACGCAATGTTATGCGATGGTAAAATGAGTGAAAAGGGTGAATTATGAGTTTTTACTTTTTACAGCTGGTTGAATTAGATTTGGTAAGAGAATTCTTGTCCACCTAAAGTGGCGACAGCGTGGCGTTTCCTCAGGCGAAAAAGCGGCTGCGCGTGCAATTAACAACGGCGGCGGAGCTGATTCAGTCGGCGGAAAGAGTACGAGATGGTGGGGGAGAACCCGGCGAAAGGGGTACTTTCCGACAAGAAACTGAAACTCTACGGCCTCCCCACAACATCAATGCCCACTTTTCTGCTATTTTTACTCGTCCATCCCATGTATGCTTTTGAAATTAATTTTGATATAAATGTTACGCCCGTCCCATATGTATTTAAGATCGGTGGGTTTTCAAACTAATTAAATTTTTTTTGGGAAAAGTAAAGTAATTTTCTGTTTTGTCTTTTTTAATGAAGTTTTTAATAATTATACAAAGTAATTAATAATATTAAGTTAATATTTTTTTCAAAAAAAAATAATAATATTAAGTTAATATGGATAAATTGATAAAAACGTTGGAAATATATCATTAAATATGAAAACTAATCTATATAATTGAGAAGAATGAAAAAAAATTTTTAATTTGAATGAGTGAGACGGTAAGAATACACATTACAGGGAATTCTAGAAATCACAAAATAAAAGTACTGGTTTGGGAATATTTTAATTGTGTTCATATTTTTTCTCCCATTTTTCGATATTTACAATCTATATCAAATTCCAGTTTTATTATTTGTTTTTGTTTTTGTTTTTGCAATTTTAATCTTTTTTTGTCGTGACATTGATTTTATATCGATACAACAGTGACATGTGTAGTAACACAAAAACAATTTTTACAAAAAAAAATGACTAAAATTATAAAAATTCAATTGATATATATGAGATCATGAGGATCGAAAAAATACAAACAAATGAAACCAAAAATAAAGTTTTACGTACTTTTTGGGATGTTTTAACGTACTTTTTATGGACCATGTGCGGCAATAATTTGTGTGGTAGTAGCTAGCTAGGTCCCAACTCCCAAGCAATTGAACTAGCGACTTAAATCAATGGGCAACTCCCACTTTATATATATGAGCTGCAGTGAGCTAGTAAGCTAATCGCATGGTGAAATTATTATTATTATAATAATAATAATAATTATTATTATTATTATTCGTAGCTAGCTAGGTACGCGCATAATTATACAAGATTAATATATCTAATCCTTACGTTGTTTCGAATAATTAATTAATTAGATTTTAATTGGTCTTCAGAAATAATTCACGGGGACATTAATGTGGGGATTAATATCAAACGAACACGTTAAATTGTTTTAATATCATAGATTCATAGTGTACGATGAAATCACTATATAAAAATTTCAAACAATTATTGAATTAAAAGTGGTAGCACCCCTACATTTTTGCCCCAAGAATTACTACACAATGAATGAAGCACCAGTTTTTTGTACAGTTCCAAGATTAAGTACGTAAAACAGGCAAAAAAAAAAAAAAAAAAAAAAAAAGCGTTGTCCAATTACCAAAGAGGCCTTGAATTGTTTGCTACTTATTAATAACGTTACCAGCTCATTGTATTAATAAATATTTCGACATACAAATGTTATATATATATTATACATATTAAATGAGAGGAGGAAATGGGATATCAATGAACTTTATTAGGTACGTAACCACCAAAGCGTTAGCATTTACTCGTATCCCCTGGATTTGATATTATCGTGTATGTGTCATTTTTGGACCTTTTGCAATACAATGTACCATTTCATGAACCACAAGACAAAACTGTTGTTTCCTCAAAGATTGAATTTATAATATGATCATATATATATATATATATATATATATATATATAGAAGCGGACTTTGGATTTTTATTTTATCAATTCACGTTCGAAACGATTTCATTAGTTTAGAATATTTGACGCTACGAATAGCGAGTTTTTTCTAGTGAAATTTGCGTTTTGATTATTTATATTTGTCTGTTTTTGATTTTGATGTTCAAATTTTTATTTTTATTTTTTTTACAATTTTAGTAATATCTTGATGGATGATTGTACATGAAAACAAAAAGAAGAAAAAAAGAAGAAAGCAAGCAAGCAAGCAATTTTATCATATTTTGTATTTTTGTGCGACAAGTTCATCAACCTCGGATCGGCACAGGAAAGTTACAGGCACTTACAGCACTGTAAGTAATTTATGTCTTGAAAATGTTAAAGGACATTTAATTATTTGGATCAGACCCAAATCGGTATGCCCGAAATTATAATGAGTTCCATTTTGTGAAATTATCAAACAGTTCGATTTTGTGAAATTGATCTCTCATCCGATTCGATTATAAACAAATATTATTTTTTTATGTTAAAAATATTTTTTGTTGCTCTAGTTATGAATACGATTAATCGTTATCAAATTTATAAATTCCTGATCATATCATCTAAAAAAACTAGTCATGATACAGACTCCCATGAAATCACATAGTATCATCATGTCTTTTAAATTAAAACACGTCAATTGAAAAGCCATTTCAATTCAGCGTCGATAAATAGGAATGGAAGTAGATCGCCTTAAATTTATTTATTAATCACCAAAATGATTGCAGTTGACGTAACATAGTTTTTAATTCATATATAGATGATAGAATTATTATAAATATAATATTTAATATATATTTCAAGTTTTAAATAATAAATAAAAAAAATCCTTTTAAAAAAAACATATATACATTTATAAAAATACATTCATAAAATTCTCAAAAAAAGAAAATACATTCATAAAAATAAATACTAATGAACAAGGACAAAAACAGAAAATTTCAACCTGACCATTGGTATTATCCTATGGGACAGGTGTATGTATTTTATTTGTTCAAATCATGTGAACCCCATATAATTTAGTGAAACCCACATGATTTAAACCAATCAGTGATTGTCACCTACCCCAGGGCTAGGATCTTACCTACCGACAAAAACCTGGAAAGAAAAAAAGAAAAAAAGAAAAAGGAAGCATTATATCCAAAAGCCTAAAAACAATGGATAAGTATACGAGGGGCGATATGGTAAAAATGGAAGAGGGGCCATACGCAGAAATGTCGTATTCTGGGAAACGATGGCCCAAACCATTGTTTCTCGTTATGGCCCAAAACAAAATTTGCGACTTATTGTGCCCATAAATTAACTTCGATATGGCCCATGTCTTGGAATGTCCTTGGTAAATCTAGAGGAGGCTCAATCATCTGAATATTGGCATTTTAGAGCAATATTTCTTCTATTTTATAATAGTTAAGAGATATATATTAACTATTATTATAAAAATATTAATTTTTGTTCCGATTTTACCCTTTCATCTTCACCTTCTTCATATCTACTATCCCACTAAATCTTCCACTCATTCCACCCATAAAAAAATACATATAAAAATAACTTTTATTTTACACACGTGTGCATTTTTTATTAATATATTATATTTTTCAAGAAAAATGTAAAATCATGCCCTTACAGATCAAATTCTCGAGAAATTGTGCTCATTCATGTTTTGTAGAAAAAAATATATTCTATAAGTTGGTTGAACGAAAACTTTAAAAATCCAATTATTATATTAAATCTTTCCATTTTGATTAAATTAGACATAGGAATGCGATCGAGTATTTTATGAAAAAGAGTCTCAAATATTGGTTATTCTATATTTGATTAATACATGATTAGGAGTATAATTAGCAAGTGATCATGGATCGTATTCTATTATAAGCACGTTGCGTGGATTACAAATAAACCAAGCCCATGTATATATTGGTCAACGTTGACATTTAAGGAAATTATTCTAAAATGTAAAGCTAACATGGTTTTGGAAAACAATATTATCTTTTTAAAAAATAAAAATGATTGGGGCCACGAACGGCATATTCCCCATATATGGTTAAGCCTCGCCAAGTTGTTTAACAATCAATTCCCACTTACCAAATTGTTACCGACAATGTATCAACCGCAATTCATATATACAACCAACATCATTCATTAACTATTTTAAATATTTATTAAATTGACTTAAATTTTTACAACAGCCGTAGAGCATAACATTTACTTTAAAATAATAATAATAATAATAATAATAATAATTTCACAATGCATGGATAATACAATCGATGAAATATGTAAATGTAAGATAATAATAATAATAATAATAATAATTTCACAATGCATGGATAATACAATCGATGAAATATGTAAATGTAAGGTCAAAATATCATGAGTTAAATTTTTCTTATCAATACTTTTTCGACATAACTTGTCGCATTGAGTTTGCTAATACGATTCATCCAATAGACATGATTTGTATCCTGTAGGATACTATATTACGTTCTAAAGGTCCACTCAATACATATAGATAATAACCGTGGATTCTTACGAAAAGAAAGTTTTGTTACGATATCCAGTACCTCCATGTTACATTCACTCGCATTTGTTTCATTTATTAAATCCAACTTAGAAGTGTTGGATCATTAGTACGTTCATCTTTACACTATGCAAACGTTTGCACTAGATGATGAATCATAAATTCACGTATCATGTCAATAACTATCATATAATAATAACAAAAATATCCTGATTTTTAAAGATCTCTTGCTACTACCTGTTCAGTGTTTTTCTAGATTTTTAATTCAATAAAAATCAGCATAAACCTGATCATTCATCGAATAAATTATCGATCATGATTAATAACTATAAAAATTATTGGTTAGATAAATTAGTTAAAAAAAAAAAGGGTAACCATGTGCGTGATAGGTGATATCTATTCTATATATTAAATAACAGATACTATATAGTTTTTCACGAGAAGTTATTAAACAGTCTCCAACTGATTTATCTATATCCTTGCTTTGCGCGTTCAATTTATGATCTCCACATGTTCCAATATTACAGCATTCATATTCAACACTTAAATTCATATCAAATAAATACAATGGAGTGTGTACAAATTTTAATAAGAATTTTGATTCTCAATCGTTTTATGCCTAAGAAGTAAAGAAACTGTCGTAAAACAGAAATTTCGACTTCGAAATTGAAACGAAGAGACATGTTATTTTGTTATCTGACTTCGATCGATGTTTTGTAAAAAAAATTGACCAAGTCATGAGAGGTGTCAAATTCTCAAAGCAAAATCTGAACTTTGCAACTGAAAATTCTGAGTAGGATGTTGTGGGTTTTGTTCTTTGCATTAACGTTTTATTACTCGATTTTGTAGCAATATTTCTATTATTCCCATTAATTGCAGAATTTTATGAACGATTCGCTCAAATAATTCTTAAAATATTTCCTTGATCATATCCTCATTTATGTCCACCCCATTATGTTATATTATAATTCAAGATTTTGAACTCTCAAAAAAAATAATTCAAGATTTTGTTTTCATATCAGAATAAACTAAAAATCCTTACTTTTATCTATAAACGTTGGGTCAAAGGTGGTGGAATAGTGTGGATGTAAACATAATACGTAGACAGATAAACCCTTTTTTTTTTTGGTTCTTTTTCTTTTTTAAAATTTCAATTAATTTACTGATATACGTGTTTGTGGGTGGTGGGTACGAGAGATAGACGGCCGATTTGACTACAGATCCGTGTGAGATTAAAAGCGGAAGAAGATAAAGCCGCTGCGTTTATGATACCTTCATTTATCTAGAGCTAAATTTTGGGACTTTCCCCAAGTTTTGATTCTTGCCAGTGTTCTTGCAATTATTGTTCTTGCCTGAGCTGATCGGGTTGGGTGAAAAGTCTGTAAAGATTGGATTTTTACTGACTTTAATGTGAACACAGTGAGGGAATTGGGCGGTCTGATTTTTTGTTTTGTTTCTTGCAATCGGATTGTTCGGAGGTTTTGATAAAGATTTGATCTTTTTGAGTGAGGTAAATGGGCTGTTTTCCTTGTTTCGATTCGAGGGAAGAGGAGACGCTTAATCCCCGTGAACACAGAGATGACCACAAAGAAGTTTATCCCATCATCCCTTCCAATATATCGAAATTATCTTCCGGTTAGTTAGTTTCCTGCTCCTGAATTCATGTATTTTTTCTTTTCAATTTTGGTTTGTGTGATTTGGTATGTTGTAAGAAAGTAGCTCATTCATTTGTTGGGCTTAGGTTTGTTGAGTTTGATTGAGGTCCGAGAATTTTAGATTCGGTTTGATGAAGGATTTTCTTCTCGATTTGCCTTTTTATACGATGAAATGAGATCTGAATGGGGATTTGGTTTCTCTTTTTGATCCGGTGGCAGTTGTGGAAAAAGCTCCTTGATTGGTTTGATGTAGTCCAATTTGGTCTAGTTCAATCCAAGTTAATGATTTGTTTGATCTTTTTTATGTGTGGGAAATCGATTGTTACTTCATATTGGAAGCCATCTCATAATTTGTGTATTCACCATTAATGTCTGTGTAGTGGCTCTTATTTTCCAATTTTGAGAGATTCCGATGGTTCTTATTTCATTGTGAACTTTACCGAAGTCCCGGATGATTAACTAATTATAAAATCATTAGATTCTGTCGTGAAAAGATGTGCTTTTGATCACAACTTGCAGGGGCGGACAGACTGAAAACAAGAAGTGCCGTCGGGCTAAGAAAGGAACCATCGGTGCTCAAGGACTTTCCGGATCCACAAATTGCTGCACAAATATTTACTTTTCGTGAGCTAGCTGCTGCTACTAATAACTTTAGGCCCGAGTGTTTCTTAGGGGAAGGAGGTTTTGGTCGTGTGTACAAAGGGAGGCTTCCAAATGGTCAGGTAGAACGAATGTTCATCTATTTTGCTATTATGCGCGTAAGAAAAATAGGTTGGAAATTTGGATTTGTTTAATGAAAATCGCGGCATGAATTTCATACAAACTGGAAGTGGTTGAAATTGAGTTGGTAAACAAATCAAGGGCCCTATCCGAACCATTAAATTTCAAGGATGAATTTCATTAGAAATTTATGGGATTGCTCATTTGTGTCCTCATATTGAAGGTAGTGGAGAATACTCCTTGAAGTTTGACTCTCGCCTTTATTTTTAGGCTTTGTACATGCAACCGTGATAATATTCATGCATGCATTTTACTGTTGTTGTGCTTGATCACTACAGAGTTTTAGGCTTTTAGCCAGGAGTGCAAATGAATTGAGTTGACTCGAAAATATTTTATTTGTATTCGAAATCATCAAATTCGAGCCGAACACGAACATGTTAAATCGAACCAAATTCAAGCTTCGAATTTTTGCTCGATTTGGTTCATTTCACCCATTTTAACCATTGTATTCTAGGAATTGAACGCACATAGAATCTCAAAACATTTGTACATGTGAATTTTTTTTAAGGATATGTGAGCTCCACAGGCCAAGATGGTGTTAAGTTGTTTTACAAACAAAAATTATTTATTTTTTCTTTGATGAGTGGGGGTTGTCTCTACTTAACTGGGTTCCGGTTTGAGCATTTGTCTTTGCTGATCAGCAGTGGAAATCATATCTGCCACTCGTACTGATTGGCATTGGCCGCATTCTGTCTATGTTGATTCACAGCTGGAGTGTTGGTTCCACCACTAGAATTCACACTCTACTGCCGTGTTTGGAGTTGTTCATTTAAATTAACTTGATTGCACATATTTACTTTATTGCAGTTTTATTTTAGTACTTTATTTCAATCTTTACTGTAATTATAGCAATTTTGTCCTATAATTCCGATATGATATTTCCATGTTCTGATTATGGAAGTTGACCTTTTATCTTTTTACTTCCGTCATATTAAATTTTTAGTTATGCTGGCAGGTGGTTGCCGTTAAGCAGTTGGATAGAAACGGGCTACAGGGTAATAGAGAATTTCTTGTTGAGGTTCTCATGCTTAGCCTTCTGCATCATTCTAACTTAGTGAACTTAATCGGCTATTGTGCTGAGGGAGAACAGAGGCTTCTCGTCTATGAGTTTATGCCATTGGGATCGTTAGAAGATCACCTACATGGTAACTTTGGCTCACTGCTCTATTCTTTTGGTTTGGATGTCTTTTTCACATGCGCATGAACTGTGTAGTTTATTACAATTCAAAGTTTTGAGTAGAAATTTCTTATAGCACAGACTTTGAACACTTTAAAGTCTAGACATGTAGCGCATTTCTTGCTTCTTGATCTTGTCTCATGACATCCATGGACCATGGTGTTTTTTGCTGAAAATGGTTATTCAAAGAATTTTGACGGCAGATGAATATAATGCATTGTAAATGGGATGTGATTAATCGTTGCACAGATCTTCCACCCGACAAAGAGCCACTAGATTGGAACACCAGAATGAAAATAGCAGCCGGTGCTGCTAAAGGATTGGAGCATCTCCATGACAAGGCAAATCCTCCTGTCATATATCGTGATTTCAAGTCGTCCAACATATTACTAGGTGAAGGCTATTTTCCAAAGCTTTCTGACTTTGGGCTCGCGAAGCTAGGTCCTACAGGAGACAAATCACATGTATCCACCAGAGTCATGGGAACCTATGGCTATTGTGCGCCAGAATACGCCATGACTGGACAATTGACCGTGAAATCAGATGTCTATAGTTTTGGAGTTGTCTTCTTGGAGCTCATCACTGGACGCAAAGCCATTGACAGCACCCTTCCACAGGGAGAACAAAACCTTGTTGCATGGGTAAAACTGCAGTGTTTTTCTTTAAATATTTTCAGGCTACATTGATTAAGCTAAGATTTGTAATTGGAGAATTTGTGTTGTGACTTGCAATTGGCAATGTTCGAATTATGCAGGCGCGTCCGTTGTTCAACGACCGCAGAAAATTCTCAAAACTGGCGGATCCAAGACTGCAAGGTAAATTTCCCATTCGTGGGCTGTATCAAGCTCTAGCAGTAGCATCCATGTGTATCCAAGAACAGGCGGCGGGCCGTCCCTTGATAGGAGACGTCGTTACTGCCCTTTCTTACCTGGCTAATCAGGGGTACGATCCCAGTATAGCCATTGGTAGCGTCAACAGAATTGCTCTGGAGAAGGATGACAGCAGAAGCAGAGATGAGAGAGGCGGGAGAATATCAAGCAATGAAGAGGCTCGAGGATCAGGACGAAAATGGAACTTGGATGGATTCGAGAGGGACGACTCTCCAAGAGAGAACGCGAAAAATCTGAACCGGGATTTAGACAGGGAACGCGCTGTTGCTGAAGCTAAAATGTGGGGTGAAAATTTGAGGAAGAATAATGCTCAAAGAAATTTTGATGGCAATAATGGGCAGTAGCTACACTGCTACTCCCCCTTGGAGACTAGGGATTTTACAAACCGGAAAGTGGATACCGCCCCTTCGAAACTACTCGGGATTTTACGCACCGAAAATTGGAGATCATACACAGAAATAGGAACCCTCTTCTTTTTCTTTTTTTGATTGTACTTTTTTACCTTTTAAACAAGGAAGAAGAGCTTAAAGAGTGTGTATATTCACAACTACAAGATTGTGCAGACTGATTGACAAGTTTCATATGTGAACACAGTCCAAGGCATGCTTGTTGTTGAGTGTTCTTTGTACAGTTTGAGCTCTAAAGAAGGACATTCAAAACATAAACATATTCTTTTTGTTAGAGATTAATATTTGATGCCAAGACAGACACACAACAAAATTATAATTTATAAACTGGTATTTTTAATAATTATAATATAATATAATGGTAATAGAAGTAAATTAAACTTGTAATGATATGATATGGTATCATCAATCATTTACATCTTTTTCGCAAATATTAGACTTGTAATTATATGATATGGTATCATACAATTTTGCTATCCTGCCCACCCACCGTGCCCACCTAATGTGCCCACCATGAGGTGGCACTCAACTATTGGATGTGATGAATTGTGCGTCCAATAGTTGAGTGCCACCTCATGGTGGGCACATTAGGTGGGCACAGTGGGTGGGCAGGATAGCAAAACTCTGGTATCATATACATCTTTTTCGCAAATATTTGATTACTAAACTCAAATTTAACTCGTTGATGTGCCAATAACGTGTGTTGTGAATTCTGTGTAGAAATAAGAAATCGACGTAAAGTTCAGCATAAAATATATAACAAATTTTTCTTTCAAAAAATATATATAATATATATATCTTCTAATATAAATGAGAATTAAAAAAGGTCCTACCGGGAGTCGAACCCAGGTCGCTGGATTCAAAGTCCAGAGTGCTAACCACTACACCATAGAACCCTGATTGTACGTATTTTCAAATATTGTTAATATCTATTTTATTTTTATCTTGTTTAAAAAAAAAAATACACAAGAGCCATACTTGCAAGCACTTAATGCGCATCTTTAATTTTTTTTTTTGGACAGAAAATTCTTGCAACTTTATTGAATAGCAAAAAGATCTTTCGCTACAAGACATTTAAGTCAAAACGAAAAATTCTCAGGCACCCAAAAAAAAGATGTGTGAGAAGAACAAGCAAAAATAGATAATGAGTGTGCAACAACATTTACCAATCTCCGAGAATGAGAAAAAGAAACGCTTTCAAAAACAGAACATAAGAATGAAATTTCCAATGCAATATTTTCAGTATAAGTCAAATCACTATTAGGCTCCATGACTGTCTGAACGACCAACAGTGAGTCTGAATAAACAGAGATCTATCTAAACTCTCTATCAAGAGCCAAACAGAGAGCTTTTTTGATTGCAAGGACTTCTCCAATAACTATTGAATTCGGTAATGGGAAAAATCGACCAAAAGCAACCAGTGCTTGACCATCATGATCACGAAAAATACCTCCAATACCAATTCGAATTTTCATTAAAATACTAGTAGAAGAAGCACATCCATTGTGTGTGTGATATAATATGTGGAAACAGATGTCAATTAACTTTAAAAAAATATTAATTTTTAATAGCAATTTTTTTTTGGATTATTTTTTAATCAAACAACTAAGAGGTTGTTTTCTTTTTTTAGCACCAAGATAGTTACAAAGAGATGCTCCCTCTTTATATTATAGATATAGATATAACAAATCATAAAATTCAATTATTTTTAATTTCCCCAAAAGAATTTGGTCTATATCATTTATATTTGTTTGAGTACATCTCATTTACAACGAACTCATGAATCCACATTTATGGAACGAGTTAACTCGATCCTTTACATATTTTTGATATAAGAATATATATATTTTTCACTGAAATCAACATATGTTATATAATATATTGTCGATGAAAAAGCAACACTTTCTCTCAATGTTACAATATTTTCTTAACATAATTAACAATAAAGATGATATTTTTATTGTAAAAAAATAATTATATTTTTTACATATATAAAAGTGATATATTTCATTAGTTGGGTGAGGTAAAAAATTAATCTTATAAAATTAACTAATGAGACAATGTCATATGAGTTTTTGTGTTTATATTTTCGCAAACTATGATTTCAAGTTGCACTTTTCATTAGTATGAATTTTTTTTAAATTCATTTTTACGATACATTAATTCAACAAAAAATTATTAAAATTAAATTACCCATTTAATCAAACATGAAGTTAATTAATTGAAAATTTTCTGATTCGCTTTACCTTTATTGCCTCTTTACCTTGAGTCAACAGAGTCATACCAATAACTGTTTCTCATTGAAGTCGTTTAGACATCATTCGTAATTTTCAGTTGTGGCACACATGCTAATGTGTTAAAAATCCTTATCTTAACATTAAATATATAGCAAACCGATGTCGTGTAGCTCTTGTAGTACCCGTTTCTTAAGTATGCAACAAGGTCTCGAATTCAAGAATCAATTGTGACTGTCTCATCTCCTAATTCAAAAAAATTAACTTTATAGCAAGAACTTAATAATTTATATATATATATATATAATTAGGCCTATAATAAATAATATTTCCATCTTTTCTCTAATATTTCCCAACCAAAGAAAGCATTTAATATTTCCATCGTTTATTGCATGTTTTAACTATATGGGTTCTATTTTCGAAAAAAAAAAAAAACCTAAAACTATATGGGTTCCACTTCACCCGTCGACGTTCACTTGCACTCCCGGCTACCGCCTTCCTCGATTTTATATTTTTATCGACACATATTGTTAGGAATCAATCCGAAATTTGGTTATCGAAAATTCACCAAGCAAAACGAAACACATAGATAAGAACAATAATCCCAGAAACAGATAAAACCAACGCACTCAAATCAAACTCAAACACTCACGCGAAAGCAATAAACAACACAAGTATTTACGTGGTTCGACAATGAATTTGCCTACGTCCACGGGAGAGCAACACAACACTTTTATTAATCACCAACAGAACAACCCAAGCTCAAGAACAGAGCTTATTACAGAGATGGACTCAGACAAACTATCAAGCTAGATACAGACACGATTCAAGCTATTGATACTTGAATCTTCCCATCACAATCTACGCTTAGTTGCCATGAACTCATCTGAACACCGAGCTCATCTGATATGTACTATTAGATCCGATCACTTCTCTATTCCCATTCAATTTGATAGAAGCATACTTCAACAATCTCCACCTTGATTCTTTCAGGTTGAATGCTGCTCTCCATCCTAGCCTCCTTGGCTAATTTCCAATCACCGCATTAACTAAGTCCAAACATTTCTTGAACTTAGCATACGGCAGTGACTTCGTCATAGCATCTGCAGGGTTTTCTTCTGATGCTATCTTCACAAGGATTACATCTCCTTTTTCAATCACATCTCTCACAAAATGCATCTTCACATCTATGTGTTTCGATCGTTCATGATAGACTTGATGTTTTGTCAAGTGTATTGCACTTTGATTGTCACAGTGTACTACAACTTGATCTTGTTTTACACCCAACTCCGCTATCATCCCTTTTAACCACAATCCTTCCTTTATGGCCTCGGTAACAGCTATGAATTCTGCCTCAGTGATAGAAAGGGAAACCACTGACTGTAAATTTGACTTCCAGGTGATCGCTGTGCCATAAAAAGTGAACACATAACAAGTCAACGACTTTCTCGTGTCTAACTACCGGATCAATCTCATCTTGCTGTTTTTCAAACTTCAACCCCAACTCAGTAGTATTTATGAGATATCGGAGAATCCAATTCAGAGCTTCCCAATGATATGTTCCCGGATTTGCCATAAATCTCGACACTACACTGATTGCGTATGCCAGATCAGGCCTACTACACACCATTCCATATATGAGACTCCCCACTCCACTAGCATATGGAATACCAGCCATCTTCTTCTTGTCTTTCTCACATTCAAGTGACTGATTCGCAGATAACTTCAAATGCTGTCCCAGAGGGGTCAAGAAAGATTTTTCTTGATTCATGTTATACCGCAGAACAACCTTCTTCAAATAGTTCTTCTGACTCAGATGAATCTCCTGCCTTTTTCTGTTTCTCACTATGTCCATGCCCATAATTCTCTTCGCTTCGCCCAGATCTTTCAACTCAAACTCTGTATTGAGCTGTTGTTTCAAGGATGATATCTTTGTTCTACTTTTACTTGCAATCAATATATCATCAACGTAAATAAGTAGGTACAAGATAACCTGCCTTTCATCCTTCTTCAGATAGACACATCTATCATATTGGCTTCTCACAAAACCAATACCAATCATGAACTCATCAAACCTCTTGTTCCACTGCCTCGGACTCTGCTTTAGCCCATACAATGAATTTCTCAGTAAGCAGACTTTGTTCTAGGTTTTCTGATGCATGAAGCCTTTTGGTTGTTCCATATAAATGGTTTCTTCCAGGTCACCGTGTAGAAACGCAGTTTTCACATCCATCTGCTCAAGCTCCAAATCGAGCTGGTTCACCAATGCTAACATAATCCGGATGGAACAATGTTTGACCACTGGAGAATAGACCTTATTAAAATCTATCCCTTCTACTTGACCAAAATCCTTTGCAACCAATCTTTCTTTATACTTGATCTGATCTGTACCAGGATTTCCTTCCTTCTGTTTATAGATCCACTTGCATCCCAGTGTCTTCTGATGCTTCGGTCTGTCTACTAAGTTCCAGGTTTGATTCTTCTCAAGTGAGTTCATCTCTTCATTCATGGCTTCAATCCACTTGTTTTTTTGCTTGCTCGCCATAGCTTCATCATAATTATTTGGCTCTGAATGCTCCACCTCCTCAGCTACTGTAAGTGCATACCAAGCCAGATCAGCTTCACCAAACCTCTTAGGAGCTCTGATCTCCCTTCTGGTTCTGTCCCTTGCAAGATTGTAAGTGCTAAAATTCTCTGTTTGATCTCTTGCTGTCACAATCTCATCTTGCATCTCTTCTGACCCTTCATCTGGCACAGAAGACTCCACCTCAATCGGTAGTTTATCATTCACACTGATCTGACTGTCCTTTCCATCTGTATTCATTTTATATACCAGTTTGGATTCATCAAACTTCACATCCCTGGTGTTGAAGCACTTTGGACCTCTGGATTCCAGGTTCCAAACCTTATAACCCTTCACACCATCCGGATACCCAATGAATATACATCTGACTGCCCTTGCTTTCAACTTGTCCTGTTTCAGATGAGCATATGCAAGACATCCGAATACCCTCAAGTTTGAGTAGTCTGCTGGTGTTCCACTCCACTTTTCCATTGGTGTCTTGAAACCAATCGCACTGGATGGACACCTATTGACCAAGTAGCACGCAGTAGATAACGCTTCTTCCCAGAAGGACTTAGGTAGAGAAGCATTGATCAACATACATCTGACCCTTTCCAGAAGAGTTCTGTTCATTCTCTCTGCCAGGCCATTTTGTTGTGGCGTTCTTGCCACTGTTCTGTGTCTGGTAATGACTTTCTCCTTGCATAGCTTGACAAACTTATCTGATAAGTATTCCAGCCCGTTATCTGTTTTCAGGTGTTTAACTCTTCGATCACTCTTGTTCTCAACTGCCATCAGTCATTCTCTAAACTTGTCATATGCTTCATCCTTAGTCATTAAGATGAATATACATACTCTCTTTGAGTAATCATCTATCAAAGACATGAAGTATCTGCCTCCACCATGAGTTTTTGTCCGAAAAGGACCCCATAGATCTGAATGAATGTAGGCCAATGGTTGCTCAGTTGTGTGACTTCCTTGACGAAACGATACTCTTTTTGATTTCTCAAGAGCACAACTATCACATAACTCCAGTGATTCAATCTTATCTCCACCTAACAGACCCTGTTTAGACAGCTCATGTAATCCCTTCTCACTTACATGTCCAAGCCTCAGATGCCATAGTGTGGTTCTGTCTTGATGTTCCTGAATACTTGCTGTACTTTCAATAATCGTTTCACCTTGTAGTACATACATGAGGTTCCTCTTGATAGCCTTCATCACAATCAGAGATCCTTTAGACACTGAGATAATGTATGCTCCTGATTTGAATGAATATCCCTGAGCATCAAGTGTTCCCAATGATATCAAGTTTCTCTTCAACTCGGGCACATACCTCACCTTGGTGAGTACTCTGTCGATCCCATCATGCATCCTTATTCTAATATTTCCAGAGCCCTTTATCCTGCATGATTGATTATTTCCCAACAGTACCATGCCCTGATCCGATTCCTCCAATTTTTCAAACCAAGATCTTATAGGACACATGTGAAAGGAGCATCCTGAATCCAATATCCATTCGTGGTTCTGATCATCTTTAAAAACCACCAATACTTCTGCTAAGTCATATCCATCTGTAGCTACGGCCAGAGTACCATCATCCTTGGGTTTTTCATATTGCTTCCCTTTCCTTTCCGGACAATTTCTTCACAGATGTCCAACCTTCTGACAAGCATAGCACTTCATATTATACAAATTTATGTTCTAGTATCTTCCTTGACTCTTCGATCTGTACTTTGGCCTGTATTTCCCACTGGATGTCCTCTTATCACTTCTGCCCCTCGTCGTAAGACCTTCTCCATGTGATTCAGTGTTTGTGTTCGATTTTCTCTGAAGTTCTTTGGATTGAATAGCAGACATAACTTCTTCCAATGTTATCGTCTGATCTCTTCCATATAGCAAAGCATCCCTAAAATTTTCATATGCTTTAGGAAGAGCATTCAGAAGTATCAAAGCCCGATCTTCATCCTCAAGCTTTACTTCAATACTCTCCAAGTCATCCAATATCTTGGTGAATTCTTCGATCTGGTCTTCAAGGTTCTTCTCATCCTTAATCACAAAGAAATACAATTAATCTCTATTTCATGTACAGACGGTTAGCCAGGGATTTCGTCATGTATAGATTCTCAAGTTTAAGCCAGACAGCCGCTGCAGATTCTTCTCTGGCCACCTCCCGAAGAGGTCTATCACCGAGACAGAGAATAATTGCACTGTGTGCTTTCTCGAGTAATTCATCCTTGTTCTTTATCTCATCAGACATCTCATCCTTCTTCTTAAGAGCTTTCACCAATCCTTGTTGTATCAGGATTGCCCGCATCTTAATTCTCCAGAGCGAGAAATCGTTCTTGCCCGTAAACTTCTCAATATCAAACTTCATTGATCCCACCATCTTTGCTTAGTTTCCCACAGACGGCGCCACTTGTTAGGAATCAATCCGAAATTTGGTTATCGAGAATTCACCAAGCAAAACGAAACACACAGATAAGAACAATAATCCCAGAAACAGATAAAACCAACGCACTCAGATCAAACTCAAACACTCACGTGAAAGCAATAAACAACGCAAGTATTTACGTGGTTCGACAATGAATTTGCCTACGTCCACGGGAGAGCAACACAACACTTTTATTAATCACCAACAGAACAACCCAAGATCAAGAACAGAGCTTATTACAGAGATGGACTCAGACAAACTATCAAGCTAGATACAGACACGATTCAAGCTATTGATACTTGAATCTTCCCGTCACAATCTACGCTTAGTTTTCTCCTCCGAAATCTCTCCTTCTTCTCTCTCAATATATTCTGAAGAATTTTGATTTTCTGTTATTCTCGTTGCGGCCAGCTTCCATCTGCTTATATAAGGAATTAGACCAACATTCATCTTGGGCTTTAGGTCAACAGTAACTTACGACCCAAATATAAAGTCAACCTGGTCCAGCCCGATAAGCCTTCATTCATCAGTCTGATCTGCCCTCGTATTTCGATCTGCATCGATCTGCCTGCAAGCATATAGCTCCTCGGACACTTCATCTGACTTCTAACCAAGTCACAATACTCGAACAATCTATCTGCATGAACTCATCCGAAGACTCATCTGACCATCACATCGATCTGATCCCAGTATACGATCTGGGCCATGAACTCATCTGAACACCGAGCTCATCTGATCTGTACTATTCGATCCGATCTCTTCTCTATTCCCATTCAATCTGATAGAAACATACTTCAACACATATTGCGCAACAATATTAGCATGGACTATACGTACATTTTGACATCCCAAAATTTTATATTTGGATAGACTGAACTACGTACATTCATGTATTTTTCTCATATGTACAAGCTTAAGATAGTCGATTCTGGCTAATTTAGGGCTAAGATTATCATAATCGTGGTTATTACATGATTGAAATTCCTATGTTGCTAGATAAATTTTGCGATATCGTGTTATAAAGAGAATACAAGAAATCAACAATTTTTCTTTTGATAAAATATAAGCCAAAACATTATGTCTTATAATAAATAAATAAGATAAAAAGAAGAAAAGTAGAGTTAATGGTTGAAGCTGATGAAGAGGATGGGTTGAGATTATTGGGCTTGAAACCCATAATAACAGGGCTAGCCCATCTATAAATTCTGGCCCATGAAGGACAATAAATGCTTAAAATCTAGAAAATGCAATATATATATATATATATATATGTGTGTGTGTGTGTCCAAATGATTGATGTAAAATTTCATTGTACGTCACCATTTGACTATTCGTAAAATGGTAATAATAATAATAATGTTCATTCAGATCTGCTCTCCATTTATATGGTAGCAAAAAGAAAGTCACGGGAAGAACAACCAATTCTAACTTCTCACTATCACTAATAAATAATAATATTTCTTGTGTGCCTTCATACAAATTAAGATTCTAAATATATGCAATGACTTATGTGCGATGATTTTACAAATCAATTTTATGATCGGACATATATCTAACACTATCTAACTAATAAAAAAACATTAATTTTTATGTTAAAAACATTATTTTACACTGTTGATAATTGATATGCACTGCATCAATCCATGAGACAATCTCATAAGATACATATTATTACAATTAATTTTTTAGGTTGATCCATATTTTTGGTTAACTTGGTCCATCCAGGACAAAATACAAGTATATACTTTTAAATGATATAATAATGAAGAACATTCTAAAAAATATATATTCCTGCGCACGTGCACGCCACACACATATAATGTGTGTATAACATTGAACAGGTAACAATGTTAACTAATAAATTATTTTAAAGTCAAATAGAACATATTATGCATAAATTCCTTCGAATTAAATCATGAACAACTCAAGATAAAATATTCTTTAATAAATTTTATTTAAAATTTAATTAATATTTCATTGTTTACGTAAACCGAAAATAGCAAGACATAATTCTCATCCGTTGGTTTGTAGGAGATGTTGCGTGTCGTTTACAAATTTTGATGAGCTATCCCATGATGTCGAGTAGACATTAATGCACTCAATTTTAATTTTAATCAAATCAAATTTCAATTTATTTTTTGAAATTAATCAAATTTCTTTTTTTTTTTTTTTTGTTAAAGTTCAATCATTTGAAGAATGTCATATATTCAATTTCAGAGCCACATGGTAACCTAGCATTCTTCTACTCAATTTGACATTCAACATTTTTTTATATCACTCCGAAAATTGTCTCCAACTATTACATTTTCAAACTCGATTCTAAAAAATGTATACGATACAAATGAAACATCGAGTGAATATTTTACTTATTTTTCGAAAAAAAAAATCAATTTTTTGACATCATTACTAAAATTTGCTTTCATTTATTGACATCGGTTCTCAAACGTCAGCACATATTTTAAAATACTTGGTGTTACATTATATCATGTTATGTGTCGATTTTCTTTTTATGTGTCGATTTTCTTTTTTGCAAAGATGTTATGTGTCGAAATGCATGCAAGATGTGTGTTAAATGGCTTACGTGAACATGAGAATTTGAGGAAGCATAGTAGATTCCGCCTGGCATTGCGTACGTATCCCAAACCCCAAATTTAGTAAAACAACAACAAATGACGATACCATAATTCATGTCAATTTGTCATATTCTAATATCTCGTCACGTAAAAGCTCAAAATGGGGGCTTCGCCGATAAGAATTCAACCACTTTTCTACATGTAATAAATTTTCGGTTAACGGCCCAGCTTTTTCATTCAGAAACTATATTTTTAAAAAGGTCCGAGTGTACATATTTCAAAACTTGTTGAATACACTAACTTTTGTATTTTTAGGCACCGTTTGGTTTGAGGTATGTATGATATACGTAATATATAGATAAGTAGTATAATGTAATAAAAAATAAATAAAAAATGATAGTTAAAATTGTATTGGATTTGATTGATAGATTATGGTTTATTTGATTTGATTGATTAAATTTTATATAAAAATGTTAAATGACTATTTTATCCTTTTAACAATAAATAAAATAAAAATTATATTATTTATAAGGGATAATATAGTAATTTGAATTCAATGATTTGATTGATGTAAAATAAATAGTTAATATATAGATAAATAATATGATGAGAAGAACGTGAGATGAAATGAGATGAGTTATACATATATTAGTAATATCGTGAACAAAACTATGTCTTATATATAGCATGTCAAACCAGGTGAAATTTGATTTTACTCGTGCACAATTGTCGGATGTTGGGCCATTAGATTATGGGAAACGATAAATTTAATCTTGTATGGTTGGTTGTTTTTTTGTCTTTTGGTTTTATGTATCGACAAATTTAAATTTTAATTTCGTCTCTTTGAATTTTTGGAGTGTTAGTCATTTTTCCGCATGGGTATTAATGTAATATTACATACGTCAAAGTGATCATGATATTAGAACCAGTGTTTTTATAACTGAACTGGTGATCGAACCAGTTTATTTAAAACAATGATTCAATCGGTCGGACCGTTTTAACCTGACGATCGAACCGAAAAACCGTTCATATAATTTAATATAATAAATAATATATTTTGGAATTTTAAAAACTCAAAAATTATATAAATAGACATAAAATATATATTTAACATTGCTTCAAAGCTAAATAAATATGTAAATATATTCAAAATATCAATTATAGTTGGAAAAATTAGCATTTTGGTCCTGTATGTCGGATTGTTTTTTGTTTTAGTCCTGTATGTTTTCATGTTTTGAAAAAGATACAATAACTTGGATATTTTTTTGGTTTTGGTCCTGTATGTTGTCAAGTTTTGGAAAATGTACAATAACTTGGATATTTTTTTGGTTTTGGTCATACATGTTGTCATGTTTTGGAAAATATACAATAACTTGGATATTTTTTTTGTTTTAGTCCTGTATGTTATCATGACACGAGAGAGATATCATTTTTGCTTAGTTAACATAATATTTCGCCTACATGACACTTATTGGTTATTATGTGGCTTAAATTGGATTCCACATAAGTAGAATTAGCTTAAAAAACAAAAAATAACCTAAAATATATATAAAAAAATATGCGAATCATTTATCTAAAAAAAAAAAACTTTCACACAAACAAAAACCTAATTGAAGCGGCCGAGTCCAAGTCGTATTCTACCCCTCTTAAATAATAAAATCCAATAAATTTTGGTTAGGTTTTTGTTTTAATAAAATTACCTTCGAGGTAAATGACAAACAGTGTATTCATATGCGCTTAAGCCATATGATAGAAAATTTAGCCATTTAAACCTTTTTGTTGAGATAAAGGGGGCCGATCCTTTAATTAAATTTTTTTTGTGTGAAATTTTGTTTGAGGTAAATGACTCACGTATTTTTCTTTTATATTTTAATTTTTTATAGTTAATTTTGCTCATATTGAACCCAAATTATACCACATAAAAATTAATAGGTGCCAAGTTGGAGAAATATTATGTCAACTAAGCAAAATCCGACAGCTCTCGAGAGTTCTGGTAACATAGGATGAAATCCAAAAAAAATATCAAATTTATTGTATCTTTTCTAAAACATGACAACATACAGGACCAAAACAAAAAGCATATCCAAGTTATTGTATCTTTTCCAAAACATGACAATATACAAGACCAAAACCAAAAACAGCCAACATACAAGACTAAATTGCTAATTTTTCCATTATAGTTATAAATTATTTAAATAATTAATTATTTAATTTTAAAAAATCAATAATTATTAAAATAAATTTTTAAATGAAGTACAAATTCTAAATAATAATGTATATATATATATATATAAATATTAAATTTAAGGTTTAAAAATTTTAAAAATGAAATTTTCAAATAAAAAATTAAAAAAAATTTGAAAAACCGATTCAATCGGTTGAACCGATTTTTCGGTTCTTGGAATCGGACCGAACCGGACCAAAACAATTGATCGGAACCATATAGTATCTCATGGAAAAAAAAGACTAAAATTACAAAAGAATTAGAAACAATGGACTAAAACTAAAATTTGATAATATATATATATAGGACCTAATCGCTAAGAACAAAATATATAGGATCAAAATTTTAGTCTTTCCTTAAAGTTGTTTTTGGATTGATGGATTTAAGATGATTTATGTCAAATCCATCGACATGTTTGGAAGGAAGGACATAATTCAAGGTCGTGTTTGGGTAAAAGAATTTAGATTTGTGGGAAGATTTCAGGTCTAAAGATTGGATTTATGAGAAGAACGTTTCATGTTTAAGGATTTCAAATACATGGTAGGCGAGTAGCTAGATTTGAAATTGAAGAAAACAAATATGCTTGAACATCGCAAAAGATTTTAAATCTTTCATTCTAATTTTGAGTCAAATAGATGCTTTAGATTAATTCAGATAACTGAAATCAAACACTTATACACTAAAATAATTCAATCCAAATACAGCTCAAGTGAATTTCAAATTCACTACAAATTGAGTCACGTAATTTCAATAGAAATTGGAAAAATTTATTTTTTGGTCCTTTATGTTTGTCACTTTGCGATTTCGGTACTTTATATTTTTAGATTTCATTTTTAGTCCATGACCGATTATTTCGGTATTAAAAATAATTACTGGCAAGTGTACCAGGTCAAGTTATAATATAGTTGGACATAGTCCAAATCGATCCCACAAAGACTAATATTTAAATACTAAGATATAGACTATTCAAATTAATCTAGGCTAAATAAAATGAAAGATTTTTCTGAACTATTAAACTAATTAAATTAAAATAAATTATTCTAAAACAAAAACTTAAATTAAATTAAATTAAAAGAGCAGAAAAGCTTTAAGACTGATTCAAATTTTAGGAAAACGACCAGGAACACACAACGGTATCAGACATCGATAATTGCCACGTATTGGATTTAATCAAACAAAACTCATTCATATTCACGACGAAATTTTCTAGAATAATTATTAACCTATTTCTAGAATTAATAACCCTATTTTTATTTAACAGTCCAATTATTTCTAAATGAATTTAATTAAACAAAAACGCATTCACGAGTTATGGAATTTCAGCTTTCGCCTAAAATCGCACACTGGAATCGAATACTATTTTTAATCGGTTTAACCATGTGTTGATCAATATTTTTGAAGCTAAATTTCAATCTTTTCTTTTTCAAGTCCAGATCGAACGACATACATGCAATTAATTGGACAAATTAAAATCAAGAATTATGCACAAACATTAATCAATAAATATTCCATAAATCAAAATTCAATCAATCCGTTCCATGAACAAAAATCAATAGTCTGGCCCTATTGTGGCCCCGGTCAAAAGACGACTACTCCATAATAATAAAATCAAACAAAAGTTTCATGTTTGAATTCATAATAAAATAAAACAAAAAAAGAGGAAAAGAAAATTCTTAGCAATAGTGCCGAATCTTGCTTGCGTTGCGCGTTTCTTCTCTTCCAAGCTCCAGCCGTCAAATTCCGAAAATCTCTCCAAAATTTATCAGTCTCAAATCAGAAGTTCAAAAGTCTCCCTCTAATTAGGGCTTAATTCCCTTTTATACCTCCCTTATTTTCGTCCAAAATAATATCCAATATAGCCCAAAATAATCAGAATTCCAAAATTCCCAAATTCTGCGCGAATTATTTTTTTTCCATATTTGCGATGTACACGGACCTCGGACATGGTCCGTGCCTAGGTCCGTGTA
Organism: Henckelia pumila; assembly: GCF_033568475.1. Lineage (NCBI taxonomy): Eukaryota > Viridiplantae > Streptophyta > Magnoliopsida > Lamiales > Gesneriaceae > Henckelia > Henckelia pumila. Next base: position 7,851,375 of record NW_027331831.1, read on the forward strand.
TTAAAAATTCAGCCCAAACAAAATACGAAGCCACACGGACCCTCTTCCAAAAGGTGCACGGGGTCCGTGCATTTCTCTGTTATGAAAATCTCAAACGCCGAAGGTACACGGACCCTTTCCCAGACAGTGCACGGGGTCCGTGCATTATTTCCTTCCTTCAATTCTCTTTGCTACTTAAGATTTTTTCGTGTTCCCCGGCCAAGTTCCAACGTGGCATTGAATTGTTTGACTTTTTCTTCAATATTTAGTTCTTCTCAAATCTTAGTCAAACCTACAATCATAGAAAATAAGACGATTTATGCACAAAACTCGGAGACAAAATAAAATGCCAAATAAGCTATAAACTTCGTACTTATCAAATCCCCCACACTTAGCTTTTGTTCGTCCTCGAACAAATCAGAAGAAATTAGAGATGAGAAATATCGCACAAATTAGCACAATCAAAACCTTTCAATCTACCAAATCTCGTCACACCAAATCAAAAGCTCATACTTCGAAAATCACAAGCCTCGCTTTCGTCACAATTCAAAACTCGAACACTACCCAGTAAAGATCAACAGAATGAGACGTGTGTAGTGTGAGTGTCAGAACCTATACTCCTCAAAAGTTATTCGGTTCAAGGATCTCTCATGTTTATTCCCCAAACAATTTTTTTTTTCTCGCCCCATATGCTTATCTTTCATATCCCTCTCTACTAAATGTGGAACAATCATGACTCAGTCAATAGGACTTTTAAGCTTATAACGTTAGACCACGGTTCACGGCTACAATAAAGGATAGAAAAGCAAAAATGAAAGACAACAAACAAATTGTCATTTAGCGCAATTAAAAAACTCCATTCCCCATCTATTTTTGAATTTCATCACTTTTGATTCATCAATACAACCCATTCTTTTCTTCTTTTTCCTCCTTTTCTTTTCAATACCCCTTGAATTCTTTTCGGGTATTCATTTTCTTTTTTTTTCTTCTTTTTTTTTTCAACCCTTTCTTTCATTCAAAAATAATTCACCAACTCCTTCAAATATTTTTCTGTGAATACTTGGAGTTTTTGTATCTTTAAAAGCGCCAAAAGGGTATGTTTCTCTCAAAACATAGGTAGAAAAAATAGTGTATAGGCTAAAAATTAGGTGGTCAATGTAGGATAGAAAGAATGATGAATGGGGTCTAATTGTGTGCCATTGGCACACACCATTCGATTTTTATCAGGCTCAATGGGGTTACTAGGGATAAAAGTGATGCATCAGGTAGGCTCGAAAGGCACAAACGGTCCAAAGATCGCCTAAATCATCCCTAAGTCATGATCATTCAAATTTTCGCTTCGAGGACTAATCAGACAAGTTCTAGGGATAAAAAATGCTTCAAAAATTCTCCAATTTTTTTTTCATGAGATCACCTCTTACCAATTCACAATTAACTTGCATAAGTCTGACAAAAGTGCATTAAGGGTGTCTCATAAAGTCAATGCAAAACTAGTTCATATCAAAGTCTCTCCTTGCAACTGCAGCTAATCTCATTCAGTTCTAGGCACAAAACAATTTTTCAGGCGATCAAAAATCTAGCAAACTAATTGGTATGTCATGTACCACAAGTGCTCATCTCATTTTATTTTGAAAAATTTTGCTAAGTGATGCTAAGTGATGTGAAACATAGTGTAATGAACGACCTACCCCCACACTTAGAATGCGACACTGTCCTCAGTGTTAAATGCTCGATAAAAAATAAAGAGAAAAATAACAATTGCAAAAATACTTCCCTGAAAAATGTCGACGACCATGCAAAATTAGGAGCAAGCGGCAGCCTGAGAAAGAGAACAACAAACCAACCAAACCGCGTAAAATAGAAAAATCACGCACACAAGCACACAGATAGGCTTCCCAAAATAAATTTAACAAGGAGTAAGCACCACTGAGGAAAATAACCACAATATCCATAAAACTCCATCTAATAAAAGTGATAAAGTGCAGCAACAGTTAAGATCCACGACATAACTAGAATAGGCTAAAGAATCCGCAAAATATGTCGAAAGAGTAGCAACTACATCAAATAAACTCCAAAACACAAATAGTTCAAAACCCATAACAAAATATCCATAATATCCAAAAGAACCACTGCATAAAATATAACTAAACTACTCCTCCTCCGATGCAGAAGCTGACTCGGCAAGGTCATTCAGGGCAGAGCGATCAAAAGGCAGTGCATGAATGTCAGTGGAGTAGGACTGAGAAGTGGCATGATGCTGCAGGCGAACCATACCAGTGCGAAGCTCATCCAAGCAGTCAAATATGGCAGAGAAAACGCGACGAGTGCCCCTCGGAGCTCTGGCATGGACGTGTGCACCGGCTGGAGGATCAGCAGCCTGATCAAGGGCAGCTTCTTCCTGAATGCGAGCCTCTCGGGATTCATCTGCAGCTGTAGGTGGTGGGACTGGGGGATCTCGTGCATGATAATGAGTGTTGCAGCTCTCAGGGTTCTTATACCATCCACCCTGTCGAAAGATAAAATACATACCAGTCATCGCGTGGGCGGTGAGCACGTGCTTCGGCGCTGGTGCAAGAGAAGCCTCCCCAGTCAAATCGACGCCGCAAGCCGCCAAGATCCTCGAAACTGTAATGGCGAAAGGAGCGTGCTGCTTGGCATTCGGAGCACAAGCCAAGTGAGCGACAGTACGCATATGTGAGATCAAGATGCTCGCCAATGGAATCGCAGTAATATCTCCCAACCCGTATAACATCTTATGAATCAAATACATATCCAGGTTGTGCACCTCATTATTCCCAGCCTTCCGAGGGATGATGTTTGCACTGATAAAGTAGCAGATGAGGCGATAAATCAAAGGGAGAGTGGTAGGGAGGATGCTGTAACGAGAACAAGTTTTGACCCTACGAGAGGTGAGGCGCGACATAGCAAGGTTGAAATTGTAGGTAGGGTCAGACAAGATAGCATCATATTGGTTGTAAACAACCGGAGGGCAGGGCCCTCATTAGGAGTGTGCAAAAGCTGGACCAAGAACTCACTCGTCACCTCAATGCGAACTCCCTTCACAAAAGTCTGAATTGTTTGCATCCCTGTTTTGTCCTTCTCTTCAATATTGGCATAGAACTGCCAAACCAACTCGGGATAGTAATCCCCTCAGATATCCATAATAGAACCCCAGCCGAATATATCAAACTTCGCTCGCAGTGGTACCTGAGCATCAATAGTCGGGTGGATCGATTTCTCAACAATCATGGAATTACCCTTCATTTTCTCGTACCACTGAAAATTCTCTAAACTAGTAAACCGAGACACATCAAAAGAATTCCCCTGACCACTGCAAAAAGAAGAAGAACCACCCCTCGCATGCTTACCCACAGTTTTCTTCGGCGCCATAGCAAAATAAACAAAAATTCCGACACCACCCCTTAGAAAATTTTAACACCAATACAGACAACCACCACTGATCAAGATAACCCAATCTCCTCAAAACAAACAAAATAACCAAATTAAGCACCAACAACAACTAGATATCACGGTAATCCAACTTCCTCTCAAATCGACACCACAAAATTTAAATTAGCGGCTAAACTCCTCGCAGCTACACCAATGACGAAGCTAATCCTCAGAATTTTAATTATACTCAACTCCCAGCATAAATTCAACGCAAACCCGATAACCAACGAACTACAAGACAAACACAATCACGAAATCAATACACCTAAATCCAACTAGATTCCAGCAGCAAGGGAGAAGGGATAGCCACGCTTACCCACAGGAAACCAACAAGAAGCCGAGATTAATCGTGAGACAAGAACAAGCAGAGGCGGCCGATCAGCAACAGGATCAGAAAACGAGATATGGGTGGCATCGTGCGAATCAGAGGTGGGGCGGAGGTGATGTCTCAGCAGCTTGAGGAGGTGCGGAGGTGGTTTCTCGGCGGCACGGAGGTGTATATGGGCGAAGGAAACTGAGGGGAGAGACGGAGGAGGACGAACGGGGTCTGGAAAGGGAGAAATAAGGGGGAACGGATTTGGGGATTTAGGTATTGAAAAGGTTTGAGAAAGAGACAGATTGCGAGTCTGCAGATTTAAACACAAAATCGAAGGGCACGGACCCCGTGTAAGGGTCCGTGTCTACATCCGTGTGCCCTCGCATTTTAGAAAAGTTCAGAGTGAAAAATGCACGGACCCCGGAATCTGGTCCGTGCCCTCCTCCGTGCATCCACGCATTTTTTTTAAAAAAAAAAAAAAAATTCGATGAAAACCAGCACGAACCCTGGAAGAAGGTCCGTGTACCCCCATGCCTTGACGATTACGGGTGGACAATACACGGACCCCGGACAATGGTCCGTAGTTTGGTCTGTGTGGCTATGCATTTTCAAAATCTTTTACAGTTTAAATGTCCGGACCCTTACACGGGGCCGTACATGGTCCGTGTCAACGCTTTTCATTTCAAAAAAATAAACGAAAAATAACCCTTAAACAAACCATCTTAAACCACACAAATTAGTTTGCATCTAAGAATTTCAGATAAAACACTCAAGCACGCAAGATGCAAAAATGTACAGAGACTCCCCTGAATGATACGATTCCCAACAATATATGTGCTCTCCTCCGCAACCAATAGTATATCAGCTTCAGTAAAAAAAAATCTGCATCCAACAAAAATCACTGAGATCAAAGAAAAAAATAAATCAACCAATAAAACAAAAATAAAATGAAATAAAGAAACAAAAAGAAAAGAAACTGGGTTGCCTCCCAGTCAGCGCTAAATTTATAGTCTATAGCCCGACTTTTATTCCCTTTTAATTTGCATCTTGTAAATTCACGGTGATCTGCTCATCGACCACCTCGCCACCTCGATAGACCTTAAGTCTATGGCCGTTCACTTGAAATTTTCCAGTTGCTTCGCTAGTGATTTCCACGGTTCCATATGGGAAGACTTGAGTAATCGTGTATGGGCCTGACCAACGCGACCGCAACATACCTGGCATAAATTTCAAACGAGAATTATATACTAATACTTGTTGTCCCACTTCAAATTCTCGATTCACAATATTCTTATCATGCCAACGTTTGGTCTTTTCCTTGTACAGTTTGGCATTCTCATAAGCATCAAGCCGAAACTCTTCCAATTCTTATAACTACAGCAACCTCTCTTCACCTGTGGCTTTGACATCAAAATTCAAAAATTTAGTAGCCCAATAAGCCTTATGTTCAAGTTCGACAGGCAAGTGACATGATTTTTCATACACTAGACGAAATGGAGACATTCCAATTGGGGTTTTAAAAGCTGTACGATAAGCCCACAGTGCATCGTCGAGTTTACTAGACCATTCTTTCCTTGAAGCACCAACGGTCTTCTCTAGAATGCATTTTATTTCTCTGTTCGACACCTCGACTTGACCACTGGTCTGAGGATGGTAAGGTGTTGCCACCTTATGCCTAACCCCATACTTAGCTTATAAAAGATGGTCCGCCACTTGATTCTCAGTACCCTTCCTATCGATGATCTTCAGATCAAATTCCTGCAAGAGAAGAATCCAACGAATTAATCTTGGTTTTGCATCTTTTTTATTCATCAAATATTTCAGGGCCGAATGGTCAGTGTGCACGATCACTTTGCTCCCAAGCAGATAAGATCTGAATTTATCCAGTGCAAAAACCACAGCGAGTAGCTCCTTTTCTGTTGTAGCGTAATTCAGTTGGGCAGTTGATAGTGTCATACTAGTATAGTAGATGACATGTATGCATCTGTCGCGCTTCTGCCCCAAAACTGCTCCTAAAGCTATGTCACTCGCATCACACATCACCTCAAAAGGTGATTCCTAATCAGGTGCTACAATCACCGGTGCAGTGATTAATTTCTTCTTCAAAATCTGAAATGTCTGCACACACTCAGCAGAAAAATCAAACGGTACATCTTTTATAAGCAAATTAGTCATTGGCTTGGCGATGCTAGAAAAATCCTTAATGAACCGTCTATAAAATCCTGCATGTCCTAAAAAACTACGCACCCCTTTCAGATTTGATGGCGGAGGAAGTTTCTCAATTACCTCGATTTTCGCTTTGTCAACCTCAATTCCACTTTCAGAAATTTTATGCCCCAACACTATTCCCTCTCTCACCATAAAATGACACTTTTTCCAGTTCAAAACTAAATTGGACTCTTCACATCTTTCTAAAACCTTAGACAAATTCAGCAAGCAAGCATCAAAAGAAGAGCCCAACACTGAAAAATCATCCATGAATATTTCAATAAAATCCTCAATCATGTCATGGAAAATTGTCATCATGCAGCGTTGGAAAGTAGCCGGTGCATTACAAAGACCGAATGACATTCGTTTATATGCAAAGGTCCCGTAAGGACATGTAAAAGTGGTTTTTTCTTGATCTTCAGGATCAATGGAAATTTGCATATAACCTGAATAGCCATCCAAGAAACAATAAAAAGGATGTCCGACTAATCTTTCCAACATTTGATCAATGAAGGGTAGGAGAAAATGATCTTTACGGGTTGCATCATTTAGTTTTCTATAGTCTATGCAAACACGCCAACCCGTAACAGTTCTAGTGGGAATTAATTCATTATTCTCATTTTTCACAACAGTAATCCCACCCTTTTTGGGAACAACCTAGATAGGACTAACCCACTTACTATCAGAGATGGGATAGATAATACCTGCATCTAGAAGCTTAATTACCTCCTTCTTGACCACTTCTTGCATAGCAGGATTGAGTCGCCTTTGAGGTTGGGTAGAGGTTTTGTGATCTGCTTCCATCAGAATTTTGTGCATGCACATGGAAGAGCTGATCCCCTTTATATCCGCTATGCTCCACCCAATGGCCTTGATATTCTCCCTCAACACTCGAGTCAATTTTTGTTTCTCATCCCTTGTCAGAGTAGAAGAAACAATTACAGGCAGTTTATCATTATTAAGCAAAAATAAGTATTTTAAATGCGAAGGGAGAGGTTTCATCTCAAGGATCGGGGCTTCTTCAACTGATGGCTTTAATGCTCTTGGAACGTGTCCAAGCTCCCCAATCCTTGAGTTTACCATCCTTGAGAGTGGTTTTCCGGCGTCCAAATACTGCATGCATTCCTCAATCTCCTTCTTATCCAATTTTTTTGGTGCTGGATGTGTCAAGCATAACTCCAAATGATCTTCACAGATAAATTCCTGCACATCACACTCAACAAACTCATCAGTAGCATCAATTCTAAAACAATTAGAAACATTGGAGGGATATTTCATAGAGTGAAATACATTAAATACTACTTTCTCATCATTTAATCTCAACACCAATTCACCCTTCTGAACATCTATCAGAGCTTTCCCAGTGGCCAAAAATGGTCTACCCAAAATAAGAGGAATCTCACGATCCTCTTCTATATCCAAAACAACAAAATCCACTGGGAAAATAAATTTATCGACCTTCACCAAGACATCCTCTACATTTCCCCTAGGATATTTAATTGATCTATCTGCTAACTGTAGGGAAATTGTGGTTGGTTTCACCTCACCAATTCCTAACTTTTCAAAACAAGAATAGGGCATCAAATTAATGCTTGCACCAAGATCACACAAAGCTTTTCTAAAAAATGAATTTCCTATGGTGCAAGGAATAGAGAAGCTACCAGGATCCTTAAGCTTCGGAGGTAATTTGTTTTGTAAAATTGCAGAGCATTCCTCCGAAAGCTTCACTGTCTCAAAATCCACCAGTTTCCTCTTGTTTGATAAAATTTCTTTTAAAAATTTTGCATAAGAGGGCATTTGAGCCAAAGATTCTGCAAACGGGATATTAATATGCAACTTCTTAAAAATCTCTAAAAATTTTGAAAATTGGGTATCAAGTTGCAGTTGCTTTGCTCTTTGGGGAAAAGGGAGAGAATTTATATCAATATCAACATTTGAGTTCAGAGACTTACCTTTCTCCCTCGAGTTCTTGCCTTGTTGCTTGGCTGATGCTTCCTCCTTTTCTGATTTTTCGACCTCAACATCCTCCTTCTTTACCTGTTCAGCTACTATGACTGCATTGACACCCTTTGGATTTTATTCTGTGTCACTAGGAAGTGAACCTGGCGCCCGTGTAGCGAACTGATTTGCCAACTGTCCTAACTGGGTTTCCACTCTTTGCATCATGGCATCGTGATTCTGCCATCTCATCTTATTCCCAACTATGTACTTTGCAAGTATGTCTTCCAGATTTGATTTATTCTCAGATGGCTTAAAACCTGGCGGCATAGAAGGTCCAGCACCTTGTGGAGGTCGAACTGCTTGCTGAGGAGGCCTGTGTTGTGCAGGTTGCTGTGGTGGATTAAAATGTAGAGGCTCAATAGAATTTTCAGCCTGTTTCCACCCAAAATTTGGGTGGCTTCTCCAACCCGGATTATATGAGAAACTGTATGGATTAAACTGCTGTCGCCCTTGGTTCCCCACATAATTCACTGAATCACCTTCAAAAACTGGCGGTCCTTCAAAAACTGAATCTGACATGTATGGAATGCCACTCGCTGATCCTTCAACTACCTCAGTGCTTCCCATGACTTGATTCACCTGCTTTGATGGTGCAGATTTATTCGCTTGCAGTTGAGATACTTGATGAGTCAGTCCATCAAGTTTTGCTGTAATTGCTGTCAGAGCATCCATCTCCAGAAATCCAACTTTCTTTTCCATCCTGCTGTCTTGCCAACTAACATTGCTTTCAGCCATATTCGAAATGATTTTAAGTGCTGCTGCAGGAGTTTTTCTATATAGGCTGCCATTGGCAGCTGCATCAAGCATGGAACGCACAGATGAATCAACCCCGTAGTAGAAAGTCTCTACTTGTTGGCCTATGGAGAGATCGTGTACTGGACATACTTTCAACATCTTTTTAAATCTCAACCATGCGGCATTCAGTGATTCTCCATCTTTCTGCCTAAACAACATAATTGCATTCCGAAGCTGTGTAACTTTGGTGGGTGGAAAATACTTATGCATAAAAACTTCAACCAAACCATCCCAAGTAGTAATTGATCCCTCTGGCAAGTCTCGCAGCCATTCTATCGCTTCTCCTTGTAGAGAAAACGGAAAGAGCCTCAATCGAACAGCATCAGCAGTCACTCCATTAAATTTGAAGGTGTCACATATTGACAAGAATTGCTCCAGATGAGCATTCGGATCCTCAGAAGGCGTGCCTCCAAATCTAACTTGCATCTGAATCATCTGAATGATGGCTGGTTTAAGTTCAAAAGTATTCGCCTGAACTGTAGGGCGAACAATGCTGGATCCATATCCTCCAACTAACGGTCGATGAAGGTCCATCAGAGTGCAGTTGTTCTCTTCTTCAGCCATATTTTCCAACTCCTCTTCAGATTCAAAATTAATGGCTAAGTTATGTTGTCTTCGTTCTCTACGTATACGACGAAGAGTGCTTTCAATCTCCAAATCAAGCGGTATGAGGTCTTCAGAATCTCGAGCACGGCTCATATAACATGAGATATACTCCTGAAAAAATTTAAAGTGCACAAATCAACCACTTGAATAACAATTAAACAACGTAAAATAAAAACCTAGTCTCAACTAAATAATCAATCCTAATAGTAAACAAATAGTCCCCGGCAACGACGCCAAAAACTTGACGGATTATTTCGGTATTAAAAATAATTACTGGCAAGTGTACCAGGTCAAGTTATAATATAGTTGGACAGAGTCCAAGTCGATCTCACAGAGACTAATGTTTAAATACTAAGATATAGACTATTCAAATTAATCTAGGCTAAATAAAATGAAGGATTTTTCTGAACTATTAAACTAATTAAATTAAAATAAATTATTCTAAAACATAAACTTAAATTAAATTAAATTAAAAGAGCAGAAAAGCTTTAAGACTGATTCAAATTTTAAGAAAATGACCAGGAACACACAACGGTACCAGACATCGATAATTGCCACGTATTGGATTTAATCAAACAAAACTCATTCATATTCACGACGAAATTCCCTAGAATAATTATTAATCTATTTCTAGAATTAATAACCCTATTTTCATTTAACAGTCCAATTATTTCTAAATGAATTTAATTAAACAAAAACGCATTCACGAGTTATGGAATTTCAGCTTTCGCCTAAAATCGCACACTGAAACCGAATACTATTTCTAGTCGGTTTAACCATGTGTTGATCAATATTTTTGAAGCTAAATTTCAATCTTTTATTTTTCAAGTCCAGATCAAACGACATACATGCAATTAATTGGCCAGATTAAAAGCAAGAATTATGCACAAACATTAATCAATAAATATTCCATAAATCAAAATTCAATCAATCCGTTCCATGAACAAAAATCAATAGTCTGGCCCTATTGTGGCCCCGGTCAAAAGACGACTACTCCATAATTATAAAATCAAACAAAAGTTTCATTTTTTAATTCATAATAAAATAAAACAGAAAAAGAGGAAAAGAAAATTCTCAGCAATAGTGCCGAATCTTGCTTGCGTTGCGCGTTTCTTCTCTTCCAAGCTCCAGCCGTCAAATTCCGAAAATCTCTCCAAAATTTATCAGTCTCAAATCAGAAGTTCAAAAGTCCCCCTCTAATTAGGGCTTGATTCCCTTTTATACCTCCCTTATTTTCTTCCAAAATAATATTCAATATAGCCCAAAATAATCAGAATTCCAAAATTCCCAAATTCTGCGCGAATTATTTTTTTCCATATTTGCGATGTACACGGACCCCGGACAAGGTCCGTGCCTAGGTCCGTGTATTAAAACTTCAGCCCAAACAAAATACGAAGCCACGCGGACCCTCTTCCAGAAGGTGCACGGGGTCCGTGCATTTCTCTGTTATGAAAATCTCAAACGCCGAAGGTACACAGACCCTTTCCCAGACAGTGCACGGGGTCCGTGTATTATTTTTTTTCCAAGGTCTTTTGCTTCGAACATGCACGGACCCCCTTCCAGACGATGCACGGGCTCCGTGCATTATTTCCTTCCTTCAATTCTCTTTGCTACTTAAGATTTTTCCGTGTTCCCCGGCCAAGTTCCAACGTGGCATTGAATTGTTTGATTTTTTCTTCAATATTCAGTTCTTCTCAAATCTTAGTCAAACCTACAATCATAGAAAATAAGATGATTTATGCACAAAACTCGGAATATAAATGCCAAATAAGCACGAATACGACAAAATAAAGTGCCAAATAAGCTATAAACTTCGTGCTTATCAGTCCACTATCTTTGTTTTTTGGTAATTTTAGTCATTTTTCCAATGTGGCGCTGATGTGGCATCAATGCAGTGCTGATGTGAAACTGGCATGTATTGTGTCACGTAAGCATTTTCGAAGAAAAATGACAAAAATTACTAAAAATTAGAACATGCATGACTAAAACTGAAATATGAAAACATGGATTACCGAAATCGCAAAGTGGCAAACACTCAGGACCAAAATTGCAGTTTTTCCTAATAATTATAGTAAATTACATATACACACAAAATGCAGTTTTTCCTAAATTTATTTACACGTGATTGGAGCAAGCTCTATGAAAACATAATTTTTAGCACTGAATATCATGTTTACATGTGGACGTTGGTCGGACATTAGGCTATAAAATCCTCGTATATATTATGTGGGAACCTAGAAACTGTATCACCGAATATTATATTTACACGTGGACATTTGGTCAAACGTTAGAGGATAAAAATATTGAAGTTATTTACACGTGGACGTATCAGGCAATACAAACCTTTATTTCGTGGCACCGAATATTGGATTCACGTATATAGACATTGGTTGGATGTTAGGCAATAAAAACACGTGGACGTATCAGGCAATAAAAATCCATAATTTGTAGCACCGAATATTGGATTTACACGTGGACATTGGTTGAACTTTAGCGATAAAAACATAAAAATATAATCAATTATTATTGAATTCAGAAGTGGACATTGGTCAGATATTAGACGATAAAAATTTAGAATTTATAACGACATGGTATTGAAAATATCAAATATGAAAGTGATTGAGATTCATGATCTTGAGTTTGTTTTTTCTCGACTCTGATATAGTGTCAAGACTCTGCCTCTTCAATAATTGTTCGTTTATTAATTATTTTTAAATTTCTTCGGCATGATGGCGGCTGAAAGGTATATGTGAGGGCTCGTTACCCTAATCACGGTTGGATAATGTGTAATTCATATTTAAAAATACACGATATTGTGTTTACATGTGGACATTGGTCGGACCTTAAGATGTAAAATCCTCGAATATATTTATGTGGTCGTATCAAGCAATAAGTACCTAGAATCTATGAATCCAAATATTATATATATACGTAGATATTCGGTCAAACGTTATGTGATAAAAATCTTGAAGTTACTTACACGTGGACGTATCAGGAAATATAAATCCATAATTTGTAGCACGGAATATTGGATTCGCACGTGGACATTGGTCGAATAATAGGCGATAAAAAACATGTGGACGTGTCAGACAATAAGGATCCATAATTGGTAGCACCGGATATTGGATTCGCACGTGGACATTGGTCAGATGGTAGACTATAAAACCTACAAATTAAGGGCATCCACAATGGCAGCTGGGGTTACGTGGATATTGTTAAAGAGCTCCTCCCATAGTGGGAGGAGCTCTTAAAATGTCAGAGCAAAGGGCGCTCTTGCTGTCAAGAGCGCCCTTTGCTTTCTTTTTTTTTTAAATTATTTTTTATTATTTAAATATATATAAATATAACCATTATTATATATACATATATACATTTTTCTTTTGTCCTCTACCGTTTCTTTCTTTCTTTTTATCGGTTACTTTCTTTCTTTTTTTATGTTTTAAATTATTTTTTAATTATTTAATATTATATTATATATTAAAAAAACTTTGAAATTGAATTAAAATTATATTTATTTTTTTATGAAATATATTTATTAAATATTTATAAAAATTATATTTATGTTCTTTAATGATAAAAAAATACACAATTTCATTAATAAAATTAAATTATTTATATAAATTAATTATATATAAATATATAAAATAAATGGATAGTTGAGATATTTGAATTGAGTGTGGGGTACATAAAAAATTTTAAGTTTTTTGTTATAGTGAAGAATTGAATGAGGTTTTATGTTTTTGATGTGGCGTTGACGTGGCGGAGTGAGAAGCACAAAAAAGCTCTCGGGTAGCTCTTACTACTGTGGATGCCCTCCGAATATTTGATTCACACGTAGACATTGGAAGAATACTAGACGATAAAAATTTAGAATTTATAACTACTTAGTATAAATAATATCGAATGAGTGTTTGCAACCTCTAAATAAGTAATTATTGATTTTTTTAAACAAATTTGTGAAAAAAATTCATAATTACTTATTTTTAGTGATTGCAAACACCACCCAAATATCAAAGAGATCGAGCATTTATGATCTCGAATTTGTTTACCCTAGACTCTAATATAATTACCTCAAGATTCGATCTCGTCAATAATTGTTCATTAATTAATTATTTTTAAATTTCGTCGGCGCAATGGTGTTCGAAGCATATATGTGAGGGCATGTTATATTAGGGATGAAATAGGGTCGGGATCGGTCCCGTAACCCTCCTACCTAATTTTTGTTTCGAAAATAATAAGAAAACTTTTTTATCCCGATCCCGTACCCGACATATTTCGAGACTCAAATATTCGGGATCCCGTCAGGTAGGGAGAAGAAATTCCCGAAATTTTTTTCATTTTCAAGATATCATTCAAAAATTGAAAGAAATGTGATTATTTTACAAAACAATACTATTTAGAAATTTATATTCTAAACGAAAATTAAATATTCAAATTAAAACATATAATAATAAATATTTCGAATAATGCTTCAAGGTTTTTTCAAGAAAAAAAACATATATTATACTTAGCCTCGGATAATTATTAATAAAATATTCGGATAAAAATTACTATATAAATTTTATTATATAGATTGTCAAATTGCATCTCTTATTCTAAATATTTGTTTTAATTAGATAATAATTAAATTATTAATTTAATTTTTTAAAAAATACACAAAATAAAGTTCCATGTCGTGATTCTACTATTCAATTCTAACAATTAAAAATTATGTGAATTAAGTTCATAATAATTGTTACATGGGCTTAAACACAATAATATTTAACTCATTATATTAATAAAATATATTATAATATTATTTCGAAACGAGTCAGGAATCTTGTCGGTATAAGGTTTTATTCTCGATCCATCTCCCGATATTAATCGGGACGGAAAAATTCCTGAAAATTTGGGTTGGGAAAATGTTAAGTTGGGATTTTTTTTCGGGACGAGAATGAGATAAGATTCGGAAAGGGTCGGGATTCCACGAATTTTTTTCACCCATATATCCTAATCATGATATTTTTTTAATACGTATTTTCAAGCACATAATTATTTGACATAATGATTTTAATTTATCACTTAAAATAATTAATTTTAATAAGTTCTAAATACAAATAATTAACATCAATACCCTTAAAGTATATAAGTGTAATGATATCTTTTTTTTACTTGCAATAAAAATATTCTAAATTTTAATTTATAATATTTTATAAAATAACTCAACTTTTAAAATACTATATATATTATCATTATTTACTAAAATAATATAATTATAAAATAATTATGAGAAAATTGGTGGTCTAGGATTTTTTATTTGCGATTTTAATTAGAGTAAGACTCATGTGAGAAAGTTTCATCCGTGAGACGGGTTAACCATATCCATATTTATAATAATAAGTAATACTTTTGGCATAAAATATAATATTTTTAATGGATAACTCATATAAGAGACTTGTCTAAAAAAATGACCCTTAAAACCGTCTCATAGGATTTTTTGTCTTTTAATTATCGATGTTTTCAAATTCTAGTCTTTGTCATGTTATCTTCCTATTTTTGACATATTTTGTTTTCATATAGAATGTTGATGTAACATTATATAAATTTCAATGCCACATTGGTAAAACATCAACGTCATATAAAAAAAACCAAAATTACAAAAAAAAAATAATATGATGTAATTTCGATATTCGATGTAATTTGTACTTAAAAAAAGCTGAAATTAAAATTTAACAACATATTACTAAAATTAAAAAAAAAAAAAAACAAACATAGAAGGTCAATCATACAATTTTGCCAATGATTATTTACTAAAATGATGCGTGGGGCCATGGAAGACTAGAAAACAAAGCAACTAACTGTAAAATGAGAAAAATTGAGCCTAAAATGACACATAAGACAAATTATTGAAGTGCGTGTTTTGTGCTCAAATTTTTGCTTAAGTTGGGTGAAAAAGCACTAAAGTTCCATTCTACGTTGGATTTCTCGTGAAATCTTGAGGCTTCCTCCGCCTGAATAGGCGTTGCTAATTCACGATTATACCCTTCGATACGTACAAGGCCTCGTTGGCTTAACTTCTATCGTAAAATTCTTTTTAAAACAAAATTTTTAAAGAATTACCACTTTTTATTAACTAATATACATGCAAATTACATACTATAAATATTAATGCACCATATGCAGTGGTAAATCTAAAAACATCTCATTGGCACTGTTGAATTTTTATCCTAGCAGTATTTAAGGGTATTAAGGGACTTTTTAGCTAGCTAAACATATCATTGTCATAAAACTAGACATAAACGTGAAAAGAGGGGTTCGACTTAGAAACAGATTAAACATGATAATTGTGTTCTAGTTCAGTAATCGAAAATTTCGTTGTACCGTTAGTTAAAATATGTGGAAGACTCTCAAATAAGGTGAGTTTGGTACGTGTGACAAAGAGAAGATTATCTAATTATCATCCATTATCCTGCATTTAGTTCGAGTTTTGACAATTCAAATTTTCTTTGTTGGCCCGTTTAATGCTCGCATTGTACACAAAAAAATAATTAGGACAGTTTATCTTTTCATCACCGTGGGATTCTTTGTACGAATCTATTGATAACATCGATTTTTTACTTTTATACGATCTCAACATTATAACTCGAATAACAACACGGATTAATTAGATATCGAATTTTAAAAGCCATGAATGATTCCGCACATTTATCATTTTTTTGATGAGTTCAAATATTTTATTTTTCAATTCTATTCAGGATTAAATGATTTTTTTTTTTACTTAACTCGATTATTTTTATAACCCAACTCAATATCCTACGTGGGGATCACGAAGTGTATCATCGCTAAATTCATGCATGCCAATGCAAAGGGCACGTGAGGGGCTAGGGGGTACGTATTTTATTTATTTGTTTGGTGAATGATTTTATTGTATGCTACGTACCTACTAATGATAACACATGTCATGCAACCAATATGAGTACAATGACACACTCCCTCCTTCGCTTGCTCTATAAATTAGCCTCTATTTTTCCCCATTCCACACCACACTTTCCGAGAAGTAATAAGAAATAGCTAGGGTTTCCTCACTAGAGATCCTTGTTTCCTTCTTAAAAACTTCTCGACATGGCTACTCCCACCGATCATCAGTACTCCGCCATCACATTCGGCGTCTTAGGTAGCTAGCTATCGCATAGTCAAGTTTCCGACGATTCCTTCTCCTTCTCCTTCCTCTTCTTGATCAATCACTATTTTACATATTCTAAAATGAGTGAGTATTACGAGTAACCACCGTGTTTGTTTTTAAAACCAAACTTTTTTTTTTCAATTCATGTGGTTACTCACTCACTCTCTATAACATAAAATATATGATTTGATAATTTGCATGATCAACCTTCTCCACACTATAACATAAGTCATGCTGCAAGCATGCTCTACACCATGCATGTTGAAGAAGAAAACTCATAATATATATATGTTTTCAAACAAATATATATATATATATATACAAAAAGTTTTCTTGATCTTCAAAGAAATAAACTGATGAAGAATTTTGTTTCGCTGCAGGCAACATTGTGTCTGTCCTCGTGTACTTTGCTCCACTGTAAGTATCTCATGATCGAGCATGCAGATTTTCATCCAAATCGTTAAATTTATAATTTTGTTTTTAAATAATTGTGACAGGCCCACGTTCCTGAAGATTTACAAAGAAAGATCCACCTTGGGTTTCCAGTCAATGCCATACAATGTGGCTTTCTTCTCCGCAGTGTTGTGGCTGTACTATGCGTTCCTCAAGAAAAATGCGCTTCTTCTGGTCTCGGTCAACTCTTTCGGATGCGTTATCGAGATATTCTACATCGTCGCCTACATTTATTATGGAAACAAAAGGGCCAGGGTACATATCTATATATATATATATATCATTAATCACGCAAATTATATATTGTATAAAAATTTGAACTCAACAAATAAAAAAAAAATCGACTAATTATTCATTTGTTTGCGCGCAGATTGAAACTTCCAGGCTCTTCTGCGTTCTGAATGTGGTGATATTTCCCATAATCTTTGCTCTCACATTCTTCATATTCAAAGAACCCGAAGAGCGAACTCTTGTGGTGGGATGGATCTGTGTTGCTATTTCTGTCAGTGTTTTTGCTGCCCCTTTGAGCATTGTGGTACGTAATTATATGTTATTTTATCATAAATTTATATTAATTATGTTTTCGATTAATTTTTTTATGTCTGAATGAATTCCCATAGTTCCAAGTTGTCCAAACCCGCAGCGTGGAGTACATGCCGTTCCCACTGTCATTCTTCTTGACACTCAGTGCAGTTTTGTGGTTCGCTTACGGCCTATTAAAGAGAGATCTATGTGTTGCAGTAAGTAATCAACCCAATATAATTATATTCTTACTCGAGTAATTAATTTTTGTCCAATTAATATAATATTCTTGTTTTTTAACCAAAAAAAATTTGATCTTGTATATATATATATGTAGCTTCCAAATGTGATCGGATTCTTCTTGGGGCTGCTACAAATGGCGGTATATGGACTCTTCCGAAAATCAGAACCACCAACACTGGAAATTATTATCGAAAACAACAGCAATCACGTCTATCACAACAACGTACACAACAACAACAACAACAACCACAACAACAACAACAACCGCGACGGTCGTGATAAGTTTCCGGAGCACATACTGACGATACTGGTTTTAGGAACACCAGAAGTGCATCCAGTCGATTCCAAAGATCGCGGAGATGAGACGGAGAACGCCAAAGATGAAGATCAGGCTGCTGCTGATGCTGATCAGCAAGGTGGTTCTGTGCCTGCAGGAGGTGCATTAAGCGTCGAACCGAGCCCGGTGAACACGCACGAGGGTTGATCAGCTGTACTTGGATCGATCCAAGTCTATGCTAGCTGCATATATATAATTTTATATATGTAATCGTGTGTATGTATGTTTTGTACGTGTTGATGTCTTTGTTATCGTTGCTGTTTTTTGAATTTCCCCCCTCCCGTTGTATCGGTTATTTCGAGTGTTGTATAATGTGCAAGCTAGAATAAAAGAGTGTAACTTATAATGTGTTGTATGAATAAGAAAAAAATTATATTAATGTGTTTGTACGTGTTATTATTGTTATTGTTGTTTTTTGAATTCTTTTTGCTAAATAAATTTAATTTAGCTAGGCCTTGAGATCATTTACTAGTTGTTGACATGTGTAGTTCAACATGAGGAAAAAGGGAAGTAAAACTTTGTTAATAGATAAGGTAAATTAAGGTGGGCGGATCGATAAGTAAAGTACTATGTTATGTTTATTAATTGGAATTCGGAAATTGATATGATGCCCATATATATACACTATATATACAAAAGTAACTATATATATATATGTGTGTATGAGTTTTGATCCCACGCACCCTAGGGTGCGTGGCATTCCACGTGCACCCGTGTTCAAAACAATTTCGATTGTCTTGAAATTTTCACGGTAGGATCGTCTCGAAAATGCGAATCCAATGATATATCATATGATACAAATTTTAATTTCTATAGTCGGAAATGGGAAGATGATCGGAAATTAGGTGAAATATGCAATTTCCAGTCATCTTCCTATTACCGAACACTGAGGTTGAAATTTTTATCATATGATATATCGATGGATTCGCATTTTTGAGACGATCTTATCGTGAAAATTTCAAGACAATCAGAGTTGTTTTGGGCATGGGTGCACGTGAAACCCCACGCACCATAGGGTGTGTGGTATCAAAACTCTCTCACACACACACACACACATATATATACATATAGTTACGTTGGAAGATTTTTGGATCACCATTGAAAGATCATGTTTTGCACATGTCTTTTAAATTATTTCCTTATTACATTCGATTTTTATCTTTGGAGTTTTGCCTTTCTTAGACAAGTGTTAAAGTTGGTAATATTGATTAAATCTGATACGAAATATTCAATATCTAATGATATTTTGTTTTCCTGATATGTAGGTTCTTATTTATGGAAACAATTTGAAGTTCTATTTAAAGGAGTGCATAGGATCGATCAAAGAAGACAATTAAGAGAGTGAAATATAGAGAGCAAAATACATAGAGAAAGTACTGCAGAAATTCTAAAGTATTGAAGATCAATCGTTGAAGAATTTCTGAAGTGTTCATCGCTACTACACTGTGTTGCCGAGTAATGTTGGAAACACTGAAAACACACGAGTGAAGTGTTGTTCAGAAAGTGTTTCTTTGGTTTTCATTTTTTGGCTTAGTACTTCCTATTGATGTTTTATTCTAGTTTTTACTAGTTTTTAGGAAGTCTTTTATTGTCTCAATTTGTTGAGAAAAATAGTATTTCATAAAACAATCACTAGTTGGTTTTTGTAAATTGATTTTATTTTTCTAGTGATTATTTCGCCATGAGGCATCGCGCAAGTACTTGATACTTGTGCATAATTATCTGTGTTATTGTTTACTTTTGTTATTAGTTAAATAATCTGCTGCACAGTGTTATCGTGAAGTGTTGACAACACTAACAGATAACACTCACTCAAAAAGTTTTCTGGTATTTTTGTGATTTTAGACTGTCCAAACCTAACAAGTGGCGTCAGAGACATTCACTTGACGATACTAAGTGTGATTCTGTTTTTGTGTTTGACAGGACATCACAATGGAAATACCTTATTCAGGAACTGCTCAACGTCCTCCAACCTTGGATGGATCCAACTATGCTATCTGGAAAGTCAGGATGCGTGTTTACATCAAATCGATTGATGAAAGGGCATGACAACGTGTGCTACAAGGCTGGAATCCACCAAGAAGAACTGATGGAGAAGGAGACTTTCCACTCAAACCAGAAACGGAATGGAATGCCGAAGAAACTGCTGCTTCGAATATGAACAACAAAGTCCTTAATGCTATTTTCACTGCTCTTGATTCTAATATGTTTTCTTTGGTCACTAATTGTGTTTGTGCTAAACAGGCCTGGAAAAAACTTCAAATGCACTGTGAAGGATCCGATAGTGTGCGTCGAACCAAAAAAAGGATTCTCACTACTCAGTTTGAAAATCTGAGAATGGAAGAAAGTGAGACGATTGATAGTTATGAACGCCGTTTGAGGAAGATTGAAAATGAGGCAATTGATCTTGGTGATGCTATTTCGAATGAACGACTTGTGAGCAAAGTGTTGAGATCACTGCCTGAAAGATTTCAAATGAAGATTTGTGCAATTGATGAATCAAAAGACACATCAATTCTGGGATTGGATGAATTGATTAGTTCACTACGAACATATGAGTTGGAGATGAACGTAGGGAAAAAAGACAAAGGTAAGACTATTGCACTTCAAGTTTCTAACGACTCATATAATGATTTTGTTGATTTGACACAGGGAGTAAACGAGTCTGATCTAGGAGATGATTCCATTGCCTTTCTTACCAAACAATTTGGTACCTATTTGAAAAGGATGAGAGATTCAAAAAAACCTGGTTAGAAGCCCAAAGTTTTAAATACTCTTGCTGTTGGAAAACCCTTAAGAATCGGTGGACCAGAACAGAATACCATTCCATCAAAGAGTCAAAATCGATTTCAGAATGAAGGAAAAACCTTGAATAACTCAAAGAGGTTTGAGTTTATGAAGTATCATGAGTGCACTGGCTTCGGTCACTTTGCTAATGAGTATCCAACCAGCCTTCGCAAAGGAATGAGTGCTTCCCTAAGTGATGATGAAGATGAGGAGGGTACAGAACAAGGAGATGATGAGACTCACAATGCACTGTTAGTTCTGGTACAGTAGAAAAACACTGTTGTCACAGGTGTCCCAACACTTGGTCACAACATTGACCAGAAGTTATTCTGTCTGAATGCATCTGTTTCTGGAGACTCAAATCAGGAAGCTGGTGAAGTAGAACTTTCTTGGGATAATGCTCAGAAGATGTATGAAGAATTATATAATGATTGGATAGTAAGGAACAAGTCAAATTCTGCTTTAACAAAGGAGAACAGTGAACTAAAAGCTTCAGTGGCTAGACTTGAAGTTGTTCTGAGCAAGAAGGATTTAGAACTTGGCAAGGTTAAAGAAGAGCTTGGAAGAGCCAATGCAACTCTTGCAAAGTTTAATTCGAGCAAGACCAATCTGGATTCAATTTTGATGATGGGAAAAGATGATAGAGATGGTCTAGGCTTTCATAATAGCAAGTTTGAAGAAGGGGAGTCATCAAAAACTATTTTTGTCAAGGAGAACAATAACTCTGTTAAGAATCCAACTGTAATTCCAAAAGAAAAACCAATTCCTTTGAAGACACAAGCTCCTGTTCAGAGGAAAAATCAAAGGAAGCGTAGGTTTGTTTGTCATTACTGTCACAAGCAAGGTCACATCAAGCCTTACTGTTTCAAACTCAGGTATGACTATATGTACTGGAATTCCAGGCAAGAGCTGTCATCAGTGTTGCCAACACTGAACCAGAACACTGCCAGGAGGAAAAATACTGAGAAAAAGGTTTGGGTACCAAAAGCTAAATCCATTTGTAATGTTGTTTATACTTCCTTGAAAACTAATGTTGCAGGTCATTGGTACTTCGACAGTGACAGTTCACGCCACATGACAGGATTGAAGAAGTATCTTTCTGACTATGTTGAACAGGATAAAGGAAAAGTGACTTATGGAGGAGGAGCTAATGGAAAGATTGTTGGAAAAGGCACATTGAATGTGGAAGGACTGCCTAAGCTTCACAATGTTCTACATGTTGAAGGATTAAATGCTAATCTTATTAGCATTAGTCAACTTTGTGATGATGATCTTTATGTTAAATTTGATAAGAATCTATGTCAAGTATTTGATAAAAGTAACTCTTGTGTTTTGACAGGAACTAGATCATCGGACAACTGTTAGCAACTTGGAGAAGAAATTGCTTGTAAATTCACCAAGGTTGATGATTTGAATTTATGGCATCAAAAGTTAGGACATGCTAACTTCAAAGCTCTGAAGAAACTGAGCAAGTATGAAGCTGTTCGTGGGATGCCAAATTTGACTTCTGGAGTTCCATACGTGTGTGGAGACTGTCAAAAAGATCTGAAAGGGAAAACAATTGAAGATCATATTGATGATTTGCTAGATACTGTTGCACCACAGACTGATTCCAGTGTTGTCAATAGTGTTGTCCCACCTGAAAAATCACCCAACACAACACTGAGTCCAACACTGACTATGGATGAACATAATACAGAAGATCAGGATGATTTTGAAGATGAAATACAAGATGTTGGACATGATGTACCTAGCAAAATTCAGAAAAATCATCCTACTTCACAAATCATAGGAGATGCACAAGGAAGGATGCAGACCCGAAGAAAGGAAAAATTTGATTATCGAAAGATGAGCGGGTTAGTGTGCATGACTTCCGCATAATCTCAGGTAAGACATTCTTGCTTTGTGTCTAGTATTGAACCAAAAAATATTGGTGAAGCTTTAAAAGACGAGTTTTGGGTCAATTCTATGCATGATGAACTTGAACAATTTGTTAGGAATGATGTGTGGATCTTAGTTCCTCCACCTGATCATAGTAATATCATTGGAACAAAGTGGATTTTTAAGAATAAAACTGATGAATCAGGAAATATTGTAAGGAACAAAGCTAGATTAGTAGCTCAAGGGTATACACAAGTTGAGGGGGTGGACTTTGATGAAACCTTCGCACCTGTAGCCCGAATAGAGTTTGTTAGATTACTGTTAGATATTGCTTGTCACATGAAGATGAAACTTTTTCAAATGGATGTCAAAAGCGCATTTTTGAATGGAATTTTGAATGAAGAAGTTTATGTAAGACAACCAAAGGGATTTGAAGATTCAAATCACTTTTATCATGTTTATAAGTTGAAGAAGGCCTTATATGGATTGAAACAAGCACCTCGTGCTTGGTATGAAAGGCTCACGGAATATTTGCTTGACATTGGATTCAAAAGAGGTGAGGTAGACAAAACACTTTTTGTTCAAAAAATACAAGGTAACATTCTTATTTGTCAAATCTATGTTGATGACATAATTTTATGTGCTTCATCTCAAAACCTTGTGAATGATTTTGTTGAAAGCATGACTGCTACCTTTGAAATGAGCATGGTAGGAGAATTGAATTCCTTTCTAGGTTTACAAGTGAAACAAATGAGTGATGGAATCTTTTTGTGTCAAAGAAAATATGCTAAGAATTTGATAAAGAGATTTTGTACTGATCATGTTAGACATATGAAAACACCAATGAGAACTAATGAAAAAATGTGCAAAGACAGTGTTGCTGACAGTGTTGACAACACTCTGTACAGAAGCATAATTGGAAGTCTGCTGTATTTAAGTACAAGTCGACCTGATATTATGTTCAGTGTGTGTTTGTGTGCCCGATATCAATCTGATCCTAAAGTCACACATATGAAGGCTGTAAAACGAATTTTGAAGTATGTTGCAGGAACTTTAGACTTGAGGCTATGGTACTCTAACGAAACCAATACTAATTTGGTAGGCTATAGTGATGCTGATTGGGCAGAAGATGTTGATGAAAGAAAAAGCACCACGGGTGGTTGTTTTTATTTGGGTAACAACTTGGTGTCATGGTATAGTAGGAAACAGAACTATGTGTCACTTTCCACTGCTGAATCCGAATATGTAGCAGCGGGAAGTTGATGTTCTCAATTAATTTGGATGAATCAAATGCTGCAAGACTATGGTCTTAAAAGTGAAACACCAATTGTGTACTGTGATAACTCAAGTGCTATAGATATATCAAAAAACCCAGTACAACACTCTCGAACTAAACACATTGACATAAGACAACACTTCATTCGAGATTTAGTTGAGAAGGACATGATCCAAATGGAGTTTGTCGGGATCAATAATCAACTGGCCGATATTTTTACAAAAGCATTAAACTTTGAAAGATTCTCCAGTTTAAAAAAATCTTTCAACATGTGTTCTTTATAAGCACTCACAGTTGCTGTCCTGAAGTGTTGCCAACACTGAAGGACAACACCAATCATGTATGTGCATTTTTAGGACTTTAGGCATACTGCATATTCATAATGTTCTATGTTTTGCACTGTTTGATAATACTGACTAACACTTTGTAGTTCTTCTGCCAAAGTTATTTTCAGATCACACTTGCCATGAAAAAGTGCTTTAAACCACGATGTAGTTGAGGGATATTCGTGTATTCCATGATCTTGTCCCATGTGAAAAGTGATTTTAAAAATTAAAAAGCATGGTTTGATAAAATTTCAATGACCAATGTCTTGAAAATCAAACAAAAATCGGAAGAAAATTGGAAAAAGCTACCTAAAAGAGTCCAATGAAGACCGTTCTTTTAGTGTGCAGGCTACCACTTTTAAATCAAAATAAAAAGAATAAAAACATGGCTCTGGAAGTGTGAAAAAGTTCAAAATATTTTGAAGACTACAGTGTTGTTAGAAGGTGTTGTAAACACTAGTGCTTAACACGTACTGCACACACTTTGCATACATTTTTGATCTAATCTCATTACATTCTGTTTAGACATAAATTAGGTCATGCATTTTGCATTTTTGTGATCATATCGAGCTCAGGGTTAAAAGTTCAAAGACGAACAAAAATTGAAAAAATTGCCCAACTTGCTGAAAATTGAAATTGTTTGTGATTGAACATGTTTCAGTGGTGTTAAAACTCGATGTGGAGTTATTTATTTTGGGAAATTATTGATATTTTCTTAAATGAGAGTTTTCAGAGTTTCCTTAATTAATCAAATTGAATTTCCTTAATTAAGAAATTTTTACCCGTTGAGGATTATTACCGTTAGGGGGAGAATCCTAGTCTAATTTGAGGGATAGGGGCGTTTGATTTTTTTTACCGTTTGAACCTCGTATCCCTATATATTTCTATTACTGTAGAAATTGCTTTTATCGTTTTCAACCTTCTCTAATTTTCTCTCTGCTAAAATTTTGTGAAACCCTTACTCTCTAAATTATGTATAATGGCAGGCAAAGCTTTTGATTCGAATGATATACGATCGGAGATGGGATACCAAGAGGAAGACAAACCTTCAGAGGTTCATTCTGAAAACCCCACTCTCGCGATTGTTCCTGCTGCCATTCAACCTACACCTTTGGCAGAAATTGCTCCAGGAGAACCAGGGAACGAAATCGACCTTGAGAATCCTCTTGATTTCTCAGTGTTGAATCGTGTGTTCCCAACACAGCCAATAGCAAGGAGGTCAAAGCGCCAAGCGGGATTCAACCCCGATTTTACTACCACCAAGAGATTTCGTGGAAAGGGGGAGACTTCTCGTCCTATTGTAGATGATCCAGATTTTTCATCTGGAGATGATTCTGCAGATCAAGACTTTGAGGTGGTTGCCATACCAAAACCTTCTGTTGCTGCAAAGGCCAACTCAAAGAATGAGGAATCATCAACGAGTGATGATTCATCTAAAGAAGATTCTACTGTTGTGGCTTCGAGTGAGAAAGAGCCAACTGCTGCTGTTGTTGATGATACCACAAAGACAACCACAGAGGTTCCAGTGTCTACTGATGAGGAAATTTCACTGGCCACTTTCATGGCGAATATTCGAAAGACCAAGGCTAAACCCGTTGCATCTTCACAGGTTCCATCTGATGATGATGAACCAGATTCTAAAATGATGAAGGACTTTGAGGATAACAGGCCCCAGAAGTCTGATAGTTCATCCTCTTCAAGTTCTGAAGAAGAAAATTATGAGGATGCTGCTTCTGATGAATCTGGAAGTTCTTAGGAACAAGCTGCTGATGACAGTATTGCCAACACTGATGACAACACTACAGCCGAATCTGACTCTGAGATTGATCCTGATAAAGCATACAATCTTCAGTTTTATTCAAAAGAGTCTGCTGACGAATGAGAGAGTCTGTCTGGAAAGGACTGTTTGGAAGAAAGAAATATTGATGAAGTGTCCTTCGAAAACCAGAATTTGGTGACATTCTTGAAACAGCAGAATTTATATTCTACTGTCACCACTGCTGGACCTTTTTCCAGGAAAGCTGTTTTAGAATTTTACTGCAACCTGAACATCAAGACTGGAGATGAAGAATCATTCAAGTTTGGAAGAGTATACATCAGGGGAAAGGTGTATGATTTTACTCCTGTTTTGATCAATGAGCACTATAATACTGCTGATTTCGAAGATGATGCAGTTACTGAAGACATTGATCAAGTCACAAAGGTGATCACTGGTGGCATGGTTCACAAATTTCCACTGCACCCAGACAGGTTGTCAGCTGCAAAGCTTACCTCTTTCTTTTCTGTGTTTCACAAGATTGCGATAAGGAATTAGACGTCATCTACCAATACAACAGTGGTAACTAAGCCACAAGCCCTTGAGCTGTTTTTCATTGGTACTCAAGCTCCTTTGGACTTTGGTAATTTGGTGTTTGAAAATATTATGACCTTTCGAGAAGGTGGTTGGAAAGCAACAAAGTTTCCGTTTCCTTCTTTGATCTATGGTATGTTGGAATCTCAAGGTTTCAAACCAGAGGATGATGAAAAATTGATCGGAGGAGAAGAGTTTATCAAGATTGCACCTGGACTATTGAAGGGAAATAGGAAGCTTGATCTACCATGGACTGGTGTTGTACCCAGTGTTGCCAACACTGAGTCAGTTCCACCTATGACCGTTCATAACACTGCTCAGATTATGTTGAATGCTACTGCTATTCTCTCTCAAATGGCTCATGCTGAACAGAAAATTGCTCAAGCCAAAGCTGATCTCGAGTATTATGAAGCCTTAATGGTTGAGTACAGGCTTAAACTTGGACTACCAGAGCTCTCTGGACAAAAAGGGGGAGTAGGATCACGTGCTGATCAAGCTGAAGATGAAGCTGTTTAGATATTTGGTTTTAAGATTTTTCTTATCTTTATCTATTAGTTTGTTATTTTGCTTTAAGTTCGAAAATATTTATTAATCTCTGATATGCTAATGCACTATCTGATACTCTGATCTTGTGTGTTGAGAGTCGGTGTTGACAATACAACCACACAACACTGTTTCTGAGATGCTTAAATTCAGGGGGAGCATTAGTTGCATAAAGATAGGGGGAGCTATTTGCACTTGTTTGTGTATTTTGTCCAGAAAGGCAAAAAGGAGGAGTTTGAAAGATCATGTTGTGCACATGTCTTTTAAATTATTTCCTTATTACATTCGATTTCTATCTTTGGAGTTTTGCCTTTCTTAGACAAGTGTTAAGTTGGTAATATTGATTAAATCTGATACGAAATATTCAATATCCAATGATATTTTGTTTCCCTGATATGTAGGTTCTTATTTATGGAAACAATTTGAAGTTCTATTTAAAGGAGTGCATAGGATCGATCAAAAAAGACAATTAAGAGAGTGAAATATAGAGAGCAAAATACATAGAGAAAGTACTGCAGAAATTCTAAGGTATTGAAGATCAATCGTTGAAGAATTTTTGAAGTGTTCATCGCTACTACACTGTGTTGCCGAGTAGTGTTGGAAACACTGAAGAACACACGAGTGAAGTATTGTTCAGAAAGTATTTCTTTGGTTTTCGTTTTTTGGCTTAGTACTTCCTATTGATGTTTTATTCTAGTTCTTACTAGTTTTTAGGAAGTATTTTATTGTCTCAATTTGTTGAGAAAAATAGTTTTTCATAAAACAATCACTAGTTGGTTTTTGTAAACTGATTTTATTTTTCTAGTGATTATTTCGCCATGAGGCATCGCGCAAGTACTTGATACTTGTGCATAATTATCTGTGTTATTGTTTACTTTTGTTATTAGTTAAATAATCTGCTGCACAGTGTTATCGTGAAATGTTGACAACATTAACAGATAACACTCACTCAAAAAGTTTTCTGGTATTTCTGTGATTTTAGACTGTCCAAACCTAACAACCATGTTTTCTTAATAATTAATAAAAAAAATAAATCAAAAATGATATATATATATATATATATATAGAGTTTTGCTATCCTGCCCACTCACCGTGCCCACCTAATGTGCCCACCATGAGGTGGCACTCAATTATTGGACGCACAATTCATCACATCCAATAGTTGAGTGTCACCTCATGGTGGGCACATTAGGTGGGCACGGTGAGTGGGCAGGATAGCAAAATTGTATATATATATATATATTCAAACGTAATAATATTATAATTTTGGAAGCTTGAAAATCTTTTTTTTTTTGGAAGGAAATGGTTGAAAATCTTGACAAAAGAATTTTGCATATTGGTATTAATGGATCTTTAGTACCCTCTTACTTTATTTGTGCTCTTCCAATATGACATGATACTTTCAAAAAAAAAAATAATGTTACGTTTCAAAAAGAGAAATATAATAATTTTGAGTACGACAATCTTTATTTTATTTCGTTTTTGACAATACTATGTTGGAAGAGATTAAATATGTTGGAAGAGATTAAATAATAATCTAAGATACTTGCACCTAATATATAAGAAGTAATTCACGCATGCGACCACCCGCGTGTATATATTTTTAAGTCTAGTTTTACTTATTTATATATAACTTATAAATTATTAATCACAATTAAATTGAAAATAATTTAAACTATATTTATCATATTCAAAAGTATAAGTAAAATAATAAGAAATATATTTTATTAAGTTTGAAAACTTAGGAAAGAGAAAGCGTAAGATTTGATACGTTAATAGTTTGTAATTAAAATTAATAAAAGAGATGTTTGGTGATGCTTTTTAAATGAAAACCGATATTTTATTCGTTTAACTAAAAATAGGAAAATGGATTTTTTTTTCCTATTAACTTGTTCAATTTTTAGTTTTAGTTCATTATATAAAGGTTGGACACGAACTTTTAATTTTCTGATTAATTCGATTCATTATGAGATCGAAAATATTGATGTAACATTGAAAATATATAGCTGAATTATTTAATGTCATATCACTAGTTAGACCAAAATAACTAAAAATTTAAATTCAATGCATCAAAACTAGGGGTAGGATTGAGGCACGAGACTCAGAACCCATCCTATAGCCCCCCTATCCCTTCTCTATCCCGAAAAAAATCAGAAATTTTTTTTTCTCTCAATCTTGTGTACGATATATTTTGGGATCCAAATATCCGGGATTTAATTGGGTAGGGAGAGGATATCCCGATAATTTTTTTTCATATTTAATATTTTGTTCAAAAAACCAAAGAGAAAAAAATTTGATTTTTTTAAAATATAGAAAATACTAATTAAATACTTCTATTTCTAAAGAAAAAATAAATTTTCAACTTAAAAAATATAATATTAAAATATTCTAGATAATATTTCAAGGTTTTGCCAATATGAGAAGATCATATATTTTTGCATCGGATAATTAATAAAATGATCGGGATACAAATTATTAAATAATTTTTTTAAATAAATGGAAAAATTGCATATTTTATTCTACATATTTTTTATAATTAAATAATTATAAATATGAATTAATTAAATTATTAATATTAAAAAAATATACAAAAAAATAAAATGTTATTTCATGATTTCAATATTTGATCATTCCAACATAAATCATTATGCAAATTAAGTACATAATTAGTTGCTATATGGGTCGAAGGCCAATAACATTTAGTACAATATATTTATTAAATTATTAATAAAATATATTATAATATTATTTCGAAACGAGTTGAGAATCTCGTAGGAAAAATGTTTTATTTTTAATTTCTCTCCCGATATGAAAAAATCCTAAAAATTCGGATTGAAAAACTGTCGGCTCGATATTTTTTCAAAACGAAAATGAGATGAGATTTGAGAAAGATCGGGATTTCAGAAATTTTTCCTGCCCTAATCAAAATTAAAATTTGAAAACTTTATGCATCAAAATCCAAATTGAACAAGTTACGGAACCAAAATAAGTTTTCTTTTTTGTTTTCCAGAAAAGGTCAAAGCTAGCAATGCTGATACTTGAAAGTAGAATGTAATATAAAAATAGAAAAATAGGTTTTAAAAATAATTATATATGCATGACATGAACATTTAATGAGTGAAAACTCCTAGACAAATAAGATCAAGTCTATTTCATATTCTATATTATCTCTACTATTTTATAATAATTGAGAGGCTTATAAAAACTAACTATACAAAGACACCATCTTTTATTCTCGTTTTACCCTTTTCCTTCTCAATTACTTTTTCTTATCCACTATTCCACTAAAAACTTCCATTAACTTCATGATTTGCTTTTTTAAAAAAAAAAACTACTAATAAAAAAAAACTTCTCTTTTACACACGCTTTTGTGTGTGCATTTTTCACTAGTATATTATAAAACACTAAGATCTTAGAATAATTATATTTGGTGTCTTGGTGTAATATTATTCAACTTTCAAAATCATTTAAATTATTAAATTTTTTTAAAATCTATATCTATTATAAATTTTTTAATGGATATATCACTCTTAATAAAAATAAATAATATTAAAATTCATTATTCTGAAAATAAAAATTATCATATTTAAATAATTATTTCAACTTTACAAACATGCAACATGTGCAAAGAGACATTAGTTTATAATAATAATAATAATAATAATAATAATAATAATAATCTTCATCATCATCTTACCATTTAATAAAGCCTCAACCCCATATAAAAAATGATTTGGTAATTTATGTGTGTAGATTAAAATATCCCTTAATTTTATTGACTGATAAAAACAATTGAATGATAATATCGTAATATTCACGACCCATTCCAAATCCAACTTCTCATCTCAAGACTCATGTTCTCTCAATACTCTTTATTTTCTGTACATTATATTTCACACACAAATTGTGTGCTTTTGTAGCGAGTAATAATAATAATTTGGATAGTTAGATGGGTTAGTCATATTTTCTATTATTATGTTACACCCATAAGGCTCATATGAACTAATGGGCCGTCAACGAGAAATGACTTTTCATATGTATTAGCTCTTGATGGGCTCTAACATCTGTTTACCATCGATTTTCTCCAAGTAGGCCCAAAACTTGCTCTAGCCCGAGACTAGCTAAGATTTGTTTAAAATTTAAATCGTATTAATGGGCCTGATCCACAATATAAAAAAATATTATATATATAATTCAAACTCAATTGAATTTGTCGGAAGCATTGTTTCTTCCATCAAAGGATGCTGATCAAAGCCTTCAATCGCAGGATAAGGCGCATGTGTCGAGTTTGAATTAACTTTCGAGCAGTTAGATTCATAAACAATATTGTTTTGCGCTCGTAAAATTTTAAATTTTTTGCGACGCCGAATATTATAATGCTAAGCTCGACCTACAAAGTAGTCGATATTTAATGATATGAAACATATATAACACAATACCATATGAATTACTTTCTAGCTAGTTCGACTTTATATACACGGTTAATAAGCAAAAAATAAAAATAAAAATATTCTGATTAAAACACTAAAAATTTAACTAAAGACATCCTTTAAACATGGTTTTGATTCCACCGGCCAACTTTCTTCAACTTATGCAACTCTTTATTATGTAATTTTTCGTTAATTTGATTCCACAAATTCACGTGCTACCCAATACGTACACTTCTCTTTTGTTTGCTTAATAGTCAAATGAAATCCCTTTTTCAGGAAGTTTCTTCTGCTGGGGAAATCGCATTTTGTAAAAGCACGAGAAACCCAACCAACTTTTCCTTTAATTTCCTTTTTCCTTTTTTTAAATTTTTATTTCCCTTTTGCCCATGCAACACCACATGACACAAGCAAAGTTGCAACATTAACTTTTTTGTACGTGTGGAAATCAACGTTGGTACGTTTTACGTACGAGTCGCTTCAACTAGCTTGCTAGGAGTATGTCTGAAATATTGTACAAGCGTACAAGCATGTATAATTTGATTGGATACACATACACTATAAATTTTCTGTGTGGATATCACTAATTTAATTCAAAAGGATGTTTTTACGTGATACAACATTAATGCAAGTATGGAACAAATATTATATATGTATATATATATCACAAAAATTCTTATGAAATGACGGTTTCACAGATCAATTTTGTGAGATGATGGATCTCATATCGGATTCTGACTCGTGAAAAAATATTATTTTTTATTTCAAAATCATTAATTTGCATTGTGAATATATGCTGCACAAATGAATTAACTCATCTCACGAATAATATAGATACATGAAAATGTCTCACGAGATCTAGTCTATAATATTCATAGCTTAGCATTGAACAACTCTACAAGTTATGGTTCCATGACTTTCTGACATCAGAAAGAAATGTTTTTGCTTCACACGAAGCATGCGTTTCGGTACCGTATATGATGTACAAACTGTGCAAGTACTTAGAATTACTTGTTAGGATTTTTTTTTTCATTTATTAAAAAAAAAAAGTTTGTTTGAGGTTGATGTATTCTAACTATTATTTCCCCCTAAAAACTGAAAAGTAATGCTGGTTTTAGGGGGGCGAAACAGATATATATGTAAGGTTTGACAAAGTTGGTGATATGAATGAATTCATTCTGGACCTCATTCTCAAAAATGGATGGATATATGTAATTTGCATAATATTCCATTTTTCAAATATTGGACAAATTAAAAAAAAAATAGAAACTTCCTTTTCTCCGACATAAAATATATCATGCTATTTTGCTAAAATAATACACGAAGATCACAAACTTTTCATTAATAAACAAAACGTCCCGCTGAAATTTTTAATTTTCAGAAGGTTAATATCAGATTCCTGCAAAATGAATCGACCAAAATGCAAATTTTAATTAAGTTTTAAATTTAATTAAAAATATTTTTTATAAAAATAATAATATCTAATTCATTCGCAACGTGTCTGCAATATTCCACGACCACGAGTGTTTGTGAGTACGTGCGCGTGTGTGTGTGTGTATAAGCGAACTTGTATTTTTAGACAATATAAAATTCTATTTTTATTTTTAGTTATTAATGGACGAACTTGTATTTTTAGACAATACAAAATTCTATTTTTGTTTTTATTTATTAATGGAACTGATTCTATACTGATGTATGTGTATAATTGAGGAAAATAATATTTGGTGAATTTTATCTTCTTTATTTCCAATGAAACATCCAAATATAATTGACCATTTCAATGAAATCATACTTAAGCCATTTGGTTGCCTGTGCATGAAGAAAGGAACATATATCCCTATCATTCTCCATGTATATTTTGAACTTATTATTTCTCCATACATTGCTTGTAAAAGTTGTTAGCAATTGAATTGACAAAGTTTACTCTCATTTGTGGAAAAAAAGTTGCCCCTCTCACATATATATATTCCACAAATCAAAAGTAATTATCACTGTTGAGAATTTTTTTTCATAAGTAATGTTTTGGTCAACCGCAGTTATGATTATGACTCTCAAATTTTTATTCATCCTTAATACATAATAAAAATAATAATTATTATTATTATTATTGACCCATGAATTTATAGTCCATTTATGCTTTAAAAATTGTAAAATTTTACCGAAAAATATAATTGGTGGTAACGATGTAACTTAAATCATTTTAATCGTATAATAATTCAAGAGTCACGTCGTTCCAAAATTTCAATTGTTCTACTCAACAAAGATAATTAAACAAAAATTATTGAATATATATTTAACTGAACAAATTAAAATACCCCTTTGCATCCATCATGGTTACTTGCGATTCTTGGTCAATTAGTTTCGTACGGTTTTTAACTTTAGATTTCCTTCTTTTTTTCTTCCTTTTTAACTAAAGCTCAATGCTGCCGAAATGAATTTTTTTTTTTTTTTCTAAAAAACAAACGCATATTAAAAAAATTTAATTGAAACATAAAACAAAGAAAGGAGATTTATAGTAATTGATCATTTTATTCTTTTGGAATAGATTTAGTTACACTTTTTTTATAAAAAAAATCACTTATAAAATTTAAATTTTTTTCATAAATAATTATCAGATTGAAAGTCATAATAAAGTATTGGTTTAATAGTTCAAAGGAAAACTACGATCGAAACTTTTGCTTGCATTTCATAATTTGTTAGCTCACTTTCGTATAACACGAGGAAAGTTTATATTATAAAAATCAAGCTCTTCACATTAATCAAGATTAACCAAAGAAAAAAAATAAAAAGCTGATTGCGTCTAAATAAATGATTGACAATATAATAAGATCAATCTTGCGTCTAATTGTGTGATTATCATTTTTATTTTATTCAAATAAAAGCCCAAAAATTAAAGTAAGTTCGTGGGTTGCTTGAATGATATGACTAATTATGCAATTACTTGTCGGAATTGGAGTGAGAATGTCTGCCCCATTAATATAGTTTCTTTTTTTGAGAGTCCCATTAATATAGTTTCACTTAGGCTTCCACTCATATAAAATTAAAGCTCCTTCATTTAAATTTCGTAAACAACTAATACTTTAACCACACGTCTCTACGTGTTTTCTTGTCACTTAAAATAATTAGCATCGCCAATTTTAATACACGAGAAGAATTTGGCAAAAATTATACAATAATAATCTTGAAAAATAATCAATCTCTATCATCGTTAATTTACATACTACCACAACCACGTATTCTTCAATCTTCATCGCCCATCAAGTTGAGTTTATATAACATGTTCTTTAACATTGTCCTAAACATAAATCCATGGAGATCTATGATTTTTTTAATCTTTAAGTACGTGATGCGTTAAAGCTAGCATCTCATTAACTGATATATCGAAACGTCAAATGATTTAATGTTGATTTTTTAAATTTAATTTTTTTTCTTGATCAGTATATCGCGCAATTATTATTTAATATAAGATCGATTGAATATATTTAAATGTTGATAATTTATAAAAATTTAAATTCTAGAAAAATAAAAAATAATCGCGCATGAAAATTATATAGGAAGGGAAGAAGAAAATACAATTTGTGTAGAGAAAAGGCAATAATTGTAGTGGTTGACGTTTCTCTCTTTTCTTTACCCTTGAAATCCTCTTCCAACATCCACACGCAAACGCCTTTGACTCCCATTTTCAACAACCTATATTTATATTAAATTTAAATTAAATAATTTTTACCCCAAAAAATATATCTATTTATATTTATTAAATATATAATGATGAGAACCGAGAGGAAAGGGGAACCCACTCACAGCCGCAATGTGCATCACCCAACACACTACTATTGTTTCTTTTTATTTATTTAATTTATTTATTCTTTCGATGTAGTAATTATAATATTTAATTAGGTATCCATAATTTTTTTTAAAATAAATAGAGTAGGTTTTTTCATGATTTGTTCTTTTAGATTAATCTATTTAGTTCATATTTATAATAAAAATTAATATTTTTTATGAATCATATTGTGGAATATATATCTAATAAAATTGAGTGATGAGTAATTTTAATATAATAATATTAGTATTAATTTTCTTAGATCACATCAAATTCTTTTTCAAGAAATTGTCAAAATAAGGGTGTTTCCCTTCTCCCTACGGAACCAGTCATCTAATTGTCAATCTTTGAGGCTCCGATTCAACTATATCTCAACCGTCCCACGTTGCCCCCATCTAAAATTATTGTATTCCCAAAACTGTCCCCAACAATTTTTTTTTATTCTATGACATGCCACGATACATTTATTTTATGTTTTTTGGGAAAAAAGTTTTATTGATTATTTTATTTAATTTAATTATCGCCTTAGTTTTTATAGCTATATGACATGGGATTCAATAACTTGACCCTCCAAATATTTATTATTTTCGTTTGTCGAGTACTTGCCAAACTTTTTTGCTAGTTTTCAACTACTACCCCGGTTTAATGATAGGGCTAATTCTTTGGGTTTTTAACTCCAAAAATTGGATTACTTATTATAAGTCGATCAAAATAGCATAAGCAGGGGAGGTTTATCAGAATATGATCTCCACTAGCGGAAGCGGAACTATATCTTCTATATTATTATATAAAATTTAAGCTTATTATAGTAACTTAACTTTGAAGATATCAAAATTTTTTATTCTATAATTACCGCTTCTTTTCCATTATCTCAATAAACTTTCCTCTCAATTTATTTTTTGGTTTTAAAAAAATAATATAAAAAATCATTTATTTTACACATGCAAAGCATGTGCATTTTCACTAGTAAGCATTATACTCGAACTCGATCGAGTATTCAATTTTAAGTTTGAGTTCGACTCGTGAAGCATTGAGTTATTCGAGAGTAAACTGGAGCTCAAAAGTGTTATTTAGGGTTTAAAGTTTATATTAACTAGCAAGTGAGCGCACACACGTTGTGTGTGAAAAATATAATGGATAAATAGATATATTATTTGCATATAATATATATTTTTAATTAATAAAATATATAATATTAATAATAAAGTATATAATATGAAATCATGAAATTATGGATAAAGATTTTTTAATTATGAGTAATCTATTATTTAGTATTTGATGGGAAAACAAAATAGAACGTGTGGTATTAGTTTGGAGAAATGGGTGGAGAAGTTGGTAACAGTCATACCAACATACCAAACAGTTTTTAAATGAATCTCATGCTTAATAAAATAGAAAAGATATAGACAAAAAAACCTTAAATTATATATTTTTTTTAAAAAAAAATTAATATCTATTTACTTGAGTAGTAGTAGCTCATGATTAATCTAGCAGAAACATTAAAATCTCGAACTCAAGTTGAGTGAAGTATCGGACTATTCGAATTTGACTTGAGTTCGGTCAAATCAAGTTTTGATTAAGTCATTCACCATTAGCTAGCTTGTACTCGCTAGTCGCTTGCATCTCTATGCGAGCTTGACGGAGGTCCATACGGAACATTTTATCTTCGGATATCCTATTCGCTTGAATCCTTTTGGTTCGACAAAGTTCACATTATGTCATTTTGGTACATATTCGATGTGCAATAATGCAACATAAACATGCAGTAGGAATGTTTTACATGGAATTTTACAATATCGAGATATATATTAGGTTTTAATTAAATCATTCAATCAAAATTCCAATAAATCTGATGCCCCTAAAAAATATACGAGTCTAATCCGACCCGAGCCCAATAATCCATATTTTTGAAAATATACTTTGAGGCTCATCTAGTCTTATTTTATGAGAAGCCCAGTCTGGGATGACCCTGTTAGGGAATAGGCTCATGATCATAAATTCATGGGCTTGAGCCCTAACTGGTATGGTTGGAGCCCGACCCGAGCCCAGGAAGGGCCCAATATCTAGAACCTTCCAGTACTCTCGGACACATGAAGATCTGCAACAGATAAGGACAATATCTTATGAATCCAAGATTTGATATGATTTCAGACTCATCAATTAGAGTCCTACTCTAACACATGTTCTACTTTGACAAGGTAACCTACCCCTCCAAGCCCCTATAAATAGAGGTATGGTTCATGGTTTATGGATTCATCTTTTCTATTCACTTCTCGTTCACACACTCACGCCCGCATATTCCCTTGTTATTACTTTCTGTCAAGTTCTTTCACTTTCGAGCACTGACTTAGGCATCGGAGGGGTCACGCCGAAAACACCTTCGGCGTCCCCTAACTTGTCTTCTGTCTGTGCAGAAATCCGTCGTGCCCGACCTGACCCGATTTACTGAATATTTGGAGATCCACTCTACCAAACCGAACCCGGAGAAAAAAATCGACATCATCAAAATCGATACTAATATGAAAGTCATCGTAGTAAGCTGTGATTTGCAAATTGCAACACACAATAAAATGTCAGAAAATATGTAAAATATGCATACATATATATATATACATATATATATATATATATATCAATCTATACATACAAATACACACACACACACATATATAATGTGATCTCAGGAAATTCGTGGGTGACTGATATCCCTAAAAAAATAAAAAGTGCTAAAACACGTTATTTTAGCAGTTGCTCACGAATTAATGCAATCAAGGGTGCAGAGAATCAAACTATATTATATATATGTGTGTGTATAAACATAACGTGTATTTATATATGTATTATATCTATGTATTAATTAAAATACTTACATTTAAAAACTTAACAAATAATTTGTAAAACGAATTCACCAGTAGGGGTGGTTCGGTACGGTACCAAAAATTTCGGTACCGAAATTTTCGATACCGACATGGACGGTCCTAAAAAAACGAGGTTCTGGGAAACGTTCAAAATATGGGCCAGGGACGGTCCTAAAAAAACG
The DNA here is from genome assembly GCF_033568475.1 of Henckelia pumila. Lineage (NCBI taxonomy): Eukaryota > Viridiplantae > Streptophyta > Magnoliopsida > Lamiales > Gesneriaceae > Henckelia > Henckelia pumila. Next base: position 7,889,900 of record NW_027331831.1, read on the forward strand.
AGGTTCTGGGAAAAGTTCAAAATATGGGCTGTAACGCCCGTTTTTATCTTAAATGAGTTTATTTGAGTTAATCGGAGATTGCAGAGTTCGCGAGCCGACTTGATTTTGATCAGGGTCCTTTTTGCAAAAATTGGATTTTTCAGGGACTAAAACGCAATTAATGGATTTTATATATTATCTTGTCTAGTTTGACTTGGTCCATTCTCTCCCTCTCCTTCCCCTTGCACGCATCCTCCATTGAAGACGCCCCATTGAGCTTCCAAGCTTTCTGATTTCAGTCCGAGCTCGATCCGGCCGTTGGAATTTATTTCTGAAGGCAGATTAGTGATCACTGCAGTGAGAGCTCCGTTATACCGTAAGTATTTCTCCGATCAGATATGTTTTGTTTTTCGGAGGTTGTTATAATCGATCTAGATTCTAGTATGTTGTTCTTGGCAGAGTTCTGATCGTTTATTATCTGTCGGTTTTGAATTAGAGCGACGTTCGGATTTGTTGTGATTTTTGGAAGCCATTTTCGAAAATTTGAGTTTTGAGATTTGTTGGGATTGCCTTGTTGTTGTTGTATTAGCATTGTTATGAGATTATATCGGTATTGAACTGCTGTCTGCGTTTTCGGTTTGTTCAGTTTTTAGCCGTTATGTCGTCGGTTTGAGTTTTGGGATTTCGAACCGTTTTTGAGTTGTTGAACTTGGCTTGTAAGTTGATCATGGTTATTGATCTTTGATTTGTATCTGAACAGATTCGTTTGGAGTTTGTCAAGCCCAGGGTTAACAGCATTTGTTCGTTTCAGAGATTTGGACGAAGAACGGTATAGATAATTACCTTGAGCCTTGTTGTTGTTTAGATTGGTTAGACTTTGATACAATCTTTTGTTGTAGCTTCCCAGAATTTGGAACTACTGCCTTGAAAGGTAAAAGCAGTCATCGATAGCGGGATAGCATACTCGGGACAGTTGGTTCTCGAGTTTCCCTTAAAAGCACATACTTGCATCTACACTTGTTCTAGCATGAGAAAATTGTGTCTTGTTGAATTGCTTGAGCTTTTATTATATGGCTATGTTTTATATTCTGTTATGCATTCATCTTGAGCCAACTTTGATTTCAGCGGGCAGAATAGCCCTTTTTGTTTAGACGTTTGGGAACTATAATTGAGTGGCCTAGGTCGTAGTCATTTCGCCTAGTGCTAGCATACTCATTATAGTTGCTCAAAGTCTAGAGGAGTGGGATACGTGGCACCACTTCAATTGGGAGAGTCGGTGAGTGGTTACGTGATCTCATCCTCGGGATCCCAAAAGCACAGCAGAAATCCCTCGTTTATCAGATTTGATATCCCGGTTTAAAGACATGCATTTCATTACGTTGTTATTGATTTCGTTGTTGTTTTGAAAGCATGTTTGTTGTTGTATTACTTGTATGTTGCTTTTACTGGGATTATCATTCTCACCGGTTATCCGGCTGTTGCTTTGTTTTGTATGTGTACTTTGCAACAGGTGGGGCAGGATCAAGTCAGAAGAGGCATGATTAGCTTTGAGAGAATGATGTAGAAGTGAGACTCGGTTTAGAAGTCTTGTTAGCGTGACAATCTAGTTTATGTTTTGAAGCATGTTAAGAACTGGAACTTGGATTGGAAGTGGTCTTGCTTGTGGTTAGAACTCTTGTATTCTGTATTCGGCTTGAAATAGCTATCATCGATGCGTGTTCTTCACTTTTATGTATTTAAATGCTATGTTGTTGGATATATATTAGTTGGATCATGTTAGAGTTCTTTTGGTTATGTTATTGCACTTTTGGAGGCTTGTTTTGAGCCAATTCAGCAGGCCATGCGCGCCCGCGCCTCGGGTGGCGAGCCCGCGCGTCCCACACTTCGTTTCGGAAGTTTTGGGCAGAGCTTCAGGCGCGCCCGCGCGAGGGCTTGGGCAGGACGCCATGCGCGCCCGCGCGTCCCTTTTTTAAAAAAAAAATGCTCTTGGCTTTTAATTGTTTACTTATTGAATTACTCCTTTAATTGTTGTTTAGAACCGAGGTCTCACATGGGCCCTTTCGTATTAACTTGAATATTCAAACATATATATACATATATATATATATATATATATATATATATATATATATCCGCATAACATAATCAAAATAAATCAAAATACGTAAATCAAGAAAGTACACAAATGAAAAAATGTTTTCACAATTTTTCAAAATAATTTAATCAACAATAAATATTATTTAAAATAGGCTTCTAGCTCTTGCGTTTTTCGAAGTAAAATCATCAATTATGTCGTCATAAGATATATCTTCCAATATGTTTTTTTCGATGCAGAGGAGCGTCAAACCATTCAATCTCTCTTGAATCATTGTGGTTCTCAAATAAAATTTTAATAATTTTAACTTGGAAAAACTTCTCTCAGCTGATGCTACAGTCATAGAAATAGTCAATAAAATTTGATAAGCAACCATGATCATAGGAAAAATATCTATTTTCAGACCTCTAATCCTCGAATTTTCAGAATCTATATGAAATTAACAACAAATATTAACATCTAACATTAAACCAAAATAATGTAAACAAAAACATTAAATCAAAATAGAATTAAACAATATATCGAAATTCGAAAATAAAATAAAATTGAACAAGAGTCGTGTAATTCACTCCTTGTATCGTTTTGTCGAATGTCTTTGTCTATTTTTGTAAGTTTTGAATCTTTGTATTTTCTGAATTTTGAAATTATTAGTAGTCAATCCACGTAACCGCGCGTACAAAGCCACAAACTAACAAAAGGGATAAACTATTATCGAAACTCTCAAAATTTAAAACTCATACCCTTTTTTTGTGTGGATGAATTTTGTCTGAATTCATTTATATAATATTTACATATAAAATAATTTTTTAAAATTTTTTTTTGGGGCCCATACAAGGGTGGGGCCCTGGGCACGGGCCCTTATTTCCCAGGGCCAGGGCCGCCCCTGGATATCGATACAGTACCGAAAATTTCGGTATAACGTAAATTCATACCGTTTTTACCGAAAAATTTCGGTATAATGAAATTCGGTACGGTATCGGTGTGATACCGTGTATACCGATATTTTCTTTTAAAAATAGTTTAAAAAATATTTAAAAAGTCGGTATACCGATATCGTGTATATCAATTTTTTAAATATTTGTTCGGTATACCGAAATACCAAAATCTTGCAAATCATATACCGATACCGATACCAAAAATTTAGGTACGGTATCATACCGAACAAAAATTTTCGGTATATACGATTTTTTTCGGTACAATATATGCGCAGTGGCGGCTCCACTAAGGGGCAAGCCCCCCCTTAAATTTTTTTAAATAAAATTACTAATATATTCTTATATTTAAAAATAATAATTTATGAACATAAATTAAGAACCAAACACAAAAATAAAAGAAAAAACCCAAAAAAAATTAAGTTAATCTTCATTGTTTAATATGTACAAAGTGACTTAAAAATTTGTGGCTCATAGTATTAAAAAATTGAAGCTCAAGTATTAAGTTTTTAACCTAAACACAAATGGATTTTAAGTATTTTAAACTTAAAAACAAAATATTTAAGCAAGAAAAGATGTGGCATAATCATTTTCTTACAAGTTTGTGAGTTTGGAAAATTTTTGCGGTGAAAATTATTACGAATATTAATTACTTATACTGAAAAATATATATTTTGTAGTTTGTCGAATGAATTTATTTTTAAAAAATGTCAAATTGTAAGGGTAAATTATATATATATATATATATATATATATTGTGATCTTTGGTTCTATTTGATCGGTTGCCCTCCCTTGATAAAATTCCTGGATCTGTCCCTGTATATGCGGTATGGTATAACGGCATTTCGGTATTTTTTTCTCAATCCTATTCACTAGCATAAAATAATAATTGGATTAATTTAGATACCTTGCTACGAAACAGATATGTAAAATTAAATATCACTTTTTATTAAACAAGGAAAGAAAGGGTAGCTGAGATCCTAACATATGGGTAATACCCAAATCATGCATCCAACGGTTCGTATTTTTACACATAAGCGTAATTAATTTTATATTGTTGACGTGACAAATTATGATACATTAGATCTATCATTGGGGTATTACCCATATGCTAGGTTGAAATGTAACGAAAGAAAAACAGATGATTTCAGATGACATTTAAGTTTCATAATTATAGTTAATAAAAATTTCAAATTTAAAAAGATTCAGAAATAAATTTGGGATTTTTTGTAATCTGAAAGATATAATTATCATTGTATGCTCTATTTACAAAAAAATTACATATGATTTCAGTTGAAAAAATTACATAATTTAGATTAATAAATACGTAGTAATGAATAGGTCTCTTGTGATATATTTTATTCACAAGACGGGTCATATTACTCATATTTAAAATAAACAAATAATTATTTTTTTATGGGTAGTCCAAAAAAAATATTATCTCATAAAATTGATTTTTGAAACTGTCTCAAAAGAGTTTTTGTGCACTTTAAATTAACTAATTATTTTTCTGCAACTAGGGGCTAGACTTGAAGGCGAGGTTGGAGCGCAGTTTTTTTATAGAATTTTTTTATGTATAAAGAAAATATGAAATTAAAACTTATAAATAAAATGATGGAAAAAAAAAAAACAAGATATGTACAAAGATTTATACTTCTTTTTTACACCTATTCATGGACTCTTGTTACTATCTTAATTATTTTGTAAAAATATATTTTCTGCTGTACTTTATATTTTTCATTTGGCACTTTTCTTGTGCTTAATATTTTTCGTGTTTTAGATTTTGTTTGCTAATTGGCTACTCGATATTGCTCAAACTTTAAGTATTTCATCAATTATGAATTATTAATGAGTTTGAAGTTATGAATGATCATATATTGAAAAATTTTCATTTTCATCCTTTCCCCTAAAAAACTTCGTTTTCTGGCTCGGAACCAAAATTGTAAACCTGTGAATTGGTTCGGTATTCAGTAATCTAAGGATTTTGATTCTTATTGTTTTCTTATTATATTTTCGAAACCACCCAAAAAAAGTGTCATGACTCATGAATGATTTAAAACACCCCACCAAAAAAAAAAATCAATCATAGAACATGAACATACATGGATATAATAATTGAATAGTAGACTAGATACACGATCGATATTTGTATAGAACAAAATAATTTCTTAAGATTGTCTATGTTTAGTGTAATAATAACTTGTCATGGAATCATCATAAAATACATACTTTTGCGTCTTAATTATTAATATGCAAGCACGAATACATGATGGATAAATACAGAAACTTTTACGAAGAAATAATTGTAGAAGAATGAAAACTAGCTTTCCAATCGAAGAGATATGAGGAAATCTTGAAATGGGGCACTCACCCTCATTTGTCACTTTCTCTTGAATCCGACGTAGGTGCCCGTCGTTTTGGAGGCAATCGGGACCCAAAACTTTATTCTCCCCACCCACCCATGTTTAATGACAATTTCATAAAAATGATCGTCTTTTGAATCAATTTTGTGAGACGAATTTTTTTATTCTATCCGATTTATGAAAAAAATTATTATTTTTTTTGACTCGTCTCATAGATATTGATCCTTGAAATTATCTCACGAAAAATCTACTCATCTCCGTAATAATGCATTATGATTCACGGTTTTTCTTTATTTTCTTATCATATTTATTTAAAATTGTATATAGTAATTATAGAGAGATATATAGAGAAGATAATTTAGATGGAGGAGTTTGGCATTTGGCAATGCCCCTTTCTTGTGGCGAATCTCCAGCGCATTGTCAACTTCAAGGCCCCCTGTACAAAAGCATCTAAATTAGTCTCTTGTAGAGTCATCCATTTGTGATATTACAATGTATTTATTTTATTTTTTTTAAAAAAAATATCTGTTTATTTCAAGGAAGACTTAAAATAAAGTATTATGGAATATTTTTTTCCAAATTTTTATTTATTAGAGATACAAAAAAATTAATTATTTTTGAAATCATAGGAAGCTTATATATATATCTATTATATATATGTTAATAAACTTCTAACTATCTTTGAATAACATAGATTCCCAATGCATTTTACCCTTTTATCTTGTTTCTAAATATAACATGTTAGTTGCCATTAGTTTTATCAAAGAGGAAAAGTTTGTAAGTTGGTTATAGATGCCGTGCACACTACATGCAACACATCCATATCAACCAAACATCACTCGAATTCTACTATTTTTTTTTAAAAAAAATATCTTCTTATTCTTTTTTTTTGTTTGAATTATAATACCAACATTTATTATTATTTTTTTTAAAGAGAATGAATCTTAATCTAAAAACATAAATTATATGTGGTAAAATAAAGAGAGCCGACCGTATATATAAAAAATTAATTCTTCGTATCTAATCCCTTCATAGCACAAAAGGGTCGTTTAAATATTCCAATTTGAATACTCCACAATTATAAGACCCAAGCCCCAAGTGGATACCTATGGTGTTGAATATTGGATATCATTTTTAAAGTAAGAAATATTTAGAAAATCAAAAACATAAATATTTACTCATGGAGATGATAATTATCGGGGAGAAAATTTTTAGATGGAACTGGGAATCGTAACACAATAGTTTACAAAATCATGCTAGCCAATACTTGCATTTGGCAAGCTCTATATGACAAAACTCATGACTTGTTCAAGAAAGTATTGGTAGTGATAATCGAACTTATAATCACTAGTCAAATGTTCTCACATACTCTATCAATTAAAACACTCTCACAGAGTTTGTTGGTGCGAAGAGAGCAACCAAAACGTGACACTTAGATTAGAGTTACACTGTTAATCACCTGTTAATACCGACCGCTATAATTTTCGATAAAACGTAAAACGCTCGATTCTATAATAACATCCACTTATATTTAGAATTTCATAATTAAAAGAGGGATTGAGTTAAAAAGTAAAAGAAGATTCGAAAAAAAAAAATGATTCTGCTAAAGATGTGGCACAAATAGATTACGTAAATTGAATTGTGTGTTCCCCAAATTGATCCAAAGGAGTTTGCCGTGGATGGAAATGTATGCATATCATGATATAATGTCATGACATTTCGTGTGGTGGTGTATTAGTTGCAACACGTAACAAGTACCAAGATCAACCAACCATGTCCCAATCTCACGAGCATCCCACCCATGATTCTTAGGGCCATTTTCGTACTTTCACGGGGAGCCCCCCATTAAAGGTCCTCGTCAGATCCAGCTAAATCAACAATGACATACGATGACTTCACCCTTACGAACCCGCAACTAGCTAGTTAATTTCCTTCCCTAAACTTTTAGCACACATTCATTTTTTTCTAATCACACCAAAGTTTTGGTTCAAATGGGAATTTTTGTAATGAAAACTCTTCGGCTTTCGTTCTGAAAGCCAGATCGAGTTTCGAAATTGTAACGGAATTGCTAAGAATTAACGGGAGAAAGATGCTATGTAGTTCACTAAAAAGAAGCAAACAGAGTGGGAGGGGGAAAACAGACAGAGGTCACATGAGAACATAATAGTGCAATAATAATCCCAAGAGAAGAAAACGTTGAGGATTGGTTTTTAACAGCTACGTTTATTCCCATAAAACATGGTTGGATAATTGTGCCGAGAATTTGACGTTTTCGTAGAGAAAACAAGCCATGTTACTATGTTCTTGCAACTTTTGTGAAGAAATGCGTCAAAGCAAAGGAGATCTTGAGTTGCCAAATTCGAGCTAAATCACTATTTTTTCAATATTAAAGCCCAACTTTTCAAAAATTTAAAAGAAAATCACAAATTGAAGGAGAGATTGTGTATAGCTCACGCCACATAGGTTCTTGAAATATTTTATTCCTTTCATCTCTGTTTAAAGCCCCTTCTCCCTCAACATCCCCGTTACTATAAAGAAGCCTCACTTTCCCTCTCATATTACCCACACCCTACAATACATCTTCCCCCCCACCACCCCCTTCTTGTTCTTGTGCCCCTTTCTTGTTCTATATTATATTCTCCACTTCAATGGGTTGTGAGACAAGTGCTTGATTTTCAAGTTCTTGGTAGTAGATTTCGGCTCCCGGATTGGAAAATTCTCCGCCTATTTGATTTGCATAAACATATGGATCACAAGCTCAACTTTGTGAAAAATGGTGTCTTGAGATTGCCACCTGGTTTTAGATTCCACCCAACTGATGAAGAGCTTGTGGTACAGTACCTGAAGCGAAAGGTGTTGTCCTATCCTTTACCTGCTTCGATTATCCCTGAAGTTGAAGTCTGCAAGTCTGATCCTTGGGATTTGCCAGGTTGGTTCCTTGAGTGCTTTAAGATACTTGTTTTATACAAAACATCCCCGGTCTCAAAAATCAGCACTGTACAGTAAATTTTCATGTTTGTGGGAAATTCAGTGGAATGATGTGAATTTTTTTTTGAACTGGGAGATGGCAAATGTGAAGGAAATAACAGAGTTCATGCTAATGGCATTGAGTTTGTGTGTGTATGTATAGGTGGCTCTGAGCAAGAGAGGTACTTTTTCAGCACCAGAGAGGTGAAGTATCCGAATGGGAATCGATCGAACCGGGCCACGAGTTCCGGGTACTGGAAGGCGACTGGTTTAGACAAGCAAATCTTGAGTTCCAGAAGCGGCCATCAGCCTGTTGGAATGAAAAAGACTCTAGTTTTCTACAGAGGAAAGCCTCCAAAGGGGAGCAGAACTGATTGGATCATGCACGAATATCGCCTCATCAACGCACAAATCTCCGACCCACAAACCAAACTTTCAGCACAGGTGAAAAACTGGACCAGGCCCTTTCAGTTCATATCAACCAGCTGCTGTAAATGAGTCGAATTTAATTGGTTTTTTGTTCAATACTTCCTGCAGGAAAATTGGGTTCTCTGCAGAATATTTTTGAAGAGGAGGAACAACAAGAACGACGGCGGCGGCGACGTTACGCCAAAGGAAAATGTGGCCGCCGCTTCGGGGCCAGTTTTCTTTGATTTTTTGGCAAGGGAGAGAGCTGATTTGAACCTACTACCGGCTTCATCATCCTCCGGTTCAAGTGGCATCACAGAGATCTCGAAAATCCATGAAACGGATGATCATGAAGAAAGCAGTAGCTGCAATACTCTGGCCAACACTCTCAGAAGGAAGCCATGCCTTAAAAAATAAACACATAACTAGCTACCAAAGCTCTTTCTAATTAGCTTTCAGGGACTCCTTTTAATCAAGAACCTGCTTAAATATGTATGTAGATTTGGGTAATGGGCAATGCAGAGAACAAAATGGGAGCAACAAACGTGTTAAATCCAATGTTTCCATGTTTTCGAGTAATATTCATCAACAGAAGATCATTACACACTCGATCACTAAATTTCGGAGTTTGATACTCTGATTGGGGTAATTAATTACTTTTACTTCTCGAACCCAGTGTCTTTTCACCATGCAAAAGCATTTCTTTTTCCTGGTAAATTTGCTCCTGCTATGTTCTTTAACAGCAACTAGTTCGAAGAAAGTTCAGTAAAAGAAGAAAGAAAAAGCGGCAGCATGTGCAAACATAGACTGATCTTTATTTAAAAGAGAATCCCTTTTCCAAAACACAAGAATACGAACATAATCTTTGCAAAATCATATCGCATGGGGTTCCTTGGCCTTATTGCAACCCAAAAAAGAGTTAATTTTTAGGTATCAAGTTCCCTATGAGGCCACCCATGCGAGTGTATATTGAATCTTACAACACCCAACATATACAATATATTTCATCGACGAAGAAGCCAGTTTGAAATGCAATTTTCGGCATACATTTATCAGAACCCATAACGGTTATGTACTTATGTCTATGATTTGAGTCCACGTTGGCATAAGGTTAGTATCTTAATGCTAAATCCATAGTCCAAAATTGATTTGAACATGTGAGATTCATGAACATATATTGTCGGTATATTAGCTGTGTCACACATCGATTGGATAAATGTTTTGGGAGTCCAATATTGGCAAAGACAAACCTCCCCTAGAGGCTAAAGCTAGCTTTTGGGATGTAGTTAGGTCCAAAATCGATTTGTTAACATGGTATCAAAGTCAATTTCACGTTATGTATTGGACTGTCCATAATTGAGTCACATGTTAACGTCTCCACTCCAGTCGTTTCATTTTTTAACATGATATCAGAGCTCAAACCCGCCGCATGTGTTTAATTGTGCTGCCCATAGTTCGGTCATCATTACATGATTGGGCCAAGAACGAGGGGTGTGTTTGTGTATTAATTGTGTCTCACATTGATTGGGTAAATGTCTTGGGAGTCTAATATATTGACAAAGACAAACCTCACATAGAGCTAGCTTTTGTGCTAGAGTTAGATCCAAAGTCGATTTATTAACATATATCGACCCCATGTAATCAAAATAAAATTGAGCTCTTGGATACGATATGCGAGCATCCTCTTATACAGATTACACATTAATTTTTTGAAAAACCCCCCGAGAACTCATGACTACATCCAATAATACACTATATTTGAGGATTTTTCTTTCTTTCTTTTTTTCCTAGTATAAAACAAATACTTCTAACAAATCACGCAAGCCAAATGACTGATAAGTGGCAAATCTAATTCTTAATGGCCAAGTAATTTTCTCGATTTCTTATTTCTTGCAAGTAAATCATATATATTTTTTCCCTTCCGGCAAGTTATTCTATTCATACAATTTGATGATTTGATTGGGCAAGGCAACCAAGAATTTCAATCCCTAGGGCCTGGTATTGAAGAAATCCATGCAAGATTCCTTTCATTTGACAAATAAAAAGAAGGTAGACCTCCACACACAAATATATTCATATTTAATAATGAAATTACATAGATTAAGCAAAGTGATTCTCCCACAATCTCCCAACTACTATATATAAATAACTTTGACTTAAAAATATTCTTAATACAGAATTAGATCTAATCATAAGCACGCCATTACATCTAATCTTGCACTTAACAACTTTTAAATCTCCCCCCCCCCCCCAAAAAAAAAGGTTGGAAAGGTCTTCTCCGATGTGAATTACACGAGTCCTACATGCAACGGGTCGTCTCATCCCAACACTAGTTGACTCCCATCTTGCACGCCTCCTACTTATAATACACAAATAATTTAAGCCCACAAATTAAATGTAAACACCAAACAACAAAAAAGTCATCCATTAAAAAAAAAAAAAAGAACATCTATATTTCTTAGGTACATAGTATGTTGCTATCTAGCAGGTGGTTGCTGATTTCACGATGTTTAGAGCTAACATGATTGATGATATCATATTAAAGAAAAATTATAGACAAAGTTTAATTACAAATGCTAATAACACAAACTTATATGACAAGTGGGTGATTGGCTACTCATTCACAGCATACTCTTTAGTCGAGAAGAAACAACGAATGATTTATCGTTCATCTGATATGAAAATCTCAAATTATTTTTTTGAATCGAAATATACTGATTAACCTTCTTGCTCATGCGTTATTTGTTAACCAAAATTGACATGCAATTACGTTAGGGGGGAGAATACGTTTGGAAACGTTTATAGAGACAAAGCAATAATAAAAATTGCCGACCAAACTTCCTTATGACAGTGGCTTAGAATCATGCTTAGAGCTGTTGGAGTTCTTCACGTCACCCTTTCTATAAACAAGTATATCACTTTCATGTGTGCGTGTATGTATATATACAATATATAATTATGTATCATTTTCTTGCCATAACAAAAATAAATACGATAGGTGAGAGAGACGATAAGATGGGATGAATTGCAATTCAAAAAACACTTTATTATATATTTTTGGTGTGACATGTATATTTTTTTCGTATAAATAAATTTTTCTGGTAGAAAAAATGGAATTGGACTCTTGCCTGGCTCATGAGACAGGTAGACCACACACATGAGTCATGACATAACTTTGGAGAGCATTATATGATAAAGTCAAATCGATAATTAAAGAAACTCATGGCAATTAGAGGGAGTAGGGCAATTTGGGGATTACAGAGTCTAGAGACAAGAAAATGTACATAATTTGCTAATTATGCGAGTTGACAAATTCAAAGACCAACCCACTTGCAGTGTGTTTTATTTGTACAAAAAAATTAACTCCAGAGAGGTTGCTTAGAATCTGTGCAACAACGACATCTCAATTCTTTAGCCACATTCAAATAATACGGTCTCAACAAATATAAAGAAACACTATTAAAGTTGTAGGGTCCCCCCTCTTTATTGTGAACTGAAGGATTTCATACGCAGCCATCTTCTTATACCAACCATGAAATTAGGTTGACCCTACAATACTTTTTTACATAGTTTTGGAAATTATGATTATAACCCCGGATTAGCCTGATAATTGCATGTAGTTAAGAATTTCCGAGCGCCTTAAAATATATTATAAGCTTTATAGCTTCTAAAAACGCCATTTATCTAAGCAAAGTAATAACTTTGCTTTCAGAAGATTGAGCTACATCCTTCCTACGACTCTCAAGTACCTAACTACATTGCCCATGGAGATTTTTAATACAGCAAAGCATGCATAGAAAGGGTCATGGGACTATTCAGAATACCATAACAAAGAATATAGAATACGTGGGCTGATTTATGGTTGCCATGTTAGATGTATTCGAGACTCAAAAATGCTACTGCGTGATTCGCGATGATGACTTCAACTAATGCTACGAAGGAAGATTGAGAAGATAGAAAACAATACAGCAAAAATAGAATTACGCAATTGAGGCATAAAGATGGAAGCACAACAGGAAAAAAAATTTGCAATATATGTGTCGTCCATGTCCAAATGCCTGACAGAGGATTTGCGCTTGTTCAGAATTCTTACTCGTTTCAGCTAATTAGGGATTTTTTGGTCCTCCATGCCAGCATTTTTCCCACCGTCATCTAGAGACATTTCCGACGGAGGAGGATCAGAACATGCCCTCAAAACAGCCTCATTCTGAGAGGAAAACATTTATTCGAGATATTTAGCATCATAAGACATAACACCACAACACACATAAATATAGAGAGATTAAATTTCAAGGCAAACACGCTAAAGATTGTGTTAGTACCTACGTAGCAATTGCTACGTAAAAGATTAAATAATGTTTGGTGAATTAAACTTATCAGGACAATCTTAATAGAGCTGAGTGAATCGATCTTTTAATACATTTAAGCTGATGTGTGAGCTCAAGTTTTTTAACTGTTCCGCACTTCCGCACTCCCGTTCACTTTAGATAAGTACACCCCAAATTTAAACAAACTTGAATTCATGAAGAGAACAAACTACCTGGAATCATGATACCACATTCGAGATGAACAATAAGTTGGGCTAAAGAGCAGTCTCATAAAGCACTAATGAGCGCACACACAACTGGAGTGAATATGCGAATCTTGCTATGGGAGCACTGCCATTCAACAGAAACTTTTGTTTGACTCAACAGATGCATCTCTGTTGTCCCGCAATAAACAACAATGGAGCTAAAAAATCGTACGAAGCCACATTTCTTGTATCACTCAGATACCATATGGAACCAAGGAATTGGTTTATTTACCTTAATTCATTGGCTGTCGTATGGCTACATGAATAAATGATGGGCAGCAAGAAAAAATAAAATCAATTAGTAGTAATTAAGGAAAAACCATCATTGCTCTCTTTCTTTAAAGCTCTCATCATTCGTACATAAATACATGATGATGATGACGACGGATGAAACCAAAAATCTTGAGATTTTTCCACTACAACTTTCCTTTCAGACAGGTTAGCAAGTAAGCAAGACAGAAATTTCCCACATGGTGAAGTGTTAAGATTGTGGACTTAGACCTAACTCCAACCCCAAAATCAAAAGCTACCTCAAGGGTGAGGATTGTCCGAGTCCATATGCGAAACTCCCAAAATTTTATTCAACCGATGAGAACAATTACACCACCACACCCAACTCAACGAATAGTAAATCTTCTTTTATAAGTCTTTGACGTACTCGTACCTGCCACTACTTGATTATAGAGGATGTACCTCGAGATCTAAAACTATAGGCATCTTCACCAACCCCAGAAGCTCGTGCAACTTCACTCCAAGTCAAATTACCATCATCAAACACAAGATCATTTTCCCCATCACCGTTATTACTTATCCCCCAGTCAACCATTCATTACCATCATCAATATCATCTGAAGAAATAGGATCGATCGTGTCACGCATATCATATCGACGCCTCAGAGCCCTATTATACTTGATATAAACCAAATTGTTCAACCTATTATCACTCCCTCTTGGACCATTTACCAAAAAAATAATCAAAGTCCTATTTTTTTCTATCTATCCACTCATCAGCCATCAAAGTGCAACCATATTTAACATGATCATCCATGTACTCTTTCAATATTAATTTTGTATGTTGTAATCTTTTCTTTAAGCATGTAACGCTAACTTCATGGTAAGTAGGGGGCTTCATTTCAGTACCAAATTGCCCAACAGCCTCAATAAATGGTTTAAAACTATCATAATTCACAGCATTAAATGAAATATTTGCATCATACATCCATCTAGCGAACCTTTGCAATGCATTCTCCCTCATTTGCTTCTTATTTTCATCATACAACTTTCCATCCTTTTTTTTATCTTGTTGCACAATCTCGTCAACTTCTTGTCGGAAATATAAATCTATTGGGCCAGTTTGTTTTAGTTTCTTCCTTTGAAAATCAGGTGCAAGATTAGAACACTTACCAATTGATATAGGTCGTTTTCCTTTTGCTTGGGCATCTTCTTCGGCTTCCAAATATTTCTGATGTTCTGCAACTTCATCAAAGTGAGGGATCGCATCCATTTGATTTTTCACTTGTTTCCTTTTGGTGATATATAAACTGATTTCTTATTTCACATGCTATTAACATTTTGGGCAAGTTTTCGTATTTCTATTACCTCAAACGAGATGTTGCTTATGACGATAAATCCCGCCATTAGTTATTTTCTCGCAAAAACTGCACTTCACTTTATTGATATTTTGGGGTCCACTAATGTTCCATAATTCCATGTCGGATCTTTTCGAAGGACTGCCGTTTCAGGAGTCAACATTTTTCGGCAAGAACAAAGCTTTGGAGTATATAAAGGCAAAGGAGAATGGTAGTGAGATGATATGAATTAAAAAAAATTTTTGGAAGCAATGCCAATAATCAAGAGGAATTCTGTAATTGGAAAAACAAACAAGAAGGGTTGTTGGCTGGGTTACCTAATTGGTTGATTTGAATCGATAGAAATCAGGAAACAAATGTGCTTAGTCTTCTACCTTCTCTGCTGAACACGTGAGTAGTGACTGTTGGTGTATTGATTTATGTCCCACATAGGTTTGCCTCACCTCTTGAGTTAGCTTTTGAGTTGAGTTAGGTCCAAGTTTAATTTCTAACATGGTATCAAAGCCCGGGTTCCCGTTATGTGTTGGACGGCCCATAGTTGACCTCACCCATCCCATAGTTGGCCACCCATTTAATATATCCATGCTCCAGTCGTTTCATTTCTGGGCGTGAGAGGGGTGTGTTGGTGTATTGATTTATGTCCCACATAGGTTGGCTAAATAACCTGAACTTCTTTATATGAACAAGGGCAAACCTCACCTCTTGAGCTAGCTTTTGAGGTGAGTTAGGTCCAAGTTTAATTTCTAACAGTGACTACTGATAAAACTAAATTGAAGTTTGAGGGAGATGAAGAGTCTGTTGCGTCGTGAGTCTAAGGACTCAACATGCATGCAGACATTTTTATTATTAAATAAAAAGGGGCTTAAAACTTGGTTGAGCACTTGGGCTAGGGTTTTTTTTAATTAAAATTCAAATTGCAGAGAAGCGTGCACTTCTGCGCTTCTCGTCTAATGAGCGCCTCTGCCCAGGCGCGTCTGTTGCAAAGTATGTGCCTGGGTAAGTACATGGTCTCCTCCGGCCACCACTAGTTCAGTTTGGTTTTGGATTATTTTCATTAGTGGTACACTAATCGTTTTTGTTGGTGTGGGGTTTGGAGCGTGGCGAATTTATCGCCGTTGTGATTCAAGGATTAATGTTGAGTGTTGTAACTATTGCTACTGTTGTTGATCAAATGACTAGAAGGTCAATACTCATGAAATAACAAAAAAATTATATGAAACCATATTGTTATTACTCCGCCATAAAAAGGTTTTAAACAAACTATTACACCAAATCTTCTAGATGTGTCGAATTTTATAGCTCTTTGACAAAGTACAACTTGTTTCAAAATTATTTAATCCAAATCATAATTAAAAAATTGGACAGAAAATCTTCAGTATACATATTCTACTATTGCAAACCCAATAATCCAGCTGTTGTTACAACACTAGGAATCAAAAGCTCGTTGTATGCACAGAATGTTTGAATCAAGAATATCTTAACCACAGATGGAGACTTGGGTTCTTGTGATTGGAGAGAAAATCTTCAGTATACATATTCTACTATTGCAAACCCAATAATCCAGATGTTGTTGCAACACTAAGAATCGGGGGGGTTGGGAGGGGGGAGAATAATAATAATACTTAACTACAGTATGTTTGTATCAAGAATTTCTCAACCACGGAGAAGATATAATGTAATGGTTTGTTTAAAACCTTTTTATGACTGAGTAATAACAACATGGTTCCATATAATTTTTTTGTTATTTTATGAGTATTGACATTCTAATCATTTGATCAACAACAGTACCAATAGTTACATCACTAAACATTAATCTTTGAATCACAACAACGATAAATTCGCCACGCTCCAAACCCCACACCAACAAAAACGGTTAGTGTACCGCCAATGGAAATAATCCAAAACCAAACTGAACAAGTGGTGGCCGGAGGAGACCATGTAATAATAGGAGGCGGTAGTGTCATAGTTATTAAAAGTGTGCGCCTGGCTGCGCCTAGGCGAGAGGCGCAGCCAGGCGCATCAATCGCGCCTGGGTACTGACCTAGGCGCATACTTTGCAACAGGCGCGCCTTCGGCGCACGCCTGGGCCGAGACGCGCATTGGCGAGAAGCGCAGAAGCGCTCGATTCTCTGCAATTTGAATTTTAATTTTTTAAAAAAAAACCCTAGCCTATGTGCCCATCCAAGTTTTAAAACCAACGAAGCCCATTTTTATTTAATAATAAAAAGCCTAATTGCATGTTAAGTCCTTAGACTCACAGCGCAGCAGACTCTTCATCTCCCTCAAACTTTCTCATTCAAACTTCAATTCTAGTTTCATCAATAGTCACTACTCACGACTCACATCACGTGTTCCGGAGAGAGGCAGAAGACCAATGTTGTAAATGGCGGGAGGCGGTGGCGGGGCGGTCAGCGACCGCCTACCGCCTCAGTCACCTAGGCGGTTGAATTTTTTTAGCAATATTTTATAGGTAAATTATATATTATATATAATAATGCAATATAATTACAAATAGTCATAATTTTTTATGTAATATATGTAATTAAATAATGTTTATGAATAAAAAAGCTTTATACAATATAATACAATCTATACAAAGTGCAAATAAATATATATGTGCAAACAAACAAGATAATTAAGGTGGTGGCTAATGGCGGCAGCGGCGGCGGGCGGCTGGAGGTGGTTTGAGGCAGATGGTGGCTGATGGTGGATGAAGCTTGAAACCAAAAGTAAATAAAAAAGATCCTGGAAAAAAAAGTAAATAAAAAAGAGAGTGAAATGTGTTTTTACTATCTATGGTTTTTAATATTGATTGAGTTTGACTTGGTTTTTAAAATTATTTGACTTTGATAGTTGATCGAGATTTTAAAATCATTAGCCGCATCGGCCTCCTCGCCCGCATCCGCCGCCTGCTTGCCTGCCTCGCCCGCCGGATGGCCTCAAACCGCCTACTGAGACCGCCTTAGACAAAGGCGATGCGGTCGAGAGCCGCCTACCGCCTAGGCACTGCCTAGGCGGCCACCTCAACCACCAATAATGAATGGGTGGCCCAACTATAGGTAGTGCAATACATTACGGTGGGCCATAGTTAGATCCAAGTCCAACTTCTTAACGTGGAATCACACCCAGGTTAGAGATGATGGACTTAAACCTAAGTCCAACCCAAAAGCTAGCTGAAGTGGGGAGAATTGTCCAAGTCCATATATGAAACTCTCGGGAATTTTATCTAACCGATGTGGGACAACTAACACACTAACATTGCTTTTGGGGTTGAATTAAGCCCAAGTTCATAATCTTAAACTCTATAAGAGTCAGATTCTGTCTTTAAGTTTCTGCCGTTATGTGTTGAACAGCCCATAGTTAAGCCACCAGTTATTCCCATAGTTGAATCATCCGTTAACATCTACACGCTAGACGTCTATTCCTGGACGTGAGAGAGGTGTGTTAGTTGTTCCACGTCGATTGGATAAAATTACTACGAGTTGCATATATGGACTTGGACAATCTACCTACTTGAGCTAGCTTGTAGGATTGAGTTAGCCTCAAGTTCATAATCCTTAACACGATGAAAAACTCAATTCAACTTCCTATGAAGAAGATCTCAAACGGACAAAAACACATACACATTTCACTACGCAGTTATCACTCTTAAGTCGCTTATGAAGCCAATGCAAGAGAAAAAATGCTTCCCCTCCCAAATTTACCATTCAATTTTCTACCGTAGGCATCGGCAGTAAAAAGAAAAATCAAGGAACCAGAAGAATTTAAAGAAAATATGAGAACATAAGGAAATGCATAAAAGGGTAGTCTATAATCCTAATTCAGAATCATATTAACAGAGTTGAACCAGGAAGCCTTTCATCCTCACGGACTCCTAGTGAATGACCGGAATCAAACGAATGGGGGTGCGCACTATATAAACGGCTTAATAACACGCACGAAATCCTTTTTTCTAGTCAGGAAGCAATCAAATCAATCGTAGCCCAATAGAAGTATATCTTTTTTAATGTGCAGATGGAAAGATTCATTTTTTCAACCAGGAAAATCAAAAAGACGAAAAATAGAAAACTACACGGAAGAGCAGAGTCTAAGATGAAGACTTTCAACAAGCAGTTGGCATGCAGTCAGACTCAACGCTTAAAATCACACCCAACAAAAAATAATCCCATTTCCTCTCGGGAACACCAATACGATCACGACCCCTAGATATTTCCAAACTCGTACAGAGAAAGAACGCACCGGAAACATGACTATTGTAGTACCTGCCAAACACGGCGGAGGCGTTTCTTGGCGTTGGCTTTGCGGGTGGAAGTGAGCTTAATTCTCTTCCAAACAAGGCCTCCCGAGTCATGTTTCTTCACAATCTCCAAAACTCTTGTTCCCCAAAATGCACCCCATGCCGTCGCCATGATTTCCTCCCCTCCCGTTTTCCTCTTCTCTCTCTCCACAAACTGGATTTTAGAAATCGGGGGCTCTTAATGGATCTCTATACAGATTGCAAAAAGTTTGGGCTTCAGTTTCCGTATAGCCCAAAATCGTGACCTTTTTAAATTCCGGAAATTGCATTTCAGTAATTTGAAAAGAAAGGTAACATTTTGTTTGTTTTTTTAGAATCAGCATGGTTGAACATGTTTGAGTGTTCAAATATATATCATATATTAGTATCATATATCTGAAATCATTGACAATCAAAAATATTATATATTAATATAGTAAAACCTCTTTTAATTAATATTCTATAAATTAATAACCTTTCTAAAATAAAAATAAAAAAAACATTATGAAATCCTGACTTTGGCCAATTTGTTTGATCCATAATTTTGATAAATTAATAAGATAATAAATTTTCGAAAAACCTGCATGTAAATATATAATCATCAATATCATATAAATCAATAATCCTCAAAAATTTCAGAAATATAACTATACACGTCGATAAAAATGTGATTCTATTGTTATTTGTTTTTTTTAAAAATAAAATATAATTGAAATATGATTATGGTTGAATTTCATCTCTAAATTTTCTCTCTACATCCAAAATCTTAGGTGTTGCAATCTCAAACTTTAACAAAAAATTATGAATTGTTGTGTTCTTACATAGTTCCAAATATATTGTATCATCCTTGGTGATACCCCGGTAAGCCAGGGTAGCAGAGTTATGCAAAGGCAAGGGAGTCAGGGCTGCTAGTCAGGACAGCGAGTAAGATTTTAGCCCGACTATTTTAGGAAAGAGTGGTGATACTCCAATAAGCCAGGGGTAGCAGAGTTATGCAAAGGCAAGGGAGTCAGGGCTGCTAGTCAGGACAGCGAGTAAGACTCTAGCCCGACTATTTTAGGGAAGAGTGGTGATACCCCGGTAACCCAGGGGTAGCAGAGTCATGCAAAGGCAAGGGAGTCAGGGATACTAGTCAGCACAGCGAGTAAGGCTCTAGCCCGACTATTTTAAGGAGGAGTGGTGATACCCCGGTAACCCAGGGGTGGCAGAGCTATGCAAAGGTAGGGGTGTCAGGGCTGGTCACCATAACAAAGGCAGGACAGGAGCCTCAGGAGCCCGGGAAGACCAGGTCTTCATGATGTAGACAATGCCCATTTCTCAGGGGCACGATCCCCACGATTGTCATCATCCCGAACCTTTCAGTTTCATCGTGCATGATAGGTAAACGTGGGCAACTCCTGCACCCACGACCCAGATCGTGGTCACTACCCTGGAAATGCAGAGTGACTCTCTCACTCCAAGGCCTATAAATACCTTGCCATAGGTATTCATTGAGGTATGTTCACGAGAGATCTCAAAAACACTATATTCCTTGTTCCTAAAGTCCACTCCAATTCTGAGCCTGACTTAAGCATCGGAGTGGCTCCGCCGGAAAACTTTTCGGCGTTCCACTAACGTGCTTTCGGTTCTTTCCTTGCGTGCAGATTACCTCAATCGGAAAAGGACAGATCACTTATCATTCTTGTTAGCCCGGTCATCTCGTCAGACCCAATTTATTACCCTGATAGCCCGGGCCTCGGTTTAGCAAACCATCATCATTGGCGCCGTCTGTGGGAAAGCTTGTTCTATAGACGTAGATATGGCTTCTCATTAACCAACACCCTCGAAAGGCCCCCAGCAGGGCCGGAACATTGTTATTCCTCTGGAGCAGCTCGAATCATATGTGCAGGATATGATACAGAAATCCTTAGCAGCTACAAAGCAGCCACGATCAAAGGAAATCACAATGGAAGAGGAAGAAAACCGAGGTAATCCGAACCCTGATGCTCGGACCAGAGAAGGTGAAGAAGAGGAAAGTTCTTGGATGCACTCAATACAGCCTTCTGTGGCGGACGAATTACATGAACTTAGGAGGAAGATACAGAAGTTGGAAGAAGAGGATCCCAAAATGGCCTGGTCTATCAAGATCCCGGGTTGCCCTTTTTCACAGGAGGTGATAGAGGAGCCCTTGCCATCTCATTACAAGTCGGCAAAAATCCGGGAGTATGATGGGAGCACTGATCCAGAGGAGCACCTGGCTTGTTTTGAGAATGTAGCTATGCTGCATTGCTATGGGGATAAGATCAAATACAAAGTCTTCTTAACCACTTTGGTGGATTCTGTCCAAAGGTGGTTTGAGAAGTTGGAGCCACAGAGTGTTCGATCGTTTGCAGAATTCAAGCAAGTGTTCTTGCAGCACTTCAGCAGTAGCAAGAGGTATAGGAACTTAGGAAGACTGCCTATAGCCTATTTGAAGCAAAACAGTCAGGAGAGGAATCTTTACGAACCTACATCAAAAGGTTCAATAAGATTGCTTTGGAGGTCCTGACCTACGCTCAGGAGACCAAGATCACTGCCTTCACCCAAGGTCTTCGGGAGGGGGAATTTTTCAAATCACTAGTGAAAAAAGCACCCCGGGCTTTCGAGGATTTGTTGGCATGAGCCGAGAAATACATTAACATGGAGGAAGCTCAGAAGCAAAAAAAAGAGGTAGCCCGGAGGGAGAGAGGCCGGGATCAAGGAAGAAGCAGAAAAAACCATGATCTCATGGGGCGGTTGTCACGGTATGCACCGTATCGAGGGATAAGAGATAGGACTGTGCACATATGTGAAGAAGGGGTTGAAGTCCAGGCCCCTGTTTCCAAAAAGAAGTCCGGGAAGTACTGTGCACTTCATCAGGAATGCACCCATGACACCAGGGAATGCCGAACGTTGCAGCAGAGACATCAGTTGCCTTATACTAGAGATGGTAAGCCGGTCCAGAAAAAGCCCCGAAGTCTGCCTTGGTTTCGGGGGTCACAGGTGTTGGTTCCCCCCCCCCCCCCCCCGGGATTTCATTCCTTCCCGGGAAAAGGGGAAACAAGAGATAGATTTTACGAAAGAAGATAGAAAATCGGGAGATGGGCCAACCAAAGGTGTCATTAACATGATATCAGGGGAATCTACTGACGGAGACTCAAATCGGGCTAGAAAATCTTGGAGTCTGAAGGAGAGTTTGGCGTTGGAGGAAAGGAGACAGGATTCAGGGCCAATCATCACATTTGGACCCCGAGACTTGGAAGGAGTGAACCTGCCACATAATGATACCTTGCTTATACAAGCTCAGATCGCTAATTATGATATACGAATGGTGTTTGTAGGCTCAGAAAGCTCGGTGAATGTCCTTTTTCAGGACGCCTTCGAGCATATGGATCTGCAGGGGTATGAGTTGAGCCCAGTAAAAACTGCCCTGTACGGATTTGCTGGGCACACAGTACATCCTCAAGGGGAAATGTTGCTGCCCATAACCTTGGGCACCAGAGATGGTGTAGTAGCCCGTACCCGAAATCAGTGATTAAGTGTTAATCAATTCATTAATCCTACTAGTTAAAAGTAAACGTGATTAAGGGAACTCTTAATGGATTAACGGAGTCCGGAATTGGATTCAGAACACTTGAAAATGATTTGAGGGTCATTGAGTTCGGAGGCTCCGAAGTCAAGGTTCGGACGGTCCGAAGTCAGGGTTCGGACGATCCGAAGAGTGGTTCGGACGCTCCGAACATGCTGCCAATAGTCGTCATGGATGATGTCATTGTGCTGATGTAAGCAATGACGTATTATTGGGTTCGGATGACCCGAAGTCGAGATCGGATGGTCCGATCGTGTTCGGACGATCCAAACTCCGTCTATAAATAGGAGGGCCGAGATTCAGATTTAGACGCACCAATCACCTCTTTTCTCTCGATTCCTTAGCCTTCTAACTCAGATCTAGGGAATTCTAGGCGTCCCATCGGGAATCCGAAAGTGGCATAGCGATCCAGGCGTCGTAGCGGAGCTGTGGCCTAGTTTTGAGGCAACCGACAGCAAAGGGCTAACGACGGACGAAGATATAGCTTTTACTTCCTAAAAATATTTAGGAGTATGCTTTACCTTAGTTAAGGCTTTTAGAGCGCTTTAATGATAGTAGTATCATTTGGCAGTGTAGCGCGGATTATAGGCGTGGACCTAGGGCTGATAGCACTTGCCTAGTATTTGAGGTACGAAAGTACTGTTCGAGATATCCTGATTGAGTATGCATGTATTATGTGACTGCATGGTTTATATGTCATTGATTTATGCTGCATTCATTTGCATACTGAGCTATCTCCTTCGAGATGTCTGTTAGTAGGGTTTTTCCCTATCCTGATAGTGGTTGGACTTCCATCGATTTGTGTCCGGCATATCTACTGGTATTATGGTATGGGAGCCACCTCCTGAAGCGACGGCACAGCGTGCTATATACCAGGGCCCGGTCTGTTTCTGTTATCTGATCCTTGACCTCGAGTTTATAGAGAGTTCACTTTGCATGCATGTATACTCATACTCTCGTACTGAGCGTTTTATGCTCATGTCTCGTACTTTGTATTTCTGGACACCCTATTCCATGGGGCAGGTTTGCGTTTGGATGAGGCGGGTGGATCCAAGAGGGGCTAGGCAGTGGTTGGTCAGCTGGAGTTTCTCCTAGGTTTTATTTCTGTTGTCATTGGATTGATACAGCTATTCGATTTGGTTGTATTATATTTGGGTATTTACAGATTCCTTGCCTTGGGATTGTAATTTTAGTAATGTTTTCGCAGTTTATTCTGATATCTGTTAATTAAGTTAATTGCATGCCTAAGTTCTGTTTAGTAGGTGATCCGGGTAAGGGTCACTACATTTATGGTATCAGAGCATGCAAAGTATTCTTGGGATTTAGATTCTACATAAAGATAACCGTTAGGTTAATTTTGTAGATGGCAAATCGTGACGACCAGAGTTCTCATGGCAGTATTGGTGGGTGTTGGGGTGATGCCGACCGGGAGCCTCGTCGGGAACGCCGCCATCGTCATAGATATGAGGACCGTTTCAGTGTTCGTCGATTCTTGCAGATGGCACCTAAGCCCTTGGTTGGAGGTGAGTCTTCGGAGGATGCGGAGAACTGGTTAGACCGCATGGAGACGACTTTTTAGACTTTCCAATGCACCGAAGAGCAGAAGATGGAGACACTGGGTTATCTTTTGGATGGACGTGCACGCAGGTGGTGGAGGTTTACTTCTGCACCTTTTGTTGCGGCGAGAGGAGTGGCCACCTGGGCCGAGTTCCGCACAGCTTTTCAGAAGCTGTATTTTCCTCCTGCACTCCGTCAGTCGAAGGCAGGCGAGTTACTGAGTCTGCGACAGGGAGCCATGTCTATTGATGAGTATCAGCAGAAGTTCTTTGATCTGCTATCCTATTGCCCCGAGATTGCCGACAGCTCCGAGATGAAGTATAATCTGTTCCTTCAGGGCCTTAACCCTAAGATCCATGACCGTGTGGCGGTTGGCAACGACATGTCCTACGAGGGTTTGGTGAGTCGTTGTCACTAGGCGGAGGACAGTATTCGGCGAAACAGGTCTTTCTCTCAGTCGAGACCTGCTAGTTCTTTGGGTCCCCGTGCCCAATCTTTCAAGAAGTCTGGATCTACTTCTTCTTCCTCTGGCTCTGCTGGTGTTGTCCGTTTTGGAAGGAAGGACAAGTGTGATCACTGTGGGAAGAACCATCCATCCGACAAGTGACATAGAGCTTCTGGAGCTTGTTTTCGTTGTGGGGAGACTGGTCATATCCGGAGGGATTGTCCACTATCTGGGGGAGGCGGTTCTGGTTCTGATTCAGAATCTGGTTCTCAGGCCACCGTTCAGCAGAGGTCGCAGGGACAGCCTGCTGGGAGTTCTCATTTGAGGCCACGAGCTTCTGGCCAGGTGTTTGCCTTGAGGCATGATCAGGCAGTGGAGGAGAATGAGAAAGTCATCGCAGGTACATTTCTGCTTTATGGTATACCTGCTCTTGTACTTATTGACACTGGTGCATCTCATTCCTTCATTTCTGCATGTTTTGTTAAGAGGCATAAGTTACCATGCATTGCACAAGACGTAGTGAAGTCTGTTTCTACTCCGATGGGCCAATCTGCTTTGGCTAAGCATCTAGTGATGGGTTGCCCTTTAGAGTTCGAGGGGAACATTCTGTTAGCGAATCTCATGGTTCTTGCGATGGACGAATTTGATTGCATTCTGGAAATAGATATGTTGACTACCTATCGAGCTTCAGTGGACTGCTATCAGAGATTAGTACGCTTTCATCCAGAAGAGAGTGAGAGCTGATTTTTCTATGGAGAGGGAGCGCGACCCCCGATGCCTTTGGTATCAGCTTTGAGAGCCTGTCAAGCTCTAGAGTCTGGCGGGGAAGGCTACCTTATCTATGCAGTTGATTTGTCTGCTGAGAGTATTGGGATAGAGAGTATTCCTGTTATGGATGAATTTCCAGATGTATTTCCCGATGAGATTCCGGGTTTTCCTCCTGTTAGGGAAGTCGAGTTTGGCATAAAGTTGATGTTGGGTACTTCGCCTATTTCTCGAGCACCGTATCGTCTGGCTCCGTCAGAGATGCGTGAGTTGAAGAATCAGATACAAGATCTTTTGGACAAGGGGTACATTCGTCCTAGTGTATCTCCTTAGGGAGCTCCTGTTCTTTTTGTAAAGAAGAAGGATGGGTCTATGCGGTTGTGCATTGACTATCGGCAGCTGAATCGAGTCACTGTGAAGAACAAGTATCCTTTGCCTCGTATTGATGACTTGTTTGATCAGCTGCAGGACACTTCAGTTTACTCCAAGATTGACTTAAGATCTGGGTATCATCAGTTGAGAGTCCGTGATCGGGACGTAGCCAAGACTTCATTCCGTACTCGCTATGGGCATTACGAGTTTCTAGTGATGCCATTTGGTTTGACTAATGCGCCGGCTATATTCATGGATCTGATGAACCATGTCTTCAGGGAGTATTTGGACAAGTTTGTCGTGGTATTCATTGACGACATCTTGGTGTATTCGCGTAATACAGAAGAGCATGTTTCTCACTTGTGGTTGGTACTGCAGACTCTTCGGGATGAGCAGTTGTACGCCAAGCTGAGCAAGTGTGAGTTCTGGATGGATCGAGTGGTCTTTCTTGGCCATATCATATCCAGGTAGGGGATTTCTGTTGATCCAAGCAAGATTGAGGCGGTGCTTAATTGGTCGCGTCCGACGACGGTTGCTGAGATCCGTAGCTTTCTGGGTCTAGCAAGATATTATCGACACTACATTCTGAACTTCTCTCAGCTAGCTCGACCTTTGACGCAGCTTACCCGCAAGGGTGTGGATTTCGAGTGGTCCTCCGAGTGTGAGGAGAACTTCTGTGAGCTTCGACGGCGGTTGACTTCTGCGCCGGTGTTAGCATTACCGTCAGGATTTGGAGGGTATGTGGTGTACACTGATGCTTCTCTTCAGGGGTTAGGTTGTGTCCTGACTCAGAATGGGCATGTGATCGCATACGCTTCTAGACAGCTGAAGCTTCACGAGGACAACTACCCAGTCCATGATTTGGAGTTAGCAGCCATTGTGTTCGCTTTGAAGATCTTGCGTCATTATCTGTATGGCGAGAAATTTGAGATCTACACCGACCATAAGAGTCTCAAGTATTTGTTCACTCAGGCGGAGTTGAACATGAGGCAGAGACGTTGGATGGACTTGCTTAAGGACTATGATTGCGAGATTAAGTACCATCCGGGAGCTGCTAATCTCACCGCTGATGCTTTGAGTCGCAAGGTGCGACTATCCGCACTTCAGACTTCGATGTCTAGTGCGATCAGTGACTGTTGTACTTCAAGCATAAGAAAGGTATGCAGAGTATCCAGATGTTTGCGATATTATCTGAGCCAGCTTTGTATTCTCGGATTCGAGATGCTCAGATGTCTGATTCAAAGACCCAGCGTTTGGCTCGTCTAGCTAACGAGGGTAGCTCGTCTGGATTTCACTATCAGTCAGATGGCTTTCTGTGTTTGTCTGGTAGGCTTGTGATTCCGCAGGATGTAGAGTTGCGAGAGGAGATTTTGTCTCAGGCGCATCGCACTAAGTTGAGTATTCATCCTGGGAGCAACAAGATGTATAAGGATCTACGTACTAGTTTATGGTGGAAAGGAATGAAACGCAGTGTTTATCAGTTTGTTTCGAGATGTTTGGTGTGTCAACAGGTCAAGGCAGAGCACCGACGACCTGAGGATTGCTTCACAGTCTGCCTATTTCTGAATGGAAATGGGAGTTTATCACAATGGACTTTGTGACCCATTTGCCGGTATCCTTGAGGAACTGTGATGCTATCTGGGTTGTGGTGGACCGACTCACCAAGTCAGCGCATTTCATTGACTATAGCCGGGAGTACAATGTGGATCGTATGGCTCGATTGTACATTCAGGAGATCGTTCGACTTCATGGAGTGCCTGTGAGCATTGTCAGCGATCGGGACCCCAGGTTTACTTCTAGATTCTGGGGGAGTGTTCAGCGTGCGATGGGTACTACTCTCAGTTTGAGTACTGCCTATCATCCGGAGACTGATGGTCAGTCAGAGCGCACTACCCGTACTTTGGAGGATATGCTTAGAGCATGCGTCGTGGATTTTGGTTCAGCCTGGCAGGATCATTTGCCATTGATCGAGTTCGCGTACAACAACAGCTATCATACTAGTATTGGGATGACACCTTTTGAGGCATTGTACGGGCGACGTTGTCGTACTCCACTCTTCTGGAAAGAAGTGGGGGAGAGACAGGCTGAGGGACCGGAGTTTATCCAACAGGCGGTAGACATTGTTGATCAGATCAAGAAACGGATTAAGACTGCATAGGATTGTCAGGCCAGCTATGCTAACACCAAGCGTAGGCCTTTGCAGTTCGATGTCAGGGAGAAAGTGTTTTTGAGAGTGTCACCTTTTCGCAAAATTCTCAGATTTGACCTTAAGGGCAAGTTGTCTCCTAGATTTATCGGTCCGTTTGAGATCTTGGAGAGCATTGGCGATTTGGCTTATCGACTAGCTTTGCCACCGCATCTTTCCAGTATTCACGACGTGTTCCACGTATCTCTGTTGCGACGGTATGTGGCGGATGAGTCTCATATTTTGCAGCGGTCTGAGGTTCAGGTGAGCAAGGATTTGACCTATGTTGTGAAACCTATTCGTATCCTGGATTATAAGGATAAGGTTTTGCGGAACAAAGTCATTCCTTTGGTTTTAGTTCATAGGCAGCGCCGAGGCACTGAGGAAGCTACTTGGGAGCTTGAGGACAGGATGCGTGAAGATCATCCTGAGTTGTTTTAATTTTGGTTTAAGTTGTATTCAGTTGTAAACTCTGTAAGCGTTTGACTGGAATAAAGAATTCTGATTTCTGTTTTACATTCAGTACTTAAGATCTGTTTTCGAGGATGAAACATCTTAAGTGGGGGAGAATGTAGTAGCCCGTACTCGAAATCAGTGATTAAGTATTAATCAATTCATTAATCCTACTAGTTAAGAGTAAACATGATTAAGGGAACTCTTAATGGATTAACGGAGTCCGGAATTGGATTCAGAATACTTGAAAATGGTTTGAGGGTCATTGAGTTCGGAGGCTCCGAAGTCAGGGTTCGGACGGTCCGAAGTCAGGGTTCGGACGATCCGAAGAGTGGTTCGGACGCTCCGAACGTGCTGCCGACAGTCGTCATGGATGACGTCATTGTGCTGATGTAAGAAATGACATATTATTGGGTTCGGACGACCCGAAGTCGAGATCAGACGGTCCGATCGTGTTCGGACGATCCGAACTCCGTCTATAAATAGGAGGGCCGAGATTCAGATTTAGACGCACCAATCACCTCTTCTCTCTCGATTCCTTAGCCTTCTAACTCAGAGCTAGGGAATTCTAGGCGTCCCATCGGGAATCCGGAAGTGGCATAGCGATCCAGACATCGTAGCGGAGCTGTGGCCTAGTTTTGAGGCAATCGACAGCAGAGGGCTAACGACGGACGAAGGTATAGCTTTTGCTTCCTAAAAATATTTAGGAGTATGCTTTAGCTTAGTTAAGGCTTTTAGAGCGCTTTAATGATAGTAGTATTATTTGGCAGTGTAGCACGAATTATAGGCGTGGACCTAGGGCTGATAGCACTTGCCTAGTATTTGAGGTACGAAAGTACTGTTCGAGATATCCTGACTGAGTATGCATGTATTATGTGAATGCATGGTTTATATGTCATTGATTTATGCTGCATTCATTTACATACTGAGCATCTCCTTCGAGATGTCTGTTAGTAGGGTTTTTTCCTATCCTGTTAGTGGTTGGACTTTCATCGATTTGGGTCTGGCATATCCACTGGTATTATGGTATGGGAGCCACCTTTTGAAGCGACGGCACAGCGTGCTACATACCAGGGCCCGGTCTGTCTCTGTTATCTAATCCTTGACCTCGAGTTTATAGAGAGTTCACTTTGCATGCATGTATATTCATACTCTCGTACTGAGCATTTTATGCTCACATCTCGTACTCTGTGTTTCTGGACACCCTATTCCATGGGGCAGGTTTGCGTTTGGATGAGGCGGGTGGATTCAAGAGGGGCTAGGCAGTGGTTGGTCAGCTGGAGCTTCGCCTAGGTTTTATTTCTGTTGTCATTGGATTGATGCAACTATTCGATTTGGTTGTATTATATTTGGGTATTTACAGATTCCTTGCCTTGGGATTGTAATTTTAGTAATGTTTCCGCTGTTTATTCTGATATCTGTTTATTAAGTTAATTGCATGCCTAAGTTCTGTTTAGTAGGTGATCCGGGTAAGGGTCACTACAGATGGGAAGAAGACGATCATGACGAGGTTCACGTTGGTTGAAGCACAATCCTCCTACAACGTCATCTTGGGGAGGCCGGCTATGAATGCCTTCCGAGCTGTGGCTTCAGCTTATCATCAGAAGATTAAATTTCCCGTGGGAGATAAGGTAGGAGAAGTTCGAGGAGATCAACCTTCTTCCCGAAAGTGTTATGCCGAGACAGTTAAAGTAGATTACAAAAGGGCGAGACAGATCGGGAAACAGGGAGGTCAGGGAGGAAGAGAAGTTTGTTCCGTGGAGGAATCCAAGGGCGAGTATGAAGAGGTGGAGCTGGTGCTCGGAAAAGCAGGGAAGTCCGTCAAGATTGCCCGGGACTTAGAAACAAATTTGGCTGAGCAATTGAAAAGCTGCCTCATCCGGAACAAGGATGTGTTCGCCTTGGCTCAGGGCGATTTGATGGGAGTTTCATCTCATGTTGCGGAGCACAAACTCAACATCACCCCTAGATCCCGACCTGTGCTACAAAAAAAAAAGACATTTTGGGGCTGAGAAGGATAAAGTGATAGCGGAACAGGTTCAAGAGCTATTACAGGCTGGTCACATCAAGGAAATACAATTTCCTACCTGGCTGTCCAACGTGGTGCTGGTACCGAAGGCCAGGGGGAAGTGGCGAATGTGTGTGGATTTTCGGGATTTAAATAAAGTCTGTCCCAAGGATTGTTATCCTTTACCCCGGATTGACCAGTTGGTGGATTCCACGTTCGGATGTGAATTGCTGTGCTTCATGGATGCATACCAGGGCTATCATCAAATTCCTTTAGCTCTGGAGGATCAAGACAAAGTCAGCTTTATCACATTGGGAGGTACTTTTTGCTACGTACTTATGCCGTTCGATTTAAAAAATGCAGGGGCTACATATCAGAGGATGATGGACAAAGTGTTCCGAGAGCAGATGGGTCGGAACGTGGAGGTATATGTGGATGATATATTGGTGAAATCCAGGACCCGAGATTGTTTTATTCCCGACTTGGAGGAAACTTTTGCCACAGTTCGGCGGTATGGGATCAAGTTGAATCCATCCAAGTGTATGTTCGGAGTGAAAAGGGGTAAGTTTCTGGGGTTCATGGTGACTGAACGAGGGATAGAAGTCAACCCAAAAAAGGTAAAGCTGTTGCAGGAAATTCCTTCACCCACATCAATCAAGGAGGTACAGCGATTGACCGGGCGAATTACAGCCCTGGCCCGATTTATCGCTCGGTCAGCTCATCGTAGTTATCATTTTTTCCAAGTGTTGCGCAAGGCCCAGAGGTTTGGCTGGTCTGAGCAATGTGAGCAGGCTTTTAAGGAATTGAAGGAACATTTGGCTAGTTTGCCTATCCTGGTTAAGCCTGAGCCGGGGGAAAGGTTATGAATATATTTGTCTACTACCGAGAGGGCGGTCAGCACTGTTTTAGTAAAGGAGGAAAAGGGAGATCAGAGGCATGTATACTATGTCAGTTATGCTTTGAAGGGCACGGAAGTCAGATACACGAAGATTGAGAAGACGGCTCTGGCTTTGGTAATCACAGCACGGAAATTTAGACCTTATTTCCTGTCTCACCCGGTAATTGTCCTTACTAATAGCCTCCTAGGGCGGATCATGACTCATCCAGATTCCTCGGGGAGGCTCGTAAAGTGGTCAGTAGAGTTAGGAGAGTATGACATTGAGTACCAGCCACGTAAGGCCATCAAAGCCCAAGTCCTATCCGATTTCTTGACAGAGGTGGCCACTTTTGGTCAGGAAGAAGTATGGAGAGTATTTGTAGATGGAGCCAGTGGTGTTGGAGGCAGTGGCGTAGGAGTCATGTTGGTTTCACCCACCCAGGAGAAAATCAAAATAGCCATGAAGTTAGATTTCCAGGCCTCCAACAACGAAGCTGAATATGAGGCTGTGATAGCTGGGATGAGACAGGCTCGGAAAGTCGGGGTAAGTTATATTATAATATACTCTGACTCGCAGTTGGTTGTCCAGCAAGTAAAGAAAACCTTTTGTAACCGAGAAGAGAAATTGATAAAATACTGTAAGGTGATTGAAGAGCTCGGGGCCGGGTTCATTACTTGGGGTATAGAGCAGATACCCCGGGAAGAAAATATGGAAGCCGACGCCTTGGCTAAAAGAGCTGTCACTGGGGAAAATGATGATAAAGAATCTTTACTACAAAGGGAAATGGTGGCTGCTATAGAGGCCCTGGAGCCGGTCGTCCAAGAAGATACATGGATGGCCCCGATGGTCAAATACCTTACCAGTGGGGATCTTCCGGCAGACAAAGGACGAGCCCGGGACATGCGGAGATAGGCACCCAGGTTTGCCATCTTGGGAGGTAGGCTGTATAGTCGTTCCTATCAGGGCCCTTTGCTCAAATGCTTAGCAACAGGGGAAACATAATATGTCTTGCGGGAAGTGCACGAGGGATCCAGTGGAAACCATGGAGGGTCTATGAGTCTGGCTCGATGGATACTGCTGTCAGGGTACTGGTGGCCCAATTTGCAGACGGATGCATCCAAAATTGCCCGGTCTTGTGAAGGATGTCAAAGGTTTGGCAATGTGCAGCATAGCCCGGCAACTAATTTGAAGCCGGTATGGGCCTCGTGCCCTTTTGATCAATGGGGTCTAGACATAGTAGGACCTTTCCCACAAGCCCGGGCATAGAAAAAATTCTTGCTGGTGGCCGTGGATTATTTTTCCAAATGGGTGGAAGCGGAGCCTTTGACAAAAATAACAGAAGGCGATGTGATGAAGTTTTTGTGGAAGAATATAGTATGCCGGTTTGGGCTCCCAAGAAAGTTGGTCTCGGATAATGACAAACAATTTTAGGGGCAGAAATTGGCAGATTGGTGTGCAGAGATGGACATTAAGCAAGCCTTCACCTCAGTCGCCTACCCTCAAAGTAACGGTCAAACAGAGGTAACCAACCGTACTATTGTTCGATCTTTGCAGGCTCGGTTGCATGGAATGGGGAAGAACTGGGTAGAGGAGATCCCGAGTGTGTTGTGGGCCTACCGAACCACTCCTCATACTGCTACACAGGAATCACCTTTTAGCCTAGTATATGGGTCGGAGGCTATTCTGCCAGTAGAAATCGAACAGCCTTCAGCTCGGATCAAGGCATATGAGGGTACAGAAGAAGGGGCCCGGGCACAAGAGTTGGATCTCATTGAAGAGCGAAGGGAAAAAGCAGCTCGCAGAATGGAGGCCTATAGAGCTCGGGTAATGAGAGCCTATAATCAAAAAGTCAAGCTCCGGGAATTCCAAGAAGGGGAGTTTGTGTTGAAAAGGGTTAATCCAGCAGGGAAAGTGGGAAAGTTAGATGCCCGATGGGAGGGGCCATACAAACTTGCTAGAAAAGTCGGTGCCAATACTTGGTACCTAGAAGATAGTCAGGGACGGCTACTCAAACGACCGTGGAATGCATTACAATTGAAGAAATATTTTGTTTAAATGTTGTACTCAATGTTTATTAATGAAGGTATTTATTCGTTCAAGAAAGTTTTGCCATTATATAAGCCCGGAAGGTTCCAGGCCCCGGCACCAGTCTAAGCCCAAGACATATATAAGCCCTTGGCGTTATATAAGCCCAGGAGGTTCCAGGCCCCGGCACCCGGTCTAAGCTCAAGGCATATATAAGTCCGGGAGGTTCCAGGCCCCGGCACCAGTCTAAGCCTAAGGCATATATAAGCCCTTGGCGTTATATAAGCCCGGGAGGTTCCAGGCCCCGGCACCCACTCTAAGCCCAAGGCATATATAAGCCCTTGGCATTATATAAGTCCGGGAGGTTCCAGGCCCCGGCACCAGTCTAAGCCCAAGGCATATATAAGCCCTTGGCGTTATATAAGCCCGGGAGGTTCCAGGCCCCGGCACCCACTCAAGCCCAAGGCATATATAAGCCCTTGGCATTATATAAGCCCGGGAGGTTCCAGGCCCCGGCACCAGTCTAAGCCCAAAGAATATATAAGCCCTTGGCGTTATATAAGCTCGGGAGGTTCCAGGCCCCGGCACCCACTCTAAGCCCAAGGCATATATAAGCCCTTGGCATTATATAAGCCCGGGAGGTTCCAGGCCCCGACACCAGTCTAAGCCAAGGCATATATAAGCCCTTGGCGTTATATAAGCCCGGGAGGTTCCAGGCCCCGGCACCCACTCTAAGCCCAAGGCATATATAAGCCCTTGGCATTATATAAGCTCGGGAGATTCCAGGCCCCGGCACCAGTCTAAGCCCAAGGCATACATAAGCCCTTGGCATTATATAAGCCCGGAAGGTTTCAGGCCCCGACACCCACTCAAGCCCAAGGCATATATAAGCCTTTGGCATTATATAAGCCCGAGAGGTTCCAGGCCCCGGCACCAGTCTAAGCCCAAGGCATGTATAAGCCCTTGGCGTTATATAAGCCCGGGAGGTTCCAGGCCCCGGCACCCACTCAAGCCTAAGGCATATATAAGCCCTTGTCATTATATAAACCCGGGAGGTTCCAGGCCCCGGCACCAGTCTAAGCCCAAGGCATATATAAGCCCTTGGCGTTATATAAACTCGGGAGGTTCCATGCCCCGACACCCACTCAAGCCCAAGACATATATAAGCCCTTGGCATTATATAAACCCGGGAGGTTCCATGCCCCGACACCCATTATAAGCCCTTTACATTATATACCCCCGAGAAGTTCCAGCCCCGAATACTTATTAAAATTCCGATCATTCAAGCCCAGGATACTTCATATTTGTTTTTGAAGTAAAAATGGGACAAACGAGAAAGCACATAGATATGAAGAAAATTAGTTTTCATTAAGGGGAAAATTACAAGAGGAGGAGCTTCTATAGCCCAATTACAACAATATTTCAAACTACAGGATTGTTAGAAGGGCCCCCGTCCTCAGTGGTCATGGTCTTCTTTGAAAGGTTAGCCTCTGCACCCTCAACTCTGGCTGGACTGGGAAGAGATTCAATTGCCTTGTCCAGATCTGGAAATCCTTCTTGGCCAGTGGACCAAAGACCCTCCTCTTCAAACTGATCGCGACATTTATAAAAGGCGGTTTGGAAAAAGGCATAGGACTTATCCTCCACAGCTTTCTCAAATTCCGCAGAGGATAGGAAAGATGCTTTAAGCTCTTCCTCGGACTTCAAGCGAATCTCCAAGGCCGACACCGCTTTCTCCGCCTTGTCTTGGGCAGCACTTATCTCGGCCCGGGCTTCCACGGCTGCGTGCTGGGCCATTTCCAGTTGGGATTGGGAGAGAGCGAGGTCTGCATAGGCAGAATTAAGATCCTGCGTAGCCATCTCCAAAGAAGAACGCAGACTGGACAAGGCTCGACATGGGCCTGCCTCATCAGCTTCATATCTTCCTCAAGCTTTTTTGATAGCTCAGAAGCAACTCGGGACCTCTCTGCCTCAATATTGGCCCGATCCGTCTCCATCCGGCCAAATCGGGTGGCATCCTCATAGCTATCCACTAACAGGTGTAGCCCCTGAAAATACAAGTGTTAAAATAGGGAAAGTTAATACCACTAACACTAGAGGGAAAAGGGACTTACGGACAGAATACGGTTGGTGCCCTCGAAATATTTGACATTGGGGCCCCGATGGTAGAGATGATTCTGTTCTGCCGGGGTCAGGAGACCCTTCAATGTCCGCACTCCTCGGCCAGAGGCCCCAGCTTGGAATATACTCTCTTTAGCACCCGAAGGACTACCACCCGGTGCAGCTTGGTAGAAGGGTGCTAGAAGGGGAAAAGAAGGAGACAGGGGAGCCCCTTCTTTGGGATCGCTCAAAATAACCATGTCTAGATCCTCTACAGCTTTCCTTTTCCCTCCTACAAGGGAATAAGGATCATTAATTGGGGAGGTCGGCTCCTCCACCATGACGGATTCAAGGGCGCTCGCCGCCGGGGGCACATCCACAGATGAAGGGGCAGTAAACCCTGTAATTGGGGTAGATAGAGGAACCTCCTGCCCTGGTGACCCCCTGGCTCGACGTTCTTCGGCCAGCTGTAGAACTCGGGTTTTCCTAGCTGCTTCAGCGGCCCGTTCTCCCTCTTTCTCTTGAGCAGCTACCTTTTCAGCCGCCCTTTTCTGTGCAAAGGCTTGTTTCATCAGTCTGGATTTTTTCTTTTTCTTGGGAGATGTTTCCTTTGTACATAAAATGGTGAGAGTTGGTATATTAGTAAAAGCATATAAAGAAAAACAAGCACATAATGGTAATAGAGCATACCAGGAGCCGGGTCCGGGACTTCATACTCATCAATTATCCGTTCTACCGGATCTATTACCCGGGCACCCAGGCCCCAAGCGATCAAACTACTTTCCTCCAACAGAGGAGCAGAGGAAAATTTTCGGTTTTCCACCAATTCTTGGGACCGGAGATAGGGCTCCTCAAATTTATACTTTTTTGGAAGTTCAAGTTGGGAGGGAAGGGCTGTCAGAAACTTGGTGGGTCTTGTCCGGGCTGATGGAAGTTGGATAAAAAAATACCTCTCTTTCCATCCTTTCCAAGAAGAGGGGGTGTCATCTAAGAAGCAAGCATTTTGCCGAGCATTCAAGGAAAAGGCCATCTCGGTAAATCGGCAAGCATAGTAATAATGAAAAACTAGGGGGAATGGGCAAGATTATGCGTTTTGAACAGCACATAGGTGGAAGCCATCATTCGAAAGGCATTAGGATGAAATTGGTTTAAGGGCACTTTATAAAACTGGGCGATTTTATAATAAAAAGGATGGACGTGGAAACGAAGCCCATTCCTGAGTTGTTCCCTGAAAAAAGTATAAAAACCTTCAGGAGGTTGGTCAGCCCGGCCCAGGGGGCCGGGGATAAGGATAGAATATGAAGGAGGGATGTTACCCATAACCAGGAGCTCTTCTATAGATTCTGGGCGAAGGGTACTGATGACTTGGCTAAACCAAGGATCCTCAGGGCTTGGTTGGGGAAGGGGGGTAAGAACAGTAGGGTGAGTCACCTTGGCTTTGCCCTTATCCTTAGATGCCCCGGCTTGGGATTCCTTGGGACGAGAGGAAGAAGGGGCGGCTGCCACCGCCTGGGCAACATAAGTAACAGGAAAAGGAGAATCATGGCGCAACGCTGCGGACTCTACACCGGCAGAGCCACGAGCATTGGCCCCAGAAGTTGAGGAGGCGGATTCCGACATTATTTTAATGGGAAAAGATAAAATAAGGGGAAAATATAGTAGAGGAGAAGGGGAAAACTTACAGCAAAGAGGGTAGATGCTCGAAAAATCAAGTAAGTCTAGCTTGAAATGCAGAATCGCCGGAGCCGAAGAAATTTAGAAGCAGGGAAGGAATGCAGAAAGTAAAAAATGAAGGAGGGGGTTTGGTATTTATAGATAACGAACTTACATCCAGGCCGTAGATTTAAAGATGATCGGATGGTGAGGATGAGCTTGGGAAGTTGAACCGGGCAGGGTAATGATGATGCGGGCAGGTGAAAGGACAGGTAACATCCACTGACACCTGATCGTTTTTTCAGAATTCTAGGGTTGACGTCAGCCCTATCACATTTTCGAAATCTTCAAAAATATATTTCTCCAATCCCTTAAGATAAGCGCATCAGGAGTGGTCATACACCGGTAAACCAGGGGTAGCAGGGCTATGCGAAGGCAAGGGAGTCAGGGCTACTAGTCAGGACAGCGAGTAAGGCTCTAACCCGACTATTTTAGGGAAGAGTGGTGATACCCCAGTAAGCCAGGGGTAGCAGATTTATGCAAAGGCAAGGGAGTAAGGGCTGCTAGTCAAGACAGCGAGTAAGACTCTAGCCCGACTATTTTAGGGAAGAGTGGTGATACCCCGGTAAGCCAGGGGTAGCAGAGTTATGCAAAGGCAAGGGAGTCAGGGCTGCTAGTCAGGACAGCGAGTAAGACTCTAGCCCGACTATTTTAGGGAAGAGTGGTGATACCCCGGTAACCCAGGGGTAGCAGAGTTATGCAAAGGCAAGGGAGTCAGGGCTACTAGTCAGGACAACGAGTAAGGCTCTAGCCCGACTATTTTAAGGAGGAGTGGTGATACCCCGGTAACCCAGGGGTGGCATAGCTATGCAAAGGCAGGGGTGTCAGGGCTGGTCACCATAACAAAGGCAGGCCAGGAGCCTCAGGAGCCCGGGAAGACCAGGTCTTCATGATGTAGACAATGCCCATTTCTCAAGGGCACGATCCCCACGATTTCCATCATCCCGAACCTTCCAGTTTCATCGTGCGTGATAGGTAAACGTGGGCAACTCCTGCACCCACGACCCAGATCGTGGTCAATACCCTAGAAATGCGGAGTGACTCTCTCACTCCAAGGCCTATAAATATCTTGCTATAGGTATTCGTTGAGGTAGGTTCACGAGAGATCTCAAAAACACTATATTCATTTTTCCTAAAGCCCACTCCATTTCTGAGCCTGACTTAAGCATCGGAGTGGCCCCGCCGGAAAACTTTTCGGCGTTCCACTAACGTGCTTTCGGTTCTTTCCTTGCGTGCAGATTACCTCAATCGGAAAAGGACGGATCACTTATAATTCTTGTTAGCCCGGTCATCTCGTCAGGCCCACTTTACTACCCTGACAGCCCGGGCCCCGGTTTAGCAAACCATCATCAATCCTCAATTTCATCATTTATGGGACTTGCAACTGCGCTAGATGACATTAATTCTTCTAAGATTTGCACTTTTGAACACATTTATTTTTACCTAGATAATATGAAAACATTTTTTTGATAGATAATACAGAAATTTTTAGTGTGACATACCGATTTAATTACTATATGTACTCGTTAAAATAATAAATTATTAAATTGTCGATTAATTAATATCTCTATAAATTAAACTAATAAAATTTCATGGTTCAAACTTTATTAATTTATAAAAGTTTTACTGTATCGTATTTTCAATATTACGAGAACATACAATTATGTCATTAATATCAATATTTATTATATAATATTGTGTAATCAAAACTCAAAAGTCATATATAGCAATGTATTTGAAATAATTGTACTTAAATATCATATATTAATATCATATTTTATATTGTTTGTACTCATTTTCAAGCAATGAAAAAAAAAAGATACGTAGACTAGAGAAAATATTGAAACATTTTTTTAAGATCAAATACTACAAACGCATATGACGTCGGTCCACGTATTTTGTATTTATTTTTACTAGTAATATGATTGATGGTTGGATAATGATAATAATAGTTTAAATACGCAAAATTCTTGAATTTTTGTACGCAAAATTATTCGAAAAATAAAGGAAAGTGTTTACACGTCTGTCTAATTTTTTTTAAAAAAATTAATACAGATTTATTTTTTGACCGACATCATACATCTTCCGACATAATGTATCTTCCTTTATTTTTCGAAAATCAAACCAACACATTTAAATAATTTAAAAAATATATTTTTCAGAAAATTAAAAAAAATTTGAAAAATAAATTACCTAATATTTTTAAAATTAAGAATTTTTTTTAAAAAAGTTGTCCAGTTCATTGCCGTTTTCAAAAAATTTTTTAAAAAAACTTCAAATAAATAGTTTGACTGAATAATTTTGTTAGACGATTATTTGATCCGTCCCAACTCATAAAATATATATTTTTTGTGTTAAAAATATTAATTTTTACGATAGATACGAAACAAGTTGATTCATCTCAGAAATAATCATCCATGAAATCTTATCGCAAGATGTCTATTATTTGAAATTTTATTTATCTTTCAAATTAGTGAAGTTCACATGTTTGATATATAAATATAATCTCAAATATATATCATTTCATTAAATACAATATAAATATTGTAAATAAAAACAAATCGAGACTCCAGCGTCAGCTTTTATGGGTGGGGTTAAAACTCCACCTTCCAAACTAATTTTAGAAAATAATTATTTTTAAAATTAATATTTTAAAAAAAAGAAAAAAAAAACTAGATCCATCAAATACTACAAAAGCATATTTTACTGATTTTACTGATAAAGACTGAACCCGGACTTAAAAGCAAATTCACCCTTATTTATTTATTTTTCCTTGTTTTAATGTGGCGTTGGTTCTACCACGTATACGGTATATCCCCCACCCCTCCCTCGATCATAGGCCCACTATGCCCCTTCTTTAGTTATTTGTAAAATATCTTTTAGATCTACATGACTCTACCACGTTAGTGGGTGTACTCTATTACTATTTTAAAAAAGAAAGAGAATATTACTTTTTTGGTCCAGTCCAGTTTTGTGTGTTCGATCTTTTATATTTTCAAAATTTAATTTTAATTTGTTATTTTTGTTTTTTTTTTAGCAATTTTAGTCATTTTTCTGATTTGACGCTAATGCTAATGTGAAACCAATACAGTGATGATTATATGGAGCTGACTTGTATTGTATAGTGTCACATTAACATTTTCGAAAAAAAATACTAAAATTGTTAAAAATTGAAACGTGCATGACTAAAAATAAAATTTAAAAACATAGAGTACCGAAATGGCAAAACGGCAAACGTACATAACCAAAATTGAAGTTTTTTAAAAAAAAAAAATTGAAACATCATGTTTTGAAATGGTTGAAAAAAAATATGCTTAATTTTAAAGAGTTTTTAAATATCTTTACGCACCATTTGATACTATTTAATTCTGAACAGCTCTCTCTTTTACTGCTCACAGATATGGTACCATGCACGTCGTGTCACTCCTGTATATATTACTAAAATATATAATAAACAAATACTAAAAGGACAATGGAATTACGGGCTGGCTTTGGATGCACTCAAGATGTTCTTAGCTATAGGTGCGAGATATTTTGCTGCATTGTCACTCCAATTTTTTTTATATATATATATATTTTTTTTCCGCCATTAAAAGAATAGGGGAATGGTAATATTTTAGCAGTGGGAATTAAGTTGCTACGTATGCGATATATAATTTCATATTTGTATACATTTGTTTGGATACATGCCACTTGGAATCGGGATATGCTACGTAGATTTTTATCGTGTCTCGTGAATTGATTTTACAGGATATGGTGTGCGGAGGGTGGTGCGCAGGCTGGGGGCTACGTCGGCTTGTCGTGGCTGGCAAAATCATTTATTAATTTCACATGGCATTTCACTGGAATTATTCACCCCCTTCCCCTCCTATATATATACATGTGTGGTACTCAATGTAAAGAGTATCCAATGTAAAGGGTTTGTTGAATGGTCGTGGAATCTTGATGGCCAAACTATGATCCCTTTCTATTTTGAGCCTTATCTTCTCCTAAAAATAAAAATCTAGATTTCGATCGAATACTATTTATATATGCACTCCTTTTTCTAAGGATTATGTTGGCGAGATGAGGTTAAAGACGTAGAGGGGTTGTGTTTTGGGCGTCCACAGCGTGGCACCATCGATTATTTCTGACGGTGCCACGCTGTGTGCGACTAAAATCCACTCCTCCGATCCCGTTCCGTCGAGTATAGATATACCAACCAGTTTTCCCTCTCTTCGCTTGTGCATAATGCTATAACTTCGTGATACGTATGTTTATAATTGTGTGTTTTTTAGTTTTGAGCAAATTTTAAGGTGTATTTGCTAATTTTTCGCTGGTTAAAACATTTTCGAGCTTTAACATAACCTGACTAGCTTCCTCTGTCAATTGCCGGCCAAAGGGCAAACAGTACTGCTACAGGTATTTATTTTGCATCTGCTTTTTATTTTGAAAAAAAAAAAAAAAAAAAAAGTTATTGACCTATGTCGTTCACACTTCACATGGATCATTGTGTAGCCTAGTACTGTTCTCCAAATCAAGACGTAACAAACGCAGCCTTAGAAAAGTATTGTTATCGGAACAAACAAGATTACAAACACGTTACACGATAATTTTTTAAATGGTAAAAATACTGTACCAACAATAGATTGGTTACAACGTTAATTCAAAAGTTGAACGAGGATTACAGAGGGCCATGTGCGTACGTGCTATTTCCTACGCTACCCCACCCTGATTGACGATTGTCTAGGAGAGGGGGAGATGCTATGATGCATCGGGTGCATCATCTATTTCGGGTGTCCAATCAAGGGCAGATGTTGCATCGGATGAAAATCATCCGGTGTAGCATAGCTCGAGCCATGAGAAGGAGAATTTTTTTTATTGATTGATCGATCTTGTAAATAATAAGGACTTTTTTTTTCTGCTGATTAATAATATGAGATCTTCCAACTCAAAAAAATATGTATATACATCTGATTTTATTTTATTTTTTGCTATAACATCGAGGTAGAGTGGTTTGATGTTTTAACGTGGGCTGCCATACTCGAGAGATGTTTTTTTGGTTAACAATTTGATTTTTTTTCGATGAAATAACAAGTGCATATGTATCTTTTATTTTATTTAATTAATTTAATTAATCTAGTCTACATCCATCACGATTTTTAAATTTAGTATTAGTATGAGATCGGGAAATTAGACTGACCGGGAAGTAATCGTGGTATATATTATTTTTGGGTGCGATCTATTTATATGTACTAGTCGATCGTGATCAGACATCTAATGCGTGTGTTACATACAAAAATAACAAATAAAACATGTGATGATTATTTTGGAATAATTTTAAATTATTATTTAGATAACAATCATCAAAATACATCGATATGTATTTTGTTAAGGTAATTATATGAGTTATCAA
Source organism: Henckelia pumila (assembly GCF_033568475.1). Lineage (NCBI taxonomy): Eukaryota > Viridiplantae > Streptophyta > Magnoliopsida > Lamiales > Gesneriaceae > Henckelia > Henckelia pumila. Next base: position 7,932,564 of record NW_027331831.1, read on the forward strand.
TTTGTTGAGCTAATGCATGAATGAGACGTAGTAAATTATAATAAACTAATTTTTTTATTATTAATATTAATTTTTTTTTTTGTGGTCGAGACTCAAAAGAGTATTATTTGGGTTGTTTGGAGATATACGCTCGGTCGAATTTGAAAAAAATAAATAAAAATTGACCAGGTTCACTTGACAAAATCTTCCCTATCTATGTTGTAAAAATTATTTTTATCTCTATCTTATCTTATCTTTTTTTTTTTTTTTTTTTTTTTACAAACTGTCTTATCTTATAAGTGTGAGAGATGGGTATGTCCTTTTCTTATTTTTTTTAATTTTTGCTGGTTATTTAATTACAAAAATGATACTTTTCTTCTCTGTTTGTTTTTTTGTCTTTTGGTGTATTATTATTTATGAAAAAATTATTTTCAATTAAAAAAACAAATTGTATATCCAAATACTAATAATATATTATATATATTTATACATATTTATATATTTATTATATTTATCTTTACTATATTATAATTGATAAACCCATTAGAGTAACTAACTTTGGTCATTTTTATAGATTTTCAAATTTATCCTTATAATTCTTTAAATATATTCAATGATTAAAAGGTAAAAATATACTGATTGTTTTTGGGAGAGTAATTTCGTTTCCCTTTTCAATTATTCTAGGAGAACTCATAGCAATCAGAGAAGGTATACAAGTATCTATTGACAGAGGTTCTCGACGTATCGATGTATGTTCTGACTCACTTTTGGCTGTGCAAGCAGTCATGAAGCCAATAAGTGATTTAGGATATGTGGGATTATGTGTTCAGGAGCTTTTATCTATGTGCTCTGATTTTGATTGTATTTCTTTTTTTCATGCTAGGAGGACGGCTAATAAAGTTGCTCATTCCTTAGCAATGTTTGTTTGTTCTTTCCTCGCATTTTTTTGTTGGGTGCCTGAGAATTTTCTTATTTGGCTGCATAGGCTTGTAATAACTGATAATTTTCTTACTCAATAAAATTACAAGTTCTTCCGTCAAATCTTTTTTTTTTTTTTACAAACTATCTTATATTATCTTATATAATAAGTGTGAGAGATTGGTATGTCCTTTTCTTATTTTTTTTAATCTTTTGCTGGTTATTTAATTACAAAAATGATACTTTTCTTCTCTGTTTGTTTTTTTGTCTTTTGGTGTATCCAATTATGAGAATTTATTTAATCTAACCCATCTTAATTGGTTATTTTCAAAAATAGCATTCTTTATTAAATATTTCATAACATGGCCTTTAATAATTTAATAATACTAAAATACCCTTTCTTTATATGAAGTAATCTCAATAAATTAGTATAATTTAATGAAATTAGAATAACTTTCCAAAATAAATTAAAATGCTAAATACGTATAATATTAAATGATAAGAGAAAATTAATAATAATAATAATAATAATAATAATAATAATAATAATAATAATAATAATAATAATAATAATAATAATAATCAAATCCATAATCTGAGAAATAAGAGGAAATTAAGATTATAATATTATTAATTATAATAAAAAGTCGGTAATAATAAATAAGGAAGTTTAAGGTATATACAGTGTATATTTTTATCTATTAACTTATATATGACTCATATAATAATAATGAATTCTATTCTACTCAAAAGCAAATTGCTTTTAAATATAATTATTGGGATTATATACAGAGTTTTTATACAACTCTATTCTATGAAAATTCAAAGGTTAATATTAAGTAGCTCAGATTCATGTACTACCCTTCAGCTCGTTTGTGCCGAGTAATGGCTTTTAGAGCATTGTGGGTATTTGTTTTGAATCTTGATCTACTTAATTAGTTTCGGTAAACTCCTTATATTTTTTTTTTGTAAAAATTGATTTAACTAATAAATTTCCCAGTTAGATCGAACCTTCCTATGATTCCCATGATATTAAGATCTAGAATGGTATCAGAGCCATGGAGTAGTGATATTTATGATTTAGCATGTTTTATTCAGATGAATATTTTCCGTTTGAAGAATACTGTTCAAAACAGTATTACTCAAGAATATGATATTCCTAATAATCTTGATTTATTAAATAAATGGACTATTCCTAAGATAGAACCTAAATTGATCTATCAATTAGGAACCTTTGAAAAAATTGGTCTTAAACAAATTGTTAAGACTACTGAGTCTTCAATTCCTTTTAATAATGAAGAGATGGTTATTTATTTGTTAAATGAAAAGGATATATTAATATTTTCCAAAGAATATAAATTTCTTCATATAAGTCTAGTTCAAATTGCTTTTAGACCACTTATTTTAGAAGGTTTACCTGAAAGCTTTATTGCAGCTTTAAGAGATGGTAGAAATTTAAATTGGAAACAATCTTTAATTGGAATAATTGTATCCAGTCTGGCTCATGGTCCAGTTTACTTTGATGTTTATCCCAATCTTTCTTTATCATTAACTGACATAAATATTTTAGATTCTTTGACATTAAATGTTAAGACTCATGGTTAAAATTATTCTGTTGGAACAGAAGTCATATGTATATGTTATCGTATATATTATAAACCTTTTTATACATTAAATCCAATGTGTAAAAGAATTGACAAAAAAAATAATGAAATTGTTCTTATTGAGACTAATTTCAATAAATCTAAAATAACTACCCATAGATCTATTAAATGGAAAGAAATAGATTTTCCATCAAATTGGACTTTTGAAAATTCTATTCCTAGAAATCCTATTTTAAATATGGATTTACAACATGTAATACAGACTAATGAATGATCTGTTAATATACAATTTCAAAATAAAAATTATTTGCCTATTACTAGATCTCAATCTGTTAGATCTTATATTTCTCCTTTAGATTATATAATTGATATTCCTCAATCTTCTAGAGCTTCTACTTCTCAAATTCGAGAAGAACTTAGATCTAATTCCTCTAAAGATAATAATACTGAAGAGGCTATTATAAACAGAAATAATATTGTTCATGGAAATGTCCAGAACATTACAGAATCAGATACTATCTCAGAAATTAATTTTGTTTAGATTGATAGTACAACCAAAATAGATTTCAGTAAAGGATCTAGAGCAAGAGCTCATATTAATAAAAAATTATGTGATCATAAATGGAAATCTTTTAGAAAATGGTATTTTAAGAGTTTTTTCAAAAAATAATTTGATTATATCATTACTACTTTTTATAAAGAATGTACAGAAAAGAATAAAATGATTTATTTTATTCCTTGGTTTATAAAAACATTTCTTGTTGATTATATTTCTGTTATAGAAAGAAATTATAAACTTTCTTCTGGAAATATTCAGAGATCTGTGTATCCTCCACAGAATTCTTTTCAAATAGAAAAGAATGAAAAGGTTTTAAATTTTAATGCTTTCTCAAAAATTTTTGAGGATAATATGTTACCTGTTACTATTAATCATATTAATCAACTTTTTGAAAAGCAAAATTATACTAATCTTTATCTTATTCTTTTAGGAGAAGAATTGGCTTCTTTAAAAAAGAATATCGATGGTATTTTATTGGCTATACAACAGATCAAGCCTAATATACACATTGAAGATAAGAAAGATAGTAATATAGTTAACATTGCTTCTTCTTCTATTCAATCTCCTCCAGAGATTCAAGATTTTAAATTTAAATCTTCTGTTTCTGAATTTGAAAAAAATTTATCAGAAAAACTTAAAAGTATGAATATTTCTGTTATTAATGACAATGCATCATTTAGTAATAATAATACTGATGATGATACAGATAAAATTCAAAAGATAAAATGGGCTGATAGGCCAACTCAAAATCGTTATTACTATTCTCGTCCTACTCCTTTAGATATTCTTAATGAAGAACAAGAGTACATTATATCAAATAGTTATAATAGAAAAAGTATTTATGAATGAAATGCTGATGGTTTAACTGATAAGCAGATTTATAATCTTGCTCATAGAATGCTTATGTATAGTACTGTGTGTAAAAGTACTGGTAATACTAATAGCAAAAATGCTTATTTCCGGTTTTACAGGCCAACTTAAAGGTTGGTAGGATAATTATTTATCTCAACAATAAAAGAATGATATTTATAATTCTATTAAAATAAAGAATAATAACCAGACTGAAAATGTTGTTTATAGTCTTATAATGACTATTATTGAACATTTTACTGGTCGTTTTACTGATAATAGTGAAAATATTAGAACTTTTTTGAGTAATATGAAATGTAAGACTCTTACTGATTTCAGATGGTATAAATATATTTTTCTTTCTAGAATTTATGAATTACCGGATTGTAATAACAATCAATGGAAAGCCAAATTTATTGATGGTCTTCCTCATCTCTTTGCTGAAATAGTTAGAAAAGTTCTTCGTAAAGATAATATCTCTATTCAGTATGATAATTATAATTACGGTAACTTAATAAGTACTTGTATTCAGGAAGGTTTATTTTTATGTAATGATTTAAAATTAAATAATCAGTTAAAAAGGCAAAATATTATTGAAAGAAAACAGCTTGGTCATTTTTGTGATCAATTTGGGATTGATATACCCAAGAAGAAGATTAAAAAATCTTTAGATAAACCTCATAGGAAGAGACATTTGTCTGAGAGACAAATATTGAAAAAACAAAAGAGAAAAGAATTTCGTAATACTCAGAAAGATGCGAAGAAGAAACAATTTTGGAAAAAAATAACGATAAAAAGCCTTTAATTACCTGTAAATGTGATAGACCTGGACATTATGCTAATCAATGTTGGGCTAAAGAGAAAATTAAATATCTTGATATTTCTGATGATATTAAAAATACTTTATACGAAATTGTCATGAAAAATTACTCTGAAGATTTTTATACTTCTGATTTCGGTCAAGATATTGATGATATTATTAATCTTGATAATGATTCTATAAACTCTTCAGAAGATTGTGATAATTGCATCCAAGGTCAGTCTTCTAATTGTTGCAATTATATTAGTGATAATGATGAATTTTATAAGTTAAAATCTCAATTTGATGACTTAAGTATTAATGTTTTATCTGATGATAAAATTATTGAATTTCTAAAATTAATTAAAGATCCTAATCTTCGTACCTCTATCATTGATCATATTGATAATAAAGCTTCTACTAGTTATACTGATCTTTTGAAAAATGATCAGACTTATTCTTTAAAATAAATAAAAAAGCTTTTAAAAGAAAAACACAGTGTTAATACTCGTGTGACTTTAGATAATTTAAAAATTGAAATTGATCAACTTAAACAGCAAGTTGTTATTTTACAACATGAGAATATTCGTTTTAATAGAAGGATTTTTGATTTAGAAATGTCTGAGTTAAAAAATAGTTCTAACAATGTTTCAGACCAAGAACATCATTTATCTGTTCTTAGTAAAATAAAATCTCAAAAATGGTATACTAAAATAAATTTATTAATTGATAATAATTATAAAAAAGATTTTATTGCTTTAATTGATAGTGGAGCATATTTAAATGTTATTCAAGAAGGTATAATACCTTCAAAATATTTTCATAAAACTTCTCACTCTCTATCTCATGCAGAAGGTGAAAAATTACAGGTAAATTATAAGTTACCAGAAGCTTATATTTGTAAAAATAAGACTTGTATTAAAACAAATTTTTTCTTGATAAAAAATCTTTCCACTTAAATCATTCTTGGATTGCCTTTTCTTTATAAAATTTATCCTATTATTTCTATAAATCCTACAAGTATAATTGGTACTTATGATGGTAAGAATATTCACTTTCAGTTTATAACTAAACCTTATTTAAAGATTTTGAATTCTATTCAGGATCATATTGACAGAAAAATCTTTCATATTAATTATTTTAAAAAAAATAGATTCTTTAACTATTGATGATACTTTGAAAAATCCTAAACTACAGGATAAAATTAAATTGCTTCATAACCAATTCTCTTTAGAAATTTGTAATGATTTTCCCAATGCTTTTTGGAATCGTAAGAAACATATTGTTTCTCTTCCTTATGAAGACAGTTTTGATGAAAAAAATATTCCTACCAAGGCAAGACCTTGTCAGATGAATTTTGAATATTTAGAATTATGTAAGAAAGAGATTCAATCTCTTTTAGATAAAAAGTTGATAACTCCTTCCCAATCTCCTTGGTCTTGTACTGCTTTTTATGTCAATAAATATTCTGAGATTGAAAGAGGTGTTCCTCGTCTAGTAGTAAATTATAAACCTTTAAATAAAGTTTTAAAATGGATTAGGCATCCTATTCCTAATAAAAAAAATCTTCTTGATAGATTATTACATGCTTTAATATTATCTAAATTTGATTTAAAGTCAGGATTTTGGCAGATCCAAATTGATAAGGATGATAGATATAAAACTGCTTTTAATGTTCCAATAGGACATTATGAATGGAATGTTATGTCTTTTGGTCTGAAGAATGCTCCTTCAAAATTTCAGCAGATTATGAATGATATTTTTACCCCTTATAGTGACTTTATTATTGTTTACATAGATGATATTCTTATATTCTCAAAGAATATTGAGACTCATTTTAAACATTTAAATATATTTAAAACTCTTATTATTCAAAATGGATTAGTTATTTCTAAACCCAAAATGGTTTTATTTCAAACCAATATTAAATTTTTAGGTCATAATATTGACAAAGGTAATATTATCCCTATTCAAAGAAGTATAGAATTTGGTAATAAATTTTCAGATATTATTACTGATAAGACTCAATTTGTAACGCCCGGAATTATTTAATTTTAATCCGAGAATAATTAATTTGGGAATATTTGGAGTTTTGATTTAAATTCTAATATTCTTAAATTGATTAGGATTGAATTTGAATGAATTGAGTAATTGAGGACTGAATTGCAATTTTTGAACTCTTGAGGGGCTAAAGTGAAAATTGTATTTAACTTATCAGAATTGAAGTTGTTACTCAGCATGTGCACGTGTCATTGGAAGCAATTTCATCAGATTCTTCAGCCAAGGAAAGAAGGAAAACCGAGAGCAAATGTCAAGAGAATTTCCAATTCATTTCTTTGTCTTCAAATCTTCATATCTTGGGCTACGATTATCCGATTTCGATTCCGAAAGATGTTTTGGAATCCTCTCGCCAAGACCTTCGATTTGATGTAAGTATCTTCTTTGTTCATCAAGGTTTGGGATTTCGAAAATGGCAGATATCAGATGTTGGTTTTGATTTGGTGTTGTTGAGCTTCTAGCTTTGTTAATCTTGAAGTTTGATTGAAGCTTGAGTTGTATATCTTGTTCTTATGCTTTCTTAGCTGTGATTCAATCTATACACCTGCTGATATGTTGGTTTAGAGGTTGAATAAGTGATATGAATGTTTGAAATGATTTAGAGATTTGCGGGAATCGCCGAGTTATACCGAAATGCCGTTGAATTCTTGAATTGAAGTGATTTGATATTGTTTTTGGCTTTGGAAGTTGCTGAACTATTAGATAATGGTTCCTTGTTTGTTATGCTATTGTCTCAGTGCATAAACATGGCAACTCAACTCAAGAACGTCGACTTCGAAACCGATAGAAGATTGAACAAGGTTGGTAGAGTTTTCTTTGGAATTCTTGTTGAAGTTTGGGGTTGATCTTGAGCAGATTTTGAGTTATGCTTGGTGTGTGATCTTGTACAGATTTTGACAAGTTTGAAGACCTTCTAGACATCACATTTGAAAGGTAAAAGTGGACTACAATTTGATTGGGATTACAACTCGAGATGGTTTGTATCGAGTTCCCTCAATTCACATACTTGTTTGTTTAAGTGCTCTTATGTGCTTTCTTTTGATTACTTGAATAAGTTCTTGATATAATGAATGCCCTGATTATGTTACATGTTGCATTCATCTTGATGACTTATTCCTTTGAGTTTGAAATGAACGGACACGTTCGAATAGACGATTTGAGGGATTGTATATGTATGGCCTGTGTGGTTGTTTGAGCCTAGCGTCTGAGCTACATATATAATGGCTTCAAAGTCTAGAGAAGCAAGATAGTAGCCCCACCTCGATAGGGTGTGTCGGTGGATTAGCTATGATATCTTCTTCTCGGGATCCCAATTGATGAATGATGAAAAGAACCTTGTTTTGAAAGCATGCATTGTATTTACTTCTATATCAGGATTGTGATATTGATTATGCATGTTTAGTTGCTTTTACTGGGAAATCTATTTCTCACCGGAGTTATCCGGCTATTGTTTTGTTGTATGTGTCATTGCAATAGGAGGAAGTGGAACCGGGCAAAGGCGGACTTAAAGAACAAGGGATGAAATCGATATAGCATGAGGATCCGAGTTAGGAGTTATGTGTGCTGTCATGAAGTTTAATGAGTCTTAATCATGATCATGTTTAAAGATACTTGTACAAGACTTGTAGATGATCTAGTTAAGGTCTTGTTGTTGTATTTAGAACTTGAGAAATGATGTAACTACTTGATTCCATCAGGATGTATCTTGATTTTGATATATGACAATGATCTTGCATGTTTATGATATTATGTTGATGTAGTAAAGCTTTGGATTGGTTTATTACTAGCATTGAAAGCATGTTGGAATGCATGGTAGTTGTTATGCTTGATTTCATCATGTCTAGACTTTGGTAGGAATTGATCTTGAACCAAATATGTGCATGATGGAGTATTTGACAGCAACAGGGAAATGTAATTTTTTTCTGCAGCATTGGCTGGCGCACGGGCGAGCCCCTGCTCGCGCGCGCGCGAGCCAAGTCGCGACCTTCGATTTTGGAGGCCGGCGCGCGCGCGAGAAGACCTGCCGCGCGTGCGCCGTGTAATATGTTAGAAAAAAAAAATTTTTTTTTTATTCTTTTGTTTAGACTTTGATTATTGTCTAACATGGTTTAATAATGATTAATGAGATTAATGAGAGATTAGAACTCGGGTCATCACACCATTACAAAGATTTTTAGGTAGTTTAAGTTATATATCTGCGTATATTAAAAGTTTAGCTAATGATACTGCTATTTTATATGATAGACTTAAGAAGAATCATCCCCCTTGGACTGATCAACATACCAATTCTGTCAAGAGAATTAAATAAAAAATTTAACATATTCCTTGCTTAATGATTTCTAATCCTAGTTGGAAAAAAATCGTTGAAACATATGCTTCGGATATAGGCTTTGGAGGTATTTTAAAATAATTAAAACCCCAAAATAAATAAGAATATCTTGTTAGATTTCATTCAGAAAAGTGGAATTCTGCTCAGAAAAATTATTCTACAGTTGCAAAATAAATTCTTTCTATTGTTAAATGTATTCTGAAATTTCAGGATGATCTTTACAATCAGAAATTTATTATTAAAACAGATTGAAAATCTGCAAAATATATGTTTAATAAAGATTTTAAACATGATGTTTCTAAACAAATGTTTGCCAGATGACAAGCTAATTTAGCTCCTTTTGATTTTAAAATTATTTATAAAAAGGAGAATAAAATTATCTTCCTGATTTCTTAACCCGTGAATATTTATCTAATAATGGCAGGAATGAATAGGGGTCGAGGTGAATTTTTCTCTTATAGAGGAAGAGGAGGAAGAGGAAAACCCCCAAATTATATTGGCAGTGCTCCAAGGCTGATAGCCCAATTTGGAAATCAACGCCTCATAGGCCAACATATTTCTAGTTATTCTGATAGTAATACTATCCAAAAAAAATAATCCTTTATATGATGAGTTTCAAGAATTCTTGAAACAAAAAGGTAAGAATAAGGTAATTCCTGATTCTGAAGAATCTTATGCAAATATTGCAAAAGAAAATGAAAATGATTCAGTATTATATACTGAGAATAAAAATAGAGAAATCATTCTTCTCATATAAGAAAAAGATGAGCAATGGAAAAATACTCCTTGGATTATCATGGATAGATATCTATCACATACATCATATGTTCATGGTGCTTACAAGCCAAGAGGATATTATATAAACCTCTTAATCTCTACCAAAACGGTGGAAATTACCCATTTTCAGAGTAATACTCAGCAAACGGAAAGCTATAACATTTCCAAATTTATTATTAAGAAAATTATTTCTATTGAAGAATGAGAAATTTCTCCATTAGCAGAAAAAAAATTATATTCTACTCAAAAGCAAATTGCTTTTAAATATAATTATTGGGATTATATACAGCGTTTTTATACAACTCTATTCTATGAAAATTTAAAAAAAAACATTCTTGGTTCTTGAAAATATGTGAAAATAATTCACATGATAATATTCCTAACTGGTTAATAAACTGGTGGCAATTCTTTGGGCCTTCATAAAAAATCCTTTCTGAAGACTTCAAAAATTACTTTGAAGATTGGATCAGATTCTCTCCAAAGGTTATACAGAACATGAATACAAATTGGATCAACAATAATTTATCCTGCAATTTCTTTAGGCTGCGTTTACTTTATGAGATTTGATTACATGGATTAATCATACTTGGACTATTAAAATGATTTTGAAGGATGTTGAATAATGATGGATACACAATAACATGTTTACTTTGAGTTATTAATTTTGGGATTGAAATAATGATTGATGGACGAATTACAGTTTTACCCTCCACCTATGATAAATAATATTATGTTTAATTTTGTATTCATATAATTTGGATTGAATTATTTTTGAATATTGTAAATTATTATTGATTCAAATGTGAGTCATTTTTACTTATCAAAATTATTGAGTATAAAATTATGTATTTTTTAAAGATAGATAAAATTGATAAAATGAGTCATAAAAATATGAGAAATTGGGAGGAAAACAAAATAATTAAAGAAGAGTATATTAGGATTTCTATAGAATTTTTTCCATAAATATTGTGAAGGATATGTTATACCTCATGTAATTAAGGATGAGAAATCCCATGAAATCAATGTACAATTACGGGCCTTGAGATTTGAAAAAAAATAATTTTTTATAAGTAAACAATGGATTAGATTGAATTAATAAACTCATCTTATGGTTATCAAGCAAAGTAAACGCACCCTTATTGAATTCGGCATCCCATGGATCTGGAAATGGCAACCAGAATTCGGATATAATGATCATGGAATCCCTTGCTTATGGAGGAAAAGTTTATCAAAATTCTGAGAAAAATTGCTCAAAAATGATCCTGAAACTGAAAAACCACATGACATGGAGATATTACAAAAAATGGAAGAAAATATATCTCAATACAAAAAATGACTTTGCGCAACAGGAGAAGGGAAATCAATCTGATGTGATAAGTCCCTTCAAAATTATCACTCAGAAATATCAAGAAATCTACTCAAAAGAACAGATGATCGACTTATATGTTGAAGAAATGAAAAAGATTTGTTTAAAAATATTGGTAGTACTGATTCAAAATCTAATCAGTCCATGACTTCAAATGACAGTCATAATCAGTTTATCAAATTAATGCATATGCAAGATGGACAAGATCCCGAAGATGATAATTTTGAAGAAAATCAAATTGATGAAACTTTTGAAAAACTAAAAGCATCGCTCAAGTCCAAGATTGGATAAAAATGGAATCTTTTAGGTAATATATCTCTTTCATATTTTATAAAGATTGTCAGAAGTCATATTACTTTTAAAAGATGTAATAATGCATCTTTACTTTTTATTATTTTAATAAAAGTTGTATCGTGGAATCCGGAGTTTGATGTCCGGCTCTTCCTATTTATAGGTGTGTTTTGTAAGTTTAGAGACACGCTTGAGTTTGCTCGCCTCTCTCTCTTCTCTATCTCTCTCTCTCTTGTAATAAAAGTCTTTCTGATAATAAAAGTTTGAAGTTTCTGGTCGCAATCTTTGTAAGTAATTCTTTTTTATTTTGTTTATTTTTATTTTTGATTTAGCCTAATGACAGGCTAAGTCCTCTATGCTAGATCATAACTATCCTACGAAATGACCATGGTATTCTAATGGTCGATGATATTATGGTAATCTGAAGGTTGGTTAAATTTTTTTTATAAGGTTCGAGGTTAATATTAAATAGCTCAGATTCATGTACTACCCTTCAACTCGTTTGTGCCGAGTAATGACTTTTAGAGCATTGTGGGTATTTGTTTTGAATCTTGATCTACTTAATTAGTCTCGGTAAACTTCTTATATTTTTTTTTGTAAAAATTGATTTAACTAATAAATTTCCCAGTTAGATCGAACCTTCCTATGATGTAATAAAACAAGTTAAAAATTTAAATAATTCAATAAGATGTTATAATTTTATTAATGTTTTATTATCAATATAAATAAATATCAAAAAATAAATTCAAATATAAAAACAAAAGCAAAAAATTAATATATATATATATATATATATTTATATAAGTGAAAGAAAAGTTTTTTTTTGACGGAAAAGTGAAACAAAAGTTGTCTAATGAAATATGTAGTAAACTATTAATTTTATATATAATTATAGCACGTAATATATTTGTATGTTAATAATGTGAAAATGGTCTATAGGATTAATTTGTAACTTGACAAAATTAAAGGCTAGTTTACAAAATTAACTTAAATTAAGGCCAAATTTCATTATGGATATTTGTAGGAGGCCATTGTTAAAAATCCCTCATTTTCAATTAAAAAAACAAATTTTATATCCAAATACTAATAATATATATCTTACTATATTATTAAAGTAGAGACCCTTTAATTAACAAACTTTTAATTAATTGGTAAAACTTGATTTGAAATTACTATTATATCCTAATTTAATTTTTAATAAAATCAAAATTATTGGGCAAAATAGTCATTTTATAAGGTTTTCTATTTTCTAGCCATTAAAATTCACTTTATGCCTTTTAATATTATTTTACAATTGTACGAAACAATTGTAAAAAAAAAAAAAGAAAGAAAAAAATAAATAAATAAATAAATTCGTGTTTTAGATTTGGAGGAGGGAGTGTGGCCCTAGTTGAAATCACAAAAAATCACTTTATGCAATACAGCCACAGTGGGACGTTAAATTAAAAACAAAAACAAAAAATAACTTGTCCTAGCCTATTTGTCTCTGCCATTTTATATTCGTCAGTACCGACGTCACATGCTTGATAATAATAGCCGGGCCTTTTTTTAGTTGAATCACGGTGCAGATTTTTTGACAATTCAAAATTAATCAGGATTTATATTCAAGTACTATAATTTTTAGTTATTTGTAACATTTTTGTTGTTTTATATTAAATTTTTAGGTTAGGATTTGGTATCATCACTTAATTAAATTTGGATAATATTGGAACAAAAAATTTTCAATAATAGTTGAGGTACACGGGTTGTGTTGGGATCGGTTCAGAGGGTAGAGGGGGGGTGAATACACTCTGAAACTTTTCTTCTTCTTCTTTAAAATGATCAAGTGAGGTTTAGTTCACTTAATCAGTTTTCTCAACTTCTAAAACGTTTTGAACAACTTAAATAGTGCGGAAATAGTTCAGAGGTTTTAGTGATGCAAAGTTTATAATGCAATGTATGAGCAGGATGTAAGATAAATGGCAGTAAATGCTAAAGCACGATTTTATGGAAGTTCGAAGGCTTAATCCTTCTACGTCTCCCCTTCTTCCACTTAGGAAGGAATTCACTAGAAGACTTTGGTTATTACAACGTCTTGTAATACACCCACTTCAGACTTAGGACTTATCCAATGCCTAATCCGAAACTCCTAGATTTACACAGATAAGATTCTCAGTTCTTATCAGACTGGTGGAAGCTTTCAGAGCAGCTTCAAGTCTCTTCAACACTGAGTATAGTTGAGTTGAGCTTCTCAGACTGCAGAGCGGTCGAGAGGCTTGAAAACCCTAGGATGATCCTTGACGATCAGATATGTGAACTGTAGGCGAGGGTTTATTTGAGCAGCAGATGAATGATCTTGTAAGTGTGCTCAAGTATATCAGATGAGGACTTCTGATATTAGTCAAGTGATTGAAATTTTTCTGAGTTGCTTGTCTCTCTTCGTTGTCTCGTATCACTTGTTGTTGTTCTGTTGTTATACTCTTTTTGAGCAATCTTCCCTTTATATAGGTCAATCATCAACGTCTTTATTTTGAACGTTCTGATGCTGCATTGAATGCACATTTAATGCTCATAAATGCATTGATGATTCTGCATGAGGATCGTACACTGCAGACAACTTCCAGGGTCCAAAACTGGAATAAACGGTCGAATGCTTTATCTGCAGTCATTCTGTGTTTTTGCCATTTTGGTACAACCTGTTGTCTTGATTTGCAGGAGTCAACAAATCTTCTGAAACGCCGGTTCTGCTTTTAATAAAAGATCCTGCAAAGAACATCTTGTCACAGGTACTTGTCTCGAGATATCTAGATAGGCAGTTGGCATTCTACCGGTAGAGATATTTGTCCTCTGCTGGTTTGAATAACCAGTCGATAAGCTTGTGACTTCAACCGGTCGAGAGATAAAGGCGGTTGACAAGCTTCCGGTAGATAGATTTATCCTCTGCTGGTTTTGATAGCCAGTCGATAGGCTTGTGACTTCAGCCGGTCGAGAGCAAAGGCGGTTGACAAGCTTCCGGTAGAAGTTGTAGTAGATTCCTGAAATACAATGGTTGGCAGCACATTCCTATACAATGAGTCGTTGTTTGTTATCACCAAAATATCGGATTCAACAATTTCCCCCTTTTTGGTGATGACAAAACTTAAGTGCTCCAAGAACAATATGAAAGCGTTAAAATGAACTTCATTGAGAGAATGAATTTCATTAAGTACAATAAGCATTTTTATTACACCTACAGAAAAAAAGGTGCGGCTGCGATAAGTAAAGAAGAGATAAGTTGTTCATCTTTTGAACCAACTGGCTCCTCCTGACCTATCGCCTTCTCTTCTTCTTCTGTCGGCTTCTTCTTTTCTTCTGGACTCTTCTTCACGTCTTCTTGCCTCTGCTGCTCTACGTTGCTCTTCTTCCCCCTTTTTGGCATCACCTTGGTTGAGCCGAAGGATGACCTCAGTGAGTTGAGTGCCAAGGCAGGCTTGCATAGTGTCTATTTTTGCATCGATTTGAGCAAGTAGAGTGGCTTGCATAGTGTCCATCCGATCATTCAACTGCTTATGAAGGCGATTTTCGGATCGGATAACTTGTTCGGAGACGGTAGAGAGCGTGTTGATTTGAGTGCGATGATGATTAGTGATCTCTGTGGACAGACGAGCAAGGTCTCGAGATACGGTCTCGAAATGCCGAATCATCGTCTGGCGTGAATTATCGACCGATAAGGATGAGTTTGTTATGTCTTGAGAGAAAGACCTAACCGTTTGCATGAGCTCATGAAGCCGATTTATCAAGGTATGATCTAGAGCTGCGGCCATGGCTTCAATTAAAGAATCATCAGTCTGAATCATTTGCCCTTCTGGGTCATTTCTTGGTGAACCCGGGCTAGACTCACGATGATGTGGTGCGGGTGAACTTGCTGGAGAGCTACCCGATGGACCTTCCAATAATGGTACAGTTGGAGATGTAATAGTTTCGACTGCAGCCAATATGGTTGGTGGAGTACCAGGATCAGCACTTGGTTCATCCATAATGAGATCTTCCATAAACTTTTCAGTAGATGGAGACGGTTGAAGTGCTGGATCAGCATCAGTCACTTGCTGTTCTGGAGATGCAGGTGATACAATAGTGCTTGATATCTCCGTTGGGAGCACTGTTGCTTCACTACTGCAAGGAACCTCTGTCACAGAGGTGACAGGTATCTCTTGTGCAACCACTTCTAAAACATCTTGTGAATGACCGGGAGAAGTGTGAGCGGTCGTCACGGGAGAGGAGTGAGCAATCACAACTGCTTCCGGTTGAGTAACTGCTTGGACTGCGGTTGAGGAGGGGTCGACCGATGAAGATGCTGCTACACTCGATCTTAGAGCATATGATTGAAAAAGGTCAGCAGTGATGAGATCGGTCAGAATCCCATCTGAAGAAGGGAGAGCATAGACGTCTTCTTCACCCTGATCTTGAGTGAGAAAGGTTTTCATCATCACTTGTGCTTCCAGCACATAAGCTTGCAAACAGGCTGCTGAAGCTGGTGTTTTGACATTGTTGAGAGCTTGGAAGTGCTGAAGTAGTTGAGTGATTTGACGTAGACTATCCTGTAGTCCAGTCAAAATCACAAAGTCATCGGCAGCGGTAGGACTCTTGGATTTGAAATTCTTGACACGCTCATTAATTAGCAGTGATAGCAGGCTTCCTCGAAGCTTCAAGTCTATGAGATGTCTTCTTCCCAGAGCCTCCACGATGTCTTCAGAATCAGCAAATAGAAGCATCTTCTGCTCAATGACGTTTAGAGATTTCCATTTGGGAAATATTTGAGCGAGTGTCAAGTGAGTGCGGGAGTGATGCCATCTGTCAAAACGTTGTAGATGACGCTTGACAGTACGGAGCACGTGAGAGATGATCATATTGAGTTCTATCGTAGCTGCTGGTTGAGCCTTGGGTGTGTAGATCATCACACCTTTCCCTTTGTCTTTGGGATCAGCTAGAGTGACCTCAGGAGCTGATGAGGCACCTTCCCGGATTATCACACCTTTTGTAGGACGAGGAGCAGTAGAAGCAACAATGGTAGTAGTCTCGACCGTTGGCAGGGTAGGAGCAAGTCCAGAAAGAGACTTTAGCTTCTTGTGCTGCCTCTTCTTCTCGCCTGCAGGCGTTGATGACACAGCTGCTTTGGAGACCGAAGGGGATGACTTGCTGAAGGCTTGAATCAGTGGAACATTCTCACGTGATTCATCTTCAGAGTCAGATTCGATGATCAGTTGACGCTTGGCAGACTTTTTGGTATGGACTGGTTTGGCCACGACCGAAACCGTTGAAAGCGGTTGAGGGATAGCAATAACCTTTGCGGTTGAGGGCAAGGTGTCGACCGCAGTCTCTTTCTTGTTCAGGAATTTGAGAATCGTAGACTTGTTGAGCCATTTGGTGGGATGCAGAGGCTCAGTCTTGGAAAAGTCCACTCCAAGGACGCCCAAGATGTGGCAGATTTGCAAAGCAAATCCCTCGGATTGTCCTTTGCCCCTGATCATTTCACATAGAATATTGAACAGAATGTCTGACCAGTTTATGTTGATCTTGGAGGCAATACAAGCCATGTATTGAAATTTCTCCAGCGTCACCTTGTCGTAAGATCCAGCCTTGGCCAGAAGATTCTTGGCCACGATATTAGTCAGTAGCCTGAATGGAGCTTTGAGAGATGTCTTCTGGGCCGGCAGTTTGATCGGAGCATCAGTAGTTGAGAACTCCTTCAACCAATAAGAGCAGTTACCATCTGGAAGATCCGTGCATTTTGTCAAACCCCTGGAGGGCAGATCAAATGTGCTGGCGAAGAACTTCTGATTGAAGGAGTAGACCTCTGTCTTGATCAAGCATTTGATAGTCCCATGCTCGATTTGAGCGGTTGCGAAGAACTCCTTCAGAACAGGCAAATCGCAGATAGCGCTGCATTCCAGAAATTTCTTCAGTCCAGAGGCTTCAAGCATGGTGAAGACCTCAGTTATTCCTGCGTTGTTTGCCTTAACAACGGAATCAAAGTTGATGGCGAGGCAAGTCTTCTGGATCGACATGATATCTGTAGATAAGAACTCGAGCAAAGAGTAAGCAAAAGCTTGAGAGTAATTCGATGGAGCGTTTAATACAATATGAAAATTTTTAGCAAAGGTGAAAGATTGATATATGAGTGTAAAGAAGTATATATAGGAACCTATGGGCCATAGGGTGATGTCATGAAAAGTATTTTTGAAATTCAAAAAGTTTTGAAGAGCATAATCACGGCGCCCAATTAATGTCATTTGGTTCAAAGCACCAAGCTGCTAGTACGAAGCCTGTCAGAGACTAGTTAAAGGCGGATGATATGCCAATATTAATGGCAACGTAACAGCTAATCTATTAATGTCATATTGACAATCATTCCCCCTAAACACATGCATACTAACTTAAATCTACTAAGCCAAGAATATTTCGAAAATATGAAAACTTAGCGTCCGGTAGAGGCTTGGTGAATATGTCTGCTGCTTGCTGATCGGTAGAGATGTATTCCAGCCTGATTTCCTTCTTTAAGACATGATCTCGGATAAAGTGATGCCTGACATCAATGTGCTTTGTCCGAGAGTGCATCACTGGATTGTGAGTGATGGCTATGGCACTTGTATTGTCACAGTAGATTGGAGCTTCACTCGACCGAATCCCATAATCATTAAGCTGCTGTTGAATCCAGAGTATTTGAGCACAACAGCTGCCAGCAGCAAGGTATTCTGCTTCGGCGGTCGAGGTAGCAATTGATGTCTGCTTTTTACTTGACCACGAAATTAGTCTATCTCCAAGGAATTGACATGTGCCACTTGTACTTTTGCGATCAATTCTACAACCTGCATAATCTGCATCTGAATAGCCAATAAGATTAAGATTTGAATCTTTGGGATACCAAAGACCCACATTAGTAGTTCCTTTAATATATTTAAGTATTCGTTTGGTAGCAATGAAATGAGATTGCTTAGGTGCGGCTTGAAATCTAGCACATAAACAAACTGAATACATGATATCCGGTCGACTGGCAGTCAAATAGAGCAGTGAACCAATAAGGCCTCGATACATGGTTACCTCGACCGGAATTCCCCTTCATCTTTATCAAGCTTAATTGATGTACTCATGGGGGTAGATACAGTTGAGCATTGTTCCATTCCAAACTTCTTTACCAATTCCTTGGCATACTTGGACTGATTGATGAATATTCCAGTTTCAAGTTGCTTTACTTGAAGTCCAAGAAAGAAGTTTAGCTCGCCCATCATGCTCATTTCAAACTTCTCCTTCATCAGTTTAGAGAACTTTGAGCACAACTTGGGGTTAGTTGACCCAAATATAATGTCATCAACATAAATTTGTACTAGTAACACATGATTACCTTTTACAAATTTAAACAGGGTCTTATCGACCGTTCCAATTTGGAAATCATGTTCCAGTAAAAATTTTAGCAAAGTGTCATACCAAGCACGCGGTGCTTGTTTTAATCCATAGAGAGCTTTGTCAAGTTTATAGATATATTGAGGATGAGTAGGATTGACAAAACCTGGTGGTTGTTCAACGTACACCTCTTCTTGAAGTAGACCATTGAGGAATGCAGACTTCACATCCATTTGATAAACTTTAAAATTCTTGAAGGCTGCATAAGCAAGAAAGATGCGGATTGCTTCTAGTCTTGCAACTGGCGCGAAAGATTCCTCAAAGTCTATGCCTTCTTCTTGTCTGAATCCTTGAGCAACAAGTCGAGCTTTGTTACGCACAACAGTGCCATGTTCATCGAGCTTGTTACGAAACACCCATCTAGTTCCAATCACATTTTGATTTTTCGGTCGAGGAACTAGATGCCAAACATTGTTGCGGGTGAATTGATTCAACTCTTCTTGCATAGCTTCAATCCAGCTGGCATCTGATAGAGCTTCATCTATTTTCTTGGGTTCTACCTGAGATATGAAAGCGGCATGCAAGAATTCATTAATCATTTGACCACGCGTTTTTCGAGGAGCAGAAGGGTCACCTATGACCAACCCAGGTGGATGATCTTTGTTCCACCTAAAATAATTCCCTAAGGGGTTGTCATCAATTGGTTGATGAACGTCCTCGTTTACTGGATCATCATTGGCTGGAGGATTGTTATCAACCGGTGGATCCACTTCTGGCCTTGTTTGATCACACCCGGTAGAGGGAACTGGATCATCCTTCTTTGGAGGATATAGATCACTGTCACTCTCTTCCTGTAGATTTGTGTTTTCCAGTCTGTGACTCAGATCATTTATGCTCCCTTGAGTTTGTTCTGTACATAGAGTAGATTCATCAAAAACAACATGAATGGTTTCCTCGACCGTTAGTGATCTTTGATTGAACACTCGATAAGCTCTGCTAACGGCTGAGTAACCAATAAAAGTTCCTTCGTCTGCTTTGGCATCGAAGGCTGTCAAATGGTTTTTGCCATTGTTGTGGATAAAGCATTTGCACCCAAAAATTTTGAAATAAGAAATATCAGGTTTTGTGCCATTCCAGATCTCATATGGAGTTTTGTTAAATCGTTTATTAATCATAGATCTGTTTTGAGTATAGCAAGCTGTGTTAACTGCTTCTGCCCAAAGTCTTTGAGAAACATTTGAATCAGCAATCATAGTTCTGGCTGCTTCTTTTAAAGTACGGTTCCTTCTTTCAGCCACCTCATTTTGCTGTGGGGATCTAGCAGCTGACAACTCATGCTTGATTCCCTGATCATCTAGATAAGTCATAAGAGTGGTGTTTAAAAATTCAGTCCCTCTATCACTCCTGATTCTATCTATCACAGTAGATTGTTCATTTTGCAAGCGTTTAAAAAGCTTAATCAGGTGAGGTGCAGTTTGATCTTTTGAAGAGAGAAAGATGACCCAAGTAAATCGAGAAAAGTCATCTATAACAACAAGAGCATATCTCATTCCCCCTATGCTTCTTACTGGTATAGGACCAAATAGGTCCATGTGAAGTAAGTCTAAACGTTTGGAAGAAGACATACACCCTTTATTTTTAAAAGATGTTCTCACCTGCTTTCCTAGTTGACAAGCAGGACAAACTTTGTCTTTTATAAAATCTCCTTCGGGCAGACCAGAAACCAAATCATGCTTCCTCAAGTTAAAAATGGACTTAAAATTTAGATGATTTAACCGCTTATGCCACAACCAATGTTTATCATGATGAGCAGTAAGACAAGTAGGTGAAGAAATATGTGAGCAAGACCAGTTTACCTTGTAGGTGTTTAGGTCCCGTACACCGGTCATAAGAGTCTCACCTTTGTCATTTTTTTATGAGGCAAGTGTGTTTGTGAAACTCGACCGAATGATCATTGTCACATAGTTGACTAATACTTATCAAATTATAGCATAGTTTGTCAACAAGTAACACATCTTTAATAATGATGTTACCATGGATGATCTTACCCTTACCCACGGTTTTACCTTTGGAGTTGTCTCCAAAGCTGATCTTTGGTCCTTTGCACAACACCACTTCTGTTAGAAGTTCTGGATTCCCTGTCATGTGTCGTGAGCAACCGCTATCTAAATACCAGGTAGTGTCCTTGATAGAAGTGGTTTTCTCGCCCGTTTGGACTTTTAGTACCTGCAAAGAGTGAAGAACTTTTGGTACCCATATCTAGTAGGGTCCAGGTCGGATTAGCCCTTTCGGGACCCACACCTGAAACACCCTTACAGGTTTGCCCGTGTGTGTGTCCAGAAATCTGTGCGGTCGATAGGCAGTAAATGTGTGTGCTTGTGAGGTTGCTGTGTGCTGCTTGCCTTTTTTATTTTCATCAGTTAGCCTGTACCTCTTTTGAACTGGCCTGCAATTAAAGTACTGGTAAGGCTTCTCCTTTGACCATCTTTTCTTAGAGTAGTTAGACTCATTCCATGGCCTTTTGAAATTAGATTGGTTTCCCTTTCTTCTTTCATTAGGTTTTGGTTTGATCCAAGTTCCTCTTTGATTAGAGGTCTGGGGATCCACATATCCCAGCCCTCTATGCTTAGAGCTTCGTTCGTTCGATACTTTCTGATTTTTGTCAAAGCTGCACTTATCGTGTTCATATATCGTGCTGGACCTGACAAATCTTATTTTGTTAAGATTGCCTTTGTCCAGGCTTGACTGAATACAGGATTCCATAGACTGTTCATTTGTTCCAAACCCTAGACCGGTTTTATCATGTACCGGTCTTTGGATTTCTTGAATCTTGTCAATGGTTATCGAAGATTTATTCCAAGCCTTAATGGTTTCAAGTAGTTTTTTATTCTCAATCAAGGTAGCTTGGAATACTCTTTTCAAGGTGTCGTTCTCAGTAGCCAGCAGACTTAGCTTGACCTTAAGACCATCAAGCTCTTTTTGCTGCATGCAGCTTGATTTGCTTGACTTATCTTTTAGGTCAGCTCTTTCTGCCTTTACTTCCTCGAACTCCTTGGATAATGCTTTGTATTCATTAGCCATTTCGTGTAAAGCAGTAACTAAATCACTGTGAGTAAATTCAGGTGAGCCAAAGTCAAATACCTCCTCAGCTTCTTCTTCGATGTCGGCCATAAGGCATTCCACTTTTTCATCATCGCTGTCATCTGAAGAGCTTCCGGTATTGGAGTTGTCAGAGTCAGACTCAGCCCACTTGCTTTTGCTTTCGTCTGCTACTAGAACCCTTTGGTCTCTTCCTTTTCTAAACGTCCTTTTATCCTCCTTACCCCTTCTTCTTTCGGAGAATTGCTTCTGATCATTGTTCTTAGGCTTGGTGCAGTCTGCAATGAAGTGGCCTGGCTTTCCACAGTTAAAACAAGTAGGACCATCGTTTGTATGGTCCGATTTATGATAATTTTTAAATTTAGAATTGTTTTTACGCATAAATTTACCAAATTTCTTGACAAAGAGTGTCATGGCTTCATTGCTGATTTGCTCAGCTGATCTCTTTGGAGCTTCCTCGACCGGTGGACATATCACGGTTGAGGTTAAGGCCTTGGTTGGTTGAGAAGTAGATGGTTCATCTTCTGTTCTCATGTTGAGCTCGAACTCATAGGCTTTAAGAGATCATGCAGTTCAACCTTGCTCAAGTCTTTTGACTCTCTCATGGCCACTGTCTTGATCTCCCATTCTTTGGGCAGAGCTCTCATAACCTTCACAGCAATTTCACGGTTAGTATAAGTTTTACCTAAAGCAATAAGATCACAGATGATACTACTGAACCGTTCATCAAATTCAGCCATGGTTTCCCCTGGCTTCATTTTGGCGTTGTCATATTTTTGAATGGCTAGAGTGAGCTTGTTTTCCTTTGTCTGGTCATTCCCTTCACACAGCTGAGTGAGCTTCTCCCAAATCTCCTTTGCTGTGGAACATGACTTGATTTTGCTGAACATATTCTTGTCCAGTGTTTTGTATAGGATGTCCCGGGCCACATTGTCAAGATTGGCCTTCTTTTTGTCCTCAGTGGTCCACTCAGCTCTTGGTTTCTCAATCATTTGTCCTGCACCATCGGCTAGAGCTGGGTTGACCTTCATAATTTTGATAGGACCGTCTGTTATGACATATAGCATGTCATCATCCTGTGCTGCAAGATGTGCCTGCATGCGAATTTTCCAATCATCATACTCTTCTTTAGAAAACATAGGAATTCTGTTGAAAGAAGTCATGATTTGAAAACTTCAGATCAGCAGTTGAGAAAGGAACCCGCTCTGATACCACTTGTTGGGATCGGTTCAGAGGGTAGAGGGGGGGTGAATACACTCTGAAACTTTTCTTCTTCTTCTTTAAAATGATCAAGTGAGGTTTAGTTCACTTAATCAGTTTTCTCAACTTCTAAAACGTTTTGAACAACTTAAATAGTGCGGAAATAGTTCAGAGGTTTTAGTGATGCAAAGTTTATAATGCAATGTATGAGCAGGATGTAAGATAAATGGCAGTAAATGCTAAAGCACGATTTTATGGAAGTTCGAAGGCTTAATCCTTCTACGTCTCCCCTTCTTCCACTTAGGAAGGAATTCACTAGAAGACTTTGGTTATTACAACGTCTTGTAATACACCCACTTCAGACTTAGGACTTATCCAATGCCTAATCCGAAACTCCTAGATTTACACAGATAAGATTCTCAGTTCTTATCAGACTGGTGGAAGCTTTCAGAGCAGCTTCAAGTCTCTTCAACACTGAGTATAGTTGAGTTGAGCTTCTCAGACTGCAGAGCGGTCGAGAGGCTTGAAAACCCTAGGATGATCCTTGACGATCAGATATGTGAACTGTAGGCGAGGGTTTATTTGAGCAGCAGATGAATGATCTTGTAAGTGTGCTCAAGTATATCAGATGAGGACTTCTGATATTAGTCAAGTGATTGAAATTTTTCTGAGTTGCTTGTCTCTCTTCGTTGTCTCGTATCACTTGTTGTTGTTCTGTTGTTATACTCTTTTTGAGCAATCTTCCCTTTATATAGGTCAATCATCAACGTCTTTATTTTGAACGTTCTGATGCTGCATTGAATGCACATTTAATGCTCATAAATGCATTGATGATTCTGCATGAGGATCGTACACTGCAGACAACTTCCAGGGTCCAAAACTGGAATAAACGGTCGAATGCTTTATCTGCAGTCATTCTGTGTTTTTGCCATTTTGGTACAACCTGTTGTCTTGATTTGCAGGAGTCAACAAATCTTCTGAAACGCCGGTTCTGCTTTTAATAAAAGATCCTGCAAAGAACATCTTGTCACAGGTACTTGTCTCGAGATATCTAGATAGGCAGTTGGCATTCTACCGGTAGAGATATTTGTCCTCTGCTGGTTTGAATAACCAGTCGATAAGCTTGTGACTTCAACCGGTCGAGAGATAAAGGCGGTTGACAAGCTTCCGGTAGATAGATTTATCCTCTGCTGGTTTTGATAGCCAGTCGATAGGCTTGTGACTTCAGCCGGTCGAGAGCAAAGGCGGTTGACAAGCTTCCGGTAGAAGTTGTAGTAGATTCCTGAAATACAATGGTTGGCAGCACATTCCTATACAATGAGTCGTTGTTTGTTATCACCAAAATATCGGATTCAACAGGTTGCGTATGTAATGTAATATATATATATATATATATATTGTGTGACATTGACTTAATATATTAATATTTTTAAATTGGCTTAAAAAATATTATTATTTTAAAATATTTTCATATAATTATATTTGATATTAAAAAATAAAAATTTCAAAATATGTATAAATAAAGGTAATTGTGAGGGGAAAAAATTGGAGCAAGGAATTTTAGGGAAAAAACAAGTTTCATAAACAAAATTATGTAACGAGGTTAAATTTTTTATTTTAATTTAGGTTTAACCAAAATTATTCTATACTATTATTCTATTATTAATAAAACAAGAGGGGGTGAGTAGTAATCATTTTTTTCGTTGAAGGTTTTTTAAAAATTTCAAAATTACGGAAGCCAAAATTTCAAAAGAAAAATCTTACATCATATTTATTTTTGTACAATATAATAATTAATTAAAAATTTTCAAAAAAAAATATGTACATATGTATTATGTTACATACACAACGTACATGCTAGGTTGTTAGTTTTAAGGATGTACTAGTGTCTTTAATTAATATGTGATGTGTACATATATATAACTTTTTGTGTTAATTAATTTCATGTTAATTTCAGGTTGATATGATGAAATGAATATTCAAAATTATAGATAAATATAAAAATAATATTTATTAATTTAAAATTTTTAAAAAGTATTATATCTGATATTGTAATTGTAATTAAACAATAAATAAGTTAATTATTCTACATTTTTTAACTTTATTATTATTTTATTGTATGTTTGGACGGGGATATAATTATAATTTCTATTTAAACTTCATTAATAGAATGTTGCAATTTAATATCATCCTTTCGACATCCAATTAATCTGTTAGGCCACCATGTATCTGCGACAGACTTTTGCTCGTTATGCAAGTTTGGAAACGATTCCACATGCTATGTTGTATTTTTATTTTATTTTTTTACCAGTAGTGAAATCTTATTGGAAGGATACTTTTTACTAAAGTTATTTCCAATCATAAATATCATTTGGTACAAGTTTTGCATTAAAATAATATAATTTCCACATCAAATTCAACATTCATCTCCAAACCATTTAGACCATCTCCAGCAACACACAAAAATAGTGTGCTGCTGGAAAATGACATAGAAATATTCTCCAGCAGCCAACTCTATTTTAACGTAATTTTTGTGCTATGAACAGTGCAAATCCAAATTATATTAGTTTTTTTTTTAAAATTTTCATTTTATTTCCTTTTTGTATTGTTATTTTATGATTTATTTATTTGTTTATTTTATTTATTTCGTTATTTTTTCCTTTTTTTTTAGAATCTATATATTATTTATATTTCAAAAAACATTAATAATATTTTACATATTATTTTTAGAATAATTCGTGACATATATGATAAAAAAAATCAACATTGAATAATTAATATTTTATAACAAATTTACATCTTAAAACGAAATTACAAATTTAAAAGGGGGAATTTGTGATAAATCTCTAATAGCAAACTTGAATTTCTGCTCAATCCCCGTTTGAGACATTATTTGTTCCCAATCCTGACAAAAGCCTGCTCTTTGTTTGAACTCCCTATTGTGGCCAATTTACCAAAATATCCCTAAATAAAATGATTTACAAAAAAAAAAAAAAAAAAACATGATGGTTCCACTGTAATCGTTATTTTCCCTCTTTTCTTCTTCTTGATTCTCTTTTCCCGAACCTTTCTCTCTCAATCTTAAACGTTTACTCGGTTAATGTTGAAGATCTATGTTTACTCGGTTAATGTTGAAGATCTACATTGACGTGGGTTGAGGGATTTTCCCATCTTTGTGCTCAAACAAAAATTTTCACATATTTGCAGGTTAGTTTTTAGATTAGAAATATTTTAAATTTTGAGCGAATAAATTATTGTCACATCTTGATGTATGTCTTACAAATTTAAAATGTTGAATTGATGGAATTGTTTGAGCTTTTTTATGATTATAGAGGTGGTGTTGAATTTTCGGGCATCGCGTTAGTTTTACAGATTAGCTTACTAATATCACTTTTCACGTCTGTTGCTGGGAATGCAGTTCATTTCATGAGCATTTGTGATAGATTAGCTTATATTTCGCATTGTTCTCGATTATAATGTTTTAATTCTTAATTTTGGGGGTTTAGTTCTATAATCTTACATTTATACTGTGATTTAAGTTATTAGAATTAAAATCTAGTATTCTGAATTGAATGCGTTATTTTGTACTGTTTATGTGTAATATATGATGAAAGAATATATTATTGCTTTGATTTAGTATTGAAGAGTTTTCTCCTTTTGTAGTTTGAGAATGGAGTTTTACAGATTAGCTTACCAATATCAATTTTTACGTCTGTTGCTGGGAATGCAGTTCATTTCGTGAGCATTTGTGATATATTAGCTTATATTTCGTATTAATTTCGATTATAATATTTTAATTCTTAATTTTGGGGTTTTTGTTTCATACTATTACATTTATACTGTGATTAAATTATTTGAATTAAAATCTAGTATTTTGAATTTGTTATTTTGTACTGTTTGTGTGTAATATATGATGAAAAAATATATTATTGCTTCGATTTATTGTTTTGAAGAGCATTCTCCTTTTGTAGTTTGAGGATGCAATCTGAAAGTGGTCTTTGCAATCTTTCATTTTTGGGTTGCTGTAAATTCAAGAAGCAGCTGTTTGTCATCTCAATCTTCAGTGGTTGTAGCTTGATGGATGTTTTTGCTAGTCTGAGCAAAAAATGTGCAGAAATATCTTCGAAATCCATTATGCTTCAATACGTAGCTCCACCGCATAAGATGCTTGTGTCTTTGATGATGATGATAATGTCCTTAATATGATTCATCTTCATATGTGTGTAAAGCTTACGACAATTGAATTGAAGGCAGAGAAAAGAAATGAACACTTCAACAATTTGAATGATGGGAGGTAAAATACATTTACTTATTATTAGACGTATTTTCATTCTCCTATTTTGATATGTTTAGTAACATGTTTAATAAAAAATTTTAAGGTTAAATATTGTAGATTGCTTTTTATAAATTATTAATTAGTTGTTTGAAACCAAGATTAATTTTTTAAAATTTAAAATTTGTTTTTGTGGTTATTGTTCTTTTTTATCTTATTAATTGTATATTAAACTGGTAAGGGCTGATGAGGAAGACACGCAGTCGAAGAGTGACAACGAGGTTGAACAGCCCCCTAGCGCCAATACTATAGATGCCTGGATTAATTGTATTCATGGTGTAGGACAAACATTCAAGGGTGCTGGTGAATATAGGAATTATTTGAAAAACTTTTCTGTTGCCACAAGACGTTCATTTATGTATGTAAAAAATGACAGCGAGAAGGTTATTGTGATTTGCATTGAAAAGAGCTGCAGTTGGAGAATTTATGCTTCGAAACATAAAAGAGACAATCTTTTTGCCATTAGAAAATGTAAACTGCAACATAATTGTGATAAGAATAATTTACGTAGCAGAGGGCATCCTAGAGCCGATGCCTATTGGATAGCGAATGTTGTAAAAGAAAAATTGAGAGGAGAGCCCTCTTATCGTCCGTGTACAATGCAGATGGACTTGCAAAGAGATTTTGGGGTAGAGTTAGAATACTGCAAAGTATGAAAGGGTAAAGAGTTGGCGATTCATGGCACAGATGAAGGATGCTATGATAGATTAAGATGATATTGTGATGCTGTTAAAAAGACTAATCCTGGTAGTGTTGTAGAGTGTGAGATTGAACCTTTGACTAAAAAATTCAGACGGTTGTTCATTTGTTTTCATGCATGTGTCGTCGGTTTTGTTAGTGGTTGTAGGCCATTGATATTTTTGGATGGTACTCATATAAAAAATAAGTATAAAGGATGCATCTTAGTTGCTGTGTCAAAAGATGCGAACGATGATCTTTTCACAATTGCTTATGCCGTAGTAGATGCGGAGAATGATGCAAACTGGGATTGGTTTTGTTATCATTTGAGTCGTGTGCTCCTTTACTATCAATGCATTCCATTCGACGAGTTCATATTTTTCTCGGACAGACATCCCAGTATCATCAATGCAGTGAATCAAGTATTTGTTGGGAGTCACTATGCTTATTGTTTGAGACATTTAATGGATAATTTCGTTAAGCAGGTAAATTCCAAATTACGAATCCCTGAGCAATTTTACTTTAATTTTTTCATATTATCTTATCATTTTAAGCTCGATCTAAATTTTTATTAATCTTTATAGGTGTTGAGAAGTTATCCCAGACATAACAAAAAACATTGGTCTTCGGTATTCAAGAAAGCTGTGTATGCTCTGTCTTTTCAAGAGTACGAGCAACATATAAACAATATATTAGAGTCAATGCCACTTGCCAGAGGGTTTATTGTAAATTTTGATCCACAGAGTTGGGCCAATGCATTGTTTGTTGGCAATAGATGAGGTGTTATAAATAACAATATAGCCGAGTGTTGGAATAGTTGGGTTAGGCCAGCTCTTCATTTGCCTATTGTTGCTATGGTTGATCACATACGCATGCAGATAATGAAAATGATGCACCGACGACGTGAATCAACTCTACACATGACCAAGGAATTAAGTCCAAGAAAAGAAAAGTCTGTTGTAAGCGCATATATGGAATCCCGAACATTAAGAGTTCAGCGTTCGTGTATTTGGAAGTTTGAGGTTGTTGATGGTGAAAAGTCATTTTTCATAGATTTAGTGGATATGACTTGTTCATGTAGAGTTTGACAGATCAATAAGATTCCGTGAAAGCACGCCATTTCTGCCATTGAGGCGAAATCTATGTCTGTGTATGATTTTTGTGACAAGTATTTCAAGATCGAAGCGTATCGCACTGCGTACAAAGGACATATTAATCCTATCCCAACCTTTGACATCAGTGAGTCATGTGTTGTTGAATCCGATATAATCCAAGCTCCTTCTGTGCATAGTCAGACCGGTCACAGAAGGACGAAGAGAATACCATCGCAAGTTAATACACGTGTCTCAACATGTGGCCGTTGTCATGCAAAAGGACACAATAGACGCAGTTGCAAGGAACTGATAGAGTAGCTGTAATTGTTTAAAAATATGATGTTTTAATTATTTGTTATTAGCATAACTTTTTAACAGAAATTATTCAGAAATTAATCTTGACTGTTAAAAAAATATGCAGAGGCAAGCGATTACTGGAAGCTGGTTCGAGCATGAAATTGCCCTCGAAAAGGCACACACGTTCGAGTGGAAGCATTGCTGGATTGCGCTTGGTTTGAGGTTTTTGTGGAACCATCTGCTGTCACATTTTAAGTTGATCTGGGGTCGTAGTGTAGTTAAGTGTATTGTGTTGTCTTAAGTTATTCTGAAACCAACTCTGTTTGTGGTAAACAAATATGTAAAGTTCGAATTTGATAAATGATCTTTGTCATTACTGTTTCAGTGAACGATGTCTTCTCAGTTAACTAATCAAGTAAGTCATTGCTTTAAATTTTCAAATGGCAGGTACTAATTGTTATGTATATCGTACAACTTGTATTT
Source organism: Henckelia pumila (assembly GCF_033568475.1). NCBI lineage: Eukaryota > Viridiplantae > Streptophyta > Magnoliopsida > Lamiales > Gesneriaceae > Henckelia > Henckelia pumila. Next base: position 7,962,633 of record NW_027331831.1, read on the forward strand.
AATTTGGAATAAAACTGAATAAATTTGGAACTTATTGTCTGATTATTACAATAAACAGAGCTAGAAGTAAAGTTAGTTCAAGAACAAAACATGTGCAACCAAAACAACAACATATTTCTACAATATGGTCGGCCCTGGTGTTCTAGTAGACTGGTTGTATAGCACATCAGAGGACGAATGCTCCTTTTTCTTGTAATTGAACTGTTCTGTTGAATCATGGATAAACCATGATGCAGATTTTTGATTCATTGAACATGCGCAGCTCTCTCTACCTTTCTTACTTGAGTCTAGTTTGAAATTTGATGATTTTTGGAGAGATTCACCGTGATAATCATCGTACCAAAAAAATCAATTTTTATGTTGCAGCTCACGAGGACAAATATAATGCAACTCTCCCGGGAGGGTCGAATGTGGTTCGGCTCTTCGTAAAATCATTTCTCCGAAACCACATAAACATTGTGGTGCAATCTTCATTTCCATTGTGCTCGATCTTGTAGAATGAAATTTTATTTTGAAATTCAAAACCCTAACCAAACGAGAAAGAAGAAGTGAATGGATAAAGTGTACCGACAGAGCTTAATAATGAGGGGTAGGTGGGAGTCAAAGTCTATTTTTATTATTTTTGTTTTATTGTGAGGGTCAAAAGAGTAATTATAATACATGTGACATGTCATCTTGTTCCGTAAATCAAACAAATAATTCCGCATAATTCAAGGATTGTTCCATATATGTGACATTTTGAGCCGATACACCTTAGCCATCTTGGTGCATTTGCAAACGATAAATCTCAAGTTCACAATGACATGTCATCTTGTGCCTTAAATCGAACAGATTATTCTGAATATGTATTGGGTTGTTCCAAAAATATGAAAGTGTGATCCTCATGACCCACAATATTTGTCCTACAATTGGAATACATTGTTCTCGATTGAATAATATTATCCCATCCATCCGTACTAGTTGTGCTCGATATCTCACTGACTTGTTCTTAAAGATGAGTAGAATTAGAGTAAATGATAGTGCTTAAAGACGAGAAAACATCATATTAAACAAGTTATGAGTTTGGATTTCGGACAATATACCCATATTATATACATTGGGTGGCAATGGACATCCACAAATGGTGCTCTCATTGGATCATGATCAATGTCTCTCTCCTACACCTTAGACAATGTAGAGCACAATACATTACTAGACAAACACTTGGGTGATGGTTCCACCAATCTCTAAGGATTGAACACTCCTCTCCACTTGTGTCATGCAGTGTATTATATGATTTTGGTGCATGTTAACATGGGCATGCCTTATTGTTCCTCATATCGAAAAGATTATTCTTCATAATTCTAAGATTGTTCCTAATACATGACATTTTGATCCAAAGACACTTTCACTAGGAAAGTGTAATCCTCATGGCCCACAATGTTTGTCCTACAATTGGAATACATTGTTCTCGATTGAATACTATTTATCCCATCCATGCGTACTAGTTGTGCTCGATCTCTCACTGACTTGTTCTTAAAGATGAGTGAAATTAGAGTAAATGATAGTCCTTAAAGACGAGAAAACATCATATTAAACTAGTTATGAGTTTGGATTTTCGGACAATATACCCATATTATATACATTGGGTGGCAATGGACATCCACAAATGGTGCTCTCATTGGGTCATGATCAATGTCTTTTTCCTACACCTTAGACAATGTAGAGCACAATACATTACTAGACAAACACTTGGGTGATGGTTCCACCAATCTCTAAGGATTGAACACTCATCTCCACTTGTGTCATGCAGTGTATTATATGATTTTGGTGAATGTTAACATGGGCATGCCTTATTGTTCCTCATATCGAAAAGATTATTCTTCATAATTCTAAGATTGTTCCTAATACATGACATTTTGATCCAAAGACACTTTCACTAGGAAAGTGTAATCCTCATGGCCCACAATATTTTTCCTACAATCGGAATACATTGTTCTCGATTGAATAATATTTATCCATCCATGCGTACTAGTTGTGCTCGATCTCTCACTGACTTGTTCTTAAAGATGAGTGAAATTAGAGTAAATGATAGTCCTTAAAGACGAGAAAACATCATATTAAACAAGTTATGAGTTTGGATTTTTGGACAATATATCCATATTATATACATTGGGTGGCAATGGACATCCACAAATGGTGCTTTCATTGGGTCATGATCAATATCTCTCTCCTATACCTTAGACAATGTAGAGCACAATACATTACTAGACAAACACTTGGGTGATGGTTCCACCAATCTCTAAGGATTGAACACTCTTCTCCACTTGTGTCATGCAGTGTATTATATGATTTTGGTGAATGTTAACATGGGTTTTTTTTTTTTATTTCTAATGTAAATTAAAAAATAAATTTCAAAAATACCGTAAAATCAAAAAAAATTCAAAAATAGTGTAAAACTTCAAATCTGACAGCGGACGCTGTGTACACGTAAGCAGCGTCCTCCGCCACGAGGAGCGGATGCTGCCCAGTAGGCAGCGTCCTCCGCCACGAGGAGCGGACGCTGCCTAGTAGGCAGCGTCCGCGCCTCGTGGCAGAGGACGCTGCCAAGTTGGCAGCGTCCTTTCCCACGAGGCGCTGCCAAATATATTATTTTAAATTATTTAATCCGTAAATAATTAAAAAAAACGTGTTGACGGATAGTATTTGCGCGTAAAATAATTTAACGCGTAAACAATTAAATAAAATTAAATATATCGTCTAACGCGTAAACAATTAATTCTACGCGTTATTGTATTACTATATATATGTTCACAAATTTATTCGAATATCACTCATAAAAATATCAATCTCTTTAAAATTCTCTCGTTTCTTTTATTCGTTTTTCATTTTTATTTCAACAAATCATGTCGAGAATGGAAAACATCGATATATTTTTATATTTTGGTGGTCATATTATTGTGGATAATGGATCGATTGTGTATAGTATTCCTTATACTAGACCGATGCGAGTTCTACGTTCCATTACTTTGTCCGAGTTGGTTGAAGCTGTGCATCAAATATTGAGGATTGATCCAACTACTTTTACTCTCAAATTGTCAACGAAATATTCTTTCATGGAAAATTCATCTTGGCATGAAATTCAAGTCAATCTTGTCGATGACAACGCTTTAGAGTTTATGATGCAATCTCCCAATATACGTATATTACATTTGTACGTGGAGGCAAACGAAATTGACCATCACGTTGGTCATGTCGACCAAGAATCAGATATTTTACACGTCACCAAAGGAATGGACAACATGTATCTTTATCCTGAAAGTGGATCGTGGGATCAATATATCGCCGACACATGCGAACCTGATCCTGCAAGTTGGCCGCAAAGTACACGTGTTTGGGAACAAAATTCTGGTGAAGCAAATTGGAATTTAGAAATTCAAAATTTTGTGCCATGTGTTGATGATCCTAGGAGTGAAAACGAAGATATCCAGAGAAGCGATACAGAGCCAGAGATGTCATACGGGGAGTTTGAGGAAGAAGATGATGACGATGTTGAAGATGTGAATGATGATGTACATGTGAATATCCATGCAAATACTGATGAGGGAACATCATCTCGTCCACCACCTCATCAGAAATTACAGAAGCAAGATGTTTCATTCTTTTCTACCACTTTTGATATGCCATCTTTCTTCAATACATATTTGGAGAAGAGATTCCTGATTCTATTGGCGTACCTCATGACATGCGGACAAGATACTATAATGAGGAGAGAGGAGAACTATGTGTAAACATGGTTTTCAAGGATAAAAAAGATCTGATTGCATCTGTGAAGGATTATTCGGTCAGAGTTTCTAGGCGTGAATATCTTGTCGTTGAGAGCACACGCATTTTGTGGAAAATTCAATGCAAAAATGATTCTTCCACTGTCAGATGTCGTTGGGGTCTTCGCGCATCTTTCAAGGAGAAAACAGGTTATTGGAAAATAACCAGATATGGTGGGCCTCATACATGTATATCAACCAACGTCGGCATATATCATCACAACTTGAATAGCGATATGGTTGCACATACACTATTGGGCATTGTACGATGTGATCCTTCGTACGAGATTAAATATATAATAGAGAGTGTGAAAGATAAATATGGATATCAAATCTCGTATACGAAAGCATGGCGGAGTCTGAAACGTGCAGTGGAAATTGTTTATAGAACTTGGGAGAGCTCTGTTCAATTACTACCGAAATATATGCGTGCTCTTTGCAAATACAATCTGGGAACAATTGTCGACTGGAAGCATCTCAGAAACAATGAAGAAATAAAAACATTGAACTATTATTTTTGGGCGTTCAAGCCGTGTACTAATGGATTTCGACACTGTCAAAAAATCATTAGTGTCGACGGTACACATTTGTACACAAAGTACAAACACAAAATGTTGATCGCTGTCACTCTGGATGCTAACAATCAAGTGCTACCATTGGCTTTTGCAATTGTGGATGAAGAAACGTCTGATTCCTGGAAATGATTTTTGGAAAATGTTGGTCGGCATGTTGTATGTGGCGAAAATGGTGTGTGTCTAATATCTGATAGGCACAAGGGAATCGTGCGAGCCATTGAAGATATACCCTATTTCAAACCTCCACAAGGTGTGCATCGTTTTTGTTTGCGGCACGTGTGCTCAAATTTTAATTTCAGGTTCAAAGATGTGTATTTGAAAGATTTATGCTGGGAAGCAGGGAGCCAACATCAAATTTGTAAATTTGATGCAACAATGGAGGCAATTAAGAACAAAAATATTTTGGCACACAGATATTTGGATGGAATATCAAAGGAAAAATGGAGTATGGCCCATGACGGAGGTTGGCGTCGTGGAGTGATGACGACCAACATGTTCGAGTGCTTAAATAGTGTGTTGAAGGGAGCTCGTAGACTGCCTATATCTGCAATAGTACACTTGACCCTTCTGAGATGTGTTCAATACTTCATTGAACGTGTAACGAAAGGTCAATGTATGGTTCAAGAAAATCAACTGTGGTCGGATTATGCACGGCAAAAGTATGAGGAATGGGCGAAGAAATCTAGTGAACATCGTGTTGTTAAATATGATGTACGATCACAAATTGCTCAGGTTGCGACCGGAGGAAGGCCAAGTCGCGGCCAACACATGCAAGTGGTGAGAATATCAACAACAGATTGTTCATGTGGTAAATGGACAATTTTTGGCATCCCGTGTTCTCATGCTATTTGCACCGCTAAATGGCACTCGTTAGATCCCACGACACTTGTGCAACCATGGTACAATATATCGGAGTACCTCGCAACGTATGAAGGAAGATTTGAACCTCTTGCAGATGAAAGATATTGGGATCGTCCTACCTTTGAATTGCAACACAACCCAGTTAGACGTGAAAGAAGAAGAGCAGGTAGGGATACAACGACTCGATTAAGAAACGAGATGGACAGGCCGGTAGCGAGAGAGAGACAATAACAAAGAATGAACATGTATAATCTTTGGAAATATAATTTGTTGCTAAAAATATATTGTGTAATATATTTTAAATTGTATATGTCTATTTTTTGTATTTCAGGAGCATCAGATGAACGTGGACAATAGATTGCGTGAAGAAAAATTGTAGCATATTTGATATTGGTTTAAATGCATTTATCTATTACACTACTAGCATTTTTCTTCATATTGGTTTGAATCAACTTAATAAAGTATTTAAAATAATTGTGGTGTAATTAAACAAAACTCATACGAAAAGAAAAAAAACAAAAATCACATGCATAACTAATTATCAATTACTATAAAACAAAAAATATATATCATGATTGTTCATGACAATTGCAGTTATACAAATGACCACCGGTACCACAAGCAGGTGGTCTACGTCTACGTTTTCCTCTACGCACAACAAGAGCATCAACAATTTCTTTACTCCTCTCTTGTTGCTCATCTGAATAACTAGGGAATATTACAGGTGACGAAATGTTTCTTTCAGGAGCCAGAGTATTGTGTTGACCAGCATTAAGAAGATCTGTAAAACTTTGGATATTTTCACAAAATGGAGTATGATAATCGGCATCAACATATGAACCAGATGGTCCTGCACTGTAAAATCCACCGAATGGTCCGGTATTGTACAACCCACTAGATGGCCCTGCGTTGTAGAACCCACCAGATGGACCCGCGTTGTAAAACTCACCAGATGGCCGAGGAGGAACAAACCCCGATGATGACTGATGCGAATCAGGGGATGGCACACCAAAATTTTGTGGAATATTATTGTGTCCGCCAATATCTAAATTCGATTGATATGGCCTAAAACCAAGCCCAGTTACTGCAGGAGATATAAATCGTACAGTAATGCGATCAAACCATGGAAAGTAATCATCATCGACTTGCCTAGATCTTCCGTGGGGTTCGCCTCGGGCAACATTACTCAATTTTCCATTCCAAAGAATAATTGCATCTTTATGATACTCTTTCCAATCTGTGTTGCGATGTCCTGTTCTATTAACATTGTGTAGGTTATCGTTGTCAACTGCAGGCCTATTTTGAACTACCTCAAGACCCGGTCAGGACGATGCATCTCCACAATATCAAAACAAATCAGAGGACAAACACATCGCCAGATTCTATTATCGTATGTACTAATGATCGCTTTAACATCAGCATCTTTTTTGTTGTAAACTATCCAGTTAAACTGCATAATAATAATAAAATCATTTTTAATTAATAAATATAAATTAATATAATTGTTGTAAAGTTTCAATAATCCAATAACATACCTCGACATTAGTCATACGATCGAAGCAATCTCTTATAATTCTAACAACATGTGTTGGTGAATGAGTATAACTAAAACTAAACACATTTGACCACCTATAATAAAAAAAGATTATTAAAATTATTATAAAATGAATTTGTAATTTATACAATGCTAATATTTTTCAAATATTACCGTGCACCATAAGGAGCATATGAAATATTTTCCTCCAATTCATTTTGGCGCACAATAAGAGATAATCCATTCATATCAGGATTAACAAATGTAATCCTGCTCCATGTCCATACCTGCCATCAGCAATAAATTAAATTAAAAATTATTATAATGTGATATTAGATGAACTTCAAAATTTATACCTGTAAGATAAATAGAGGCCCGGATATTATAGTTTTTCTTATCCGTATTGCATTGCATAACTCACGATATAGGAATGCTAGAACTGCACTTCCCCAACTATAAGATCTGATGCGTTCAATATCCCAAAGTAGTTGCAAAAAAATCAATCTAACAGATCCTCCTTGATAATCTGGAACCATGATTCCTCCAATAATCATTAATGCTACACAACGGGTATATTTTACGATATCTATTTCTGGACTATTATCATCGATATGTGCAACCATGCAATGCTCATATAAAGCGGTCATCGATAAGTGGCCACCTTTGAAATGCGACGTAAGTAGCGTAAATCCCAATAAATTCAAACATATATGCTGCCACTCTTCAACTCTGTGTGAAACATCTATACCAATTACAGGCTCACCATCAATAAGCAGACCCCAAATAATGGAAATATCCTGTAAAGTGATGGTTGCTTCACCACATCTAAAATGAAAGGTATGTGTTTCACGTCGCCATCGTTCAACCAAAGCAGTAATTAAATGATTATCATATTGTCGAGATCCACACAGCAAAACACCATAAAACCCCATGTTATTTAAATATGCAATCACACGACTGTGCAGACCATGATCATTAAATAACTGCCAAATCAAATTATCGGATCGTTTGACTCGAACTATGTCATCAATTTTTTTTGTGGAAACTTCTGACGACATATGTGTTGCTTGTAAATATAGCACACTGGAATCTATTGGCCCTCGATTTGTTGTCATCCTGACAAATATACTAACAATTATATAATGCAAACCAATAAATACATATTATAAAATTACAAAATAACAAAATATATATTACCTTATTATTAATATACTATATAAATATAGAATATATATTATTATATTGAAATATATATTGTTATTATATAAGATATATATGAATATATATTATCTTATTATTGATATACTATATAAATATAGAATATATATATATATAATTCTATATTTATATATATTATAAGATTAAAATAATAACAACACGTAACATAACTATTCTTTATATTATTATATTGAAATATATATATATATATATATATTTCAATATAATAATATCAATAATAAGGTAATATATATGCATATATATCTTATATAATAACAATATATATTTCAATCTAATAATATATATTCTATATTTATATAGTATATCAATAATAAGATAATATATATTCATATATATCTAATATAATAACAATAACGTTATATATATATATATATATAGATATAATTCTATATTTATATATATTATAAGATTAAAATAATAACAACACGTAACATAACTATTCTTTATTATTAATACATTTAATTTTTATTATATTAATATAATATATTTAATTATAAAAAAGAAGAAATTTGAAATATATACTAAAACATATTATTAAAATAAACTTAAAATTCAAAATAATGCTTAAAAAAATTCTGAAAAATAATCCATACCTTCGAATGACTTTTTTTTATTATTAATACATTTAATTTTTATTATATTAATATAATATATTTAATTATAAAAAAGAAGAAATTTGAAATATATACTAAAACATATTATTAAAATAAATTTAAAATTCAAAATAATGCTTAAAAAAATTCTGAAAAATAATCCATACCTTCGAATGACTTTTTTTTTAGTACCTACAAGCAACAATTAAACATATTTCAATTATAGTAACTCAATTAAACCAAAACACCAAAATTTCAAAACCCTACTCTCGAATTTACCTTCAAATTTTGAAATAGAGCTCCAACAAACCTAAATATCTTCTTTCTAGCTTGAACAACGATCGGCGACGATGAACGACGATGAAAAAAAACACGGTTGGTCGGACGATGTTTCCGAGAGGGCGAAGAAAACTCGAAAAATTGGTGTAAAAAAAAAATCTTATTGCAAGGATTCCGAAAGTACTCTCGGATTTGCAATTGGACGAACGATGACGGAAAAATCTACGGTCAAAGAAACTAAAATTGAGAAGAAAAAAAATGCCGTAGAGACAATGGAGGAAGAAAATAAATTATTGAATTCAGTGGGTGGGCGCAACAAAAAACATGAATTATTGGAGGTGGGTGGGGCGCAACAAAATTAATGGCATACGGGGGCGTGCCACGCCAGCAGCATCTGCTCCAAGTGTTAGCGGACGCCGCCACGTATACCTGAGCATCCGCTGTCAGATTTGGAGTTTTACGGTATTTTTGAAATTTTTTTAAATTCACGGTATTTTTGAAATTTATTTTTTAATTTACAGTAAAAATAAAAAAAAACCCTGTTAACATGGGCATGCCTTATTGTTCCTCATATTGAAAAGATTATTCTTCATAATTCTAAGATTGTTCCTAATACAAGACATTTTGATCCAAAGACACTTTCACTAGGAAAGTATAATCTTCATGGCCCACAATATTTGTCCTACAATTGAAATACATTGTTCTCAATTGAATAATATTTATCCCATCCATGCGTACTAGTTGTGCTCGATCTCTCACTGACTTGTTCTTAAAGAAGAGTGGAATTAGAGTAAATGATAGTCCTTAAAAACGAGAAAACATCATATTAAACAAGTTATGAGTTTGGATTTTCGGACAATATACCCATATTATATACATTGGATGGCAATGAATATCCACAAATGGTGCTCTCATTGGGTCATGATCAATGTCTCTCTCCTACATCTTAGACAATGTAGAGCACAATACATTACTAAACAAACACTTGGGTGATGGTTCCACCAATCTCTACGGATTGAACACTCATCTCCACTTGTTTCATGCAGTGTATTATATGATTTTGGTAAATGTTAACATGGGCATACCTTATTGTTCCTCATATCGAAAAGATTATTCTTCATAATTCTAAGATTGTTCCTAATACATGACATTTTGATCCAAAGACACTTTCACTAGGAAAGTGTAATCCTCATGGCCCACAATGTTTGTCCTACAATTGGAATACATTGTTCTCGATTGAATAATATTTATCCCATCCATGAGTACTAGTTGTGCTCGATCTCTCACTGACTTGTTCTTAAAGATGAGTGGAATTAGAGTAAATGATAGTCCTTAAAGACGAGAAAACATCATATTAAACAAGTTATGAGTTTGGATTTTCGGACAACATACCCATATTATATACATTGGGTGGCAATGGACATCCACAAATGGTGCTCTCATTGGGTCATGATCAATGTCTCTCTCCTACACCTTAGACAATGTAGAGCACAATACATTACTAGACAAACACTTGGGTGATGGTTCCACCAATCTCTAAGGATTGAACACTCCTCTCCACTTGTGTCATGCAGTGTATTATATAATTTTGGTGCATGTTAACATGAGCATGCCTTATTGTTCCTCATATCGAAAAGATTATTCTTCATAATTCTAAGATTGTTTCTAATACATGACATTTTGATCCAAAGAAACTTTCACTAGAAAAGTGTAATCCTCATGGCCCACAATGTTTGTCCTACAATTGAAACACATTGTTCTCGATTGAATAATATTTATCCCATCCATGCGTACCAGTTGTGCTCGATATTTCACTGACTTGTTATTAAATATGAGTGAAATTAGAGTAAATGATAGTCCTTAAAGACGAGAAAACATCATATTAAACAAGTTATGAGTTTGGATTTCGAACAATATACCCATATTATATACATTGGGTGGCAATGGACATCCACAAATGGTGCTCTCATTGGGTCATGATCAATGTCTCTCTCCTACAATTTAGACAATGTAGAGCACAATACATTACTAGACAAACACTTTGGTGATGGTTCCACCAATCTCTAGAGATTGAAATATCCTCTTCATTTGTGTCATGCACCGTATTGTACCATCTTGGAGTGGAATTATAAGGACAGTTCATCTTGTGCCGGATTTCGAGAAGATTATTCCAAATTCATATTGGATTGTTCTACATAACTGACATTTTGATCCAAAGACACTTCCACTAGGGGAGTGTGATACTCATGGTCCACAATGGTTGTCCTACAATCGGAACGCATTGTTCTCGATTAAGTGACATTTATCCCGTACCTGGTTACTAGTTGTGCTCGATCTCTCGGTCACCTGTTCCTAAATTTGAGTGGAATTAGAGTAAATGATAGTCTTCAAATTGTTGTAGTAGATCAGAAAAAATAGTCATCATATTGTATTCTACCACTGCACACGTCTTACAAAGTCAGTTCATGAATCGCACCACGCAAGAGAGATTATTCCATTTATTAAGGAGATTATTCTTAATATGTGATAATATATTCCAGAATTAAATTGTACAAAATATGAGGCTACTCGAAATTTTTTCATCCCAAATGGAGTTTTACAAAATAATATAAACAGAGTTACGTACTATAGATATTTCCATCAATCACAAAACCTTACAAAGACAGTTATGTAGAATTGTTTTTGAGCAATCCTCTTTCATGAGATAAAATACTTGCAGCCAGTCGAGCACGATATGTGTCCATCTTCACTGTATTTTTATATTCCCACATCTCAGCTGAGTCACGGGCTAGACACTCTATCCACATGCATGCAAAAACACCACAATCAAGTGATTCACCTTGATGACGCGTACGTTCTCTCAACATATTAGAGACGGGTATGACGAAATTTGAATTATGGCGAACCCAACCAACCAGAAAACGTGACTTCAAAGATAAAATTATTAAAAAGAACATTCGTATAAATCACATGACATGACACAATAAAGACTCACCAAAGTTCTACATGCCCCTAAGCTGAAAGAATCGGGAAGTGAATTCCACATTTTGAATATCCCCTCTTTTGCGTGAAATACTAGCAGAAACCAATGCACTCTGCTATTAATTGGAAAAATGAGGTATTTGCATCTCTTGAACGTATCTCCGTTAATTTTCTGCAAACAAAACTTAGAGGCAGCTGAGAGTTCCGCAAAAAAGGAGTCGTAGTCATTGTTTTGGGCCTTCATTTTTTTCCCCATTCTTTCGAAGAGATTAAACACTTCTCTCTACGTTAGACAAAACAAAATAACATTAAAAACCATAAACGAACTCAAATGTATACTAACTCACCAACGCTGCTTTTATATTTCTACTAACCTGCACCAAAGTGTCAATGCAAAATATTTCATTTCCTTTATCCACACTGTATTTTTCCATCATGCGCATTTGAACATTGATAATTTTATTGTTAACAAGCTTACCAAACAAGAAATCATAGAACACGAACCCTAACATATGGACAATTTCATCTTGCCAAACATCGACACTACAAAAATAAATGAATTCTATTGTATTAAAAATGATTCTAAAAAAAGTGATAAACAAATAGAGAGAGCTTTCAGTGAGAAAATTCATACGTGATGTCATCCCTAGAAAGATAATCCTTCAACAACTTTTTCTCTTCGGCAGTGGCTTCTTCATGTCCACAAAAATCTGTTCTACCTTGATACTGACTAGTCCACTCGTTACTCAAATCATTATTTTGTTCAAGCTCAACATCAATTATTTTTCCTTCCTACGGCAGAATACACAAACATGGTCAACATCAGTAACACTAAGTAAAATATAGGACCTCAAAATCAATTAACCAAGGTTAAAGTTGGTTTCAAGCAAATTCAAACCTTTTTCCTGCCCTTCCTCTTTGGTGTGGTACTGGGTGGAGTCACAAAGAATGATGACTTTCTTTTCTTCACCCGATCACCCCTCGTTCGGACATTATCAACGATGAAAGATTGGAAATTAGTGTTTTTCGCAACCTTCTTCGAATTATCATCACTTTCATCGACCCCACCACTTTTTTCAGAGGTATAGTAACCAGTACCCCTTTCCAACACATTGGTTAACGCAGTTTTTGAAATATCAACCTCAGAAACATTATTTTCCTTAACGACTTTTGATACAAGATTATCCAACATTTGATCAATCTCAATCAGATCCTCAGTACAATAATTATGTCCATCGGCTTCGGTACTTTTTGTTCCCAATGGACCACTTTCTGCATTTTTTTCACCCTCGGGCTCAGCACCAATAACACTTTTTCCATTTCCAACACCCAATCCATCGTCACATGCATCTTCACCTATCTTCAATTCACCAATATCTGGAACATTGGTCTTATCCAATTCACCAACAATACTTTTTCCCTTCACCGAGTAATCAACACAATTCTTGACAGACACATCAACAAAATCATATAAATTACCCCCTAGGTCATGACTCACACTCAACTCCTCTTCCTCATCGATTTCATTCATTCCATCAGCAGCGTCATCAACACTCAGATCATTATCAACTACAATGTCCTTGCCTTTGCGATTTCGAGCAAATTCTTTCTCCAAAACCATATTTTCTTTCAAATCAACCAGCTTCCTCTTAGCACCAACACTCTCACGTTTCAACTGCGCACAAATTCTTTTCAACATTTTAATCTTAGCAATTTGTTTATTCACAGTTTTTTCTAGTTCACAGTTATTTCTTCTGCCTTCTTGTTCCTTTAAAACCGGCAGCAACAACTACAACAACAAATAAAATAATGAAGAATATTTTTTTTTATAAAACATGAAATAAAGGATGCTACTCATATTACCTTGTTCTCCAACAACATTTCCTCATCAGGAAAGGGATGAATCGACAAAACCTGCTCCAAAAACAAATATATATAATGCAAAGCTCCAGCATTCGAAATATAATTAGTAAAATAGAAGATACCTTGGTTGACGATATGGCATCAAAAGCCACTTCAGCTTTCACAGCATCCAATTGGATCTTGCTTTTTTCGAAACGAAACAGGCGGGGGCAGATATGAACACCACGCGGCAAAGATAATGACGACACTCTTTCATAGAACCAAGCCTAAACAAAAAATCATATAAGTAAACAAATTCAACAAATTAATAGCACAATAACTCAGATAATTATATACTCACCATCAATCCAGCTGTGCAACCATCCAAATACAGTTTACTCGCTTGATTGTCTAATTCTCGATATAAAAACCGATACGCAGCATCTCCCCCTCCAAACTCAAAAAAAAGTGCTCAATTCATCAATATAGGGAAAGATAAAATGAGGAGTAATGTAATTACCAGTCGAGAATATTACAGAATTAAATATGAACAAAATGAACATTCTAACAAAGTCATCAATGTCAGCTTAGACATTACTACTCGCAAGTGAAACAAGGTTTTTTTTATAATGATCCTGTGAGTGTTGCTTATTTTCCCTCCGAAGTGTCGAGACAGGAAGCTTGATTCAAGCTTGAGGTCCAGATCAACTTGTTGACCTCTCTGATGCAAACCAAGCACAATTGAGAAGTCTCTTGATGTGAAAGGAATAGAAATATCACCACCAACAACGAACGAGCATGAAAGACTATCAAATCTTTTAAACAGATAGTCTACCCTGCCACTACTCACAGGTAGAACAAACATGTCTATCCATTTACCGAATGAAGTTTCTTTTATTCTGCTCATTTGTTCATTCCCTATGACCACCTTCAACTCCTCCATTATTTTTTTACAATAGGCGGGGGAACATCGAGTAAATATAACCTTGCCACTTTTGATCGATTCAAAATCATCACATATTTCCTCTTCATCAGCCATTTTTAATATTTAAAAATCATTAAAAAAATTCTTTATAAAATAACAGAATGGAATATTGCATGGAAAAAAACAAAAACTTCAAATTTGGAAACAATTGGGTACTTCTATACATAAATTTATCAATTTTCTTCAACAATATAACATTATTGAATATATATTCAATAAATCAAAAACATCACAACAACATAACAATATAACATTCATTTACCAAGATATACTTCAAAAATAATTTCAAAAACAAAACCCTAAAAATTGGGGATAAATAATTTAAACTGAGGAACTGTCAAAATTAAATACGAAAATTATGAATAATGATGTGAATGTTTCGACAAATATGTGCAAACAAGAACGATAGCAAGACATTTGAGCCACAAAACCCTCAAAATAATGGAAACACAGAAATATTAAAGATTCATACAATGAGGACCAAAATTATTCCTCTAAACGAATAATTTTCTCAGTTACTCGAGACGAATCATATATAGTGTCCGATTTAAAAAATTTAAAACAGGGTTCACCTATTTTTGATTTCTTCGACTTCTTCACAGTGCTAGATTTCTTTTCCTTCCGGACTCTACAATCTCCTTCAACTGACTTATCATTTGAATGTCTGCTTCGTCTAGTCAACGGTGCCATTTTCTGAGCTCCAAAACTTGTCGCAAAAGATCACTGCTTTCCTGCGAGAAGAATCGGTTGGGTGAGGGAGGGAAACTACCGATCGTCCCTGTTCTGGTTTTTTTTTTATTTGAAAATTAAAGTGAGGGATAGTGTTGGGTGTTTAAATCATTTTAGGGGCATTTTTGTAAACTGACCCAAATAGGGAGTTGTAACAAACAACAGGCTTATGTCAGGGATTTAGAACAAAGAATTACTGACTTGGGGACTGAGGAGGAATTCATGTTTATTATTAGGGATTTATCACAAATTTCCCGAATTTAAAATACCGAAAATACATTAATGCAAATTACATAAAATCAATGAAAACCACATTAATTTTGTTGTTATTTCATTCAACTTCAAAAATATTATTTAATAAAGTATATACGAATTCATATAAGTTTTAATTAAATTTACCAAATTAATTTATATAATATTTAATAAAGTATATACGAATTCATATAATTTTTAATTAAATTTAACAAATTAATTTATATAATATTTAATAAAGTATACACATAATGTTTCATCTCCAGCCGTCTTCACCAAATTTCTATACCAAAAAAATATTACATAATATTCTTTATTTTTACATATATGTTATAATTTATTTTAATTATATAAATTAATTTGATAAATTTAATTTAAAATTATATGAATTCGTATATACTTTATTAAATATTATATAAATTAATTTGGTAAATTTAATTAAAACTTATATGAATTCGTATATACTTTAATAAAGAATATTTTCGAAATATTCCTTTTATTTTAACTATTTGATTTTATATTACACAATTATATTATATATTTATAAATCATTCCTTAATTATTTAATATTAACATAAATAAATAAATATTAAATAAAATTAATAATTAATATTTATTGATAAAATTAAATGAATAACAATAATTAATTTTTTTGTTCGAATATTTAATTATTGATAAAATAATTAAATAAATATTAAATTATTATTTATACATTATTTATAATTATATAAAAACAAGTATTAGAAAAATAAAAAAAAATGGAAAGGAGTGCTCGGTAGATTGGAGCGTCTCCTTACTCCACGAGTTCCAGAAAGCGCGCAAATCTCTTTGCACACGATGACATCCCGAAATTTCCTTCCAGTGTTCGTGAAATTTCCTCTTGTGTTTGTCTGAAATTCATGAAAAAATCGGTCAGGGGGCGCCAGGATTTCTTTCGACGTGACCCCTCCGATGCCTAAGTCAGACAAAGAAACATGAGAAAAAAAATAGAGGAAAACATGTGAAACATCAATGGGGAAGAAAGTGTAGAAACTCCCTTCCCACATTGTCCTGTGTAATCAGAAAAAACCAGTATATATCGTAAAAACTTCCCTGTGATGTAGATCGTGGAAGACGTGTACTGGTGTCAGCACACACATGAGAGAACAAGGCCCATGATCTCATGAGATGCGGGCATGCGGCCCATGATTTAATTATATTGATAAGTCCAAGCCTAGATGTAGATAGTAAATATTTTTACAGACTCATATCCATTAATAATCACTAGACACCAATTACCACCAATAACCGACATGTTATCACATTTTCCGATCTAAGTTCATGCGAAAAAATAAATATATTAAATATATCTCAAGTTATCATCAGACGATATCTCGGGATATATCCCATGAGAGCACACCTCCTAGAAATAGAGCCGATATCTCTCGGGCTAAATGGATAGCTCGTATGGTAAATCACTTAATGTTGGATGTTGGCGCAACATATAAAAGAACTGTAAGTAATATGCGATCGATGGTGTGGTGCGTGATCATGAAGGACAACTGGTATTAGCCTTTGCAAAAAAAGATTGGTCTCCCGAATTTGTAGTGCACGCTAAATTAATTGTGCTAGAAGAGGGGTTGAGTTTGGCTCATTAACATCATTTTAAGATCCACGAAGTCTCTTCTGATTGTCTTTTGACGGTGCAAGCAGTTACTAACCCAAATACATATTTAAGTTATTGGTGCAGCAACAACTTCAGTCAGACATATTATTGACATTAATCAAAATGTGAGGTTGTTCCATATTTGTAGAGCAACCAATATGGTCGCGCATTCTCTTGCTTGTTTCTTTATTTCTTCTCATTCTCCTTCTGTTTGTGAGCATGATAAAAAATTTTTGGTTGATAAATCTTATAACTAAATACCAATGACCTTATTATTGCTTATAAATTTACAAAGCATGGAAAAAAAATTTGGTTGATAAATATTATAACTAATTATCTTATTATTGCTTAATAAATTTACAAGCTTAACCGTAAAAAAATGTTGTATTTTAATTTTTTTATGACGTGGAAATTCGCAGCCGTTATTTTTTGATAAACCTCCGAACTAACGCAATAGCCTGCAAACTAAATTAGTCAGGTAAACCGCACGTACTAGGCAAGTCATGTGCTACAGGATAGTCGAAAAAGATGTTGATAGAGAGAATCGAGCTCCTGACTTTTGGTCAAATATTCACTTATTCGGGTCGAGATCCTCTGCTGTTTTGGGATAACATCATTTGGTGGTGTTGTTCCAAAATGGCACCGTAAAGCCCCTTTCTTTTATTTTTTTGAAACATTTTATTTCTTCTTTTTTCGTGGGCTTTTTTTTTGTTGTTGGGCTTCCCCCACTTTTTCTATGTATTGAAAGCGTTGGCCGTTGGGTTTGGACTCTGACTTATTTTCATTTTTCACATTATGGTTTCTTCGTAGTTTTTATATTGTTTTTGAAATTAGTTTAATGATAATTTTTGTTTTCCAATTCATGTCACTAATCATTGATGTGTTTCTGCATAATCTCTTCAATGTTTAGTTTAACTTGTATTAATGTTGGTTTTGTTGCGTGACAGTGTTCATCATTGGTCCATGACGGTATGTGTCTTACAACAGGATATCAGTCAATTCTTCAATTCTTCACACGAACCAAGAGAAGTTTGTGTTTGCAGACCCACCACTTTATGGAGACCCAATTCAAGTCTGTATTTTTTAGTGAATTTGCGAAAAATTTCCTATATTTATGATGGTTTTGTAAGTATAGATGGTTAGGAAAACTCCACTAACACATGCATATCTATTTTTTGTCCCTAATGAATGTAATTTTCGAAAATGAAATCTCCTAGCTGTGTATTATTTTTAAAAACTTCCAAATCATGAGCTTTAATTTGTGTCAATCTTTAAACAATATTGATTGATATGATCTTTTTGCTTTTTTAATATTTATTTTTATTCTGTTTTAGAAATACTCGAATATAAATGTTTGATTGACCTAATCTTTATTTGATTGCGATCAAAATCAAATTGAAATATAATTAAAAAACTTATTTAATTATAAAACAACTAAATAAATAAATTACGATATAGTAATTTAACAGAAGTATATACATTGACGAATTTTTTAACAGTTAAAATACTTTAAAAAATTATATTTGTTAATCTTGATTTTTAAAACTTTTTAGGGTGTGTTTGAAGTTATAGATAATTAATCTATCTATAAATTATCTTATCTATCTCACGTTTTTTTTTCATATTATTTATCTATCTTTCAATTATTTATCTCACGTCAATCAAATCATAAATTATTTATATTATTTATTTTTTATTACAATATATTACTTATCTTTATATTATTTATCTTATCTCCAACTTAAAACTAAAAAAAGATTAAAAGAAATTATATTTGTTAACCTTGAGTTTTGAAGTGCTCTACATACTTTTAAAAAAAAAAAGCTTGGTCGTATTTTGAAATCAAAGAAAAGCTTGGTCGTATTTTGAAATCAAAGAAAAGCAGAAGATCTTCTAGAAAAGAAAACGTTATTCCAAACCCAACGCTTAAAGCTCCAAACAACAACTGAAGCCTAAGAAGCAAAAGTCCAGAACACGCAGCATACTTAACAACAATAAAGAGAAAGAATCCAACTCTATTCAAGATCCCTTGTGATCTCCTAATATTAATTATGAATTAATAATCAACTAAACAATGAAAGGGAAAGAAAGAAAATGTGACTTTTCGGGCTTATACCTTTAAGCCTTTTCTTCAAAACATATAAAATGCTTCTATATTTTATAAAAAAAAAACACTCGACAAAGCCAAACTCATTAAAAAGCTTTTTTTATTTTATAGACCGAGCTTTGCTTGCATAAAGAAAATATCATTATACAAATAAATGTAATTACTTCTAAAGTACATTCACAAATCTGCAAGGCAGGACTCGAGCATGCAGTACACCAAATACAAGAAAATAGGAACAAATTTTTGTAAAGCATATTCTGCATTCAATCAACCAGAATGTATATTGTGATAGAAAGAAAGATTTCCACCACCATTTCCAATCCTCAACATAAAAATGATTCATCATGTAAGTAAGAACAAAGGAGACCTCAGCACAGACAACCATCAAATGCGAATATGAGCGGGGTTCGAAAAACACCCAAAAACAAACATTTGAGCAGAAAAAACGAGACAACATACAATTGATAGAGCTATCAGGATCGCGTACTGCGTGATGAGAAAACCAAGAGACGGCAACAGATTGTTGGGATGGAAAAAAGCAAGAGAAAAACTAGGGTTTGCACTTTGCAGGGAGAGATGCCAGAGAAGAATGACCCCGCTTACCACTTGACCCGATTCACTATTTTTTACCCGGTTTTGATCCGGGTTTTTCATAATAAAAAAAAACATCCCAAAACAACGGGCCGGGCTATGCTACACCGGGTGTGCTTCACCCGATGCAGTGTAGCATAGCTCCAACTCAAAACAAGTTTCTCTTTGTTTTTTTAAAAAACCATACTTAAAAGTTAAAAACACCTTTTCAGAAAAAATTTTTTAAAAACAATCAACAAAAAATTTACCCAAACATACTTTAAGTTTTTTTCTCTTATTTATACATACGATATAATAATACATGAACCTCTTAAAATAACCACTTTGGTCAAATTAATGGATGAACAAAAATGTCTATCATTACTTATAACTATCATTTTTCTAATTTATTTTTCAATTTAAAAATATAAAAAATTGTTCATTATTTTTACACGCGAATTTTCGCGTGCTTTAATTATTAATAAAATATTAAAAACGTTTTTTATAGTACACGTCCAAACGAAACCTAAAAAGTTATTTTTTAAAAAGATTTGATGAAACTCATTTTGCTAACTATCTTCACATTTACGTTGAAATAAGAATTCTTAACGCCCTAAAAAAATCGTTAATGGTTGTATATATATAAACGATTTTTTTTAATATTTTTGCGGTCAAATACGAATAGCCGACTTTGAATTTTGACCGGACGAACCCAGAAGCCGTGATTGTGAACGCAGATATGTAACATATATCTTGCCTTATAAGTTATAACCGGTGGACCCTTCATCTTCACGAAACACGTCATATATATATATATGCTAATTTTCTCCTGAATATTTAGTCGATTTTTTCATAATATTTTTGTAAAAAATATTCAAATTAAAACTGGAAAATTTTACAAATATTTTCTGATTTTTACATAAAAATATTTTCTCATGCGAAGGAAAAAATTAGTGATTAAAAAATAAATAAATATGTTTTGAGGATTTAAAAAAATTAAAACAAAATATCATTTTCTCGGTTGGATACTTTTTACATGTAAGTTTCCAACTGTGTTACTTCATTAGGATGTCCACTGCTAGAGTGCTAGTTGTTAATATACATTATTGTTTCTTGCCAAGCGACATGCGTGTATATATTAATATTTTTTTTTCCATGGTTGATCATTTTCATATAAAAGTATATATTATTTTATTAAGATATGATATTTGAAGATAGGGATGTAAATGAGTCGAATAGTTCGCGAGCTGTTCGGATCTCGGCTCGTTAAAAGCTCGTTTTTGAGCTCGTTTAATGAGGCTCGTTAAGTCAAACGAACCAAGCTCGAGCTTTACAATATTCGACTCGTTAGCTCGTGAACATGCTCGTGAACAGGCTCATTAGCTCGTGAACAGGCTCGTTAACAAACTCGTAAGTCATCTCTGAGACGAAAAAATATTAATATTAATATTTAATTTATAAATTGACACTTTACTTATGAAAAATATTGAAAAATCTATAAAAATTAATTTATTAGAATAAAATTATAAATTTTAATAATAATATTATATATTTTTTTCAAATTTATAATTTAGTTTTTAATTAATTTAATGAATATTTAAATTTATAGTTTAAATATATTAAGCTCGTTTAGGCTCGATAAAAGCTCGAATAAGCTCGTGAGCCATGAATATATTCGTTAAATAAGCTCGGACTCGGCTCGGTTATAAATGAACCGAGCTTGAACATTCAAAAGCTCGGCTCGTTTACATCCCTATTTGAAGATTACATATGATTTTACTGAAATAGTTTGAACGTAGACACATTGGAGAAAAATTGAAAAAATATGAAGAGATTTCGAAAATTACAAATATACCAAACCAATAAATTTAGATACAAGCCCTCAAGGGATATCAATTGGAGGAGTGGGTAACCACTTGACCAGTGGTCGGATGTTCAATTCTCCGTACAACATTTTATTGGACTAATCTGTCGCACAGGAGGTTCTCAATACGGTTTACCTGATAGAGTGTTTTGAAAACTATTGCGTTGGTTCGAGATTTACCTAGTACGCATCGAAAAACAGTGACTGCGAGTTTCCACGTAAAAAAAAAAAAAAAAAAAAGAAAGAAAGGTACATGGGCGGACGTATATGGGGGGCTGGGCTGGGCTCCAGCCCAGTCTAGCCCCGGCCTAACCCATTACCTATAAGTCATATATTTTATATTTTGAGTCTTTAGTTTAATATTAGTGGGCTTTAGTTTTTTTTTTTTTTTTTTTTTTTTTTTACTTTCTTCCAATTGATATCTATATAGACTATATATTTATATTTTATGTCTCAATTTAATATCAGTTGATTTTGGTATTTTTTTAAGTCAATATTCTTTAGTTTTCAAATTATCCATTTAAGTTACATTTTTGTTGGGTTTTATATTTTTAATTTGGACTTGTCTATGTTTATTAAAAAATATGGATAAACTTCTACAATTTTATAATATTAAAATCTATAATTAATTTTTTTTTCAAATTATCCATTTAAGTTACATTTTTGTTGAGTTTTATATTTTTAATTTGGATTTATCTATGATTATTAAAAAATATGGATAAATTCTACAATTTTATAATATTAAAATCTATAATTAAATGATTATATCGCTCATTATATAATCATGTACTAGGATTTCATATACATATATAATTATTTTATTTTTAAAAAAAATGATTATTTAATTAATCGAAATAGAAATAGATATATCAATTAAATTAATTTTTGTATGAATAAATTAGTTGATATTTTTTCTCTAAATTTTACTATTTCAACAATGGATATGTTATTACTTTCATTAATGTGATTTTATATTAAGATGGAAGTTATTTTAAAAAGTTTTTATGAAAATTATAGAAACAATATTAAAAAATTATATTCAAATTTTCATTAACAAAGATTTTCACATAAAATTTAGCCTCCCAGTGATGAAATCCTGGTTCCGCCTCTGGAAAGGTAAATTCACAAAAATTATGAAGTTATTACGTTAGTTCGAGATTTATCTAGTACGCATCGAAAGATAACAAGTTTAGATTCTTACGTAAAAAAAAGTTAAATACACAAATATTATGAAGAGATAATAAAAAAAAATTATGAAGAGTAAAACTGTAAATAAATTTTAATGCTACATTACATATCAAAATGAAAAAATGACCAAAATTAGTTAGTATGAGGTAGTGTGTCCAAAAATAACATACATTATTTTGCAAAAAAATAAAAACAAAAAAAAAATAAGATAGATTGTAAAGTAATTAATGTGTATGTTAGTATTAATTGATACGGTGAGATGGTACGCGTTACAAAGTTTGTGTAAGTCCCATCGACGAAGCTTTGACGTAAGCACTACGGTCACCTTCGTGTGAACCATTTTTTCGCCATTTTTGATAATCTGAAGTTCCCTTCTCTCTCTTCAATTAATTGATCTAGGGCTTCATAATTACTCATTTGAATCCACCAACACATTCCTCTTTGTTCCTAAATTAAGCTTTCTTGCGTGATCAGACTTGTTTTTGTTATATTTATATTTATAATAATTATAATTTGTAATCGAAAGAGATGAAGACGTCGCTGAAGAAATTGCAGAAATTTGCGGCCCTAAGGAATGATAAAAGACCGCAAAAGAAACATCAATCTCTTGCTCACGACGAGCTCGCTCGAGCTACCCAGGTAATGTGTGTATATGTTTTCTGAGGTTTTTTTGGAAGCAATTGGGTGGTTTCGTTTCAAATCTTCTTGCTTTATGTGATATTGTTTGGAGTTTGACAAGTTTAAAGGATTGATATTTCGCATTTTTTTGTGCTGGGTGTGGGTTGCGATCGTTGTATGTTTCAACATGGGATTTTCTTTTTTTATTTATTTATTATTTATTTCGGTGACTAAAGCAGATACTTGAGGTTGTTGAATTGCGAGTCACGAGGTGAATTGAATTTTGAGCGATCAACTATGCGATGAATAAAAATGATCATGTGTCATGTTTTGTAAATTTTTTTTTTAATGGTTTATGCTCCAATCTATTCAGATTTGGTTATCAAGTGAAATGGGTGATCTAACTTGCGATGCGATTGTAATTATATTAGTATAGGCCGTATGCTTGTTCATTCGATGATTGAGCCAACAGTCAACCTCACAATAGAATGTGTTCTTAGCGGATTAGTTCATAAAACATCATGAAAATATGCATGGAAATGACATTATGTCATCCTGAAGACTACATATGATCTCTCTTAGTGGCATCACAATACATGCAAATATTTGAAGGGATGGGGGATATGTCATGTGGACTGCTGTGAATTCCTCCATCACCTGAAAACAACAATTAAGTTTAATCATTCTCTGGTATCAGAAATTTGGCATTGGCCAATTTTGCTGTTTGTATGAATACTAAAACAAAATGTCATGGCCATTCTGAGGTTTTATATTTAACTTCTTTGTGTGAATTGTGACTGAAGTGTTGTCGGAAAATTTATTTCCGGTGTAAAAGGTTTTGTTTCTAGTGGCAACAGGTGATGATAAATTTTATTGTATACATATCAGGGACAGGTGGGGATAACGGAAGATGCGTAGTAATGAATATTTAGTTACAGATCAATAGATACTTTTTTCCTGGCCAATTTTAACCTCTCATTTACAATTTTGTTTGTATCATGTTCTTTATGTTGTATTAATTTGTTATGTTCTTATGCTTTTTACTTTCTGAAATGCTAACTTCTTGTTAAGTTATAACCAAATTTACCCATTTTCAGGACATGATTGACATGAGAGATTGCTATGATAGGTTACTTTCTGCAGCAGCGGCAACCGCAAACAGTGTATATGGTATACCATAGATAAGAAGACCTTCCTTCCTTGAAACTTCACTCTGAATGATGCATGCAAAATTTTTATCAGCTGAATTGCTTTGGCTAATCAAACTATAATTTTTAATTATGAAAGCTTGTTTTCTTTGATTGATGTTAATGGTGTGCTGTGCTTGTTCTGATTAAGATTTTGTTGGCGGAATTTTTTTTCTACATGAAAATAAGTGTTAGCAACAAATTTTTTATTTTGATTAATTTGAAACATAACTATTGTGAAGTCTTCGACTGTAAATTGTAATTATTCTCACCTCACTATTTCTTGAGGAATCAACTGAAGAACACCTATGCTTTGGCAAGACATATATTCGTCATATCAAAAGGATCCATATATGTCCTGATAAAATTTTATTTATTATTACCTTGTTCTTGGCTGCTTGATACTGCCTCACCTACAGAGAGCACGAAGGTGCATCATCTCAGATAGTTATCCTAACATGACCATTAGTTTATTGGAACATGTCCCGTAAAACCTTTTAATTCTCTCTGCACGCTAGCCTTGGTTTCGGTATGCAAGTGTAAGCTTTCTTTAAGAGCTGCACATATCATTATCTTACATTTGATCCTTGTATTTGATTTTGCAAAATTTGAATATTTTTTGCTTCTCCTCTCACATTTTTGGAATTAAATTTATATTATCTTCTTTCGTGGAATACAATGGCATGCCCTGATGACTCCTTTCATACTTAGAATTTTCAGAATCATTAAGGGAAATGGGTGATTGTCTTTTGGAGAAAACAGCGCTAAGTGATGATGAAGAAAGTGGTAAGTTGGAATGTGGTTATTTATATAAAATTTTTCTTAGAATGGACAGTTATACCCAGCCAATTGTTAAATTTGTATAGCATTAATGCAAGTGATCATCGGTTTAGTGATTGTTACATTGAAGGTGTTTGAAAAAGAAAATTCTTATTCGAGCTCAATGATTGGTTATTTGAACAAAACTTTTGAATATGTAGGGGCACAACTAGTGGCTTCTTGCCACCTGCTGACCCAATAAGGGTGCCCTTTCCGGGATATCAATCATATCCGTTACCTTTCCATTCTGTTTTCATTAACTTAAGGAATTTGTCATGGGATAAAGATAATTATATTATTTTGTGCCACAGAAAGTATGAATGAAGTGTTCATCTTTCTTTCATGACCTTCTCAACCTTTTACCTTGCGGGTAGGTCAACATGCAAGCTCAGCATGTTATATTGATTTGTTGGAAAACATAACTGGATTGGTGGATGACCTCAATGCAAATCTTTGCCATACTCGACTATTTTGTGTGCGCAAAATGTAGATACTTTATTTCATTTTCAGAAGGACTAACTGTTCTTCGTTGTGCAGGAAAAGTTTTGTTAATGCTGGGTAAAGCACAGTTTGAACTCCAGAAACTTGTTGATAGTTATGTAAGTTAATAGTATTGCATATGATTAGTTTTTATATCCTGGATTATTGGTTTTTTATTTTGGATTGTTGGATTCTGTATTCCAGCGCTCTCACATAGTCCAGACAGTAACTATCCCTTCAGAATCTCTTCTGAATGAACTTCACGTAGTGGAGGTGAGCTTACATTGATTATGAATCATGGTGTTTTCCAATTGTTGTAACATGCCGTGATCAACTTCACTAGTCATTGCAATTTAACAGAAGGATGTTTGTTTTGTGAGGGAGATATGGGATTTTGTCATCTGAGGAGACATGAATATTTGCTTTCTGCACCGTTGATTTCTATTTTTCCATATTTAATATTTGTGTTCTTTGGAAGCACTGGAATTTCTAATTTGATGCCCCCCCACGGCCCACCTCCACCAAATGCATGACTGCCATTGGTCGTGCATGTTGTGGCTGTGTTCAAAACCATTTGCTTTTTGTGGTTTGTATGTCATGTGGCTTACAGTTCCTGTATCCACTTTCGAAAATAAAGATTCCAGAGAAGACGTGTTATACTTGTTGCTTCTTATTTGTTATTTATGCCTCCAGTTAAGACTTTCTACTTTGTTTTTTTTCCTTCGCGCAGGAGATGAAGAGGCAATGTGATGAAAAGAGGTGCAAATTTTTTTCTTTTTTTCTCTTTTCTGAAGCATCTTTTCTCTCAATTAAGCCTCTTTGTTATATATAATTAACTTCCAGAGAAATATATGAAGAACTGATGAAGAAACAAAAAGAAAAAGGGAAGTTAAGAAATAACAAGGGAGAATGTTTTAATTCGCACCAGCTGCAGGAAGCCAATGATGAATACGAGGAGGAGGCTAATATGTTTGTATTTCGTATGAAATCTTTAAAACAAGGGCAATCTCGTAGTCTTCTTACACAGGCATCACGGCATCATGCTGCCCAGGTTTTTTCCACTAAGAAGGCTACTATCCTCCCTATTTTGTTATAAAATTATATGAATTATACACGTTCTCTTTTTATGTCACATTTGAATTGTGGAGCTTCTTTTGTGCGACAGTTATGTTTCTTCAAGAAGGCGCTCAGATCTCTGGAAGCAATTGAACCAGATGTCAGATTGGTCGCCGAACAGCAACATATTGATTACCAGTTTAGTGCACTTAAAGATAATAGCGAGGTAGTTTATGACGATGACGATGATGATGAAGATGATGATGGTGGTGAAAGTGATAGTAGTGGGGATAGTGATATCGAAAATGATTCTAATGCACATGACAATGGAGAGTTGAGTTTTGGATTTGGCAGAAGTGGCCCACTGCAAGAATTCTCTGCTTCAAAAAACTCAATGGAGGTACGTTTTTGACGTATCTTGATCATGAAACAAGTTTTTACCTATTTTATTCGTGGGAAAAAAATCCGGTGATATACTGCTGCATGCCTTACATATTGCCCAACCGGTCTCATTCTTGTCCACCGTAGTTTTGTTTTTGACACATCGGAGATGGAGAATTTTGTGTTTAATATTGCGGAAATTCGTGGCATTTGATTGTTTTGATTGCATTTTGTTTGGGAGTAAAGAGAGGTGGTCGATAATTGAGTAATTATTCTTGTTTTGCAATGGTGGCTTGACATGTTAAGTAATAGATTTGCATAAAGGGAGATTTTTTCAACAATTTTATGAAAAAGACAGATAAGGCTGAAATCTGAATGAGCTTTGTTTTATAACAAACTACTCCAATGATGAGAAAGCCTACTTCCAAAACTCATTCAAAGCAAACCAAACCTTAAATTAACCTACTCGTCATATATGGTAATCAAGTCCTTGAACTTGTTGGTCTACTGGGAGACACCATGCTGACTGATACGTTGATAATTTTTTGGTCAACTTTTTATTCATGCACAATGAATGCACATAACTCCCATAATCATGTAGGAGGTTCAAGGAGCAAACTTGTGTCACAGATTCAAGAAATGATATCAGTTGACCAATTGATAAATAAATTATTTGGAACAGATTATCCATGAGTACCAGTGTACCAGGAAAAATGATGAACCTGTTCGCTTTTAACATCTGGAGAAATTCTATTACTTTTTTGTTGGGATGTTGATAGTTTCAGCTAAGACCTTCTTTCAATTTCACTTGATATTTATACCTTTATTTGCAGTTGGATAATATGGATCCTACAAGTTCTCCGGACACTAAAATGGTTGCTGCAAGGGTATGTATATTATATATAAATCCTATGTTTTTTAAACTTTTTTCCTTAATTGCTTGCTCCTCTAACTTCAGTGTGCTGGAAGGGCGGTCATTTTTTCTGAACATAACTATTTTATGTTCTGTTTTCAAGATAGGTTACAATTTTATTTTTATATTTTGCTATTCATCTTTCTCCCCCTTGTGGCATCCCTCTGAATTTATGATTAATTACACAATCCTTGGAAACAAGTTTAAAGTATAAGCAGATGACAAGGAGGAAAACTAGTTTGTTGAGATGGACTGCAACACGGGGTTTTTTTTAAAGGAAATACAGGACACTAACATTGAAATCAATGGCAGCTGGTGTCATGGAACTGAATTCTCATATTGAAGTTGCTCTGTCTGTGTACATTGGTAAAGTAGGGGAAGAAAGGCAGAAATGTAATTGTGGTATTTGCTTAATACATGAAGTGTATGAAAGCCATGTTCTGATTTGTTGGATTAAGTGAGTTCCATTTAGAAGGTATGTCACCCCAATGTTTGAGCTGGAAAAAAGTATCCATTTAGGGGTAATTTTTATTTTTAAGCCAGGCCAACAATTTTCTTGAAAGTAGGAACTGTTGACCAGGTTTAAAAATCACACTGGCCCCTTCAACTAGCTAAAGAGACAATACGAGTATAATACAATGTAATATTTGTTTATCTGGGTGATGAGCTGGCAATGAAAGAGGTTTAGTTGGTCGAATAGATGTATGTCACATAGGAAAGAACTGATTTGGTCCAGTGTCATTTTCAACATACCTTTCACATACCTTTTGCATGATGTATCAGAACTCTTTTGTTTTTATGGTTCTCCAACACCAGTGTTAGATTGCTTACAAATTCTACTTGTTGAATAATGCATTTTTCCATACATGTTTGCAGGTATTGTTACAAAATCCAAGTCGAAATTCTTTTTCCTTCCAAAAGGAGGCAAAGGCAATCAGTAAATCTGCCCCTCTCTTTCCTGCTAAGAAATTTGACCAGGTCGAGCGGACACAATTGCGACCTTCAGCATCCCGCAAGTTCATTTCTTATGTGCTTCCGACTCCAGACGAAGCAAAGAGTCCAGCTTCTAGGAAATTTGATAAAGAAGCTTCCCAGACCAGAGAACCAACCATGAACCTGCGGCATTCATCTCCTTTAGACAGGAACATGTACGAAAAAATTGGTTCAAGAGAGAAATTATCTGGGCCAATCATTTTAGACACACATTCAGTACTCAAAGAGAGTAACAACAACAGGAAGCCTAGCCCGTTACCCCCTCCATTATCAGAAGGCCTCTTGTTTAAACAGGATGATCCTAGTATTGCATCCTTCGCTAAGAAAGTCAAAAGACAAGCTTTCTCTGGTCCGTTAACAGACAAACCATGGACTACCAGCAGTCCAAATTTCTCTGCCAGTGGTCCAATTGCCTCATCAAGATATCCCCCGCTTTTTTCAGGTTCTTTACTGCGTACTCCATTCCCACGCGCAGCATCAACCCCGAAATTGTCTTCACGAAATACATCTTCTTTTGTGTCATCCCCTAAAATTAGTGAGCTGCATGAGCTTCCTCGCCCCCCTTCTCATTTAGCTCCTAAAAGAACCGCAGACCGTATTACTCAATCAGGTCCCATAATGTCCAAAAGCTATGAACTGTCCAATGCACGATTAGTGACCACTTCAGCAGCATCAGCGCTTCCAATGCCACCACTAACACTACCTCGCAGCTACTCTATTCCTGCTGGAGGTCCAAAGGAAATGGCATTGCGTGTTCCTTTAGAAGGTTCTCAAACCTCCGTGATAAAAGATGTTTCTTCACCTCCTTTGACACCCATCGACATGTCGAGAATGTAGATTATCAGCCAGCCGACTAGTGGAAGGTAATGCAATCAAATGGTTGAGATTGAGCAAGTTGAAAATGAAAAAGCTTCCCGAAGGCTTTTTATTTTTTTAATTTTTTAATTTTTATAAATTTTTATAACTGCGGTGTATCACAATAGTGGCATCAACCCCCATCCCTCTCAACCCAGTTGCTAAAAAAGTTTTAGCTCTCATTCAATTCCCTCGATCTGCAGTAGGTTTTTATCGGACATTCTAGCGAGAATACATAATGTTCCATGTGTGCCATTGTAGATGAACAGTTATTTTTTTGATTTGGATGTGTTGTTAATGTGCTCTGTAAATCGTTTTGTCGTGCAGCTGCACCGATTTGATGCTCATCCGTGATTAGTTTTCCCAGAAAAGTTGAAGTGGATGGATAGATTAATTTAGAATCATACTTGTAAAGTTGTAAGAATTAAGGTGACAAAACTGTGTATTGGGTCTTCAAATTTTGTAACTGTATATTAGGTATTTTCTTGTAGTTTCTACTTTTGCAATTTTTTTTAAGTTATCTACTTTTGCAATTTTATCACTAATTAGTTGGTCTTTTGATATATAAATACCATCCATGAATTTTGATGTTGCTTGCAAATATTAGCTACCTACCAGCATGCACGTATATAATTATTTACAAATGTAAAATAATATTCTTATTATAAATTTGTAATCATGCATGATCGGTTTCTTTCGAATAAAAGAGGAAAAAAAAGCATAAACGTAGAAATACTTATAACTACACATCAAATATTAAATAATTTGTATCATTTGGTTAGTTGATTGATTTAAAAATTCGTAATTCGATGGCAAAAAGGGTTGAAATGTGAAAAAAAGGGAGAGTGAAAATTGTGGATAGTGAAAAACACGGATATTTTCGATTTTTTTTTTAAAAAAAAACTTACTAACGCACGGCACGAGTTTAATTTTAACCAAGGTTGTGGTTTGATTGAAGGATTCAAAGCCACACATGAATTCCAATTCTATTTGGTAATTACTTAAATGAATTTTTGTTGAGTCAATTTCTTTGCTATTCCATGTAGATGCAATGCTAATTAAGATGGATTTGGGAAAATGATGGGAATTAGAATTTTCAAAGAAGTTCGTTGAAGATGCTTGATAAATTTACAGTATCATATAGTATCATTTACCCGTGGTAAGTTGTAGTAAACGATACTTTTTTTGTTTATAAATTTATTTACTCAAAACATTTTTCATTTTACATTGGGGGAAAACGAGTGTGAAAGTGGTGATCAGAAACTTTTAATCCAAAAGTAGGGGCTGAACATTTCGAAGATGTTGTGGCCTTCAACTTTCAAAAGTGCAAGTACAGCTCCAATTTATACGTTTTAAAGGACATCATCAGCGACAAAAAATAATTTCAAATCTTCCAACCATTTGCGAAATCTTTGCCACTAGTTCCATCCTCTGTTTCGATTATCATCATGTAAAGCAAACACATAGTTGAAATAATACACACTGTATCGCAAAATGTACAAGCAGATATGTACAATAATAATAATTGATCAATCTATGGAAAAGACGGGCATGTACCCGGTATCCACAAGTATTGCAAGCTTGAATGAGTCGTATCTTCTCGAATGATAGTTTCAAAAGGCTTCAGTCAATTACTTATGTTCACATTTGGATGTATGAAAACGCATTAGGATTAAATCTATGTGAGATCACCACACATGTAATAACATACATATAAGAGAAGGCGGATTACAAGGCAAATTTATGGACATGTCAAGACTCAAGTCATGCAGGCAAAGCAAAGCTCTGTTGCGCCCATTGTGGAGGATCCATCACGAGACATGGATCTGATTTCTCAAAATCAGCAACCTGGCAATCAAAGAAACAAGACATGTTCATTTTCCGTTACTCTTTTTTTGTTTTTCGATTATAGGATAACCATGTTTAGAGAAAAATGAAATTTTTACCTTCTCATTGCAGCTTGGACAGTAATGGTATTTGTGCCATAGACAATCCATAGAAGGGCACAGAAAACATACCCCAAGCATCATTGGTATCATACAACCAACAAAAGCCGCTAGACTTGGTTTTGACCTAAAGCACAAGAGAAAAGGTAGGATAAGGAATAGGAACCGAATCGAAACAAGTCTTCAGTCAGTACAAGAAAGCCATCATCTTGATCACATTGAACTATTATAAAATCTTATCTGGAATCATGTTCTAAACAGATATATCACCTACATTATCCCGTCGTACAAAATATGAATCCCTTGAAGCCAAAATTCTTAAACTCAAGTGTTATATGAGACACAGTTCTCTTCTTAGGGTGGGAAGAGCTAGTATGGTTTTAGGATGTAAGGTCATGCAAATAACTCATGTCCTAACTAAGACAATAGCTGATGTGAAACTAAATTGGTAGATGATGTTTCATACTTTCATCACTTAACATTAGGCAACCACTATTGACTCTCTCACATGGTCCCTGTTCTTGTTGTTGCAACTCATATGAGAATTTGTCTAGTATTTTATTTCCAATAATGCTTAACAATTTCAAGGGAAAATCAAATAGAAAAGTTTCAACATCAGCAACAATCAATATATATCCAATTATAGCAAATCACACAACTTGAGCTATAGAGAACAAAAGTTCCCAACTTTGAAATTTCAAGTATCAGATCAAATTCCTCAAACTGAGATCGTGGCTCCGTCAGATGAAATTCGAGAATCTTACTTGACAGTGGTGATGCCGGAGCCACCGCAGTAAACGCACTGAAAGGGAGCAGGGGTATCACGGTAAATTGTCTGTTGAATAGGAATGCCCTTGGGGTCTCCGACGAAGGCGTTCGGAGGGATCATGCCGGCCTGATAAGGATTTTCTCCGACGTAGTACTGCTGGGGCATCGGCGCCTGGTACGCGGCGGCGTTGTAGGGGATCCCGATCGCCGGCTCATCGTTCTTCGACGGCTTATCCATAGTCTGAAATCTCTCCGGTGAATCGATTTTCTGGTAATCGCAAAAAGCGAGTTTACGTATTTATATGCCAAGTCGTGTGTACTATTCAGACGCGTTTAGCGTATCGTTGACGTTTGAAATTGAATATCTAGACTTCTAGTAGGTCCTAAGATCAATTAATTTCGGGTTCGATTTTTGTTGATTGCGATTAGTTTTTTTTTTTAAATTTATAAATTAGGTAGAGTTAAGTAATTTATTTACTTGAGAATTGAGATAAACAAAGTCCCTGGTACAGATAATGTTATTACATTATTGTAATTGATTAATTATACTCTTAAAAAAAATTGAATGTCTAGTGGTTTGAGTTTCTAGGAGTAGCTCAGGGTTGACCACATTTTTGGGCCAGCCCACAGATATTTATCTCGAATTAGATTGTTCAGAGGCCCAAATTACCGGTTTTCCTTTGTTTTCAAACGGTTTAATGGAGAGAGATATTTCGAGAAAGACAATTTAATATAATAAAAAATAAAATAGTAAAAAGTTAATCTTAATAATATAACATTGAAGCTTCAAAAAAAATATATATATATAACATTGAATAGCAGTCGATTAGTTGTAACTCATCTGACACCAATGTTCTGTTCTCGAGTTCGTTACCGAATCTTAACAAAAATCACCTCCTCCAACTAAACAGAACATTAAATAGCAGTATAACAATATATGTATGACACAAAAACTCATGTAACATGGTATGTTGTGCCCCTTAAAAAAATAATGTTTTTTATGCTAAAAATATTATATTTTATTGTAAATATGGATGGACGGTAACTCGTACCGTTCTAATTAAAAAAATATTGGAGTTACTTGGGGGGAAAATGGTAGCCAAGGGCGTATCGCCTATAGGGGCTTTACTGGGCTTAAGCCCAGCAAGCCCCAAGAAAAAAAAATAGTATAGGTATACATATATGGCCCAATTATTAATTAATTATATTAAAAAAATCAAATGGGCGGAAGAAAAAAAACAGAAACCTAAACCAGCGTGTTCAATTGGTACAATCAAACTTTTCTGATTTCTTCGTAAATCACCAAACCAAATCAGTAATCACCACCCCAAATAAACTTAAACATCGGGTAAGAAATTATTTACGATTTGTTTACTCGTTTTTGTCATCTTCAATTTTCTTTTTTATATTTTTTTTTGTTTAATATTATTCTATCAAATTTTAGGATTTCTTAAATCTTCCTATGTCAATGGCCGTGAATGATGACTAATGTATTTATACAAATCTCGGTTATAATTTGTAATGTTAATTTATGCCTTAATTTTGGGATAATTTTAGTAGCCTATTATTTGCTTGAATTTGAGTTCTGCTGTTTTGGACTTAAATTTCTATGTTTGTCATTGTGTCCTAGTTTGTTTATTGAGTTTGACAGATTCTATCATATTTAATTTTATAAGATTTTTAGTGTTAGTTGTTCTCATTTTTAATATTAGGCAATAAGTCATTGTTTGATTTTTATTTTTATAGGGAAAAATATTATGTTGCTAAATGATTTTTTTTTTTTATGTTTGCAATGATAGACAAATTGAAAGATATGTAAAAAAGAAGTACTACTTTTTATGCTTGTTTTGCTTATATTATTTTGAATTGAAGATTTTAGATTTTTTAAATTTTTAGTTTTTTTTATAATTT
This sequence comes from Henckelia pumila, assembly GCF_033568475.1. Lineage (NCBI taxonomy): Eukaryota > Viridiplantae > Streptophyta > Magnoliopsida > Lamiales > Gesneriaceae > Henckelia > Henckelia pumila. Next base: position 7,997,608 of record NW_027331831.1, read on the forward strand.
ATATGTGAAGCCTCCAAACAAAAAAATCCTGGATACGCCTGATGGTACCATAATTATGGCAAAAAAATGAGGAAGACGCTACAAATTAAAAAACATTAAGGCGGGGAACAGAAGAATGGGAAGCAGCATGCAGCAGCAACTGGTAGCCCACTTTCTTTCTGTACACACAGTACACACACATGTATGATATATGTATACGTATATATATAAAATTGCAGGTTATCGTGCTACGTGCGAATAAAGGAATGAATGGGGAAGACAAAATATTAATTATATGTGAACATGCTCGTTGCGACTATTTTATAAATTGTCTGTTGAAATGGAAAAGCTAATGAATGAATGAATGAACCCAAGAGGTAGTAAAATAAAAAAAAAAAGGACACCAAATGAGGAGTAGTGAGTGAAGGAATAAAATACAGTAATATTTGTTATCGTGAATTGGGGTACAGAATCGTTTGAATCTCTGAGAAAAAGTGGGTGTGTATATATATAAAAAGAAAAGATGGGTACGTATTTGGTGGCAGACATTTTCAGTACAAGAGTTCAGAATAAGATTCCAACAAGTTTATTGGTTAATTGCACAATATTTAAATATAAACAACACAGTTATATATATATATATAATAAAGTAGCGGTATGGTCCTTTTTGCTTGTGTAATTGTTGAAACCCCGACACCAGTCATGTCTATTACTATGTAATTAGGATTATAATTTAATGATGTTTTTTTTATGACGTAAAAATTCGCAGCCGTTATCTTTGATGTGCACTGAATAAATCCCCGAATTAACGCAATGACCTGCAAACTACGTTAGTCAAGTAAACCAAGTGTTGGTAGGGGGAATTGACGCTAAAAGTTTATCTACTCTACTAACTTGAACACTACATAAGGGCATTTAATGATGTTTTCTTGTACATTGATCTCACGTACAGCTACCCTCTTCAATGTGATTAAAGAAAACTAAAGATTTTAATTAAGGAGCCTTAAATTAATACACCCGGCCAATTGTTGTTATTTTATTTTGACATCTTCGAGTCAATACTAGCAACAAAAATGCTAAATTACGCGTGATACCGAAAGTCAGATCTTCGACGATCGATTACCTAACGATCACAGAACAAATTTCCCTGACTTTTTCAATCTCGGGCATCACTTTTTTTGAAGATCAATGAAGGAGATTTAAATGGTGCAATATCAAGCGTTGATACAATCATTTAAAATTCAAAAATATAATTAAAGATAAATAAATATTTTATTAGGATATGGCGGTTATAGATTAGATGGTTCATGGTTTAAAAAAATTAGATACAAAATTTTCTAAGATAATTTCAATTTTAAGATAATGTAAAGAGGAATTGTTGAAAAAAATGGAGAGAAGTTAGAGAAAGATAAGAAAATTACTAATAAGCTCGTACCATCAAAATTATATAACAAATATCATACAAAAATGAAACTGTAAAAAAAAGTTTACGTATATCAAATTAGTTGACATGACATGCTCAGGTATTCTAATATATATAGTGAATAGTAATTATAAATAGACCAACAGAATATGTATAACATAAGTTGCCCTAAACTTCACTCATTCATCGAATCTAAACCAAAAACAAATACAAGGATCATTACTATATAAAATTATTTGAAAATGTTTTATGCAACTATAGTCTATGTAGATATTATAGTAGAACAAGAATGATTAAAGATAATTAATAAGCAAGAAGCTTCGTCCCCCATTACAGGTCTAAAGTCTAACTCGCGGAGCCAATAAGCGTTAGCTAGGGTTGATAATAATAATAAACAGTAACCAAAATGGAATTTCATGGTCTCTATTGGCCCCACTGTCATTCTTTTGAATTCCCATTATTAAATATTAAATTTACTCCATATTTTTATATAATATATAAAAATACCAATTGAATATTTTTTATCATTCATATAATGAATTCAATTAATATATAATGGCAAAAAATTATTTGCTGTTGAAACCCAATATTCCCTTGTGTTGTTTTTTACCCACCCTCCTTCACTTTCCCCATTTTACAACACAAATCCCCCTTTTTCCCCCCTATCTCTCAATTTCACTTGCTCTCTTCATTTGTTTCTTGATGTGAATAATCAAAAATCCCATACCATTTGCGATCAATTTTCTTTTGTGGGACGTGATTAAAATGGCAACTCCAAACATGGATACAATCACAGCATCCTTGGAGAGATCCCTTCAAAATTGTTCCTTGAATCACCAGCAGAGCAGCGGCGTCGGCGGAGGTCCGCCGCACGGCCCAGATTCTCCGGTCACCTCGTCGGCTTTGTCCACCGCCGCGTTAGAACTGAATTCACAAGCCTCACTGCCTACTCATTGGGAACAATGTCTCGACTTAAAGGTTTGGAAAGAAAAAAATTTAAGATCCCTCTCATTATTGCGATGTTATTTTTTGTCTTTTATTGGCTTTTTGTGCGACATTTAATGCCATAAAACCTTAACAGATCTTAATTTATTTCACCTCTGTTACCTGTTTCTTGTGCCGAAAAGCTTCGATTCTTTAATGGTAGTTATTTATGATGCTCTTGGTTCATTTATCTCCTCATTCACTGCACTTTTTTTTTTTTTTTTTTTTTGGCTTCCCCAATATATCATATATATATATATAGCAGCAGACCAACCCTTTTATTCTTTCATAAAAAAAAAAGCTCACGTTTTTTCCCCCAAAAGAAAGGCCCGTGTTTGTTTTTTTGGAGGGGTCATTTTACATGCATTTTCTTGAAAAGATTGATGGTGCTAGTCTTGTTTGATTGTGAAACAACAGACGGGCGAAATATACTTCATAAATTGGAGGACAGGCATGAAAGCAACGGAAGATCCCCGGTCAACGGCGGAGTACGGCGGCGGTTACTACTCGGAAGACGACTGCAGCTGGTACGACAGCGACGGGTCTTCATCGGAATCGTCTCCTTCGGGAGGAGGGCAATGGAACAAAGAGAAACAAGATGATTTCAGCTGTCAAGAAAAAGGGAAAAAGAAGAATAGCAGTAATATGAACTCGAATAATGTGCTTGTGGTGGCCGGATGCAAGAGCTGTTTAATGTACTACATGGTGCCCAAACAACTCCAAATCTGCCCAAAGTGCTGCGGTCAACTCCTGCACTTTGATCGATCCGAAAATGGCTCCCCGTGAATCGTTTCTGCCATTTTTATTTTTTTTTTTGCCCTCAAATTATTTTTCTTTTTTCTCGAAACATTTTTTTTTTTTTTTGGCTTCTTCGAAAGAAACTTTGGTGGAGTGCTAATTAAGCATATTGGATGACGTTGTGGGGCTATGAAATGAAATGAAATGAAAAAACTGCCATTTCTTTCGATTTTTCTTTTTGCTTGCCTATCATTATTATGTTGTTTTTTATGAAATATTTTTGTGCATTTAAAGATAGATTGATTCGTTGTTTTTTTTTTTTTTTTCAAAAAAGAAGAGATTAGCTTAAACGAGCCCAGCTATGGTCAACTGCTAGACAGGCGGAATCATAAGGGGAAAATAGTTTGTTTTGTTTCCATGATTAACAAACTTCATATTATCCATGAATCTGAAATACTATGTATTGATTTTTATATTTTTTTAATTATATAAGGTGATATTTTGCACTCAGTTACCTCCAAGATTTTACTGTTAAAATTTATTTTCAGTTTATTATATCTTTATTATTTTATGTTCTGTCGTAAAATAAAGGTGCTATGTAAGATTTTTAGAAAGCAAAATTGGTGCTAAGAAAGAATGTTATTTAAAAATAAAAAAAAAAGTTGACCCCGAAAGGGACCATTTCCACATGAGTAAGAGGTCCATTGACTAATGCGAAAGTTTAAGAAAGATTGTTATTAGCTTCACCTAATTAAAGTCCATATAAATACACTGTGATTGTCCAACGTCGATTCAAAAAAATTCTTTGAAGTTGCGTTAGGTCAAAATCCATTTTCTTTCACATGAATCAGAGTCAGGTTACACCGTCATGCAACAAGTTATAAGTTCTTAATTTCTATGTAAACTATAGCGATGCATCATGCATGAGCAATAAATAATTTGAACTCCTACGTATCGTTCGTTTAATCAAAAACCCACTTGTTCTGCCTCAATTCCGATCCATTTTAGGGTAACATTAAAATACATGCCAATTCCTTGGATGATGGTTGCTGACCTCAGCAAAACATTCCACTCGGGAAAAATCTGGCTTGCACACTTCAGATTTTTTTTTTTTTAAAAAAAAAACACACACACGGGGAAAGGCGAAAGCCCAAAAAACAGGAATCAAATTCAGCCCACTGAAGGCCCAAAATTGAACTAGGAAAACCCCAGCCTGTTAAATGATTGTGTGACCAGAAAACATATGCAATTGCTTCAACAAGTGATGCATGGTTTCTTACCCTTACAATAGATTTATAACTCTAGTCTTTTATCAGATTATTACACATTTTTATTTTATCTCATGTTTGTTATAAGTTTTATAAAGACTTGAATTTTTTTTATTGAAGTGGCTAAGTTATAGTAGTCATTAAATGTCAAAAGATGATGTGTATAAGACTCTGCTTGGATAAAAGTATTTCAAATCAATAAATTTCAAATGCATTTTTTGTTATTTAGAGAAGCATCACCACAAACATCAAATCCTCTTTTTTTATATTTATATGGTAATTCATGGTAGTTAGGATGAATTTTAAGTTCATCCAATATAGTGGTAATTTAGAATCATTTTTAATCCATCTAAGTAATGTGTAAATAATTAAGTTATGAATTTGAAATTTCTCTATGTTTCATTGTTAATACTAAAATTATAATCGAAATTCATGAATTTGAAATATTTCAATCCAAACGTAACCTAAGTGTATTTCCCGTAAGATAAATGATGTCGGTGTAGTGTTTATAAAAATAGGATGAAATTATTAGGATGATCGGGAGTTTACAAAAAACTTGCCTTGAAGATAAGATCTCTCATAAAATGTGATCATGATTTGAGGGGATTTTCCTTCCACCGAATTGTTAGGATTTGACTTATCATAAAAAACATCAACGTAACTAATTAATTTCACGCGTATGCGTGTCTCATTATTGAAAATATCCCCACCTTTTCCCCATATCTTAACTCCAATTTTATCTCTATATTTAAAACCTTTCGCGAAAAAGTTTTCTTCAATCAAAAAACAATTATTTTAGTTTCAATTCTAATATTGGAAACATTTAACAATTACAATTTTTCCTCTCATTATAAAATAATACCAAGTTATTGCACATTAATATATAAAGAAATTCAAAGAAACGAGCGACACAATTATAGTTTTTCATGACTCTCGAATCAACCAAAGTTGAAAATTCAATCAGATACCAACTAAAGATTGGAAAGATCACTGTACATAGGTCAAATGTTGGATGATGAAATAAATAATACAGAGATAAGTAATATAATATGATAAAAAAATAATATGATAAGCAACTTCCTTGGGTAACATTAATTTAAAAGTTACTTTTAGTTGATAGGAGGTGATTCAAATAATTAATGTTGACATATTTGCCTCGTATCCAAGATTTTTAGGTACTGTTTGGTTTGGATGATGAAATAAATAATACAGAGATAAGTAATATAATATGATAAAAAAATAAATAAAAAATGATAGTTAATATAGTATTTGATTTGATTGATAGATTATAATTTGTTTGATTTGATTGATTAAATTTTATATAAAATGATAAAATGACAATTTTGTATTTTTAATAAATTAATAAAATATGAATAATATTATTTATAAAGGGTAATATAGTAATTTAAATGTGATGATTTGATTGATGTAAGAAAAATAATTAATGATTTGATTGATGTAAGATAAATAATTAATAGATGAATAAATAATATGACAAAAAGAATGTAGGATTGAATGTGATAAATTATACACAGATTAATAATATAAGTAACCAAACGGTGCCTTAAAAAATAAGAGTTTTGAATGCGAGAGCGAATGAATAAAAATATTCGACGACTTTAAGATAATATCCAAAAACTAACAACTCGTTAAGTTTAACTTCAAATAGTGACAAAGATTTTCCATGTTCAACGACCGCATCCAATTATTTGTAATTTATTTTTCTAATAAATAATTTGCATTTATATTTTTATATTTATTTCGTGTAGGCTTAATTTTGTTATTAGTTAGGGTGTAAAATGGGTGAAATTGGAGTATGAGTGGGATCCAAACAGACTTTAGCACACATTTTAATGATTTAAAATTTTGAATTTAGAGGACAACAGTTGAATTGAAACCAAAGAAGATTATGGGGGAGAGGTCCGGAGAAAATAAAGGGGAATTAGTCAAGTTGGTTTCCTTGTGTTGCAAAAAAATCGACAGAAAGAACAAAAGGTACTTTAGAAATTACATAATTGGTTTCACTTAAAATAATTTTATGATCAAATTCTTATCTTCTGCTGCAATAAAATCAATAGAAAGAACAAAAAGGTACTTTCGGAAACTACCCAATTTGGATGCACAAAAAAATAATTTTTTCACGGATGGACTCACAAGTTTTATAATCACTGATGCATATAATTGATGTTTCAAGTGTCCATACAACATCGATGAATATAACATATTACATATCACGATAAATCCGTGAAACTGAATCACAAAAGACGTATTCAAATATCACATGTTATTACAACAAACAATGTTCGCTCAACATTTAAACCAAACGAAAGATCCAGTGAGACAAAATGTAATAAATTAGCTAGAAATGGGAATGGAAACAGTGACAAAAAGCCCGATCTTCCAAAAGGAATTGACATTTCAGCAATGACAGACAGGTAATGGAGAATATTAATGGTCCACCACCGAAGCCACAAGGAGAAAAGAGAACAAAGCAACCTTTTGCTTCAAATACAGACAAAGGAATCTTTGGCCAGAAAGGTCTGAAAATATTGTTCAGTATCCAAGGACAACTCATATTACATTACTGGGCGAAGAAACTGCACACAAAGGAGCTTGAGAAGGACCTTTCTATAATTTTACAACATCATTTTTCTTCCCCTTTTATTACAACGGAGGCCAGGCCGGGGTTTTAGCCTCCGGCGGAGCGAAGCGAGGCGAGGCGAGGCGAGGCGAGGAGAGGATTATGTTATTAGCCAAAGAGGCTCGTGTCACGATTTTAATTTTTAGAAGAGCTTGATATATCAATTGTTTTAAAAAAAAAAATTGTTATTGTATAGTTGTGTATCATGAGAATTTTATGTATGACTATTTAAGTTTAAAATTACATTTTATTAAAGTTTTATTAAATTGGCCAATTATTTTGGGACCGGACGTGGTAAAAGGTTAACATTTTACCGTGGTGGGCTGTTTTGTAAGAGAGTTGGACTTGGAACCGTAATTTGGGCTGAATGGTATACATACGCCTCCGAAGCAACACATGCCAATTCTCTTTATCCATATAGTTGAAGCCCATAACTTTGTTTATTATTAAACCCAGTTTATAACCTTGGCCCATACAAAATCGGTCCACATAAACGGTGATCTATTCAACTCGTAGTCATAGAGGAGGAAAGTTTACCGGTTACGTGCTCTTTAATCGCATGGAACACATAACATGAGGTTTGAGGTTTTCGATCGGTTCGTTTTTTGGATTTTTATTTTGATTTTTTCGGTTTTTGATTTTAAAAATATATAATTCGATATTCGAATCGTTTTTCATCGATTCGGCTCGGTTTTCTACTAAATCGGTTTGGTTATTTTGAATTTGATATAATTATTTTAATTAAAATTATAAATATATTTTAAAATATAATATGTTACCTTTTAAATGATTTTTTGTAAAACCTTTAAATTGAAAGTCTAAATGACTTAAATAAACAACATTCTACTAAACATTATTAAAAATGATTCTTTATTCACTAGATATCATCTCATAAAATATATAATATAAATAAATATATAAATAAAAATTATTAATTTAATAAAATTTCTATTTTTTCGGTCGGTTTGGTTTTGAGATATATAATTCGAAACTAAACCAAATAAATTTCATTTTTAACATTTATATCCGAATTTTAAATTTCGGTTTCGGTTCGATGTTTGATTTTTTCGATTTGGATTTACGGTTTTATCCAAAGTTTGAACGCACCTACATAAGGTCATCTCCGACCATAATTTCATTCCTCTAAAATAGAGATTTATGTTCTCCATTTCAAAAATTTTCTGCGTGAATTTGAAACTTGTGGTCTGCAATTTCTCAATCCATATATTTTTAGGGGGAAAATAAGTTTTTTGGTCCAATAACTTTACCTCTTTTGGGTTTTGGCCTATTAACTTTTTCGATGTAAATTTTGGTACACTTAACTTTGCATTTTCAATGTTTTTTTGTCCAACTGCATACGTGTCAGCTTCTGATTGGTCCTTGTTATCATGTTGGAACAATAAAAATTTGATACGTATGCAGTAGGACAAAAAACACTGAAAATGCAAAGTTAGTATACCAAAACCCACATCGAAAAAGTTAATGGACCAAAACCAAAACCAAAACCAAAACATTAACAAGTTAATGGAGCAAAAAAATTATTTTTCCTATTTTTAGGCACCAATTGAGTCGTTAATTAAATAATAAAAGATTAATAATATAAAATATAATAAATGAATATATTTTAATAAAGATCATAATACCCGAGGGACATTTTGTTAGGTCACCTCCAACCGTTCTTCAAAATGGAAAATGACAATATCTTCAACCATAGTCTATTGTCATCTTCCATTTCAGAAGATGCTACGTGGTACTCTTGCAATAGAGAATAGTTTTAGAAAATGTCATCAATCACAAAAATACCATCTTCTAAAATTACTAATTGGACCTTTTAAAAAAAATAATTTTTGGTTTTTTTTCTAAATTTTTTGTTTTTTTAATTTTCAATCCCTAAATTAAAATTTTGGTTATTTTTGGTCTATTTCTCAAATTTGTGTTTGCTAATATGACAAAATAAACGCATTATTTAAAAAAGTACAATCATAATACACATTTAATTGAGTTTGATTTTATAATATGTTACATAATTATTTTTTTTATATATATTTATAGTTGGTATTGAAAAAAAAATAAAGAACATAGAATTTGATAAAGACTCAGAGAACATGGGTGTTTCAATTTCATTTAAGTCTTGGATTTGATTATTTCAATTTATATTTTAGGATGTACCTGAAAATGAAGTGCTAGTTTTACAAGGACCGAATCGAAAAATGAAGGAAAATGTTTGGCTAAGCTTATTAAAAATAGCTTATAAATTCTAGGAGTTTATAAGCTGTTTTAGAAGCTTATAAGCTTTCAAGTTTTTTTTTTAAAAATAATTAAAATATTTGTGTGAACTTATTTTAAACAACTTAAATATGTTAATGTGTTGTTATAAAATATTTTTATTATAAAATTACCAAAAAGGTATAATATTACGAAAAAAATGTAAAATAATATTATATGTACAATTTTTTCTTAAAATTTATCATAAATGTTAAAAATATATTAAAAAAATTAAACTGTTTTTAATTTTAATTTAGAAAAAAGTTTGTTAAATTATGTACAAAAAAGGACAAAGAATAAGGTGATAATTTAATAAAATATAAGGATAATATAGAGATATAAAATAAGATCTTTTATAAAAAAAATAAACGTCACCTTACCTTTTTTAAAAACAACTTATAAGCTGTGAAACATCTTATTATTTTAATAGCTTATAAACTATTTAACAAAAAAATTATCAAACAAATTTAAAGAGTTCATAAGCTTTTGAAAATAATTTATAAATTGCTCTCTGCCAAACACCCACTTAAAATTCATTTCAATTATTGGAGTTTTTTCATGAATATGTTGAAGTAGAATTTTCATAAAATTGACCCAGCCATCTATCTCAAAGGAGTTTTGTTGCTTTTGTTTTCGTAAAATGGTTCCAATATGTACCTTGAACATCTATTTTCAAATCAAAACACTCCATAAACAACAATAAACAACACAATATCAACTATAGCATATAAATTTATTTACACACAACGTATACCTCGTCTCTATTTCTATCCAAAATGGTAAGCACAAAAACACAAACAAACAAAACACCAACTCAGAACTAAATCAAACTGCTGATATATAATCGAAACCCTGTAAGTGCAAAACGATGCGTGTGCCATATGGCCAATGATTTAGTTCCTCGACTCGAAACCACCCGAATTCGACTCGAAACCGCCCGAATTCGCCGCATTTCCCGTGCTCGCTCTAGACCCAGAAACAGCGTCCAACAGGTGATTGATCGCTTTCTCAAAGCTCACGAATCCCATGAACCAAAACTCGTGGCGGTCAACAGTTATCATCTGAATATACTTCTCGGGAGGATTCTCTTTCGTCACCACTGGATTCACACCTTCCACGTTTCCGATGGGCACCGATATCTTATAGTAAGTCCAGGAATCTTGCCCCGATGGAGCTCTGAAAGTCAAGGGACGATCGCTGCAGAAGGCCACGCGAGCCGTGGAGAGATATATGGTTCCCGCGACTGGCCCTGTTGTTGTGGAGAGGTAACAAGCGAATGTCTTCCTCAGCTTCTCATTGGGATCATCAACAGAAAATATCTGCCTGAAAAGTGGCTCGAATCCTCCTCCTGTTATGGCCTTCGCCGTCAAATTAACCTTCCCCCACGCAGTTCCTGACAGAGATTGCCCTGTTTTCACTGCAAATCAAACATATACATCGAGCATATAGGTATAAGACACTCAATTCATTCGATGGAAAGACGTGGATTTCTTAAAGAAAATGAACTCACAATGTTTCCATATATTGCATCCAAAGCCATCTGCTCTGTTACTCCAAGAATTGAACATATTGACGACATATTCATATGGGCTGTCGGCGGGCTTATCAATAGGGGAATGTATCACATAAGGCTGTTGTTGGTTATCTTGATACTGATGGACGGAGCCTTGAGCCTGCCAATGGGCCGCCTGCTGATTGTCCGGGTGAACATTTGGCGCCGCCGGAGCTCCCATCTCGTGAGTACCCCACTTCTTCACATCTTCCTCCGGCGGCTGCTGTGTCGTGGATGAGCCCGGTTTTTCGCGATGCTCGAATTCTCTAGCTTTGTGATATTCTTCCCCTTTCCCGGCTTCTCCTCCCACATGCGGCGTAGTTGCGGTGGCAGATGGAGGATGTGATTCTTTAGCTACGTGATCTTCATATGGGCTAGCCATGGTGTAGTTAATAATATTCACAGGAACCGAATCGAATTCGATGAAATTTGGTTGTGGTGATGACCGATGGAGATTATCAAGAAAGTGTCTCTGTGTTTATATATTTGTTTTTCGCTTAACTTAAGCACGAAGAAGCTGATCCCTTAGCCGTGTTAACTTTTTCCAAATTTCAATGATCAATGTAAACCGACACCTCAACATGTACACCTGCTCCATTTTTGGATTTAATGAATTTTATATATTTCAAGACTCACATGCTCGTCACAAAAATGCGACACGTATATAATCTTAAATACTAGAAAATGGCCATACGTTCCGCTGGATTCTGGAAGCCAACCCTATGGCCTACGTGTGTTGTATTAATCGTTCATTACGCAAGAATTGGGACCCCTCTCTCGTATCTTACCTCGACAGAGACTTGAAGCTTATCCCCTTTCCATGTAGAAACTTTCATCAATCATTTCTTAGTGTTTTGTATTTAATATAATATTGGGTACTCGAAATTCGGGCCGTTTGTGTTGGTGAATTCACACAGCTCTACGATCGGAGAACAATGAGTTACGAGCATGTCCATCATGGTCCCTATTCTCCACCAGGCAAGTTTCGATCGACTGTGGTTATGTGCTAATTAATTATTATCTTGGAAATCTAACATCATACATGTTAACTTTTTTATGGGATATGGATTGAATTCAGGGATGCAACCTCCGCCGCCGCCGTGGGGTCGCCCCCCGTCGCAGCCACCGCCGCAAGGGTATTTCAGGGAGGGGTACCCTCCTCCGCCGCCCCCTCCTCCCGGTTATCAGGGCTACTTCAACGACGACAATCCTCCGCCGCCGCCACCTCGGCACACTCATCATCAGCACCATGAGGACTCTGGCTGCTTTTCATTTCTCAAGTGCTGGTATGTATGCTAGATGTCCTTTTTTATCGAATTTATGTAATCTTGAATTATTGCTAGATCAACTAGTCTCCTTTAATGTCTGTTTATGTTTTGATATGTGTAAGGTATTTTATGTTGTTTATGTTGGGTGGATCATGTTTGAAATTTGTGTTGCAGTTTGGGTGCTCTGTGTTGCTGTTGCTTGTTCGAACAATGCTGCCATTGCTTCTGAGCTCTTAATGGCTTTCGTATATAAGAAAATAAGATACCAATATGTGGACGAGTTGATTCGATTCATAAAGAGTTGTCATATATATCCTTATTAATTAGCCTATGGTGATCATATATGCTTTTAATGAGTCTGTTATGGAAAAACCCCACAGTTGATCACGAACATGATCATGAACGTGTACACTTTGACAATTCATTCCATTTTAATAATTATGGATGAAGTAATTCTATTTGCTATGCTCAAGCCGCGGGATCCTCTGTTCTTGTCAAGTATACAAATAAGGCTAAGTTTTCCTTCGTCTTACAACAAACATAGGCATGGGTTTATGTAGCAGCACTAAACCAAACATAAGCAAAGTCCTCGAAAATCGTAGCCTAGACTTGCATACCGTATCTTGTTATTTTGGGTTCAAATCTGCTTTATTGCCTGAAGTCTTGCATATGCTATGCGTCCATGTTTTGTTCTTGTAGCTAGGTTCAAATGTATCGGTTGGATTCGATCGGTTTGTATCCGATCCGCTGACTTGCGGAGGAGTGGAGTGAATCATGTCTTTTAGAATGGTGATTGTTTGAATTATAATCTTTGAGAGGTGAATTTAAGCCTAGAATGGTGAATTTTATCGTTTTTTAACAGTGGGAAAAGCTGTTGTGGACCTTATGAACAATCCTAGTTCTAGAATAAATAAAGTAGGCCTGGTTTTTCACAAAAGAAGAAAAAGAAAAAGAAAAAGGGCATATTGTTGTCAAATAAATAATTCAAAAAATTTCAAAACCTGGAGGATAAAAAAAACACGATTTAACAAGTTGTGTCATACTAGAGTTTACTACTAGTCTCTCAAGATGTGTATATGAACATATTGTGAAAAACATTGTTATATTTTTTAAATGTCCACACGACCATCTCAGGTGTCGGTGAGGAGTATGCGTCAGCAGACACCTATATCGAATTGCATATATAAACTAATCAAACATCATAATCAAAATCAAGGTAAATTATAATATGTAATTAAAAAAAATTACACTTTTAAAGGAATATATATCAATTATGTGACATATCAAATATATATCATTCTATGTTGAAAAGAATGCAAAGGATTGGTAACCATTTAATTTTTTTTTACTCATTATGATTCTGAAATAAAATTTAATTAATTTTAACTTGAAAAAGCTTATTTCATTTTATACCTTCGAAGGAGACCAATCGTAAAGGGACCAAACATTATTATACATATACACACACATTATTATATATGCTTTTTTGACATTGTATAATGAATAATTCAGAATGAAATGAATTAACTAAATCCAAAAACAATATAAAATAAAACTAAACGATAAAGTCAAAACTTAACAAAATAAACGTGTATATAGGAGAGAAAAAAAATAAATTAATTAGTATGATATAAATCTATACTTTTAGTATTTTGTAAATGCTGCGTTATCCTCATGTGTGAAGTTTGTCAACATCCACTTCCAAGTGGCATTCCAGAAGTATGCTTGGAGTTTGATCATTTTCTGGAGGAACAATTTCCTAAAAAATATGGGTTGGGGAAAGATTTACAGATGAAACAAGGGCTATTTCCATGCGAGACTCCAAACGATTTTGTATTGTATAATATAGAAACTGAATCTTATTGAATCAAATAAATTTGGACCCATTTATTATCTTTATAGTGGCACATAATTTGTATATTCATAATAATGATATTTTTATCATGGATAAAAATAGATCAAATAATTAAATATATAATTAAACTTAGAAATCACATATTTTTTTTAATCAAGAAAGAATCCAAATATTCATTAAGATTAGAATGGGGAACAAAAAAAACATGCATCCTTGAAAATATATAATTCTGAGAATATTTTGCTTCTTGCATTAATATTGAAGGAAGATACAAACTAAAAATTGTAACAACGTACTAGCTACAATGTAAAAATTTTACAATATTTGATAATTGATTGATTATTTTGGTAGTCTTTCAATCAACAAGCCTAAAGCATCATCTAATACTATTTGGTGTAAAGCTTGAGGCAGTTCCGACCAATCCATGCACTTTTCTCCGTCTCCCGTGACGAATTTAGATAGGAAATCTGCTGCTCTGTTGCATTCTCTGTACACGAAGATGAAGCCAAGAACGGGAAACAAACGCAACTCCAACATGATCTCAGATACAATTTCCCGGCAGTCCTCGGGGCTTGCCCGATCAAGATGGCGATTGCGGTCTTGGAGTCGGATCGCACCTCTACCGCCATGAATCCTAAACTCTTTGAAAGCCGAAGCCCGTCTCGAATGGCAATCATCTCGAGCATCAACACCTTGACTCCATACTCCATTCTTGATGCTTTCTGTTTGTCAATCGCACAACTCATTCGAAACCGAGAAGCTTTCGTCATCTTCACTCTTCCCATATCATCTCTGATAATTATTCCATAGCCTCCAGTATCATTCCAGGCACGATACGATGCGTCACAGTTTACCGCCACAAGTCCGACGGCTGGATGTCTCCATCGGCACAAAATTGGCTGCGCTGATCTCTCGTCTCCTTCTCCTGAACAAGATCGACGTGGATGCGGGAACCTAATGATATTGAACTGAATCATCCGATCGAGCTCCATTGAATATATGTTGTAGACAATGATAAATTTTCCAAATACTTTGGCTTCTAAATTTATATATATATAGGCTGTTGAATTTCCGTTTATTATGTATATATAGAGCAGTCGTAGTATCAATGTATCATGAATCCTAGTAAGTTTTCAATGCTAGCCTTTTCTATTAGACGTTCTTGAATTTCCGTTAGTTCTGTTAGTATCTCACGTAATTAATTTGCTGCGAAATTATTGGCTTTTATCCATTCTATCTGGGTTGAGGAAACACTATTAATATATTAAAAGGTTTTGATTGGGGATTATATTACCCATTTTAAAATTTAAAAAAACATATATACACCAATTGTTCTACCGTAAAAAAAACCATATTATTTTATCTTTAATGTGGATTATTATTTAATAAAATGTTAGTTTCCTGTTGTCTATGGATAATTATTAATTTACGAAAATGTCTTATAAAATTAATTGATTTATTTACAATTTAAAAAAAATCCACTTTTAAAATTATTCTCCGCGTTTTTTCCCTTTTCGCAAAAATAAAAATAAATACAAACATACAAAAATTTGAGCGTGCATGCTACAATTCAATAAATAATGTCAAGCGGGATATATAGAGGGTGCATGGATGCTACAGTTTCATTTAAAAAATAGAACAATTTATAGGTACTTGAATTATCCTTTTTTTAAATATAAAAATAAAAGGGTAAAAATTTAGTATTTTTTAAAATAAGAATACGTAACATACACATAGTATTTAATTTAACTAATTATGTTATTTGAATTACTTAAGTTCCTTGTTTTTAAGCATAAAATTAAATTTTAATAATATTAAGCATAAATTTTTCTTTTACTTAATAATTTTATAAATAAATAATTTATGAAATAAAATAATTGCTTTTTAATAAAATAATATATTGATAGGTTATAGAAAACTTATGACTCAAAAATTGTGTTATTTATAAGTCAAAACAGAACTTAAAAGAATACAACCTATCCTTTTCTTCTGTGCTTTGTCTAAAAATGTAACATAATTATTTTTGTAGAAAATATAATTTCAAATGACACAAAAGTAATAATTTTTTTCTATGTGTTTGATATAAATTTTAGGGAAAATTGCAAATTTAGTCCTGTATGTTTGTTATTTTGCGATTTTGATCCTCTATGTTTTCACATTTCAGTTTTAGTCCTGCATATTCTGATTTTTGGCAATTTCGGTCTCTTTTATTCAAAAATGCTTACGTGGCACTATACATGTCAGCTCCACATCAGCACTGAATTGGTGCCACGTCAGCGCCACGTCGGAAAAAGGACTAAAATTGCCAAAAAAATAAAAATAGCAGACTAAAATTGAAATATGAAAATATAAAGGACTGAAATCGCAAAGTGACAAACATACAGGACCAAAAACGCAATTTTTCCTAAATTTTAAATCAAATTCATGAATTATTTAATTATATTCTAACAAATATATTTGTTGTCAGTATTTGTTCTTGCACTCAACGACGTGAATAACTTATAAAACGATGAAACGTCTATATTTACTAAAACATTTGATAATTAAACAGGTTTATTTAATTTTGATTAAACTTAAATAAGTCTACTCGATTTTTTAATTAGACTGATTTGTGTTTGTCCATAGAACTGAGGGGGGTCTCCACTGTGTTTTTTTTTAAAATTTATATTTTATTTTTTAAACACATATAATTTAAATTTAATTTAATTTATATTATATTTTTTTAATACAAGTTCGATTTTTTAGTTAAAAATTTTGGTAGGGCGGTTACCAATTTATTTTAATTCGTTTGGATATATACGTAGAGCCAGTGGAGGCCACTCAGTTCTATGGACAAACACAAATCGTTCTAATTGAAAAAATGAGCATACCTATTTAAGTTTAATCAAAATTAAATAAACTTTTCTAATTATCAAATATTTTAGTAATGATCGTTTCATTATTTTATAAGTTATTCACGTCGTTGAGCACAAGAACAAACACTAACAACAAATATATTTGTTAGAATATAATCGAAATTCATGAATTTGATTTAAAATATATATCCAACATATAGAAAAAAATATTATTTTTGTGTCAATTGTAATTATATTTTTTTACAAAAATAATTATGTTACATTTTTTTGTTACCTAATAAGGTTTTAGTTGATCATCAAATCAAAAATTAAAATTACAAATTAAATTTCAATTTTAAAAAAATTACAAATGTTGAATACAAATAAACAATAGACAAAATTATTTACTAATTATATAATTAATAAAACAAACAAAAAAACAAACAAAAAAGAATGGGCATGGTGCAAATATTCTTATGTCCGTTGTCTATGACAGCGAACAACGGACGATGCCTATGTGGCACGAAATACCACTCTCAATAACAGCGAACACTGAAAATACTATAGCGAACGTTGGAAATACACTGTTAGTGATAGCATTTTGTTGTATTTGTGCACCGTTTCATATCGTGTTGTATTTTTGAAATTAATTTTTTTTAATTAAAAAAACCTTTTATACAAAAAAAAAAAAACTGAGTAATAATACGACATATACCCACCGCTGTTTTGTTCACCAGCTACACATCCTCTATCACTTTATATAGATCTATATGTAATGATTTATAATTTATTATAACTTCTTAGTTTAAACAATATTTTGTTATAAAAAATTTTCAAAAAATTATATATATACAAAGTTGATAGAATCGGTTTTGGGTGACTCTAACTGCTCTGGAACTGCTCAATAGGTGAATGCTAACTTCTCAAGCTCAAATTGGTGTAGCAGTTGATCCTTGACTTTACTAAGTTGAATTTGGTTGAGGTTAACCAACTGAACGGTTTTCTTTCTCTCGTATCTATGTTAATCAACAAACTTTATCTAATTAATTGCGGAATGAAGTCAACTAACAGATTGAAATTATAAAATTGTTCGAATGATTGTGTAAGAGTTTGACAGAAACTAAACATCACAAGAATTTGTTTATGGATGTTTGGAGCTAAATCTTCTACGTCACCCTATCTCCTTCTCAAATAATTTACTCTAGAAGAATTTGACTATTACAACACTTTGTAACAGCTCACTCCAAGAATAGGGCTTACACATGGCCTATCCTAGAAATCCTAGACTCAAGAACTCAGTCCTCAAATGATTTTTGTTACAACGAGGTTTGCAGTTAGAGCTGTCAAACGGGTCAACCCAAGGCGAGGCGGGCCAACCCACCAAAAACCCACCTTTTGGCGGGTCGATGGCGGGCTGACCCACCATCCTGGCGGGCTGGAAATCCTCAACCCAATCCAACCCAAGGTGGGTTGCGGGTTAGGCGGGCCGGCCCGCGGGTTGGCTTATGACAAATAAAAATAAATAAATAATATTATAATTAATTATAAATATCATTTCATAAATAAATATTAATAGAAAAATTTTAATAGGAATTTTTAATTATTGATTTCATATGTGTAAATTTTATATAAAGTAATTAAGACAAAAAAAATTCACAAATTTTATTAAAAAATACATATATCACAATAAAAATAAAAAAAATTATTAATTCTCCAGGCCCGCGGGCCAACCCGCGCGAGTCGCGGGCCTAGGCGGGTTGGCCCATCTAGGCCCACCTTTTGTTGGGTTGAAAAAAATTCAACCCAACCCACTTAAAATGTGCGGCGGGCCGGGCCTAACCCAAAATGACGGCTCTATTTGCAGTGCCTCAACTGATAAACTTAATTCAACACTTGTATGATAACTCAACACTTAGCACAATGTGATTCTCACTGATTTGCTGTAATGATACATGTTCTTGTGTTTTTTGGTTTCTTGATGTATTCTTTGAAGTAAGCTTTGAAGTCCTTGACTGAATATATATTGACAAACTGAAGGTTTTTGTTTACCTCTTGATAGCTTGTATGTATCCACAAGTTCTTTTCCAAGGAGTCGGATTCTTTTTCAAGCACTCTTTAATATGTATTTATATTTAGCAGGCAACAACTATTTCAAATTCATATATACGGAAGATTATATCCGTAAGTGCAAGACTGATGAAGTAGTTCTGTTTTGATCATGCAGTCTGTTTCAATCTTACTATTGTTCAGTCTTGGTAATTCGGTCTAGCTTTGTTGAAGCAGTTTTTCTCTGGAGACTGATTCAGTTTAGCTCGCTAAACTGAATGCAGTTTACCAAGTGAATTCAATTTGATTTCTTTGACCGATTGATGGTTTCAGTTTGACTGTGGTCAAGAGTCAACTCAGTTTTGCCTATTTCAGTTTAGCTTTGGTCAAAGTCAACTTAGTTTACTTATGTAGTTTTGTTCGAAAACTTGTTCAGTCTTCTTCTTTAGTTTTGCTCATGTAGTTTTGTCAATATCAAAACTACTTAGGTTCCAACAATTTTTCTCTTTTTGATATTTTCAAAAATCTTGTCATGTATCTTTCATTTTCGAGCATTGAAATTTTTTCAGATGTATTAATAAATGCAGCACCCAAATGCTCTTCCGTTCTTCCTTCTGAAAAAAGTGTCTACAGTTTCATTTGGTTAATCTTTTTATAAGTTCTTCTGCTACAATTTCCTTTGTGAATATGACATTCTCCCTTAATTAATGATGTCCCCCAAAGCTTCAGTTAGGAGCACTGGACTGATGGGATCAATTTGACTCATCATCTTTTCCTAAGATGAATCTCGATTACTTGTAGGAGTTTGACCTATTAATTTCGCCTTTATCAGTTGACTTCTCCAACACTTCTTGGTTCCTCCTCAAATAATGATTTCATTGTAACAGTTATATTGGGAAATGTGCTCTCTTCGTATTCTCAAAAGTAATGAAATTTTTATGAGAAAATGTGACCATGTGTACGACTCTTCATATGCTCAAGTGTGTCTATAAAAGAGATGCTAAAGTCTTATAGTATAACTAAAACATTAGTAAAATAAATATTATGCTATCAGCTCAGCTTATGGAAGAGTCGTACACATTAATTTGAGCAACAAAATTTTCTGCTAAGTTCTGAAACCAGCATTGATTTTGGGATTTGGAACTATCCCACGTTAATTAATTACCTCAATTCAGCTGTTGAAACTTAGGAGTATCGACAGCGTGCATTACACGCTGCGGAAACCTATATCCGCAGCCTACATTGCGTGCTGCAAAAACTTACATCCACAGCGTACGTGGCAAGCTGCGGAAACTTACATCCGTAGCCTGCATTGCCCGCTGTAGATATAACAGTGACAGCCTACCATGCGCGCTGTGGAAAGAGTTGGCACGCTATGGGAATGTTTTTTGCAGCCTACAACACATGTCGCAAAAGGAGTTTAACGGCATACTTTAGCACGCTGCAAAAATAGTTTTGACAGCATATTTTTGGCAACCAAAATATTGATCATTAATATCGTTCTATGATTCAAATGTAACGAAAAATTCAACCAAAAAAATGAAAACTAAACAAATTAAATATTCATATTTCATTCATGAAAAAAAAATAAGATCTTTACACAAATTGCGGGCAAGCTAAACTCTAATTTATATAAAGTTAATAAAACTAACTTAATTGTTCAATGAACCAATATATAAGTCTTAACACAAAAAAAAAAGATATGAATCTATCATAAACTAACTAAACATGAAAATGTGTAGACTTTCAATCTACCCAAGTGGGAACCTTTGCATTTGATGCAATACCAGAAGAATTGACTTTCTCAAATAGCTGCCATTCAACGCAGATATAACCATCATTCTCCTATCGACATTCATCACACAAAAACAGTATCCCTTTGTATATCTTTTTAGCAATCCCCTGCTTATCCTGCAATGTCAATTTAATAAGCACTTGTGCATATTAGCCTTCCAAAAATCAAAGAAAATATTAGACATTGAACTTTCCAATTAGAAGTTTAATGTCAGACCTTCAATGGACCATCTAAAACCCCAACACAGTCATTAATTGATACGTTATTTGAGTGGTGGTCTAACACAGTGAAATTTCTTATCAAACGAAGCACTTTTCAGATCACTTTGTTTAACATTGACCACTGATGGTCCACCTGAGCCTTTTTTAAGGACCTGAAGTAAAATAAAGGTATAAAAGTAGGGTGGATTGAGAAATATAAACAATTCAATCCGTTATAGTTTATGGAGTGTAAAATGTTTATACCTTGACAATATCATCCCTCTGAGCCAATGACAACACCAAAATCCCTCCGCCTCAGGTTTGTATCATCAAAACAATTTTGAAAAAAGGTAGAGATATAAATAAGTCCCACAACATGATAACAACAAGAGACGCACCCAAAAAACACTAGTCAAGGCCTTACCTGTTTCAGTGGATTTCGTCATGTACAGAAAACTTGGTTAAGGAGAAGGCTTGTACCTTTTCAATTCACTTTTCTTGAACTCTGAAAAATAAGAATAACCATTAATCTTGCCATATAAGAACTAACAAATATCAGAGTGATTTAGAGTTGAAAGTTTTCAAAATTTTGAAGACAATAATAAGTCATGAAAACAATATACTGCTAGAAGCGTATTAGATAAGACACTAGCATTTTCATCCGATTATATATGTTGCTACCCCAAGGAACATAGCAAAGCTATAAATAGCATATCATGGAAAATTTTATGTGCCCAATAACGAGAAATAATTGTTTTCTACATACAAAATAAGTGGAGAAAAGTGTACAAAGCAATCATTCTTTAAGCACAAAGCACTGAGAAAGTTCGTGAACAGACCTCGAATAATTTTTGTAATCAACATAAGTTAATCAGCCAATTGCTTTCCCCAAAAGAAGGCTCGCTATCTTTTCAACAGAACATTGGATTTGAATACAACTAAAAATTGATCAATTTCTCAAAAATTTAATGAAGAACCAGCGCTAAATTAAAACATAGAAGAAAAAAACTTTAAGGAAGTGCCAACAGAACCTGAGTTATTTTTGTACCCATGGTTGCATGATGAACTTAATTTCTTTTTAACTTTCTTATCGTTATCTTGAGATTTCAAACTTTACAATAATATATGTGTGTAGACGTAGATCACACACACAAATATATATACATATGTACGCAATTAATTATACGCTTTTGTATCCAGTGCTTTGCCTATAAGAAACATTGATTAAAGAATCCGATTCAAACTTGATTTAGTAGATATAAGAATAAGTTAACTCTAGATACACTAAAAACAAAAGTTGGCCACCTTTTCTAGTTTGGAAAACGACAGTGAGATGAATTATGGGCATCTTAAGTTCCTTTAAAATACAAGATTGGTCCAAAAAGATGGAAAAACGCCCAAAAATATTAGCAAAGAATAGGGATGATAAAACCTTTTTATGATTCAATGTTGAGCCGATGACTGCAACATTACTTATAGTGGGTCTTGAGAAATAAAAACAAAGTTCTAAATTTATGTACTAAAGATTTGCCTCCTGAAATATTTTAATGAAGAACCAGCTCTAAATTAAAAGGTTTATTCCCTCCACATTTCTCACCAATGTCCACAAGGTAGGAATCTAATATCATTGATTCATCAGATTCGATACATCATCTTTTTTCACTAATTTTGTCTCCAAGAGCTTGTCGTATTCATCATAAGCATAATTTGTAGATGATTTCAAAAAGGATCCAAGAAACTAAAAGTCATGCAAGCGTAAAAACCATGTTCAAACATGACGAAAGTCAGAGTTTGGACAAAGGCTAGATAAAATTAGTGTTTGATGAAAATGCGAAAGTGCAAAAAGAAGCAATATAAACTAACATCAACCCCGATTCAACTAGTCGGACCATAAAAAAATCCTGCTTGTAATAAAAAAAAACTCAAGCTTTAAGTTAAAGAAAATGATTAGTCGAAATTGAGCGACAAGGATAGAAGTGCTTTCCAAATCCTAAACATGGTTAAAAAATTAACACAAAATCAGAATCGCAAGAACTGAAATGTAGGCAAACACAGTAAATATGTATTCTCAAGTAAAACAATCTGCTTTTCCGGTGAAGATCCATATTGAATATAAGAATCCAATATAAATAACGAAGATATCAATTTCCACTATTTTTTATCGTGAGAGACAATTTCATCTTAACAAATTACGTGAAGCGAGCGAAAAACAGCAAGTATTAAATCGTGAGCTATAGGCATCCATTGCAAAAATAACCACATGCATATTGATTTTAATCTACAAAATCTGTTTGCGAGACCCAACATGCAAGAAGATACACATATATATATTCAAGTTGCTCCTCATCTATATCACAACATCATAACACATTATATATAGAATTACCATATATATGTGTTGTTACTTCTTAGGCACAACGCATAAATTTCATCAAGGGTTCTCAAGTTTATATCTCAACATCACAAGTCACAGCACAACCTATAAATTACAGCCATCACAATAAGCTTAATATTGCCCCAAAACAACCCAAAATGCAGAAAATTCGTGAAGGTATACCTGCAGCTCCGCTGACGAGGAAGCGAACTGGGTCTTTAGCCAATGTTGGTCTCCAAACTCACTGAAGATGTCACCTCCAACCAAGAAACAATAGACGATGGAATTTGAAATACTTGAGAAATCGGTAGGCACTAAAGATGATAGAATTCACACCTCAAAAAAGAAATAAAAATAATCAAAACCCACTCAAAGTCTTTGCAAACGAACATTCTGATCAAGGAATAACATCAGCTGTGAGTATGTCTAACCAAAATTGACAAAGCCTTCCGCCAGCTTTAGACTTTTGAAAAATTGACAGAGCCTTTACCAGCTTGAAAGGATTTTTGAAATCTTTCCGGTTCCAATTCGAAGAGACGGTGCGATTTGGGGATTTGAGGAATCAATCGAGGAAGATAAAAAGAGAAAAAAAGGATCGATTTAGGAATACAAGAAACATAAATGTGCACGAACCTGTTTTGGGCGCTACAGATCGATCAAAGTGAGGTGAGAAAGAAAGGGCACCGACGAGATAAAACTGAGTGAGATCGAGAGAACTGGGGTTTTGAGCGAGAGGGTGAGATCGAGAGAAATGGCGCCGACTCTGAATTGTGGAATAAGATCAATTATTTGGATTAATTTTATTTCGCGCTATTAACAATTTTATTTCACGCAATTAACGACGTCCAAAATTTCACGCTGTTCGTAAGAGTTTTAACAGCTTGCTTTTATTTGCAAGCTGTCGAAAAACTATTTTTATTAAACACCATTTGCGGCGTACATATTGCACGCTGTTGATAATTTGTTTTGCAGCGTGCCTTTATGTTTACTCCGTTGAAACTATTATTAACAGCATGCAATAATTGCAAGCCGTTATTTTTATCGGATATTAATACATTAGCAGCACACACAAATGTGTACGCTGTAAATAACAACAACAACGGCATGCTTTTATTTTGTGCCATTGATTTCGCGCTGCGAAAACCTATATTTGTTGTAGTGATATAATTACTATTCTATTAAAGGTGAGGGGTTGGTATATTGGTATGATCAATTTTTTTATTTGTTTGTACTTTAATATATATTTAATTATCAAAATGTCATTTTATTTTATTTATTGATAACTAATTATTTACGAAAATGTCACTTTCAATATATTTTTTTGGTTTTTTATGGATATTTATTACAAAAATGTCATTTTTTAAATTTCACTATTTATTATTTTTATTTTAAATTTAAAAAAATGAACAGCACGCAACGCGTTAGTCCGAGTACTAGTTAATATAATAAATGATCCAACAATCAATTAATAAACAAAAAAAAACTGAATTTGTTTTACCTTTTATGAAATTACGAGATATGTGGTAGTTTAATCCAATTAGAGTGAGGTTTTTGCCAAAAAAAACACGTTTTTTTTTTGTTATATCACTTTTAATTAACTAAAATTATATAGTAATAATGTAATTACTAATGTAATTGTACTTCCAAAAAAAAACTAATGTAATTACTAATTTATAAAAATAATTGAGGGCACTCTCATGATGGGCTTTGGGCCTACCTCAAGGTCGCCCTTAGTTAGAGAAGATAAATGAACACGTAATAAGTACTGTACAAAAAGTTTTCTTCTCTCCATTATTAAAAAACAAAGTACCTTTTATAAAATTACGAGAGTGAAGGAACCTATTATTTCTGATTTCGTACATGAGAATAGATTGCTAATAGTATAGCACATAAGATTTTTTTTATTTTTTTTTATTTTATTTTTGTTGGTTCTTTTTCTTCTTCTTCTTCTTTTTTTTTTTTTTTTTTTTTTTGTGTTTGTTTGGAGGAATGGTAAGTTTCCACATCGGTTTGTAAAACTTGAAACGAACGATTGCTTGTAATAATATTTACAAGTTTTGCTAAAAAAAAAACCAAAGTATTTTTATCAAAGAAAATATTATCTTCGTCTTGTAAGATGTCTTTAAAATATATATATATATATAATTTGGGGTTAATTGCATTCACACCTCCCGTGAAAAGTCTAAAAGGCATAAAACACCCTGTGTAAAATTAATAGCATGTTAGACCCTATGTTTTAAAAAAATTAGCATAAAAACCCCTATGAGAGGGTATAAATGTGTCCGAGTTTGTATAACATAGGGGTGAAATGTGCTACATTTTAAAAAACTGAGGGATGCATTAGCCTATTAACATTTTAAAAAACATTATTACTATATAATTTTCAATTCTAAGAGTTAAGGTTTAGTATTTTTTATGCAATCGATCAATGACTCATGAAACTCACCCAATACACAGAAACCAACTTCACTTTGATATCAGAGCTATATCAAAAAATACACAATCGCTCTTTCACAAGAATCAATCAATAGCTAACAAACACAATCAATTGAATTAGAATCAAAACAATGCAAGAAATTAACAAGACAGATTTACGTTGTTCGACAAGATCGATTACAAAGTTGCAAGGAATTTATAACAGAGAGCTTCACTGAATTCCTCTTTGTTCTTCTCCTCTCTTTGATCGCTTCTCTAGATCTTGATTTTAGCTCATAGGCTTTGGAAAACGTTTATTGGGCCTTGGTCTAACTCACCCCTTGGCCATTGTTATGAGTTAGAATCCAACCCAATAAACTTCCTTTTAAATCACCTCCAGTCTCCTTTGAGCATCTGCATGGCCCAGATCCAACTTTGCAGGCACCAATTCAACAGTTTTAATCTTGGCTTTTCATTGTTTTTAGTCATGTTTTGTCAGAACACTATGGTAGTGTTCGCATGCGATCTCTAAATATAAGTTATTATAATTTTTTTTTCCATAATTTGTTAATAAAAAAAATCATAATCACTTATTTTTAGAGGTTGCACACACTACCTAATATGATTCCGTAGAACGTTGATGTAACATCGAAACTTATTGAATATTTTTAATGTGTCTGATGTGATGTAAGTATTTAATAAAAAAAAATATTAAAAACCAATTAAAAAACAGAGCTACGTACGAGGATAAGATTTAATTTTGAAAAATCGTATGATGAAAAACAGAAGAGAAAGACAAGTTAGATGAGTTGTTTTTCAAATAGTAATAAACCGTGAAATGCGTGAGCCAATGGCCAAGTACGTTAATATCCACACATATGTTGACAATAATTAGACACAGTGTCAACATTTGTAAAGAACCACGAATTATTAATTATTAATTTGGTGCATCTGTCATATCATTACTATAAAATAACCTATATTGGTCCTAATCAAATCATCTATGATTTGAAATGTTGAAGAAAAAAATATTATGAAACAAAATCTATTTTAGAAAATCAAGAAAAGGTATCCTACTTAAACAGTGTAAGTATCCGTCCTCTAATCTCTTCGATCCGCACAAAACCAAGAGTTTTCCGAGAAGTTCATGCGAATATAAAATTATATGTATAAAGTAATCGAATATCGTAATCAAAATAAATCATGATATGTAACTGAATAAACCACATATTAGAAAAAATATTTTATATAAATTTTCAATATAACTTATTCAATAACCAATATTACATAAAATGTATTCTTGTCACATTTTTTAAAACAAAGTCATAAATTATATCGACATATAAAATATATGTTTTCCAATACGCCTTTTCAATGCATATAATTTTAAATCATAAAATCTTTATTGATTCATGGTGATTCTCAAATAAGATTTAATTATATTAATTTGTAATAGCTTATTTAAGCTGATCCCATAGTCAGAGGAGACCACTGCAAGGGCACCAAAAATGATATGTTTTTTTTTTTTTTTTTTTTCCAAAAATGATATGTTTTTGACATTTTATAATAAATAATATTTGTGCAATAATGAAATTATTTAAATATTTCCATGAACTACCTAAAATAGTAATAAATGCTGAAGTCAAAATAGAACAACATAAACGTGTATATAAGAGAGAAAAAATAAATTAATGTAATATAAATTGACATAATAATTATGCAATCAATTAATAAACAAAGAATCTGAAATTTTTTTTTTGTTATTTCTTATAAAATTTGTAAAAAATTGTTACTTATTAGTAAAAAATTTGTTACTTCATACAAAATTATGAGATTATGTGGTGATTTAGCCTAATTGGAGAATGGTTTTGCCATGAAAATATATTTTCAGTTTTATGTTATATCATTTTGTTTAATAAATTAAAATTACACAGGTATTAATGTAATTATTAATTTCTATAAATAATTGAGAACCTCTCTCATGGTGGGCCCGGATCGTTGCTCAACTCGTCCTATCCGAAAGTCTCCATTGGTTAGAGAATATTTATAAAATCTTTATCAATACTATTATATAAAAGTTGAGTGCTTTATAATAACTTTTTTTTTTGTGTCATGACATACCAAAAATCATATTCCAATTCTATCTTTTTTTGTCCACATTTTTCTCAACTTCTTTTTTTCACTAACATTTTCAATCTTTTTTTTCAACTAGTTGTATCATTTATGCTTCTATGATTACATAATTTCAAACATATATATCTCAAATATCAATTTAATTACATTAACATATTAAATTTTTATTATCTTCCCAATAATTAATTTTCAATTACTAATAATACATTATTTCATGAATAAAAACTCATAAAATATTCATGTATTATATCGCACACGCAACTGGCACTACAAAAAAAAAAAATTTATAGCAGCGTTTACATAGGCCTTTAGGAGCGGTTATTGACCGCTCTAATAGATTTTCCATCGGTTTACAAAACGCTCTTGGTGTTGCCGATCGTAGGTCCAATTCAATCGTATATAGTAAGCGTTCATAAATTAATAATAACCGCTCTAATATATAACGTTTTAGAGCGGTTTATAAGTGCTTCTAAACAATTTATGTTTTAGAGAGGTTTTAAACACCGCTTTTATAGATCTCCGTACGAGCAGTTTACAAATGCTCTAAAAGGTGAATATTAGAGCGGTGTCTGGACCGCTTGTGTAAATTATCAATTAAAGCGGTTGTAATAATCGATGCTAAAGAAATGTACAGGAGCGGGTTTAATTAAAGTTTGTACAATTTTATATAGGAGCGGTTATAACCGCTCCTAAATACCTGTTTTTATTCCTTTTACACAGTGAACCTTTTGACAGCCAAATCTCAACTTTTCCACTACAAAATGCATCGATTAATCAGCAACAACAAATAAATAAACCAACTTAAAAACATCCACATTTCATTCCACAAAATCACAATATAATCCTTACAAACCAAATACAAAATAACAACATTAGTTTGTAATGGTGTTATAAACAAAAGTATTCATCCCTTCCGTTCTAACTACTACCGTCTCGATTCGATGGTGATTGATGCCCACGAGTACATTCGGAAGCATTCGACACATGTTGCATAATATCTCTCATCACAGCAGCCATCTACAAAAATAAATTGGATATGAAAGCATCATGCACTTTGCAAGAAATTTTTAATAACTCATTTGTTAACTTTAAAATATTAATTGACAAAAGTCATCATTGAAGAAGCAAAGGATTCAGCAGAACTTGATGGCCCTTTTCACAATTTGGTCATTGCAAAGGTCCATTACATCAACAACAAAGTTTGTATCATGAACAAATAACAATTACATCAGTAAAGTATAAACAAACGGCATGTAAGTATTAGCTGGAATTATTGTCATTTACCAGCATCATCTCTATTGAAGCAGAGTGGAGGTGTAATTCTGAAAACATTTCCGTGGAAGCCTCCTTTGCCGATGAGTACTCTCATATCTTGACACTCAAATTTAATGTTATCACCATTGGAAATAGTTGTGTTTCATGGGCACGAATAAACTTAGGAAGGGACAGAAAATGAGGTACCTTTCATTTGCTCCATCACTTGAAGAATTTCCATCTTTGCAAGGGTCTTCAGTTGGCGATCTGTGACCAGTTCAACCCCAAGCATTAATCCTCTTCCCCTCACTCCTCACATCACCAATTACTATGTATTCAGGTATGGAAAAAACCAATAAATAATGTAGCACCAAATGAATTAAATATGATGCATGAGATGGATTATTAGGAATAAATATCCACTTTACTGTCAATAAATGATACAACATGATGCATAAGCAGATTTCAAAGAAAGTTAGTTTAGGAAATAAAAACCAGGAACCTACGATGTGACAGGACCACAAAATATATCAGTTTCAAAAGCATAAACAGAAAAAAAAATCTCTCACTCCGTACATAGACAAATCAAAATCATAGTCGGAGCACAAAATCAAGCAATCAGATTCATACAGATCGCTCTCTCCGTACACAGACAAAACAAATAGCGAAGTATCAGCTTTCGAAGGAACAAAGTGTTATGAACTTTTTCAGCCGCATGCACGCAGCAACAGAGACGATAGCGGGCCGAGAATTTGACTCTCTATCTTTAAGACAAATTTGTCCGCCTAGGTGCTTATGGGTTGATCAAAGTGTCTCCCAAGATAGAACGCTATCTCCAACTTTGATTAGTAGCACTACAAAATCGAAGCACTACGAACACTTGAAAGTGTTTAAGAAACTCAGACTCGAAATGTATGAGTATGCAAGAGAGAAAGAGAGAATCAGAAATGAGCGAGTATGAATGATCACAGAAGGGGTCTATTTATAGATGTTGGAAGGATGCCTCGGACAGTCGCACCACTTCGATGCATACATGGCCAAAAAGTTGCAATGGTTAGGACCGAAATGATGCACTCTTTCAGCCGAAAAAATGCACTGGTTCGGACCAAAAATTTGCACAGATACGGGCTGAAGAGTTGCATACTTTCATCTGAAATGCAAATTGACTTTCCGGAAACAAAATACTTAATAAAATAATTAATTTATTTTGTCCAAAAAATTTTTATTCATGTCAAAGCCAGCCCAACCTACGCCCACGTCCATGCTGTGCCGTGCCGAGCCAAGCCGACCGGCCGGTCGGATGGACGACGTGTGGCTAATGGTTCGAACCTAGCCCAGACTAGGTCCGCTCCCCTTAACAAACATGGGTACCCCTTGGGGACCCAACCCACTGTCTAAACTTTGACATTATATAGTGTCATTCATTCCCACATTTTATCAATGTGGGACAATGAACATAAAGCCTCATTCACCATCTCATTTACCATCCATTTTTCCAACATTTGTCCAAACAAATTTTCCAACAATCCCCCACATGAATGTGATTTATGCGAATATGTATGCATATGTTAAAACAGAGTTTCTTGCGAAAAATTATTGCATGGGGAGAGGTAGCTTGCGGCTTTGAACCTTCTTTAGTGAAATACTATCGGATTTACTAGGCTGCCTAGTAAAGGTGATGTTTTGAACTATTCAGCCGTTGATGTAAACTAAGACAACAGTATTCACACAATAAATTTTCTCACAATTTATTTGTTCTCATGGTTTTGTCCATTTTGGCCCTGCACAACATCTTGGATTCTTAAGTGTTTCGTTGAAGCGGCCCGTCTTCACACTAAAATAGGTGACCTCCTATTATATGAGTATCCTGTCATACTCTATTTCTTAAAGAAATATAGGAATCATTAAAAGTTTGTTAAAACTTTACCTCACTACTTGCACAGGTTGCACTTTTATCCTATAGAGTTGTCTTCCACTTATAGGAGTATACTTCGAGAATAACTCCTTGTCAACACAAACATGTCGTGTTGCTCCAGTGTCGATATACCATTCTCTAGGATGATCAACCATGTTAGTCTCGAAGACTACTGCTGACAGATCTATCTCGGACAAATCAATAGGCACAGATTTGTGTTGGACCACATTTGTCCGGTACTGATTGTCCTTCTTCGGTAAGCGACAATACTTGGCTTTGTGGTTCGTCTTCCCACAGTTCCAACAAGTTTCATTTAACTTCTTATTCTTCCCTTGCTTCACATATTTTCCAAACTATTTTCTTTTTTTCGTAGCGTTTGGCTCTACCAAGTTTGTCTTTGCTTCCATCGGCATCTTACCAGTTTTGATCTCTGCTTTGCGATTGTCTTTCTCAATTCGCAGCCTAACGATCAAGTACTCGAGCCCCATTTCTTTGCGTTTATGCTTCAAATAGTTTTTAAACTCCTTCCATAAAGGCGGTAGTTTTTCGATTAGCGCAGCAACTTGGAAGGATTCACTGATCATCACCCCTTCAGCCATTATGTCATGGAGGATGATTTGGAAATCTTGCACTTGGCTAATCACCGTCTTGGTATCAACCATCTTGAATTCGAGAAATTTTTCGACTACAAACTTCTTTGTGCCAGCATCCTTGGTCTTGTATTTTTTCTCCAAGGAATCCCACAATTCCTTAGCAGTTTTGGTTGCAGAGTATACGCTATACAACGTATTATCCAACCCATTCAGAATGTAGTTCCGGCACAAGAAGTCGATGTGAGACCATGCATCGAAAGCAGACCTTGCTTGTGTGTCAGCATCCGGTGCCGGAACAACAACTTCCTTCAAAAACCTCGCAAGATGAAGTGTTGTGAGGTAAAACAATATCTTTTGCTGCCATGTTTTGAAGTCAGTACCGGAGAACTTCTCAGGTTTCTCGGCATGTGCAGTAGAAGCAGGGGCCGTAGGCGGCGACGGCGTAACAGGGGGCGGTTGAAACGTCTACTACTAATAAATGCGGAATTTTTTTTAAAATAATACTATACATATACGCCCATACATATATGTATAAACATAAAAGAAATAATATTACTACATAAAAATAACTTAATTAATTGCTGAAAATATCCTTATGCAAGAAATAAAAATACTAAGTTTGATAATTAAAAATTCCCATAAATAAAATAATAAAAAGAAGAACTTGTTTAAAAACTCAGCATAATAAAATAAATGTTTCTTAAATATCAACTAAAATCTGCGACGGTCACGGGGTCCACTACCAGCTCGCTCATACGTCCTCGCCACCGGTAGGAGCAACATCAAAATCATCTGACTCACCTGCACCATATAAGAGTAGTGAGCCTAGGGGCTCAACATGCCTAATCCTTTATAACAAGGTTAAAAATAATGCATCACATAATTTTACTAATATATATACATGTACATGCATGCATAAAATATTTCATCATCTTGCCATAAACAACACTGATCTTATTCACGTAAACATAACTTAACATCATAAGCATACATAATATAGTTGAGCACGACATTTTTAAACATAATATGGTCCTATCAGGAAGTGTGACTAAATCTGTGCCGACTGACCAGTCTCCTGAACCAACGTACGTGGCGGTGATAAATCACCTCTGTGCTGGTAGTAAACTACCTCTTAACATAAATAGTGGATAACCACATCTGTGCTGTCACACTACTTCAATTTCCATCATAAAAATATTTTGCTCAACACTTGATCATAATCATAACATGTAAATTTTTCATGAATGCATGCACTGAAAATATGTTCGTAATATATATTTAATTTATTTTCATAATAAATATACTAATACTTAAAATATAAACTTCATGCATAAAAATAATTAAATATATATTCCGGACTTAGTTATTTTTCATGGGTTGGTCCAGACTGCTGGTCACTCACTCTAAGCCCATTAAACTTAAATTAAAGCCCAATAATCATATCTTAGCCCAAATAACTTGATTAACTTAACTGGGTCTAAATAAAAATATTTAAGCCCATTAAATTAATTAAACCCAATAAAATTCTAGACTGGCCCAAAAATCCACTGACTGACCCAAAAATATTTATGGGCTCTCAAGCCCATAAAACTCATTGGGCTAACTTAAATAAATTATTTAAGGCCCAAATAAAATTATTTGGAGGCCCAAATAATTTTCTAACTAATTTTTAAAGCCCAAAAACCAATTAAACTCTTAATTAACTAAAAATTAAAAAACCCAAGCCCGGCCCACCTAACCCGGACCCAAACCCTACTGACCCGACCCTAGACCTACCAGACCCAACCCGGACTACCCAAACCCGACCCATCCCCAAAACCCAGCCCAACCCGTGACCCCCTTCCCCTTCCCTTTGCTGCGCGAGCAGCAGCCCCTCCAGGGCTGCTGTTGCCTTGCTCCGGCCATGGCCGGCCGGAGTGCCGTTGACAGGACCTTCCCAGGGTCCTGCCGGTTCGAACCCTACCTTGGCTCGGCTGGGTCATGGCCTGGCATGACCAGCCGAGCCCTCCTTCCAGAAAACCCTAAACTGCCACCAACAGCCCCTTAAACCAGTTTCTGATCGGCCAACCCCCTTACCAGCCTATAACCTAACCATGGTTCGATCCTTAGGACCCTAACTCACCACTGACCCGAGCCCCAAGCCCCTGGACCGAGCCATGCTGACTAAAACGTGAACCATGGCAAGTAAAACTCAAACATGCACCAAACATCAATAAAATTGCATAAATTCGAAATATTCATATGAAATCTGAGATAAAAACATCATGCATGATTAATAGCTTATATGGTGCCAAAAGAAGGATTTAAACATGCCTTTATAATTGTTTAAAATAGGTTGATGCGTATAAGGGCTCCGGGACAACGAACGGACCAAAATCCACCAAACTTGAGCTTGATCGGCTATGGGGTTGATGTTTTCTGTCAAAAACGATGGTGGAGGCTAATGAAGAAAGGTGGGAGGCGGCTAGGAAAGGTTTTGATCGGTTGAAGGAATTAGTTTTAGGTTTAAATTTTTGAGTAGATAATAGTTTAAATAAATAATAATAATCAACATAAAGATAATATACCAACAAAACTTTATTTAAAACTCCTAATAATAATAATAATCTGATACTAAAACTCAAATCCCGAAATATTAAAATAGGGAATTTTTAAATATTAATAAAAGTCATTAAAATGACTTATTTTGGCTAAAAATCAACCCTTAATATAAATATATAACTAAATACTAAAATTTTCTTGACAAAATACCTTAAAATATTATTTTAAGGCTCATAAAATTCATAAAATATTTTTGGCTAAGAATTTTGGTATCTCGTCCGTCCACGGTCCCGTCTACGCGATCAAAACAATTAATTCCTTAAAAATCTAAAAATACCATAATTGCGGGTTAAATGCTAAAATAAATTTAAATCATGCATATATTTCACATAATATCATATAAATACATTTAACCCAAAATATAAATTTTAAATAATTATTTTCCTTAATTATGCGTGCAAATTTACGTATTAAAAATTTTCGGGTGTTACAATTCTCCCCCCCTTAAATTGAATTTCGTCCTCAAAATTAAAGTACTTACCCGAATAGCTCTGGGTAGCGAGTTCTCATGTCGGCCTCGGTCTCCCAAGTGGCTTCCTCCTCGGAGTGATTCAACCACTGGACTTTGACCATCGGTATGACACGCGTCCTCAATCTCCGCTCCTCTCTGGCTAAGATCCAAACAGGTCTCTCCTCAAATACTAGATCCGGTGCTAACCTCAAAGGCTCGTAATCCAGTACATGTGCCGGATTCGAGACATATCTCCGCAACATGGATACATGGAAGACGTCGTGCACTGCTGCAAGCCCTGGCGGTAGTGCTAATCGGTATGCCAAAGTGCCAACTCTCTCCAAGATCTCAAATGTCCCAATATATCTCGGATTCAGCTTACCTCTTCGACCAAATCTCATCACCCCTTTCATAGGTGATATCTTCAGAAACACATGATCCCCAACAGCAAATTCAAGATCTCGTCGTCGAGTATCAGCATAACTCTTCTGACGACTCTGAGCAGTCCTCATACGATCTCGAATCTGAATCACAATGTCTGCAGTCTGCTGTACAATCTCAGGACCAAGTAGAATCCTCTCACCGACCTCATCCCAATGCACGGGAGATCTGTATCTTCTCCCGTAGAGAGCTGCATAAGGATCCATACCTATAGATGCCTGGAAACTATTGTTATAGGTAAACTCCACTAACGACAATCTGGTCTCCCAAGAGCCCTGAAAATCAATGACGCAAGCTCTCAATAGATCTTCGAGAACCTGAATCACTCTCTCAGACTGCCCGTTTGTCTGGGGGTGGAAAGCTGTACTGAACAGTAATCTAGTCCCCAATGCTGTGTGCAAACTCTTCCAAAAAGCAGATGTAAACCTCGGATCCTGGTCTGACACTATCGACACTGGTATGCCATGCAGTCTAACAATCTCCTTGATGTAAAGCTCTGCATACTGTTTCAAGGAGTAGGTAGTCCTTACCGGTAAGAAATGAGCTGACTTGGTGAGTCTGTCCACGATCACCCAAATAGCTGTACACCCTCTAGTACTCCTCGGAAGGCCAACTACAAAGTCCATCGTGATGTTCTCCCACTTTCATACCGGAATGGGTAGAGGATTAAGCAACCCTGCTGGACGCTGATGCTCTGCCTTGACCTGCTGACAAGTCAAGCACTCAGATACGAATCGTGCGATATCACTCTTCATGTCGGGCCACCAATACAACGTCTGCAAATCTTTATACATCTTTGTACTTCCTGGATGAATGGAATACGGAGATGTGTGAGCCTCTGTCAGGATCTCAGTCCTCAACTGATCAATATTCGGTATGTAACACCCGGTATTTTTAATTACATAAATCCGCCTGCATAATTAGGATATTTAATTATTTAAATTTATGATTTATGGGTTAAATAATTATGTGAATTATTTATGCATGATTTAATTTATTTTTAAGCATTTAACCCATAATTAGTGATTTTTATGATTTTTAGTATTTTTATTATTTAATCGCGTAGACGGGACCGTGGACGGACGAGATGACAACTTTCCACCCAAATTATTTTATGAGCCTTATTAGAGCCTTAAAATATTATTTTGAGTTTTATTATCTCAAAATTTTAAGTATTTAATTTTATATAATTTTAGGAGTCCTTTTTATTCAAAAATTAGCCAAAATATTGACTTTTTACTATTTTTAAAATTCCCCTAAAATTATATTTCGAGATTTTATTTTATGTTTCAGATTTTAAAGGTTTCTTTTAGAATTTTAATTAAGTTATATTTTATATATATGTTATATTCTTAATTATATAATTAATTACCCTATTTCCTAATTAAACTAAAACCTAAACCTACTAGCCGACCCCTTCCTCCTTTCCAAGCATCAGCCGACACCACCCCCATTCTCCATCTTCATCTTCATCTTCTTCCTCAAGCCAAGGTGACTCCATAGCTTTTTCGAAGGTTCCAAGCAGCCAAGACACCCCGTCGTCGTCCCGTCGTCCCGAAGCCCGTCGTACACGCTTGTTGCTCTATAAATCGGTGAAAGGCATGATTTTCTTTCAAATTTTCGTGCCAATCAGATATCTATATTGTGTTGATGGTTTATGCATTAAAGCTTTCGAATTATTTCAGAAAAGGGTTGAAGGGTTCGAATTTTTCCATGCTTTGCTTCATGTTCACGTTTTTTTTGATATAGATTGGTCAAGGGCTGTTGGCAGATGTTCCTTGGGTCTGGTAGGGGCCTTGGGGTCGAACCATGACCGGGCTAAGGCTGGGTTGGGGCTCGGCCGAACAGGGTTAGGCTAGAAGGGCAAGAGGAGCGCAGGTTAGGGTTTCGGGATTATGGGTTCGGCTCGGTGGTTCCTGGTTGCATGAGGGTTGGGGCCTGGCTGGGTTAGGTCCGCCCGGACGTGGGCTACGTCCGGGCGGCGGCGCTCCGGCCAGGGGCGGCCGGAGCCGGCCGGCAGCAGGCCAAGAGGGCCTGCTGCTCACGGCCGAGAGGCTATGGGAGAGGGGGGATCGGGTTGGGCTAGGTTAGGGGTCTGGGTCGGGTCTGAGTGGTCCGGGTCGGGTCGGTTAGGTAGTGGGTCGGGTTAGTGAGTCCGGGTCCGAGTTTGGTGGGCCGGGCTCGAGTATTTTATTTTTAAAGTATTTTACAAATTTATGTGTTTTTGAGTCAAATAAGTTGAAATAAAATTATTTGGACTCCCAAATAATTTTATTTGGACTTTTAAAATTTTAATTAAGTTAGTCTATTTATTTTATGGGCTTTTGGGCCCATAAAAGTTAATGGGCCAGTCTTTGGGTTTTTGGGCCCAATGGGCCAGTTTAAGTGTTATTGGGCTTAGTGTAATTTTAATGGGCTTTATTAATTTAATTGGGCTTAGAATAATTATTTGGGCTTAAATTTTGAAATAATGGGCTTAAGTATGTTAATGGGCCAGTTTTAAGTTAATGGGCTTGAGTGTTAGGGCCAGCAGTCCAGGACCATCCATGAGAAAATTTGCATGTGTCCTGATTATATATTTAATTATTTTTATGCATTTGAGTTATTTTAATATTTATATGTTAATAAGAAATTAAATTAAATATATATGATGGACACACATTTTATTCAAGTACATGCATTCATGAAATAATATTTTATGCATGATTTAATGTTTAAGTTGAGCAATAAAAATATTTTATGTTGGAAGTTGAAGTAGTGTGACAATTTAAGGGGGATTCGTCCCCATATGATTGAAGGGCAGTTTACTGCCAATTTAAGAGGTGATTCGTCACCGGCCACGTACGTAGGTTTCCACGCTGATCAGTATTTAATGTATGATTTAAGGTTACACTACGGATACAACCATGCTATGTTAGAAAATAAATTGCTCAATAATGTTATGTATTATGTTATGCATTATGTTTATTTAAGTAAGTTATGTTATGTAATTTTTAAGCATGCTCATTCATGTATACGTATGTATTAGTATTAAATT
Organism: Henckelia pumila; assembly: GCF_033568475.1. Taxonomy (NCBI): domain Eukaryota; kingdom Viridiplantae; phylum Streptophyta; class Magnoliopsida; order Lamiales; family Gesneriaceae; genus Henckelia; species Henckelia pumila. Next base: position 8,035,670 of record NW_027331831.1, read on the forward strand.
GGTTTAAATTATTTTAAACCCTTGTTATGTTAGCATGTTGGGCCTCTAGGCTCACTACGCTGGTATGGTGCAGGTGAGTACGTTGAGGATGACATTGTACCCACCGGAGGCGAGGACTTATGAGCATGCATGCAGTGGCCCCGTGACCGTGAAATATTCTGAGTCGCTATGCATGTTATTGTTCTTGTCAGCATGATACATTTTTATTATTTTCAGTGATTGAGGGTCTAGAATATTTATTTAATATTTTCAGTGCATGCAAACTTTTATTTACTTATGCAGTATATTTTTAATTAATGTTTGACTCAGATATTTATTATATTTTTAAGAATGCAATTTTTATTTAAGTATTTAATTGTTTATTCATTTTAAATATTTTTTATTCTGTGCATATATGTATGGGCATATATGTACATATTTTATTTAGTAAGCATAAAAAAAAAAAAAAATTTCGCATATTTATTTATTATAGAGTTAGGGTCGTTTCAGTTGGTATCAGAGCACGGTCCTCGGAGGGGTCCTCACTGCTATGCGAGCTCGGAAATCCACGCTACCGGTCTGTAAGTTTTAAATGTTTATAGCATGATTTAATTTTTAGGATTTAAGTTAGTATTAATTTCAAAACACTTAGTTATGCATGGCGATTTACGTAAATAAATATGTGGTGGTGCAGAATGCCTCCCAGACAGGTGAATCGACGTGGGAGACCTCCACATCCACCTCCACCTCCACCGCCACCTCAGCAGCACCCCATGACAGCACTGGAGCAGGCCAGTGCCACGATGATGGCGGGTATTACTGCCTTGCTGGAGCAGCAGGCAGCCCGTCCCAGACTGTCCCACGAGGAGGACGTCGCCGAGAGGTTCCAGAAGAAGGGGCCTAAGGAGTTTCTGGGGACCACCGATCCGTTGGTGGCTGAGGGATGGATTCGATCTTTGGAGTCCATCTTTGACTATATGGGGATCACAGACGCCGACAGGGTGAGCTGTGCTACATACATGATGCGAGGCGATGCAGCCTCATGGTGGGAGGGTGCAGTACGAGGAGTCCATCTACCTACTCTGACATGGGCTGAGTTCAGGCGTATCTTCTACGCCAAATATTTCACTGAGGATGTGCGCAGTCGCATGATCCGAGAGTTCATGAGTCTCCGTCAGGGGGACAGATCTGTGGTGGAGTACATAAGCCAGTTTGAGAGGGGCTGTCGTTTTGTGCCCATGATTGCTGATAGTCCGCAGGAGAAGCTGCGACAGTTTGTTGAGGGCCTGAAGGCTGAGATCAGGCATGACGTGCGCATGGCAGACGTGTTTACATATGAGTCTGCAGTCAGCAGGGCTTTGCGTTCTGAGGAGGGTCGGAGAGCGATCCAGAGAGAGCAGCAGGGTAAGAGGCAGTTTGTGCAGACAGGGTATCAGCGACCATCTTTGCAGCCACCTGCGAAGAAGCAGTATACAGGGCCGGCTAAGGGCCCGAATCAGCAGCAGAGGCCACAGCAGCAGAGGCCGCAGCAGCAGCAGAGGGGCGGGGCCCCTAATGCCATAGCTCATCCCATTTGCCCGAAGTGCCAGAAGATGCATTCGGGACCTTGCCTATTGGGAGCAGGAGTTTGCTTCCACTGCAGAGAGCCGGGGCATCAGATTGCTAACTTTCCCAGGAAGAAGAACACCGCTGGTAGGGTGTTCGTGATGCAGGCTGAGGAGGTCGATCCAGACACCTCCTTGATCACCGGGAGAATTCTAGTTGGAGGCAACTCCACGTTTGCGTTGCTAGATTCAGGGGCTACGCATTCGTTTATCTCCCTGGAGTTTATCAGGCGGGTAGGCATCACACCTGAGAGTAGTGACAGCGGGTATGATGTTACTATGCCGTCAGGGCAGATTATGTCTACCTCGAAGGTTATTCGAGGACTGGAGTTAGAGCTGCAGGGACACTCCATTCGAGCAGATGTAGTAGTCTTGCCTTTGAGTGGTTTTGATCTTATTTTGGGTATGGACTGGTTGACAGTCAATGGAGCTTCGATTGATTTTCGTCGGAGATCAGTGTCAGTGAGACCTACAGGGGGCGACCCGTTCACTTTTCATGCATCTCAGAGCAGTGATATTCCTCAGGTGATATCCTATATTCAGGCGAGGAAGTTGTTGAGACGGGGTTGCCAGGGGTTTCTAGCGAGTATTGTCACGACTTCAGAGCCATCTAGCAGATCATTATCAGAGTTAGAGGTGGTTCGTGACTTTCCGGATGTCTTTCCGGAGGATGTGGCAGGGATCCCACCAGTGAGAGAGGTGGAGTTCAGTATTGACTTAGTGCCAGACACCGTGCCTATCTCTAAGGCACCGTACAGGCTTGCTCCTACCGAGATGAAAGAGTTGAAGGAGCAGATACAGGAGTTGTTAGAGAAAGACTTCGTTCGACCTAGCTTTTCTCCTTGGGGAGCTCCGGTGTTGTTTGTGAAGAAGAAGGATGGCAGTATGAGACTGTGCATCGATTACCGAGAGTTTAACAGAGTCACAGTGAAGAACAAGTATCCACTGCCGAGGATAGAGGACTTGTTTGACCAGTTGCAGGGAGCTTCAGTGTTCTCCAAGATCGATCTGCGATCTGGTTACCATCAGTTGCGTGTTAGGGATGCAGATGTGTCCAAGACTGCTTTCCGGACACGATATGGGCATTACGAGTTCTTGGTGATGCCATTTGGGTTGACCAATGCTCCAGCGGTTTTCATGGATCTCATGAACCGAGTCTTTCAGCCATATCTGGATCAGTTCATCATAGTCTTTATTGATGATATTTTGATCTATTCTAGGAGCATAGACAGCACCTTCAGACCGCATTGCAGACTTTGAGGGAGCATCGGTTGTATGCCAAGTTCAGCAAGTGCGAGTTTTGGCTTGAGCAGGTGGCATTTCTTGGTCACATTATTTCGAGAGATGGAGTTGCAGTCGATCAGTCTAAGGTGGAGGCAGTGCAGAATTGGGGCATTCCGAAGAATGCTTCAGAGATTCGCAGTTTCTTGGGTTTGGCCGGATACTACAGGAAGTTCATCAAGGGTTTTTCCTCTATTGCAGTACCCTTGACTTCCTTGACCAAGAAGAATGCGAAGTTTATATGGAGTTCAGACTGTCAGAGGAGCTTCGATCAGCTGAAGGAAGCACTCACTACAGCACCAGTGTTAGCGATGACAGTACCACATGAGGAGTTAGTGGTTTACACCGACGCGTCTAAACTTGGTTTAGGCGCAGTGCTTATGCAGTGTGGTAAGGTTATTGCGTATGCGTCGAGACAGTTGAAGATTCATGAGCAGAACTACCCGACGCATGACTTGGAGTTGGCAGCAGTGGTCTTCGCTTTGAAAATCTGGAGGCACTATCTTTACGGCGAGAAGTGCAAGATTTTCACCGATCACAAGAGCCTCAAGTACTTCTTCACCCAGAAGGAGTTGAACATGAGACAGCGCAGATGGTTGGAGTTGGTGAAGGACTATGATTGTGACATTAGCTACCATCCGGGTAAAGCTAATGTAGTGGCCGATGCTTTGAGTCGGAAGTCATCAGTGGTAACATGTTTGACTGTGAAGTTACCACTACAGACCGAGATTCAGAGATTTGGTTTGGAGTGCTATCCGAGTGGCCATGCACCGAGCTTGTCAGTGTTGACGGTGCAACCAGTTCTGCGAGATCGGATTAGAGAGGGGCAGTCCACTGATGAGGAATTACAGCGATGGAGACAGAGAGATGAGGCTAGAGGAAATCTCTTATATACAGTGGAGGATGGCATCGTTCAGTACCGTGGGAGGATGTGGGTACCGAACATCGATCAGTTGCGAGCTGAGATTTTGACAGAGGCTCACGCATCTCCGTACTCCATTCACCCCGGAAGTACGAAGATGTACAAGGACTTGCAACTATTGTATTGGTGGCCCGGGATGAAGAGTGACATCGGGAGAGTGGTGTCAGAGTGCTTGACTTGTCAGCAAGTCAAGGCAGAGCATCAGCGTCCAGCGGGACTTCTTAGACCTCTCCCCATTCCGGAATGGAAGTGGGAGAACATTACGATGGACTTCGTGGTTGGCTTACCGAGGAGTACCAGAGGGTGTACAGCGATTTGGGTGATTGTGGATAGACTCACCAAGTCAGCTCATTTCTTGCCGGTAAAGACTACTTACACCTTGACACAGTATGCAGAGCTTTACATCAGAGAAATTGTTAGACTGCATGGCATACCAGTGTCTATCGTGTCAGACAGAGATCCGAGGTTCACCTCAGCGTTTTGGAAGAGTCTGCACACAGCCTTGGGGACTAGACTTTTGTTCAGTACAGCTTTTCATCCCCAGACAGATGGTCAGTCCGAGAGAGTGATCCAGGTTCTCGAGGATCTTCTGAGAGCTTGTGTTATCGATTTTCGAGGATCTTGGGAGACTAGACTGCCATTAGTGGAGTTTACCTATAACAACAGCTTTCAGTCGTCTATAGGTATGGCTCCATATGCAGCACTCTACGGGAGGAGATGCAGATCTCCGGTGCATTGGGATGAGGTTGGAGAGAGGATTTTGTTGGGTCCAGAGATTGTGCAGCAGACAGCTGACATTGTGACGCAGATTCGAGACAGGATGAGGACAGCGCAGAGTCGGCAGAAGAGTTATGCGGATGCCAGACGACGCGATTTGGAGTTCGCGGTAGGTGATCACGTATTCCTGAAGGTGTCACCTATGAAGGGAGTAGCGCGTTTTGGGCGGAGAGGCAAGCTTAATCCGAGATATATAGAGCCAGCAGTCCAGGACCATCCATGAGAAAATTTGCATGTGTCCTGATTATATATTTAATTATTTTTATGCATTTGAGTTATTTTAATATTTATATGTTAATAAGAAATTAAATTAAATATATATGATGGACACACATTTTATTCAAGTACATGCATTCATGAAATAATATTTTATGCATGATTTAATGTTTAAGTTGAGCAATAAAAATATTTTATGTTGGAAGTTGAAGTAGTGTGACAATTTAAGGGGGATTCGTCCCCATATGATTGAAGGGCAGTTTACTGCCAATTTAAGAGGTGATTCGTCACCGGCCACGTACGTAGGTTTCCACGCTGATCAGTATTTAATGTATGATTTAAGGTTACACTACGGATACAACCATGCTATGTTAGAAAATAAATTGCTCAATAATGTTATGTATTATGTTATGCATTATGTTTATTTAAGTAAGTTATGTTATGTAATTTTTAAGCATGCTCATTCATGTATACGTATGTATTAGTATTAAATTGGTTTAAATTATTTTAAACCCTTGTTATGTTAGCATGTTGGGCCTCTAGGCTCACTACGCTGGTATGGTGCAGGTGAGTACGTTGAGGATGACATTGTACCCACCGGAGGCGAGGACGTATGAGCATGCATGCAGTGGCCCCGTGACCGTGAAATATTCTGAGTCGCTATGCATGTTATTGTTCTTGTCAGCATGATTCATTTTTATTATTTTCAGTGATTGAGGGTCTAGAATATTTATTTAATATTTTCAGTGCATGCAAACTTTTATTTACTTATGCAGTATATTTTTAATTAATGTTTGACTCAGATATTTATTATATTTTTAAGAATGCAATTTTTATTTAAGTATTTAATTGTTTATTCATTTTAAATATTTTTTATTCTGTGCATATATGTATGGGCATATATGTACATATTTTATTTAGTAAGCATAAAAAAAAAAAAAATTTTCCGCATATTTATTTATTATAGAGTTAGGGTCGTTTCACGGTACGCACACACGACCACGGTACTGAATAATACCATCACTGACAGAAAAAATAAGATTGCCCTTGGCCTCATCCTTCTGCCTCAATCGCTGCAACTCCTCATCGGCAGGCTGTCCATCCCTGATACGATCTCGAAGATTCGGTTGTACTACTAACACTGACAAACTCGGTGCGTGACCGCCCGAATAGTACTCCAAACCAAATCTCTGAATCTCCTCCTGTAGTGGCAACTGTACTGTCAAATAGGATACCACTGAAGTCTTCTGACTCAACGCATCAGCCATCACATTAGCCTTACCCGGATGGTAGCTAATGTCACAGTCGTAGTCCCTCACTAATTCCAACCATCGGCGCTGTCTCATGTTCAACTCCTTCTGAGTGAAGAAGTACTTGAGACTCTTGTGGTCCGTGAAAATCTTGCACTTTTCACCGTACAAATAGTGCCTCCAGATCTTCAAAGCAAAAATCACTGCTGCTAGCTCCAAGTCATGCGTCGGATAGTTCTGCTCATGAATCTTCAACTGTCTCGACGCATAGGCAATGACTCGGTCACTCTGCATCAATACGGTGCCTAACCCTAGCTTAGACGCGTCCGTGTAAACCACTAACTCCTCATGTGGAACAGGCATCGCCAACACTGGCGCAGATGTGAGTGCTTCCTTAAGTCGATCGAAGCTCCTCTGACAGTCTGAACTCCATACAAACTTCGCATTTTTCTTGGTCAAGGAAGTCAAGGGTACTGCAATAGAAGAAAAGCCCTTGATGAACTTCCGGTAGTAGCCTGCTAAACCCAAGAAATTGCGAATCTCTGAAGCATTCTTTGGAATTCCCCAATCTTGCACTGCCTGTACCTTCATCTGATCCACTGCTATCCCATCTCTCGAAACTATACGGCCAAGAAACGCCACCTGCTCTAGTCAAAACTCGCACTTACTGAATTTTGCATACAGTCGATGCTCCCTTAAAGTCTGCAATGTTGTCTGCAAGTGCTGTCTATGCTCCTCGAGTAGATCAAGATATCATCAATGAAGACTATGATAAACTGATCTAAGTACGGCTGAAATACGCGGTTCATGAGATCCATGAAGACCGCTGGAGCATTGGTCAATCCAAACGGCATTACTAAGAACTCGTAATGCCCATAGCGTGTCCGGAAAGCAGTCTTGGTCACATCTGCATCTCTGATCCTCAACTGATGATATCCAGATCGCAGATCGATCTTAGAGAACACCGAAGCTCCCTGTAACTGATCAAACAAATCTTCAATCCTCGGCAGTAGATACTTGTTCTTCACAGTGACCCTGTTGAGCTCTCGGTAATCGATGCAAAGTCTCATGCTACCATCCTTTTTCTTCACAAACAACACTGGAGCTCCCCAAGGAGAAAAGCTAGGACGAATAAAGCCCTTCTCCAACAACTCTTGAATCTGCTCCTTCAACTCTTTCATCTCGGTAGGGGCAAGTCGATACGGTGCCTTAGAGATAGGCACAGTACCTGGTATCAGATCAATACTGAACTCCACCTCTTTAGCTGGTGGAACTCCCGAAACGTCATTCGGAAAGACATCTGAAGAGTCACGAACCACCTCTATATCTGACAATGATCTGTTGGGTGGTTCTGATGAAGTGACCACACTGGCGAGAAACCCCTGGCAACCACGTCTCAATAACTTCCTCGCACGTGTATAAGAAATCACAGGCGAGATCTCACTGCTCGGAGATGCATAGAAAACAAACTGGTCGCCCTCCTCTGGTTTCACTGCCACTGTTCTCTGCCGGAAATCAATCACTGCACCATTGACCGACAGCCAATCCATACCCAAAATCAAATCGAATCCGGTCAACGGTAAGACCACTAAATCTACCCTGACGGTGCGCCCCTGTAAATCCATCTCCAAGCCTCTGCAGATACTAGTGGTAGAAAGAACCTGTCCAGACGGCATAGTTACATCATACCCTGTTTCAGCAACCTCGGGCTTAATGCCTATCCGTCTGATAAAATCCAGGGAGATAAACGAATGCGTAGCTCCCAAATCTAGCAACGCATACGTGGAGTTTTCTCCTATTAGAATTCTCCCTGCACGCAGAAAATCCCAACAATCGCATACTAAACTTACTCTCTCCCAATAAAAGTTATAAAATATTTCTCTTAATTAAACACAAGTAATAAATACATCTTACTCTAATCATGCAATCAGGCAACCCATGCAAATTAAAATCATGAAGTAAATTCCCAAAAATTTCTTAAAAGAATAAGTTAGGATATACCGATAATTAAGGAGGTATCTGGGTCTGCCTCCTCCGCCTGTATGGCAAACACCCGCCCAGTGGTGTTCTTCTTCCTTGGGCAGTTGTATGCCACATGCCCTGGATCCTTGCAGTGGTAGCAAATGTTGGAACCGATTAAACACTGACCTGAGTGAGCCCTATGACATTGTGGGCACAAGGGAACTACTCCTGTCTTAGGGGCCCCGCCCCTCTGCTGCAGCTGTGGCTGACGCCCCTGAGGCCTCTGCTGCTGTCCCTGCTGATTCGGGCTCTTAGACGGCCCAGTAAACTGCTTCTTTGCAGGAGGCTGCGAAGATGGTCGATAAGCTCCTGGCTGAAACTGCCTCTTGCCCTGCTGTTCCCTCTGCATCTCACATCTCCCTTCTTCAGAACGCAATTCTTGGCTAACTGCCGCCTCATAAGTAGTGACATCCAACATGCGAACATCATGCTTGATGTCAGCCCGCAATCCATCCACAAACTGTCTCAACTTATCCGGTGAACTGTCAGCAATAAGAGGCACGAAGCGACACCCTCTCTCGAATTGGGTGATGTAATCCACCACAGACTTGTCCCCCTGACGGAGACTCATGAACTCCTGGATCATGCGGCTGCGCACATCCTCAGTGAAATACTTGGCATAGAACATACATCTGAACTCTATCCAAGTCAACAAAGGTAGATTCACGCCTCGAACAGCGCCTTCCCACCAAGAGGTTGCATCACCTCTCATCATATACACCGCACATTTGACCCTATCAGCATCTGTGATCCCCATGTAGTCTAATATTGAATCCAGTGATCGAATCCACCCCTCAGCAATGAGTGGATCAGTGGTGCCAGTAAACTCCTTTGGTCCCTTTTTTTGGAACCGCTCTGCCACATCCTCATCGTGTGAAAGCCTCGAAAGTGCCGTCTGCTACTCCAACAGAGCAGTAATACCAGACATCATATTCGCATTGGCCTGCTCCAATGTTGAAAGAGGGTTCTGTGGAGGTGGAGGTGGAGGTGGAGGTCCCCCGCGTCTGTTAACCTGTCTTGGAGGCATTCTGCACCACCACATATTTCTTTACGTAAATCGCAATGCGTAACTTAAGGGTTCTAAAACTTTTCTAACATGAAAATCTTAAATCATTACATATGCTCCTTATAATTCATCTGAAAAAATTTAAAACTTACAGACCGATAGTAGGATTTCTGAGCTTCACGTGGCAGTAGGACACCCTCTAAGGACCGCACTCTGATACCAATTGAAACGTCTACTACTAATAAATGCGGAAATTTATTTTTTTTTAAAAATAATACTATACATATATGTATAAACATAAAAGAAATAATATTACTACATAAAAATAACTTAATTAATTGCTGAAAATATCCTTATGCAAGAAATAAAAATACTAAGTTTGATAATTCAAAATTCCCATAAATAAAATAATAAAAAGAAGAACTTGTTTAAAAACTCAGCATAATAAAATAAATATTTCTTAAATATCAACTAAAATCTGCGACGGTCACGGGGTCCACTACCAGCTCGCTCATACGTCCTCGCCACGGTAGGAGCAACATCAAAATCATCTGACTCAGAGCACAAAGAACAAAATCAACGAGTTTCTGAAAGCAATTTTGGGCGCCAGTGTGAATTGAAACCTACAAAAATCAAGAGCATTTACGACTTTAATCGGATGAACTGAAAGCTACAAAGTACCTCCAAATACGGCAATTTTCGACGCGAGTGTGAAGTTCTGGGAGCGAGTCCTTCGGAGAAAGCATGTTTTGGCGCGACCGCGCTAGCGTGAAATTTAAGGCGCGAGTTATGAAATAGAATCTTTATATATAATTATATATATATTTAAAATATTAATTATTTCTCATTTATTAAGTAAATTAAAACAAAAACAAAACGAACCATGCGAATATATATTGACCATAATTTCTTCAATTAATAATGTAGGGGGTTTATGAGTGCATAATGGTCAAAATAATAAAAATAGTACAATTATGAGTGCAGGCACATTAATTTAATTGAATCGATGTAAAACAGATCAAATTTCACATGAGCAGACGCAGTAGTTATGGAGGGGATGTCAAACAAGAGTTCACGTTTTACGAGCGATTGTAAACCGCTACTAATGTCAATATTGTAGACCGGTTTCAAAACCGCTCTTAAATATTAATGTTGTTAGAGCGGTTTTTGAACCGCTTTAATAATATAAGTGTATTAAACCGTTTTTAAAACCGCTCTTAAAAAACGGTCTTGAAAACTAATTTTTCTGTAGTTTGCGTGTGCTTTTGTCGCTAGTTATTTTATTAAAGTTGAACACCCTATAGAAACCACTCATGTGAGGACATCATTTTTTCCCATTTTTACCCCTTTACTCACTATTTTTCTACATTTTATATTTTTTTCTTCAAGATTTTATTTTTATTTTTTCCTATCCACCCTCTTCTCACTCTCCGCATTTTTAACAAACTTTCCCAGTTTCTCTCATTCTCACACTAATAAACTTATTCACATTCTCTTCCGCGCTTCTGCGTGCAATCTTTGAGTTCAATCGACGACTTCTTCTCCAAAAGTATTGAAATATGTAATTTTCTTCTCTCAATCTCAATAGTTGTTTTGGTTTTGGTTTGCGATTTTCTAATATTTCAATTTTTTCTCCATCCTTGAATTTCATAATGTTAATTGAGTTATGACTTTACGATTCAGAATGGAATTGAGTTATGACTTTACGAATTTGTATGTTAATTATTTTATCTCGACAAGAATCGTCTTTGTTCGACAAAAACTGAATAAATTCTTTTCTCGTCTTACCAATCCTTGAGTTCAACCGACGACTTATTCTCCAAAAGTACTGAAATAGTTAATTTTCTTCTCTCAATCTCTATAGTTGTTTTGGTTTTGGTTTGCAATTTTAAATATTTCAATTTTTTCTCCTCCTCGAATTTTTTGCTTGATTTATGAATCTATAATAATTTCCAAATGTTTCATTTTTTATTCAGAATGAAATTGAGTTCTGGGTTTACAGATTTGTATGTCTATTATTTTTTCTCAACAGAAATCATCTTACTTTTCTTGGCTAAAATTGAACAAAATTTTTTCGTTACCGCGATCATTTATCCGTCGTCTTTATTTGGTAAGTTGAAATTTCTTGTAGTGACCCGCACGAATTACCTACTAACTAGCAGCCTTAATCATGAAAATTGTTTAATATAAAATAACAAGAATAATTCAAACATAAACAGAGTTTATTATGCAAAAACTAAAATCCCATAATTACAAGAAAACCGGCAGGATACAACCGGTAAAACCAAACCAAGTGTTTATTCCCAAAAATATATACAGACCGTAATAAAACTCCAGAGCCTCCTGAACCTGCAGCTAGCTCTGTCCTGATCCACCCGCTCCGTCCAGCTTCAGACCTGCCCCGTCGAATTGGGTGTCCAGAATATAACCAGGACGTGAGCGACTAACTCTCAGTACGTAAATACGAGTAAACATACATATATGATGCATACAAGTGTGATGACTGGGTAACTGGTCATCTATCATGTCATGCTCAGACTAGGCGTCCTGAGTTTAGTACCAGCTGGAAGTCAAACCACGAGGTACATCCACACTCGTCTTGATCACCGTAGTATTAATCTCCGCTTACGCGGTAACTCCCGGTGTCAGACAATATAAACAGGTGTAGATCTGAGCGGCTCTACTATCATTGCTATTACAAAGAAAATAGGCTCAACGTGTATGTGCACATGAAATATGAATATAAAAGCAGTATAACATATATCATGCCACGTAAATGCAACATATAAGCATGTATAATCGCTGGATATCTCAGTCAGTACTTACGTATCTCTAGTAGTAGATCAAGTATATCAGAGTCTAGGTTCCAAGCCTACAGTCAAATATATATCGTATCACCAATCATGCTCTATAAGCCTTAACTAAGCTAACATATACTCCTATATATTAAATAAGATTCTCGGACCATACCTTCTTCCATCGTTAGCCCGCTGATGTCGAAACACTAGTTTTTACTCTCAACTGGATGCTATGAGTCCAGTACCTCACTTATACCGTCGGGCCCTCAATATACTACTGGTCAAGAGAGGAGTCAAGTGAATTCGTAATTCAAATCGTCACCTGAAGACCCCTATTTATAGGCCCAAACTCGGGGAGTTCGGATGGTCCGAACTGGGGTTCGGATCGACCGGACCGAACTATGCATGTCTGCCACGTTTTTGAGTGGCTGAGTTCGGATGGTCCGAACTGGGTTCGGATCTTCCGAACTGTGCATGTATTCCACGTATGAGAGCATTTTGACACCTGGTTCCCGGCTGAGTTCGGATGGTCTGAACTCATTTCGGGGCTTCCGAACTGTCCAATACCCCCGGGACCCTTCCTACCATTTTCGGACGTTTCGAAGCTGATTTTTCACTTATTTTCACCAAATAAGGACTCCTTAATCATGTCTTGCCACTTTTAAAATTATATGTCATATCATAGCATGAAAAGTGGAATTTGGCTACTACCTTTAAATGTAGCGATCCGTCTGGTAATTCTGATGTCCAAAATTCACATTTTCATCTCATTTAATCCCTTGATAATGTATTTAGTAACCCCTCAATCATGTTTATCATTTAATTAACTTAAAATAGGGTACGAGTTACTACATTTCTACTATTTGATAAGCCAGGATTATATTTTGAAATATATTAAATTTGAAATAAAATAGCCAAATTTGTAGATTGGGCCCTTTTGAATATCCATATTTTGAGAATTTGAGAATTATATTCGGTAGTTTATAGTTTGGGGACTTTTGAATCCATGTCTTAAAAATCGGTTGAATTATATAAAACCGTTTTTACGATCAAAACCGGTCAAAACCGGTTGAACCAGATTCTGGCCGGTCAAACCGGTCAAAAAACCAGCCCAGAACCGGTTCCGAATTTTTTTAAATTTTTTTAAAAATATTTTTTTAATTTTAAAACCTTAATTTAATATTTTAATATATATATATATATATATATAAATATATATATATACAAGATTCTTTGGAGTTTGTACTTCATTAAAAATATTATTTTACTAATATTAGAGTTTTTTTAATAAATTAATTTATTTTTTAAAATATATAACTAAAATTAATATTTTGAATATATTTATATGGTTATTTAGTTTTCAAACTATGATAAATCTATATAATTTTTTTTATTATATATATATTTTAGGTTTTAAAAATTTAAAAAATATTATGAATTATATTATATTATATGAACGGTTTTCGGTCTGACCGTCCGTTTAAAACGGTCCGACTGGTTGGACTGTTTTTTTAGGTAAACCGATTCGATCATCGGTCCGGTTATGAAAACATTGTTTTGAATATCCATATTAAATTTATAGTTTGGGAATTATATTAAATTTGAAATATATTTAAATTCGGTAGTTTCAAATTTCAAATTTGAGAATTATATTAAATTTAAAGTAAAATAGTGTTTTGATCATGAGTAATACTAGATTTAACGCTACAGAAAATTAAAAAAGTTTTTTAATATATTTTGAAAACTAAGAGTAAGAATTATATTTTTAAATTTGAAAATAAAATACATTTGTTCATATCCATGCGTTGTGAATAATAGATTTTCTATTTTAATTTTCAAATTTGAAACATTTGAACCTTGAAACAAATTAATAGATTTGTTTCTATCCATGCGTGAAGTGTTTTAATAAGCCAGAATTATATTTTAAAATATATTAAATTTGAAATAAAATAGCCAAATATATAGTTTGGGGCCTTTTGAATATCCATATTTTTAGAATTTGAGAATTATATTCGCTTGTTTATAGTTCGAAATTTTTTGAATATCCATATTAAATTTGTAGAATATTGAATAATCCGAAAAGTTAATTCTATTGAGAGGATATGTACATCTATTTACAATTACAAAGAGTAAATCATATCCCAGCGAATAAGGGATAACAAATCTCATCCTACCTAATTTACAAATATAATATCTTATCAAATCAACAATATATATTATAAAATAAAACCCTAATTTATCATAATCTACAAAATTTATAGTTTGGGAATTATATTATGTTGAATCCGACATTTTGGTGATAACAAACAACAACTCATTGTATAGGAATGTGCTACCAATCTTTTGTATTTCAGGAATCTACTACAACTCCTACCGCAACCGTCTAAACCCTTCAAGTTATCTACCGAAAGCTTGTCAACCGCCTTTGTCTCTCGACCGGTTGCAGTCACAAGCCTATCAACTGGTTATTCAAACCAGCAGAGGATAAATCTATCTACCGATAGAGTGCCAACTGCTTATCAAGATATCTCAAGACAAGTACTTGTGACAAGACGTTCATTGCAAAATCTTTATCAAAAGCAGAACCGGCGTATCAGAAGATCTGTTGACTCTTGCATCGAGACAACAGGTTGCACTAAAATGGAAAAAACGCAGAATGGCTACAGATAAAGTATTCGACCGTTTATACCAGTTTTGGACCCTGGAAGTTGTCTGCATTTAAAGAAGTGTACGATCTTCATGCAGAATCATCAATGCATTTATGAAGCATTAAATGTGCATTCAATGCAGCATCAGAACGTTCAAAATAAAGACGTTGATGATTGACCTATATAAAGGGAAGATTGCTCAAGAAGTGACAAGAAGACAAGCAATACGAAAAATCTCAATCAACTCAATCACTTGAATACTATCAGAAGTCCTCATCTGATATACTGAAGCAATACTTGAGCACACTTACAAGATCATTCACTTGCTGCTCAAATAAACCCTCGCCTACAGTTTACATATCTGATCTTCAAGGATCATCCTAGGGTTTCCAAGCCTCTCGACCGCTCTGCAGTTTGAGAAGCTCAACCGAACTATACTCATTATTGAAGAGACTTGAAGCTACTCTGAAAGCTTCCACCAGTCTGATAAGAACTGAGAATCTTATCTGTGTAAATCTAGGAGTTTCGGATTAGGCATTGGATAAGTCCTAAGTCTGAAGTGGGTGTATTGCAAGACGTTGTAATAACCAAAGTCTTCTAGTGAATTCTTTCCTAAGTGGAAGAAGGGGAGACGTAGAAGGATTAAGCCTTCGAACTTCCAAAAATCGTGCCTTAGTCTTTACTGCTATTTATCTTACATATTGCTCATACATTGTGTTCTAAACTTTGCATCACTAAAACCTCTGAACTATTTCCGCACTATTTAAGTTGTTCAAACCATTTTAGAAGTTGAGAAAACAGATTAAGTGAACTAAACTTCACTTGATCATTTTGAAAAGAAAGAAGAAAAGTTTCAGAGTGTATTCACCCCCCCTCTACCCTCTGAACCGATCCCAACAAGTGGTATCAGAGCGGGTTCCTTTCTCAACTGCTGATCTAAAGTTTTAAAATCATGACTTCTTTCAACAAAATTCCTATGTTTTCTAAAGAAGATTATGATGACTGGAAAATTCGCATGCAGGCACATCTTGCAGCACATGACGATGACATGCTATATGTCATAACAGACGGTCCCATCAAAATCATGAAGGTCAACCCAGCTCTAACCGATGGTGCAGGACAAATGATTGAGAAACCAAGAGCTGAGTGGACTACTGAGGACAAAAAGAAGGCCAATCTTGACAATGTGGCCCGGGACATCCTATACAAAACACTGGACAAGAACATGTTCAGCAAAATCAAGTCATGCTCCACAGCAAAGGAGATTTGGGAGAAGCTCACTCAGCTGTGTGAAGGAAATGACCAGACCAAGGAAAACAAGCTCACCATGGCCATTCAAAAATATGACAATGCCAAAATGAAGCCAGGGGAAACCATGGCTGAATTTGATGAACGGTTTAGTAGTATCATTTGTGACCTTATTGCTTTAGGAAAAACTTATACTAACCGTGAAATTGCTGTGAAGGTTTTGAGAGCTTTGCCCAAAGAATGGGAAATCAAGACAGTGGTCATGAGGGAGTCAAAAGACTTAAGCAAGGTTGAACTGCATGATCTCTTTGCAGATCTCAAAGCCTACGAGTTCGAGCTCAACATGAGGACAGAAGATGAACCTTCTAACTCTCAACCAACCAAGGCCTTAACCTCAACGGTGATGCGTCCACCGGTCGAGGAAGCTCCAAAGAGATCAGCTGAGCAAATCAGCAACGAAGTCATGACACTCTTTGTCAAGAAATTTGGTAGATTTATGCGTAAAAACAATTCTAAATTTAAAAATTATCATAAATCGGACCATACAGATGATGGTCCCACTTGTTTTAACTGTGGCAAGCCAGACCATTTCATTGCAGATTGCACCAAGCCTAAGAGCAATGATCAGAAGCAAGTCTTCGAAAGAAGAAGGGGCAAGGAGGACAAGAGGACGTTTAGAAAAGGTAGAGACCAAAGGGTTCTAGTAGCAGACGAAAGCAAAAGCAAGTGGGCTGAATCTGACTCTGACAACCCCGATACCAGAAGCTCTTCAGATGACAGCGAAGATGAAAAGGTAGAATGCCTCATGGCTGACATCGAAGAAGAAGCTGAGGAGGTATTTGACTTTGGTTCACCTGAATTTACTCACAATGATCTAGTTACTGCTTTACACGAAATGGCTAATGAATACAAAGCATTATCCAAGGAATTCGAGGAGGTAAAGGCAGAAAGAGCTGACCTAAAAGATAAGTCAAGCGAATCAAGCTGCATGCAGCGAAAAGAGCTTGATGGTCTTAAGGTCAAGCTAAGTCTGCTGGCTACTGAGAATGACACCTTGAAAAGAGTGTTCCAAGCAATCTTGACTGAGAACAAAAAACTACTTGAAATAATTAAGGCTTGGAATAAATCTTCTGTAACCATTGACAAGATTCAGGAAATCCAAAGACCGGCACATGACAAAACCGGTCTAGGGTTTGGAACAAATGAACAGTCTATGGAATCTTGTATTCAGTCAAGCCTGGACAAAGGCAATCTTAACAAAATAAGATTTGTCAGGTCCAGCACGATATATGAACATGATGAGTGCAGCTTTGACAAAAATCAGAAAGTATCTAATGAACGAAGCTCTAAGCATAGAGGGCTGGGATATGTGGATCCCCAGATCTCCAATCAAAGAGGAACTTGGGTCAAACCAAAACCTAATTAAAGAAGAAAGAGAAACCAATCTAATTTCAAAAGGCCATGGAATGAGTCTAACTACTCTAAGAGAAGATGGTCAAAGGAGAAGCCTTACCAGTACTTTAATTGCAGGCCAGTTCAAAAGAGGTACAGGCTAACCGATAAAGATCAAAAAGGCAAGCAGCACACAGTAACCTCACAAGCACACACATTTACTGCTTATCGACCGCACAGATTTCTGGACACACACACGGGCAAACCTGTAAGGGTGTTTCAGGTGTGGGTTCCGAAAGGGCTAATCCGACCTGGACCCTACTAGATATGGGTACCAAAAGTTCTTCACTTTTTGCAGGTACTAAAAGTCCAAACGGGCGAGAAGACCACTTCTATCAAGGACACTACCTGGTACTTAGATAGTGGTTGCTCACGGCACATGACAGGGAATCCAGAACTTCTAACAGAAGTGGTGTTGTGCAAAGGACCAAAGATCAGCTTTGGAGACAACTCCAAAGGTAAAACCGTGGGTAAGGGTAAGATTATCCATGGTAACATCATTATTAAAGATGTGTTGCTTGTTGACAAACTGTGCTATAATTTGATAAGTATTAGTCAACTATGTGACAATGATCATTCGGTCGAGTTTCACAAACACACTTGCATCATCAAAAATGACAAAGGTGAGACTCTTATGACCGATGTAAGAGACCTAAACACCTACAAGGTAAACTGGTCTTGCTCACATATTTCTTCACCTACTTGTCTTACTGCTCATCATGATAAACATTGGTTGTGGCATAAGCGGTTAAATCATCTAAATTTTAAGTCCATTTCTAACTTGAGGAAGCATGATTTGGTTTCTGGTCTGCCTGAAGGAGATTTTATAAAAGACAAAGTTTGTCCTGCTTGTCAACTAGGAAAGCAGGCGAGAGCAACCTTTAAAAATAAAGGGTGTATGTCTTCTTCCAAATGTTTAGATTTACTTCACATGGACCTATTTGGTCCTATACCAGTAAGAAGCATAGGGGGAATGAGATATGCTCTTGTTGTTTTAGATGACTTTTCTCGATTTACCTGGGTCATCTTTCTCTCTTCAAAAGATCAAACTGCACCTCACCTGATTAAGCTTTTTAAACGCTTGCAAAATGAACAATCTACTGTGATAGATAGAATCAGGAGTGATAGAGGGACTGAGTTTTTAAACACCACTCTTATGACTTATCTAGATGATCAGGGAATCAAGCATGAGCTGTCAGCTGCTAGATCCCCACAACAAAATGGGGTGGCTGAAAGAAGGAACCGTACTTTAAAAGAAGCAGCCAGAACTATGATTGCTGATTCAAATGTTTCTCAAAGGCTTTGGGCAGAAGCAATTAACACAGCTTGTTATACTCAAAACAGATCTATGATTAATAAACGATTTAACAAAACTCCATATGAGATCTGGAATGACACAAAACCTGATATTTCTTACTTCAAAATTTTTGGGTGCAAATGCTTTATCTACAACAATGGCAAAAATCATTTGACAGCCTTCGATGCCAAAGCAGACGAAGGAACTTTTATTGGTTACTCAGCCGTTAGCAGAGCTTATCGAGTGTTCAATCAAAGATCACTAACGGTCGAGGAAACCATTCATGTTGTTTTTGATGAATCTACTCTTTGTACAGAACAAACTCAAGGGAGCATAAATGATCTGAGTCATAGACTGGAAAACACAAATCTACAGGAAGAGAGTGACAGTGATCCATATCCTCCAAAGAAGGATGATCCAGTTCCCTCTACCATGTGTGATCAAACAAGGCCAGAAGAGGATCCATCAGTTGATAACGATCCTCCTGCCAATAATGATCCAGTAAACGAGGACGTTCATCAACCAATTGATGACAACCCTTTAGGGAATTATTTTAGGTGGAACAAAGATCATCCACCTGGGTTGGTGATAGGTGACCCTTCTGCTCCTCGAAAAACACGTGGTCAAATGATTAATGAATTCTTGCATTCAGCTTTCATATCTCAGGTAGAGCCCAAGAAGATAGATGAAGCTCTATCAGATGCCAGCTGGATTGAAGCTATGCAAGAAGAGTTGAATCAATTCACCCGCAACAATGTTTGGCATCTAGTTCCTCGACCGGAAAATCAAAATGTGATTGGAACTAGATGGGTGTTTCGTAACAAGCTCGATGAACATGGCACTGTTGTGCGTAACAAAGCTCGACTTGTTGCCCAAGGATTCAGACAAGAAGAAGGCATAGACTTTGAGGAATCCTTCGCGCCAGTTGCAAGACTAGAAGCAATCCGCATATTTCTTGCCTATGCAGCTTTCAAGGACTTTAAAGTTTATCAAATGGATGTCAAGTCTGCATTCCTCAATGGTCTACTTCAAGAAGAGGTGTACGTTGAACAACCACCAGGTTTTGTCAATCCTACTCATCCTCAATATATCTATAAACTTGACAAAGCCCTCTATGGATTAAAACAAGCACCGTGTGCATGGTATGATACATTACTAAAATTTTTACAGGAACATGATTTCCAAATTGGAACGGTCGATAAGACCTTGTTTAAATTTGTAAAAGGTAATCATGTGTTACTAGTACAAATTTATGTTGATGACATTATATTTGGGTCAACTAACCCCAAGTTGTGCTCAAAGTTCTCTAAGATGATGCAGGAGAAATTTGAAATGAGCATGATGGGCGAGCTAAACTTCTTTCTTGGATTGCAAGTAAAGCAACTTGAAACTGGAATATTTATCAATCAATCCAAGTATGCCAAGGAATTGGTAAAGAAGTTTGGAATGGAACAGTGCTCAACTGTATCTACCCCCATGAGTACATCAATCAAGCTTGATAAAGATGAAGGGGGAATCCCGGTCGAGGTAACAATGTATCGAGGCCTTATTGGCTCATTGCTTTATTTGACTGCCAGTCGACCGGATATCATGTATTCAGTTTGTTTATGTGCTAGATTTCAAGCAGCACCTAAGCAATCTCATTTCATTGCCGCCAAACGAATAATTAAATATATTAAAGGAACTACTAATGTGGGTCTTTGGTATCCCAAAGATTCAAATCTTAATCTTATTAGCTATTCAGATGCAGATTATGCAGGTTGTAGAATTGATCGCAAAAGTACAAGTGGCACATGTCAATTCCTTGGAGATAGACTAATTTTGTGGTCAAGTAAGAAGCAGACATCAATTGCTACCTCGACCGCCGAAGCAGAATACCTTGCTGCTGGCAGCTGTTGTGCTCAAATACTCTGGATTCAACAGCAGCTTAATGATTATGGAATCCGGTCGAGTGAAGCTCCAATCTACTGTGACAATACAAGTGCCATAGCCATCACTCACAATCCAGTGATGCACTCTAGGACAAAGCACATTGATGTCAGGCATCACTTTATCCGAGATCATGTCTTAAAGAAGGAAATCAGGCTGGCATACATCTCTACCGATCAGCAAGCAGCAGACATATTCACCAAGCCTTTACCGGACGCTAAGTTTTCATATTTTCGAAATATTCTTGGCTTAGTAGATCTAAGTTAGTATGCATGTTTTTAGGGGGAATGATTGCCAGTATGACGT
Source organism: Henckelia pumila (assembly GCF_033568475.1). Taxonomy (NCBI): domain Eukaryota; kingdom Viridiplantae; phylum Streptophyta; class Magnoliopsida; order Lamiales; family Gesneriaceae; genus Henckelia; species Henckelia pumila. The sequence continues at coordinate 8,056,405 of NW_027331831.1, forward strand.
TAATAGCTTAGCTGTTACATTGCCATAAATGTTGGCATATCATCCGCCTTTAGCTAGTCTCTGACAGGCTCCGTACTAGCAGCTTTGTGCTTTGAACCAAATGACATTAATTGGGCGCGGTGATTATACTCTTCAAAACTTTTTGAATTTTAAAAATACTTTTCATGACGTCACCCTATGGCCCATAGATTCATATATATACTTCTTTACACTCGTATAGCAACCTTTCACCGTTGCTAAAGCTTTCATATTGCATTAAAAGTTCTATCGTATTACTATCAAGCTTTTGCTTACTCTCTGCTCGAGTTCTTATCTACAGCTATCATGTCGATCCAGAAGACTTGCCTTGCAATCAACTTTGATTCCGTTATTGAGGCAAACAATGCAGGAATCACTGAGGTCTTCACCATGCTTGAAGCCTCTGGACTAAAGAAGTTTCTGGGAAGCAGCGCCATCTGCGATCTGCCTGTATTGAAGGAGTTCTTTGCAACCGCTCAAATCGAGCATGGGACTGTCAAATGCTTGATCCGGACAGAGTCTTACTCCTTCAATCAAAAGTTCTTCGCCAGCACATTTGATCTGCCCTCCAGGGGTTTGACAAAATGCGCGGATCTTCCCGATGGTAACTGCTCATACTGGTTGAAGGAGTTCTCAACCACTGATGCTCCGATCAAACTGCCGGCTCAGAAGACATCTCTTAAATCTCCATTCAGGCTATTGACCAACATCGTGGCCAAAAATCTTCTTGCCAAGGCTGGATCATACGACAAGGTGACGATGGAGAAATTCCAATACATGGCTTGTATCGCCTCCAAAATCAACATCAACTGGTCAGACATATTGTTCACTACCTTATGTGAAATGATCAGGGGAAAAGGGCAATCCGAGGGATTTGCTCTGCAAATTTGCCACATCTTGAGCGTCCTTGGAGTAGACTTCTCCAAGACTGAGCCTCTGCATCCCACCAAATGGCTCAACAAGTCTACAATCTTCAAATTTCTGAACAAGAAAGAGGTTGCGGTCGACACTCTGCCTTCAACCGCAAGTGTTGTTGCTGTCACTCAACCGCTTTCAACAGTTCCGGTAGCGGCCAAACCAGCCCATATCAAGAAATCTGTCAAGCGTCAACTTATCATAGAGTCTGACTCTGAAGACGAATCACGTGAGAACGTTCCACTGATTCAAGCCTTCAGCAAGTCATCTCCTTCTGTCTCCAAAGCAGCCGTGTCATCCACGCCTGCAGGCGAGAAGAAGAGGCAGCACAAGAAGTTAAAGTCCCTTTCTGGACTTGCTCCTACCGTTCCAACACCAATTCTGCCAACGGTTGAGACTACTACCACTGCTGCTACTACTGCTCCACGTCCTACCAAGGGTGTGATAATCAGGGAAGGTGCCTCATCAACTCCAAAGGTCACTCTCGTTGATCCTAAGGACAAAGGTAAAGGTGTGATGATCTACTCACCTAAGGCTCAACCAGCAGCTACTGTGGAGCTCAACTTGATCATCTCTCATGTTCTCCGCACTGTCAAGCGTCACCTACAGCGCTTTGACAGATGGCATCATTCCCGTACTCACCTGACGCTTGCTCAAATATTTCCTAAGTGGAAAGCTCTGAATGTTATTGAGCAAAAGATGCTTCTTTTTGCTGACACTGAAGACATCGTGGAGACTCTGGGAAGAAGACAGCTCATCGACTTGAAGCTTCGAGGAAGCCTGTTATCTCTGTTGATTAATGAGCGTGTCAAGAACTTCAAATCCAAGAGTCCTACCGCCGCCGATGACTTTGTAATTTTGACTGGACTACAGAATAGTCTACGTCAAATCACTCAACTACTTCAGCACTTCCAAGCTCTTAACAACGTAAAAACGACAGCTTCAGCAGCTTGTTTACAGGCTTATGGACTGGAAGCACAGGTGATGATGAAGACTTTTCTTACCCAAGATCAGGGTGAAAAAGACGTCTCTGCTCTTACTCTTTCAGATGGGATTCTGACCGGTCTCATCACTGCTGACCTGTTTCAGTCATCCGCTCTAGGATCGATTGTGGGCGCATCTTCATCGGTCGACCCCGCCTCAACCGCAGTCCAAGCAGTAATTCAACCGGAAGCAGCTGTGACTGCTCACTCATCTCCAGCGACGACCGTTCACACCTCTCCCAGTCGTCCACAAGATTCTTTCGAAGTGATTGAAAAAGAGATTCCTGTCACCTCTGTGACAGAGGCTCCTTGCAGCAGTGAAGCAGTAGTGCCCCCAACAGAGATACCAAGCACTATTGTATCACTTGCACCTCCAGAACAGCCAGTGACTGAAGCTGACCCAGCACTTCAACCGTCTCCATCTACTGAAAAGTTTATGGAAGATCTCCTAATGGATGAACCGAGTGCTGATCCTGCTACTCCACCAACCATCTTGGCTGCAGTCGAGACTCCTACATCTCCAACTGTACCACTATTGGAAGGTCCATCAGCTAGCTCTCCAGCCAGATCACCAGCACCACATCATCTTGAGTCTGGCCCCGTTTCACCAACGAATGACCCACAGAGTCAAATGCTTCAGACTGATGACTCATTAATTGAAGCCATGGCCGCAGCTCTGGATCACACTTTGATAAATAGGCTTCATGAGCTTATGCAAACAGTTCGATCCTTCTCACAAGACATCACAAACTCATCCTTATCGGTTGACAATTCACGCCAGACGATGATTCGGCATTTTGAGACCGTGTCTCGAGACCTTGCTCATCTGTCCAAAGAGATCACTGCCCATCATCGCACTCAAATCAAAACGCTCTCTACCGTCTTCGAACAAGTTGTCAGATCCGAAAACCGCCTTCATAGGCAGTTGAATGATCGGATGGACACTATGCAAGCTACTCTACTTGCTCAACTAGATGCAAAAATTGATACTATGCAAGCCTGCCTTGGCACTCAACTCACCGAGATCATCCTTCGACTCAACCAAGGTGATGCCAAAAAGGGGGAAGAAGAGCAACGAAGAGCAGCAGAGACAATAAGACGTGAGGAAGAAGCCGACAGAAGAAGAAGAGAAGGCGATAGGTCAGGAGGAGCCAGTTGGTTCAAAAGATGAACAACTTGTCTCTTCTTTACTTATCGCAGCTGTATCTCATTTTGTTTCTCTTCAGTAGGTGTAATAAGAATGCTTATTGTAATTAATAAAATTCATTCTCTCAATGAAGTTCATTTTAATGATTTCATATTGTTCTTGGAGCACTTAAGTTTTGTCATCACCAAAAAGGGGGAAATTGTTGAATCCAACATTTTGGTGATAACAAACAACAACTCATTGTATAGGAATGTGCTACCAATCTTTTGTATTTCAGGAATCTACTACAACTCCTACCGCAACCGTCTAAACCCTTCAAGTTATCTACCGGAAGCTTGTCAACCGCCTTTGTCTCTCGATCGGTTGCAGTCACAAGCCTATCAACTGGTTATTCAAACCAGCAGAGGATAAATCTATCTACCGGTAGAGTGCCAACTGCTTATCAAGATATCTCAAGACAAGTACTTGTGACAAGACGTTCATTGCAAAATCTTTATCAAAAGCAGAACCGGCGTATCAGAAGATCTGTTGACTCTTGCATCGAGACAACAGGTTGCACTAAAATGGAAAAAACGCAGAATGGCTACAGATAAAGCATTCGACCGTTTATACCAGTTTTGGACCCTGGAAGTTGTCTGCATTTAAAGAAGTGTACGATCTTCATGCAGAATCATCAATGCATTTATGAAGCATTAAATGTGCATTCAATGCAGCATCAGAACGTTCAAAATAAAGACGTTGATGATTGACCTATATAAAGGGAAGATTGCTCAAGAAGTGACAAGAAGACAAGCAATACGAAAAATCTCAATCAACTCAATCACTTGAATACTATCAGAAGTCCTCATCTGATATACTGAAGCAATACTTGAGCACACTTACAAGATCATTCACTTGCTGCTCAAATAAACCCTCGCCTACAGTTTACATATCTGATCTTCAAGGATCATCCTAGGGTTTCCAAGCCTCTCGACCGCTCTGCAGTTTGAGAAGCTCAACCGAACTATACTCATTATTGAAGAGACTTGAAGCTACTCTGAAAGCTTCCACCAGTCTGATAAGAACTGAGAATCTTATCTGTGTAAATCTAGGAGTTTCGGATTAGGCATTGGATAAGTCCTAAGTCTGAAGTGGGTGTATTGCAAGACGTTGTAATAACCAAAGTCTTCTAGTGAATTCCTTCCTAAGTGGAAGAAGGGGAGACGTAGAAGGATTAAGCCTTCGAACTTCCAAAAATCGTGCCTTAGTCTTTACTGCTATTTATCTTACATATTGCTCATACATTGTGTTCTAAACTTTGCATCACTAAAACCTCTGAACTATTTTCGCACTATTTAAGTTGTTCAAACCGTTTTAGAAGTTGAGAAAACAGATTAAGTGAACTAAACTTCACTTGATCATTTTGAAAAGAAAGAAGAAAAGTTTCAGAGTGTATTCACCCCCTCTACCCTTTGAACCGATCCCAACATATTAAATTTAAAATAAATTTAAATTCGGTAGTTTCAAATCCCAAATTTTAGAATTATATTAAATTTGAAATAAAATAGTCTTTTGATAATGAGTAAAATGAGATTTGACGTTATAGAAAAGTAAAATAGTGTTTTAATATATTTTGAAAATTAAGAGTAAGAATTATATTTTAAAATTTGAAAATAAAATACATTTGTTCCTATCCATGCGTTGTGAATAATAGATATCTCTATTTTAATTTTCAAATTTGAAAATAAAATACATTTGTTCCTATATATCCATGCGTTGTGAATAATAGATATATATCTCTATTTTAATTTTCAAATTTTAAACATTTGAACTTTGAAACAAATTAATAGATTTGTTTTTATCCATGCGTTAAGTATTTTGATAAGTCATTATTATATTTTGAAATATATTAAATTTGAAATAAAATAGCCAAATATATAGTTTGTGGCCTTTTGAATATCCATATTTTGATAATTTGATAATTATATTCGATAGTTTATAGTTTGGGGCCTTTTGAATATCCCTATTAAATTTATAGTTTGGGAATTTTGTTAAATTTGAAATAAATTTAAATTCGGTAGTTTCAAATTTCAAATTTTAGAATTATATTAAATTTGAAATAAAAAGTGTTTTGATATATTTTCACAAATTTAAATAAAATAATGTTTTAAATATAGTATATTTTGATTCTTTTACTCTTTATGTTTAGATTCTTTTGATAGGAACAAAAATAATAAAATCTATTTTGATTCTTTTACAATCCAATTATATTTTAATAAAATCTATTTTAATTCTTCTCCTACATTAAAAATCGGGTAAGAAATTACATTGAATTATTACTTTTAATTTCCATAAGGAAATAAGTATATCTCAGTATCTCACTTCTTGATTTAATCAGTTTCGTGGCCTTATTTTATAAATGCAATTACATTACAACTATTGCTTATCATTTAGGAATCGTACCCAAATATTTATATTGATTTAGTTTTATAATTCATTTAATATTTTTTACACGCTCACATATTCATATGAAATTATTGTAATTTATGCATGTCAAAACCTATATTTATTGAGTTATCTTTTAAATATTGTCCATTTATAGCTGCAATGTCTTCTCCTCTTACACGAGCTAATGAAAGACGACAATTAAATACAGTGTGAAGATGAGCACAAAGATAATTAATAACACAAAACAATGAGAAGCTCATCTAGCTCGAAGAAGACAGATAGATGAAACAAAATTATTCAGGAACATATGCTATTAACTTTGATAGTATAAAAATAATAATAATATTTTTTGTCGCATGATGCTCTTACATTTTTACTCTTATTTATTGTTTATATTCATAGGAAAAAAAGCAGATCTGCCAATAATATTGATATAAAAATGGTACTACATAAATAAAATTTTATTATTTATGAATATTATTTTAATGCCATAGAATAAATTCTCAGTTTATAACTGTTATTCTTGTAGTTCTCGCAAGTTTAAAGACAATTTTCTAACCAGTTGATTCAAATAAGTATATCTCATTTTTATAATGAGATACATTTACAAGTTTTATATTTAGTGTTTATAAATAATTAAAAAATAGATGATAAAAATATTATTCAATGTGAAGGTGAATTATTTATTTTTTCGATCTTTTTTCATACATAATTAAAGCATTGATCTATTTTCTAAATTTCAATATTGCTGGTGATATTGACATCAATAGAATTATTGTGCTCAAAATTTTTGTGTAGTATACCAATGAATATATTTAATATGAGAATATATTACACACAATATTTTAAATTAAAAACCTCATCGAATCGTATTAAAATATATATTAAAGTTTAATCATTTTACATACGTAACGCATGTGTTACAGTCGCTAGTATATATAAATGTACTTAGTGTTTGTATTGCTTTCAAAAAGCGCTTACTAAATAACTTTCGGTATATTGATCAAGCATTTTCATAATTTCGAAAATTTCCTTTATCCACTTAATTCCATATTTTACAAATCTATTTTCATCTTATTTCCTATCATTTAAATTTTCAAATTTTGATAATTTATTTATTTATTTTTCAAAAAAATTCTATTTATATATATACATATTTCTTTTTTTACATATCACATCATCACACACATCCCACATGCCATAACTTGATAGCTAATATATATTAATTTTCCAAATACGAAACAAGGAAGGCGTGAGCCAAGGGCCAGGCACGTTAATAATATCCACACATGTAGGCAATAATTAGACAAACTGCAAACATTTGTAAAGACCCACGAACTATTAGGTGTATCTGTCATATCATCACTATAAAATAACAATATGTAAGGTGTGTGTTATAACCTATGGCCGGAATCAAATCAACTATGATTCGAAATTTTGAAAAAAAAAAAAAAAATCACGAAACAAGATCAATTTTAGAAAATATAAAAAGGCATTCTACTTAAAACAATATAATTATTATCCGTCCTCTAAATCAATTTCACACAAAAATCACTTTGATAATATAAAAAATGATTTAAAATTTAAATTCACGATGCGTACGGAGGTGTTTCGACTTTGGAGCAGCAGTGGGTAAATTTCTGGAGTAAAGTAGAGTGGGTGGCTACAGTGAAAAAGCATGGAGTAATAATAATCACGTGAAATTTGAGGAGTTCATTTATTTAAGAATTTGTGTGGCCGACAGCCCAACGGGTACGTGTGCCCAATCTTCGGGTATATATCATCCCATGCAAAAAATGAGGTTTCTTATAATTTGTCAATGTAAACTTTTGGCTTATCACATCCACATAGCATCATTTTACATAAGATTTAATTTAATACTGTTGTTTGAGATTCATATGATATTCAATTCAAATCGTCGAATAACACGTGTTATCTTTATATATGTATATATATATATATATATGTATATATATATATATGTGTGTGTAATTAATAATTATAAGACAGCACACACCAATTCTATGATTTTGAAGGACCATGACCATCCTCATACGCTAATATTTTATATTTTGATTCAAACTTCAAAGGATTGTTGTCTACTTTATTTTTCTTTCTTATTCGGTTGTCTCAAGTATATGGTAAAGTTTCTACATGTAAAAATATTTTAAATAAAAATAAAATAAGAAGTTTGTTTGTAAATTTTGGATTTCCAATGATTTTTTGATTTATGTGAAATTGTATTTTCTTTTTAAAATATTTGGATTGAGGTTGAGGGGGGAGTATTTAATTCATCTATTTTCTAGAAGGAAAAAATCTTCGGAATTTTGTTAATTAATGGAAATTGAATTTAACGAACAGTCAAAAGTCTCGGTCTAAATCTTTATAACCAAGATAAAGGCGACACTTAATATTTTATAGTCTTGGTCACCCAACTATCAGGATTTTTATTTCATTTTAATTTTAAAGATAGAAAAAGTATCACGTTTAAACAATTGTTACAGTTAATTAAAAACAATATTCATAAATCTATTAATTTTCATATAATCTCTAATATTTCACGTGTAGGTTTCTTGTGAAACGGGTTGACTCAATTCATATATATAATTAAAATAATACTTTTGATATAAATAATAATTTTTTAATGAGTGGAGTGATATGGTGAGAGATCCGTCTCACAAAATTAATTATACATGATATTTCACAACAAGATCAATTAAACACCACTTAAATAATCAAGGGCTCTCAAAGACAAAAACTCTTGTGAGATAATGTCACATGTTTTATTACTTTTTTATTATAAATATAGATCATAAGATTGACCCGTCCCACGGATAAATATCCATAAAACCGTAAAAAGCTAGTCATGATAAATCCCAAATGAAGAGTCAAATAATTATGTGAAAGTAGTAGGTTATGGCCTATGGGATTGCCCTCAAATGAAGTGTCAAATAATTTTTTTTTTTTGAGTTACATCATATTGCAACACTAAAGAGTGAAATTTACCCGCACAACTGACGGGACTTGAGTATGGCTCGAGACGTGCTTGTCTCGAGCTAAAAAAGTACCTAAATTTGCCTAAATAAATTAGAAAATCTACCCGCAGTCAGCGAAAATTGAACCTAAGACCACGTGATATCAGAGCCTCAATCTTAACCACTAGGCCAAGACCTCATTGGGAGAGTCAAATAATTATATATGTGAAGTAGTACTAGGTTATGGCCTATATATGGGATTGCCCTCATGAATTGCGTGCTTCTATATATATAGTACTACACTTAATCGACTGCAGACCCCACACCACTGCCGTCCCACTCTTCGTTCATAGCCATAAATACTCACTTTGGACTTCCGATAAACCAAAGCAAACGCCATTCAAATTCAAATACATGCATAAATAAAGCTATAAGCTATATGGAAAGATCGGGCCTCGAACTCGACTTCTTCAACAATATGGCCAAACGCACTTTCGAGCGAAAGACCAGCTTTCGTGGTTCGAATATATATAATCTCTATTCTTAGTTATAATTTCATCTATTCTATATTTGATTTTTAACTTGGTGTCTTGATATTATATGATATGGGTTTTTAATTTCCAGATATTCAAGGTCTGATGTCAAAGATAAATCCAGAGGTGCTCAAGAGTGTGATTGCTAATGGCCGATGTGTCGATGCCAAGAAACCATCGCTTTGTATTCTTCCTCCGAGACGTAGCGTCCCTTCGTCACCATTTCACGATCCTACCGATCTAAGGTAATATATACACAATACAATTCGAGCATCGATAAATACCTCCTAAGTGCAAAAAATATGTATACCGTTTAATGAAATTAACCTTCTTTTGTTGCTTTTGGGTGTGTATAGGCTGAGTTATTGGATTGGAGAAAAAGCAGCTGAAACTGCCCCAATGACTATTTTCTACAATGGAAAGGTTTCTGTTTTTGAGGTGTCACCACACAAGGTTTTACTTCTTATTATTCAAATATTAATAATTAATTAGACGGTGGTGTTTGTAATCTCAAAAAAAAAACAGTGACAGTACGTATATTATTTTTTCACGAATTTGTACTGTTTTAGAATATCTTGTGAATGAATGAATTATGTGTACGAATGTTTAGGCACAAGATATTATGAAACTGGCTGAGGAAGCTGGGCTCCATAAATCTACGGAATCCTCGGAATCTAAACCGACTGCACAATATCTCCTAAACACTCTCCATGGAGGTTTGTTTCGGTGATAATAATAATTCAATTTTTTTTTTTGTTTAAAAAAAAAATTTCTTTATTGAAAGTTTTTAAAAAGAATGGTGTGGGTTTACACAGATATGCCAATTCCAAGGAGAAAATCACTGCAGAGCTTCCTGGAGAAACGCAAAGAGAGGTAACAATTACTACATAGACATATACATCATATATATTCAAGCTAAGTTTTCGCTTCAGTTGTTTTTGTTTTTGTTTTGTTTTTTTAAATCTAACCGAGTCCTGAACTATCTGGCCAATAAATTGGAAGGTTATGTATGATATCGAAAATGTGTAGGTTTTCGAGGGCCAAGATTCGCCTGCTATCTTGATGCATCACTCAATGTTTCACTTGCTACATGGTTGACATATGTACTTTGATTGATTTTATACAATTTTATTTTAGGAATTTTTTTACTTCCTATTTTCTAGCAAACAAAATCTTAATAAATTCTCTACCCATTTATTTTGTCCCATATTTACCAAATCAATCAAAACAAATTCATCTTTTGCCATCTTTGAAATATTTCTGTACGACAACTGAACAAGTTTAAAACATAATAATTAGAAATTTAAAGTATGCATATATATATATATATATATATATTGATTTATGAATTGTGCTAATTGCTAATTATCATGTATTTTTTTAATAGTGTGGTGGTTGTAGGGAAATATGTCAAAGAGAAGGATGACCATTTTTTTTTTAAAAAAAATGATTTGGTAGATAGAGGGAAGTGTCTTTGATAGAATAAAAAATAAAATAAATATTTAAATTTCTAAAACAATTGTACTATCTTTTCGAAATATTTATAGGCATAATTCATAAATCAATGTATATATATACTTTAAATTTTTAATTATTATGTTTTAAACTTGTTCAGTTGTCGTACACAAATATTTCAAATATGGCAAAAGATGAATTTGTTTTGATTGATTTGGTAAATATGAGAGAGAATAAATGGGTGGAGAATTTATTAAGATTTGTTTGCTAGAAAATAGGAAGTAAAAATATTCCTAAAATAAAATTGTATGAAATCAATCAAAGTACATATGCCAACCATTTAGCACATGGAGCATTGAGTGATGCATCAAGATGAAGGGAGATTCTATGCTGGCAGATCGATACTACCCGGTCTGCCAAATCCAATGGCCCCGGGCCATTTTACACATCACATCATAATGATGTGTAAAATCCCGGGTCATTGGATTGCCCTCCGGGCACTACCCCGGAGGGCAACATAGAACTTTCCCAAGATGGAGCAGAGGAATCTTGGCCGTTTTCGAGTACTTGCAATCAAATTATTAATGGAAGTCGAATTCATTGATGGGTAGAGAAACGATTTTAATTGAACTGATCATTATTAATTAATTAATTTCAACCTAATTAATTTGCTCTGAGCATGCATCATGTACCCCCCATGGCAGTATTTCTCCCCGAACTTTTTTATCAAATTTTTTCCATGGAAGATTTGGTTTAACTAATAACCCTATGTCTCTATCTCTTTATATTTATTTGTTACGATTTGTTCTTAAGTAAATGGCTAAATATTTTAATTTTGTAATTGATATATGTAGTCTTCGGCTTCTACCAAAATCAGGTTCTAGAATTCTTCATTTCTTTGAGCACCAAAACTAATCTTATAATTATTTAAAGATCTTTGGACCAACTAGTTAGCTACGACTTAGTTCGTGTCTCACATCGATTGACTAAATAAACTGGATGTTTTTTTATATAGATAAGGACAAACCTCCCCTTTTGAGTTACTTTTTGAGGTGAGTTACGATCAAAATGCAACATAGTCTCAAAAATCATCATTGCACCTTTTTTTTTAAAAAAAAAATTGAGTTGAGAAACTGTGAACTTTTATAAAAGCTCATCATGTCTTTTGAATGAATGATTTATTATATATATGTATGATAATTATATATATAATTTTTTTTCGGGTCGAATTATTTGTAGGCTGGTAAAAGAATCCCCGTATTGGTGTGTGCCTGGCAGAAGAGGTCTAGCGGAATAAATAAATGCTGCAGGGAAAAATCGTATAGGTGGGAGTGTTAGCTATTAATATATATATTAGTATTTAGTAATGGTCCATGGCTTCATAGAAAACGTGTCTCACTTGGAAGCACGTTTTTATGCTTTGCTTTGGGTACGACTTTGCTTTCGTCGCAATTTCCTCTAGGTTTTTGTTTGCGTCAAGTTAAGGTCTGCCTTTTTCCATGGATTAATTGTTTATATAGTCAATATGGGAGACGTAATAGTGCGTTTTTATATGGGCTTGTACGTTATATTTGTTGAAAATTATTATTATTGTGTAACAATCACTATTATATATATATATATATTGGATTGTGTTATAGTGTGAACCATAATGTTGGTATTCGAGCACACACGTTGAAATCGAACTATGTTTATGAATTTGAATGAAACGATGTATCAAAATAACATAAATAAATCTTAAATTGCATGTGGAAACAAAATATATATCAAATTAATTCATTTTTTGTTGTAAAATTTGATTAATTGCCCGGTTGTTCCTTTTGTTTTGTTTGTGGGGGAAAACAAGTACGACGACTGTATCGATCGATCAATATAATAGTGGATTATTTCTATCTCTATGGTTTCATTTGAATTTTTTGTTTTTCAAATCCTTTCATCAGTTAGGTACTTGGATTTTTATTTTTTAAATCCAATAAATTCAGGTAAATTTATTTTTTTAGTAAAGTAAGTACTTATAACTATTAAAATTCTCATTACATTAGTTAAATATAATTAACTAGTTCTTCTAATTCCACTATCTAACTATTGAGTTCCTTTTCAAAGAAAAAAAAAACTATTGAGTTACTCAGAAAAAAAAAAAACTAATACTTAGGAGCAGTAATGATAAGATTTTTCATTTTTTATAAATTAGTAAAAATCACGTGCGATGCACGTGAGAACATCTTTTGTTATCGATAAACGTTGTTAAATAAATTAATTGGAATGAGAATATATTAACACGTAGTTAATAAATAATTTTCATGATAATAATATATACTTTTTGAAAAAATAAACCTATTACATGTCTTAGACTTTAGTGATGTAATCAATATAATCTTCGACATTGCAACTAATAAAAATATTTGCAATATTTTTGAACAATGTAACACTTGCAGTTTCAATGTTACGGTCATGATTATTTTACATCCACATTAACAGTTTAAAATAAGACATTATCAATAATTAATGTAAGCTTATAAATATATAAGTGTTACGTTTATTGTAGTTTTACATTAATACAATATTGATATTGAAACTTATGTAATTATTACAGCTCGATCGAGTTTTCTATTCTTTTTTATCAATCTTGAAAATTATGACATGCATCGTATCATGAATTCGTCTTATATATTTTCTATCTCATGTATGTATGATTTATACTTTATTTGTTAATAAGTGAGATATGTTAATCAAATTATATTAAATATGATTTTGTAATTTTCTATGCTATATGTTGATCATTATTGATTTATGAAAAAAAAATTGGTATGGATAATACATTCTAAACCTTAATTTAAATTATTGCGTCAAATATTTTTTTATTTTATATTTGGAATTTTTCTGAGATAACGATTTTTCATATCATGTGTTTTTTATTTTCCATGAAAGAATCATTATTATCATCATCTTTAATAACAATTCTTGTGATAATATCTTCATCAATCATTTGCATTTTTCTATCGTTATTATTTAATCAAACGATATCTTTTTTATTCTAAAAATATTTACTTGCAAAGAATAACAATAATTTCATCATTCTCATTTGCATTCTGATATGTTATCGTCTTCCATTACTTATATGTCAGTATCATTAACTATCAATATGTTTGTTGGACATCCTCTTTTCTTTTTGATTTTTCGTTTTTCGAAATCTACTGATCTCTTTTTGCTTACAATGCTCTCATTGCTGAAATTTTTGATTGAATTTTGAATGTTACAAATTAATGTTAAAATTTCATATTTTATCTCAACCGTTTTGTTGCATATTTTTCTTTATTTATTCATCTGATTGAAAATTTACATCAATGTAATTTTTACAGGATTTTTAATTTAATGTGAGACGTGTCATATATCCATAATTGAATTATTTTTTGCTCATTATAAATAGACAACACATTGATCAAACCTAGTTTAAATTAATCAATCCTTGAACATATCTTTCAACGGACCACACCAATCACAATATAATTGATCAATATTATAGGATCGAGCTCTTGTCGTTTTACCACAAGTTATAGTTGATGGTAATGTTGCAACTAAAATCTTTTTAACCGCATAGCAGCCAAGACAAATCAAATCTTTTAAACCGCACCACAACTCAAACATCATGTGGATCCTTGCAATCAATGATAATCGAACTCATGATCTTGACTCTGATACCAATTGTAGGACCGAGCTCTTGCCGTTTTACCAATAATTATAAATGATGGTAATGATGTAACATAAATCTTTTAAATCACACAGCAGCCCAAATTCGATCGTTTTACCGAAAAAAAACAATTATTACACCCAACAAAACCCAACAAATACGGTACCTTTTGCCGGATGAAATGATGCTTTTAATTCAAAGTATTATTAAATTATTGGGTGTACGGATCGATAGGATTTTGGAGCCATAGGTCATTTTCTGGAGAAGAAAAGGGGCTATTGTCAACAGCAGACCTATGACTGTCACATTCATTGATAAATAATAAATAATTCTACATTAGATTAAAAAAGAAAAGCTCGAGTAGATCATAATCCTTAAAAAAAAAATCATAAATCATAGACCGCCACAAACTAAATAATCACGTGAAATTTGAGTTAAATACAATTTAACCCCTTAATTTTAAATTATAATTAAAGTACCGTTCTTGCACAATTAACCTCATTTTCCCAGGGGAGTTACTGTATGTCAGCAGGGGTATCGTTATTTTTTCCTTTGGGTTTTAGTTTTAAAATATATATATTAATTCAAATCGATTAAAATTAATCGGAACACTAGGTTTTGAAATGGTTATTCATATTTCTAATTTTTCGTCTGGATTTTTTTTAAAAAAAGAATCGTCTAGATCTTTTTATTACTAAAAATAAATGATGCATCTAGAATTTTACTCGAGATGTTAGCATAGTATGTGACCATCAACCAAAACTATAATAATCAAACAAGAAGCTAGCTATATGGCAAAAATCTGGCGTCGAACTAGATTTCTTGAACATGGCCCAAACCTTTCACAATCCCTATTTCATGGATATTTTGGGCAGAATACCAAATCTTCCTTATTTAATAATATTCATAAAAATCAAACCAAATATAAGTACATATAGTTTATCAACGGAAGAGTTTGAAAAATGACCTTGGTCAACCAAATTTTTTGATTTATGACCTTCTTTCAAAAAAACTTTGCAAAATAACCTTCAAATACAAAGGAAATGCAAAAACCAAAACAAAGGAAAAAATTGAGGAGGTTATATTTCCAAATCATGGTCAAACGGAGGTTATTTAGTTAAATAAATCCGTTTACTTATCAACATATGTTACACATCATTGAATAGGTCTCTGTATATTATATCCGTGAGATAAGTCGATTCGGACCATAAATAAAGTGAAAAGTGAAAAATAAAAATTTTGATGTTAAAAAACAATACTTTAAACATAAAAATAATATGTTTTTATGGGTCGAATAATTTTAATTCAAATGGACCTATATTACACAATATTATTTATAACACAACTAACAAAAAAATTGATATTTTTAAAATTAAAAATAATATTTTGAACATAAATACAATATTTTTTATTAGTTGGATTGGAGATCCATCTCACAAAATTGACCCGTGAAACAATCTCGTGAAAGTTTTTGTGCACGTCCTTATCTATCATTTGTTTTATCAACTAATCAACAATTTCATAATTCAAACCGGGTTAGTCTATGCTACATCGGGAGTGTTTCTCCCCCTATTTCAATACCATTAGATCACGTGAAACCCATATATTTTTATGAAAATTGACATATGTCTTAATGATCCAATGGTTGATATTTGACCACATCATGAGAAAGAAGTACTCCAAATATAACATAGAATAATCCATTCAAACCTAACTTGTTCGTATTTGATATTTGTAGTCTTCCTTCCAATCAAAATCAGGTTCTAGGAATCTTCAATTTTCCTCTGGCAATTTACTACAAGACTACTCCCATTGGCAACCCATGTTTTTCAAGGATTTATATGTGAATGAAAACAAATGTGCTTTTATTCTAAAAAACAAAAATAAAAAAGAAAAAGAAAAGAAAACACGTGCCTTTGCTTTAATTAACTTTTTTTTCTTTTTTTTTTTTTCACGAAAAAAATATATACAAATCACTCATTTTTTTCCTTGTTTCCTGCTTTGTCATTTTGACTCTTGACCTCTGCTTTTGAGCTTTGAATACTAACATGATCCTGCATCTTTTGAATACCAAAATTAATCGACCCGGACTTCAAGACTAGATGAATAAATAATAATTTTTTTCAATATTTTTTATTTTTCTTGCTAAAAAATTTTAATTATCCAAACAAATTAACACACAAACACACATATATATATTTTTTTTAAAAAAGAAAAACCATTTTTACCCAATTCATGCATGTCGTGTTATCTTTTGTTGATGCCTTGATTTAGTAACACTAGAAGCTGGTGGCTAAATTTTTACATTTCATTCTGATTTTCACATGATATGGTATAGAGAAT
The DNA here is from genome assembly GCF_033568475.1 of Henckelia pumila. Lineage (NCBI taxonomy): Eukaryota > Viridiplantae > Streptophyta > Magnoliopsida > Lamiales > Gesneriaceae > Henckelia > Henckelia pumila. The sequence goes on from NW_027331831.1 coordinate 8,072,889, forward strand.
TTATTGAAGTTCATTTTATTGAAGAATTTGTGTTCTTTTACAAGTTTATATTTCTCATCACTCTCATTTTTATTAGTTGTTGCTTCCATGTATAAATAAAATTGATTAAATGATTGTGGATATAAATAGATAAAAGGTGTGAGACCTCGATTCTAATCATCAAATCTCGGGATAAACAATAATGAAGCCTACAAGATTAAAAGCAAAGAAAATATTTTTTTTAGAACAATGCTCGCTCGATCGGTAAAACATTACCGATCGAGCGGGCCATAAATTCCAGGTCTCTGCCGAGAATTAACAAAAGCCCTCCGCTCGATCGGTCAAAACTTACCGATCGAGCGGACACAAAAATCCCAAACTTCTGCCTCAGCTCAGGGGTGCTCGCTCGATCGGTAATATTCAATCGATCGAGCGGGCACAGATCTGCAGAAAAATAAAACAGATATGCTCGACTCTATTCAATTCCAAAACTTCAAAACTAAATCCACTTGACATCCATAAATCATCCAAACATCATGCATAATCCAATACAAAATATTTCTAGAGTTATACAATCTCGAACTATTAGAACATGCTTTAGTCTAGCTTATTCAATGCAATACAATACAAGTTCGAATACAATCTAAGTTCGATTACATATTCGACTTCTAAAACACCAAGGCCTCACTCTATCAACTCGTCCACCTATCCATGTGATCTCCGACTCGGTCCTGCCCCACCTGCTTCCAAGCACACATACAAAGACAAGACAACAACCGGATAATCCGGTGAGAATAATATTCCCAGTAAAAGCGACTGACATGCAATCAAATAAACATATCAAGTCATGATATGAATTCATTCCTCATATTATCAATTAATCCATTCAAGTATTGAATTAAAATGATATGCATGTCTTTAAAACTTCTGGATTATCAGACTCAGATAATCAAATGGAATTCTTCTTTCTTTCTTTCTTTCTTCGGTTTGGGATCCCAAGGTTAAAATATCCAACAATCACATCGAACTCCCCTTTCGAGGTGGACGAGATATATTTTAATCCTCTAGACTCCAGAGCATTATAGAGAGTTAATCGACACTTGTAGTAATTCGCCTACCAAGGCGACTCAACTATAATCTCCAGGTCGTCTAATTCAAAACGAATAATCATTCGGCTCAATATGAATGTATATGCTATCTCATACATTCAATCATATTTTCAATCATCAATTCAAATAAACATTCAATCATGATTTCAAATAAGCATTCAATCATGATGTCAAATAAGCATTCAATCATGCAAGTATGTGAATTTCTTCGGAACACTCGAATAAATTCGGATTCGAGTTAATCGTTCCATTCAAGTCTAAGTCATTTTTTACCTTATTCGCTTCGAAGGTACTTCAATCTGAAAAATCAATAATAAGGATAATAATCAATATCCAATCAAATTCATTCAAAACTCAATCAAACTTCTTTGATCGCTAAATAAGAAAATCGATACTGTACCGACTTCATGTTGGAACACGGTCGTTCTCCGGATCGAAAAAAAAAGTGATATCCGTTGCAGCGGAAGTTTTAAAATTTTATATGGAACATTTCCATATCATGGGTATCAAATTCCTACGATTAAAATTGATAACATAAAATTTAAACAATGTAAATTTTACCTTAAAATCTCGAAGCGAGATTATAGACACCAACAGATTAATCTGCTCTTGTTGTATATCCCAGGAACTAATGAACGAACAATTCTTCAATCAGGTCCACGAACAGAAGTTTAATCCCTCTGATAGACTGCACTAGAAAGTCTATCAGAAGTTTCTACGATGAGATAGAACAGATATGATCTGTTAAATCAGACTGCAAATTCAGAAATTTGCAGACTGAATTTCGAACACTGTGAGGAAAGGGGGGCGGCCGAATTCCTTGAGAGAAAGCTCTCTAGGTTTTTGAAATTATGACCTTGGTTGTCCAATTTCTGTACTGCAATAACTTATTTATAATGTGGGCTACTAACAGCTTAGGGCCCATTAGTCATAAGTTCAAGCCTGACAAGCAAAGCCCGCATGTTCAGAAATTAATATAAAATTTATCGTGACTCAGATTGATGAACCAATTTCACCAATGTGCACAGAAACCATTTTTGCATCTTTTTAAAGTCAAGACAAGTTTTCTGAATCCGAATTCAGTGGTTTCCAAAAATGTCCATCATTATGTCATTTTAGGAAATCTTACTCCCTCTACTCTTAAATAAGAAGTCCTACTTCTTTATCCACTAAATTTAACTCTTTAAATTTAATTATCTCAACGGGGATTAGAAATTCATTACTTGTGTGACCCTCAATGGTTCAGGGATACAGCTAGCCGTGGGCTCACAACTCCTTGTGACTCGGAACAACAATTTCCGACTTGCCCATCGAATCATGGTAAGAGCGTCTAGCAACATCGCCCCATGATTCCCTAGGTATCACTGATAGTGCCTGCAAGAACCAATAGATTTTGGTTAGCGTACAGTACGGTCCCTTCATCCATATATCCCGATCGAATCAACAACCATTGGTACATCGAGAGTCGTTCGAGATTCGATAACTATGCAATGCATCTTGAAGATCAAATAGTGATATCGCATGTGCTACTAAAAAACCATTTCTTAAAGCACATCATGTACTCTGGCCAGAGATTTGTCACACTAATATCTCCTCAGATTGCATAGGATATCCACACTCGCAAGTGTGCGGTGAATCCTTGACAACAAAGCATCGACTCCTATATGTGTCGTAACTGTATCCAATCTCGACACTTGATGACCCTAATAGAGTCGGTAAACAAGTCAAAGCACAGTACTAGCATATAGAGTCTCAATGATGTTTCAAGTAATAAGGACTAATGGTGTACAACCAAATCCGCGGACTATATCCACTCGATAAGTGATAACCACTTGGAAAGTCCGAATAGGATAGTTCGATCATTCATCATATGAATATCCATTTGCATTCTTTGAATATCTCTATGTTCCATACCAATGAAACGTGGTACTCGGCATCGCAAATGCTAGTCTCAATCTCGAGCGATCCTTATCCTTATTTGTGGATGGCTCAATTGACTAGGAACTGTTTAGAATATACAGTGAATATAAGATGTGTTTTATGACAGTGATCTCTCTATATTCACTATCTCATCTTACTTTAGTATATTCAAGGTCTTTATCAAAATAGCAACAGTATATCATTATATAATAATAAGATAAAGTGAACGCCATTTAAAGAATGTATATTATATTAAACAAAGATTGTTTACAAAAAGAGACTTTCAAAGCCCTTAGCCACAAGTTGGCTAGCGAGCATAAACTCTTTCAATCTCCCACTTGCCCTAAAGCCAACTAGTCATACTACGTAGTCCCATTGCTTCGCGATGTTTGTCAAATAATGGTCCTGGCAAGGGCTTAGTAAGTGGATCAGCGATATTGTCTGCAGAGGCCACTCTCTCGACAGTGATGTCTCCTCTTTTCACGATCTCCCGGATGATGTGGTATTTCCTAAGTACGTGTTAGGATCTTTGATGAGACCTTGGTTCCTTTTCCTGAGCAACGGCACCCGTATTGTCACAGTACACCGGGACTGGACCAACAGCTTCAGGAATAACGCCCAACTCTTTGAAGAAATTCCTCATCCAAACGGCCTCTTTAGCAGTAGCTGATGCCGCAATGTATTCTGCCTCAGTGGTGGAATCCGCTGTGGTGTCCTGCTTGGAACTCTTCCAAGAGACAGCACCGCCATTGAGCATGAACACAAATCCAGAGGTTGACTTTGAGTCATCCACGTCACTTTGGAAGCTAGAGTCGGTATAGCCTTCCAATTTCAGTTCTCTTTCTCCATAAACCATGAATACATTCTTAGTTCTTCTCAAGTACTTAAGAATATCCTTCACGGCTTTTCAATGCATTTGACCGGGATTGGCTTGATATCTGTTCGTGACACTCAGAGCAAATTCCACATCCGGTCTGGTAGATACCATCCCATACATGATACTCCCTATGGCTGACGCATATGGTATGTGTGTCATTTTCTCTATCTTTTCGTCAGTCTTGGGACACATAGACTTGGATAGAGAAACTCCATGACACATAGGTAGATGTCCTCTCTTGGACTCATCCATTGAAAACCTTTTCAATATAGTGTCGATGTAGGTAGCTTGAGTAAGTCTTATAATTCTTTTAGATCTATCTATATAGATCTGTATCCCTAGAATATAGGACGCCTCACCCAAATCCTTCATCGAGAATCTACCTGACAACCATATCTTTGTTGACTGCAACATCCCTACATCATTCCCAATGAGTAGGATGTCATCAACATAAAGTACTAAGAATGTTACCGCATCCTTAACTACTTTCTTGTACACGCATGGTTCCTCCGGGTTCTTGATGAAATCAAAATCCTTTATTATTTCATCAAATTTCTGGTTCCAACTTCTTGATGCCTGTTTGAGACCATAGATCGATCTCTGAAGCTTACATACCTTATGCTCGCTTCCCATGGATGTGAATCCCTCGGGCTGCATCATATAGATCTCTTCCTTAATGTTTCCATTAAGGAATGTAGTCTTCACATCCATTTTCCATATCTCATAGTCATACCATACAGCAATGGCAATAAGGATTCTTATGGACTTGAACATTGCGACTGGTGAAAAAGTTCCATCATAGTCAACACCTTGTCTTTGAGTGTAACCTTTTGCAACCAATCGTGCCTTGTAGGTCAGTACCTTACCATCAGGCCCAAGTTTTCTCTTGTAGATCCATTTACACCCTATTGGAACAATTCCATCGGGAGGATCTACTAAAGACCAAACTTGGTTTGTATGCATCGAATCTATTTCCGACTGCATAGCTTCAAGCCATAAATTTGAATCCGCAATAGAAATTGCTTCCTTGAAGTTTCTTGGATCACATCCAATGTCGGGTTCACTTTGATCCCCTTCAAGAAGAAGACCATATCTAATAGGAGGCCTAGAAGTCCTCTCGTATCTTCTAATAATAGGCATGTCTTGTGTTAATTCTTGAGGTATAGGATCGTTATTTTGTATCTCGGGTTCTTCTCGAATTTCTTCGAGTTCCATCATCTTGCCTTTCTTATCCAATAAGAATTCCTTCTCCAAGAAGGTGACATTCCTTGAAACAAACACTTTTGTTTCAGTAGGATGATAGAAATAATATCCGATTGAATTCTTCGGATATCCTACAAAATAACATAAGGTGGATCAACTATCCAACTTATCTCCCACTGTCTGCTTCACGTAAGCAGGACATCCCCAAATCCTCAAGTACGAATACTTAGGAGCTTTTCCATTCCATAACTCGTATGGAGTTTTATTCACTGCTTTGGTGTGAACATTGTTCAACAACAATACCGCCGTTTCAAGTGCATAGCCCCAAAACGAAGGAGAGAGCTCAGTGAAGCTCATCATAGATCAAACCATGTCCAACAAAGTTCGATTGCGACGCTCCAAGACACCATTCAGCTGAGGTGTCATAGAAGGAGTCCACTGAGAGAGAATCCCATTCTCTTTTAGATAGCTCAAAAACTCGGTACTTAAGTATTCTCCACCTCGATCCAATCGAAGTGCTTTAATAATTCTACCTTGTTTGTTTTCTACTTCAGCCTTGAATTCTTTGAACTTTTCAAATGATTCAGACTTATATTTCATTAAATATAAATACCCATACCTAGAATAATCATCAATAAAGGTAATGAAGTAGGTGTGACCAAATTTAGTACCGATACTAAATGGTCCGCAAACATCTGTATGGATCAAATCCAACAGATTTTGACTACGCTCAGGTTTCCCTTTGAAAAGAGATTTAGTCATTTTTTCTTTTAGGCAGGACTCACAAGTAGGTAGAGAGTTAATATCAGACATTTCAAACATGCCCTCTCCCACTAGCTTGTTCATCCTCCTTGAGGAAATATGAGCTAGCCTAGCATGCCAAAGGTTTGCCGGGTTTTGACTATCAATTTTTCTTTTGTTTGTTGTTACCGGTTTATCAACATAATCAACTGGAACGTCTTATAATTTTAAGTTATATAGATCGTTTTTAAATTGTCCATTTCAAATCAAACATTCATTCTTGTAAATATTGCAAATCCCATTCGCAAATTTTCAAGAAATATCTTCTCTATCACGAATAGAAAAAGAAATAATGTTTTAATGAAATCTTGGTACAAATAAAAACATCTCTCTCAAAATATAGCTTAAAATTGTTTTTGCAAAATTAAACAAATTGTTTCCCATAGCTTTTGGATTCAACTCTGGAACCATTCCCGAGCCTTAACTGGGTCTCACCCATCCTAAGCTTATGACTTCTTGTCATCATCTGCAACTCATTGCAAATGTGAGATCTACATCTGGTATCCAATACCCAAGAAATAGTATTAAGTGAAACATTTATAAAATATATCATTTGTAGTTCGTAACTACTCGATATATATTCTTTGAAGTTGCGCTTCCAGTAACCGGGTTTCTTGCAGTGATGGCAAACTTATTTAGACTTGTCCATCTTTGCATGTAACATTTGGCCTTGAGATCATGGTCCTACCATTTCTCTAGTTCGGCCAACCTTTTCGAAGTTACATCAGCCGGGGCTGTTTTTCGGAGGAGCCTTTTCTAACACTTAGAAAATCTTTTCCGAACTCAGGACAATCTTAACTTATGGAACCATTCCGTATAGTTTGCGCCAGAAAGTTTGTTTTGTTCGAGAATTGAAACATGTGGATTATGAAGATTCATCAAAATGATATACTGAGATGAAACAGAAAATAATCGATGATTGCTTAATTAATTTACTAAGACATAAAATATGGCAAAATTTAATTTTATGAATTTCACTCCCACTATTTTAACGATTTCACTACCCTCTAGTGAAAACGAGAAACATTTTCTTTAGTGGGAACATGGAGTCCAATTGACAAACTATAGTCCTGAATAATATCAGCCAACCATAATTTTCAAATGGTAGAGCCCAATTGCTTCCAAAGCAACCTCCATGTTTTTACCTCATGTCCAATAAGGGCCCAATAATATGACGTCGTTTATTGTGACACGTCAAGATGACCCATCAATATTAAGTTATGATGGACGGTCGCCATGTGGATCCCCAATAATATGAGCCAATCCCATGGGAGTTCCATCCAACTTACAACATGTGTCAATCCAATGTACAACTTTTCGACGAACGGGCCCCCCCAATAATATGAGCCGGACCGTATCCGCGGGTAGCATCTCATACATTGATCGTTGATGGAAGGTAGGAACATTTAAACAATATTTAAATGCCCTTTTGTTTATCTTGATATCAATTTTAAATCATATTTAAAATGAGGGATTTTAATTTCGAAAAATTTGTCTCATCAATCAACATTTGTATGCTTGCGGGATTCATGAAATTTAGTTCTAAACATGCATACAACAATAATATCATATATTATATTTTAGGATGATCGATTCCATTACTAATCGACCCGTGGTTGCCAATCACGAGTCTAAGTCCAATCCTAGGTGATATGCAAGTATGCAATGCAATCCTATTACATTGAGCTTCCAATTTACATTTCTTTGGTCTTTATTGTCTGCTGGGCCCACCTTTGTCTTCAAATCTTCATCTTCCACTAAGTCTAAAATTTACAATAAATTTCGATGACAAGCAGGGGATACATATTTAAGGGGTGGGAACGGGCCATAAACCAGGCCCACTTTTATTACATATGACAATTCATATTGGACCATAAACCAGGCCCATTAATAAATCCAACAACAATAATTAAAACCAAATGTAAACAACCTAACATACACCTATAACATTGGTCATGGCAATCGATCATCCTTATCCAATAATATTTAATTCAAAAATTAATTTATTGGATATCATGCAATGACAATAAATATAAATAGATAAAATCATATTTCATACATAAAATTTTATTTTATATATAAAATCATATTTTATCTAGTTTATCCATAAAATCATATTTTACATATAAAATCCAATTTTATACATAAAATTATATTTTATTATCAATTGTACCAAAATTATTAATTTTATAAAATCTAATTTAATGGATAAAATTTATAAATTTTCCAAAAATTCAAATTTATCCAAAAATCAATTTTTAAAATTTTGCACTCAAACAATTTGATCCGATGCCTCGTGGACCAATCAAAAACAATTTTCAATCGGACCAAAAACTGAAATTTCAAAAATTTCAAAAAATCAAAAATTATATTTTAAAATTTCTGGACTGCCCGGGACAGTCCCGGGCAGCCCGGCCTCCACGTGGGACAGGGCTACCCACGTGGAGGTGGGCAGCCAATCGCTGCCCGTGGGCAGCGCCGTGCTCTGCCCGATTGCCCTGGAATTTAATTTAAAATTTTCGTTTTATTTTTCTGAAAAATCGAGGCCGGTACAATCGAATAAATTTTAATCGTAAAATCCGAGAACAACCTGGCTCTGATACCACTGTTGGAACACGTTCGTTCTCCGGATCGAAAAAAAAAGTGATACCCGTTGTAGCGGAAGTTTTAAAATTTTATATGGAACAATTCCATATCATGGGTATCAAATTCCTACGATTAAAATTGATAACATAAAATTTAAACAATGTAAATTTTACCTTAAAATCTTGAAGCGAGATTATGGACACCAACAGATTAATCTGCTCTTGTTGTATATCCCAGGAACTGATGAACGAGCAATTCTTCAATCAGGTCCACGAACAAAATTTTAATCCCTCTGATAGACTGCACTAGAAAGTCTATCAGAAGTTTCTACGATGAGATAGAACAGATATGATCTGTTAAATCAGACTGCAAATTCAGAAATTTGCACACTGAATTTCGAACACTTGAGGAAAGGGGGGCGGCCGAATTCCTTGAGAGAAAGCTCTCTAGGTTTTCGAAATTATGACCTTGGTTGTCCAATTTCTGCACTGCAATAACTTATTTATAATGTGGGCTACTAACAGCTTAGGGCCCATTAGTCATAAGTTCAAGCCTGACAAGCAAAGCCCGCATGTTCAGAAATTAATATAAAATTCATCGTGACTCAGATTGATAAACCAATTTCACCAATGTGCACAGAAACCATTTCTGCATCTTTTTAAAGCCAAGACAAATTTTTTGAATCCGAATTCAGTGGTTTCCAAAAATGTCCATCACTATGTCATTTTAGGAAATCTTACTCCCTCTACTCTTAAATAAGAAGTCCTACTTCTTTATCCACTAAATTTAACTCTTTAAATTTAATTATCTCAACGGGGATTAGAAATTCATTACTTGTGTGACCCTCAATGGTTCAGGGATACAGCTAGCCGTGGGCTCACAACTCCTTGTGACTCGGAACAACAATTTCCGACTTGCCCATCGAATCATGGTAAGAGCGTCTAGCAACATCGCCCCATGATTCCCTAGGTATCACTGATAGTGCCTGCAAGAACCAATAGATTTTGGTTAGCGTACAGTACGGTCCCTTCATCCATATATCCCGATCGAATCAACAACCATTGGTACATCGAGAGTCGTTCGAGATTCGATAACTATGCAATGCATCTTGAAGATCAAATAGTGATATCGCATGTGCTACTAAAAAACCATTTCTTAAAGCACATCATGTACTCTGGCCAGAGATTTGTCACACTAATATCTCCTCAGATTGCATAGGATATCCACACTCGCAAGTGTGCGGTGAATCCTTGACAACAAAGCATCGACTCCTATATGTGTCGTAACTGTATCCAATCCCGACACCTGATGACCCTAATAGAGTCGGTAAACGAGTCAAAGCACACTACTAGCATATAGAGTCTCAATGATGTTTCAAGTAATAAGGACTAATGGTGTACAACCAAAACCGCGGACTATATCCACTCGATAAGTGATAACCACTTGGAAAGTCCCAATAGGGTAGTTCGATCATTCATCATATGAATATCCATTTGCATGCTTCGAACATCTCTATGTTCCATACCAATGAAACGTGGTACTCGGCATCGCAAATGCTAGTCTCAATCTCGAGCGATCCTTATCCTTATTTGTGGACGGCTCAATTGACTAGGAACTGTTTAGAATATACAGTGAACATAAGATGTGTTTCACGACAGTGATCTCTCTATATTCACTATCTCATCTTACTTTAGTATATTCAAGGTCTTTATCAAAATAGCAACAGTATATCATTATATAATAATAAGATAAAGTAAACGCCATTTAAAGAACGTATATTATATTAAACAAAGATTGTTTACAAAAAGAGGCTCTCAAAGCCCTTAGCCACAAGTTGGCTAGCGGGGCATCAACTCTTTCACTTCAATCTTCCACTGTCCAAAGCTGCTATCTCGCAACTCTGCTGACTTCAATTCAATCTATCAGAAGGAGTCATAAAGATCAATATCGACACCAAAAGCTCACTCAAACTCGATACGATCAAAATATAGAAACGATATCTAAAACTCAAACTGACGCCATAACGACTATAAAATGATCAAACCGAAAACGCACACAGCAATTCAACACTCCAATAAACTCATTTCAATCAATACATATCATTTCCAATCAAATCCCAACACATCTCAAATTCAAAGATTTCAAAAATCACTAAGAAAATCATAACAATTCCGATCGTCGTTAGATCTTCGAACCGTCTTAGATATACTATCACAGCACCTCAAGAACATCCTCTCCGAATATCAATCAATTCTAAAGACATCCAAAAATTCAAACCTCGTATAAATAAGAGAAACTTAATTCCAAACGGAGCACTCAACGCTGTGATCGCAGATATCTACTCAAGATTGAATTTCAACGGACGGATCGAGCTAAAATCAAAATCACACAAGCTTGGGAAAGCTTTTGTTGCTTCAATGGAGGGAGAGGCGGTTGGAAGGGAGAAGATGGAGTGGAAAGAAAGAGTCAAAGCCTCTTAAATATTTAACAATCCCCAAATTTGCATTTTAGTCCCTGAAAATTCTAAAAATTGCATTCTAGTCCCTGATCCAAATCGAATCGGCCCTCGACTTCTAAAATCTCTGATTATCTCAAATAAAGTCCATTAAGATAATTTTGGTGCGTTACAATTCTCCCCCTCTAAGAATCGATTTCGTCCTTGAAATCAATTACAGTTCTATCACAAGGTCGAGGATAGAATCACAGGACTGCAATAAGAATTTACATCTCGGAACTAAGTCCAAAATCTGCTTCCAATATAACTTTGAATCATTCGTCTCAATCAGTTCGACATCTCAACAACAGGAGAAAGTCAAAAACTCTAGTCGATTAATTCATCAACATTTCGTCCGTCTATCAAAAGTCGTCTCAACCTCGTCAGAACATCCTTACAATTCAGTCACATTTCGAATCATCTACCGTTCTGAATCATGTGACACATAAAGTTCATCTCGAAAATGAAAGAGATCTTCATCTCTTCTCGTACAACTTCTAGAGAGGTGTTTTCCATATATCATTTGATCGCTGCCATTGTACGAAGTCTCCACAAAAATCAAGAATTCTGCCAACTAGTGCTAAGTCGAGCACTACAACTCATGGCAATTCCTCTAAAGTTCGACTCATCTGATCTGGCTGTACGTCGTTCTGAGGGTATCGAATCGAAAATAGTTGAAATCAACAACAAAATTCTCTTCAAAGTATATGCCGAGAGAACAATAACATCAAGGATCTTTGTCTAGACTGACAGACTTCGGCAATTCATGACATCTGACAACCTCTGACAAGATATCAATTCTCTGTTCTTCATCAAAATCATTCTGTACAGAAAACTGTAGCGGATTCCATCAATCAATCAATCAAAAACATAAAGTAGATAAAATAAGAATAATTCCAAAATCTCAATAAGAAGAAATCCCAGCACTGAAAAATCATCAGCACTGAAAATCAGAATACATGAAAGCGGATAATCAGAAATTCCATAATAAGATAATAAGGATCGAAGAAATTCATTCGGTCCACACCGAAATTCAAACATCGAGTTTAACATAAAACTGTTCGGCGTACAATTCTGAAAAGATTCTCGAAATCTCTGTACGATCAGTACAATTCTCATAACCAGAAAACAAGAAATTCATCAATAAGAATTCCTAATTTCAACTAATACTTCAGAAAGATTCGGTCAACAAAAAATTCTTCAACAATGCAGGAGTATTCGTCAAATCAAACGGCCTGTCCAAAGTTCAAAACGGCCAAACTTAAACCCGGAAACGATTCTGAAAAAGTTCTCTCTTTACGAACCTCCTATAGATAAATTTCGGATCCCTCTTCAGTGTCGAACTCGTTCTGACAATCGGGACCAATCTTAGAAGTTCATTCCGAACAACTTCAGTCGTTCAATAACCACTGGCACATCAACCAGTTACAATCCAATACATCAACTGTAAAGCTTCGGGAGTTCGTTCATACTATTCTGTAACAATAGTCATTCAACAGAATAAATCAAGAATTCTTAGAATCGAGAATTCTTAATGGAGGATTCCATCACTCGTTCAACGATACTCTGATATCATCTCATTTCAGACTCAACAAAGTAGCCTTGCTATGAAAATCATCGAATTGTGACCCTAATTCCATTCTGAATCAGAATAGACTGTACAACAAAAAATCGGATCGTTCTCTCTCTGACTGTTGACAGTTCATAACATCAAAAGCCATACCTCGAACCTCATGCTTCCTCATCCTCTATTCGATCTGATTCATCTATTCATCAAACATCTTCTGATCATCTAGAAGAACACTGAATGAAATTCAAAGTTCCAATCTCCTTATACTCTATCTCAAACCGGAACATCTGGCACAACAAAATTATTCGCTAAGAAGGCATCAATATAAACCTGAAACTCAGATTATACCCAGATATGATCTATCTTCATCGGATTCTAAAAGGTCGAATCTGATTCCAAAGCGTTCTCAATCTTCTCAATCAAATCTGGTTCGAAATCGATTGATGGAGTCAAGATAAATGTTCCATCTATTCCCGACTCTATCAGAAGTGCAGCAATCATCTGTCAAAGAGGACAACTGAAGTAGATAAAATAAGAACAAATCATTCAGCTTAAATTCTTAGCTGTTACAATCAATTCTCCGGATAACAATAGAATTCGCAATCAGATTAATCGTCCTCTAAAACTCTCTCTCCAAACTCATAATCAATTCGGACTGCGACGATCAACTTCTATCTTCCAAGATCAGAACAGATTACGGAAATCTTCCAAGCAAGAAAATGATGCTAGATCTTTCGAGCAATAAGATCTCTGTGAGACTTAAATCGAAAACTAACATTGCGTCTCGAGCGTCTTCAACTTCGTCGATGCTCAAGTTAACAAAAAGTTCTTTTGAACAGGAATAAGTCTCAACTCTCAATAACAAGGAGTGCAAAGCACCGAAAGGTCATCAATACCAAAAAAATCAATAATACTGAGGTGCTATTCAATCTCTCATTCAATTCAATAAGAACTGGTCTCAAAGATACACACTAAACAGAAGAACATAATCTTCTGAGTAATCGTCTTCTCAACAATAAGAATTCTTCAAAGGATTTGCGATAGAACACGCTAAATCCTAGAATCTTCAAATTTCAGATAAGAAAGTCTATCCAGATTAATTCATAACAGCTCTAGTCTTGAGGTGTTCTATAAAATTCCATCTTCCTAGAGAAAAGATCGAGGAAAAGACAAATTGGTCTCAACAAGATTCAGACGTCAAAAGAATAGCATAATTGATCGGCATGCAAATCTGCGAACAATTCTTAAAGAATCTGAAAGATCAATACGACTCTTCAAAGGATAAGAGATTCATCGATAAGAATACTCAAGAACTCATCTACAAATCTCTGAAAGATTCGGTTCAAAGGACTCATAACATTGCAGATGCAATTCCAATTCAATTTGTACGCTAAAATTCAAATCGGTCGTACTTCATTCTGAATTCGATATCTGAAACCTCTTCCCTTCAGATTATCAGTCGATGATGTCTGATCTAATTTAATGTTGAACTCTTCCTCTCGACGCGGAGGCAAATCTGGAATCTCAACAAGAACAATATCAGCAAATTCAACAACTCTTTTAAATCAACCAACACGGCTGATTGAAGACATCATCGGAGGTAAATCCACTCATCTGTCATCTCAGATCCGAATTTGGCAAAAATCTGAAATCAACCTCGGTTGCTCTGTACTCGGTTAATGCACTACATCAATAATATAATCAAAATCTGATAACCAAGGTATAGTACTGTTCAGTACAATCAACTCCCATCGAAACAAAGTTCAAAAATTCGAACTAAACTCACCGCAACTAATTCAGATACTCAAAAGTAGAGGAAGCATTAATCTAACTTCTCAATAAGAAGAAAAATTTGCATCAATATCTAACAGTAAAAGAGTCGAAAGACCAAAATCGAACAGTTACCTGCTTCATCATCATCAGGAGCAGTTAGAGTCTGTGAATCCTCGATAAGAGCAAGTACCACAGTCTGTCGCAGAAATTCGGATTTAAACAAACTCTACGAAACGACCAAACCTTGTTTCTCTAAGGCTTTCTTCTTCGATAACCACCAATCATTTCGAAATGCCTTGCAGTTGGTACCCAACTAACCGAATCCGTCGTTCGTCGATGTAGTCTAAAAGAATCAAACAACAGATTGATCTCTTCTAATCAGCTTTCACACCCAAACTCATTCTCAGAACTCCTCAGAGTTGGAGGGCTAAATGACTGAAATCTCATCAGTAATGATTCCATCAGTGTCGGAGTGACATCCATCAGTTCAGTCACAGAACAATTCTGTACAATCGGGTTCGCTACTATTTGAATCCTGCTCAAAACTTGCCGAATAGAAAATCTAATTTAAGAGGGTTAGGACACAACATCTCAATACATCTATCTGGTGTCCAAAAACCTCAGCTCGACATACTCATTCGATCTCTAGAGTATTCAATGCAACCAGTAACCCGAAATAGTTCGTATCTCAATTAATTCATGCTTTAAAAATTAAATCACATATCCAAGTAATTCAAATAATTCTCAATCATAAAGTATGCTCGCATATTCTTCAACCATAGAATTAATCAATCACATGCGAGAATTCAATTCATGCAGACTCGATCTACCCCGCTCGCTTCTAAATTTGGTTCAAGATCTTATCTCTTTGATACCACTTAATGTGAGACCTCAATTCTAATCATCAAATCTTGGGATAAACAATAATGAAGCCTACAAGATTAAAAGAAAAGAAAATATTTTTTTTAGAACAATGCTCGCTCGATCGGTAAAACATTACCGATCAAGCGGGCCATAAATTCCAGGTCTCTGCCGAGACTTAACAAAACCCTCCGCTCAATCGGTCAAAACTTACCGATCGAGCGGACACAAAAATCCCAAACTTCTGCCTCAGCTCAGGGGTGCTCGCTCGATCGGTAATATTCAACCGATCGAGCGGGCACAGATCTGCAGAAAAATAAAACAGATATGCTCGACTCTATTCAATTCCAAAACTTTAAAACTAAATCCATTCGACATCCATAAATCATCCAAACATCATGCATAATCCAATACAAAGTATTTCTAGAGTTATACAATCTCGAACTATTAGAACATGCTTCAGTCTAGCTTATTCAATGCAATACAATACAAGTTCGAATACAATCTAAGTTCGATTACATATTCGACTTCTGAAACACCAAGGCCTCACTCTATCAACTCGTCCACCTAGCCATGTGATCTCCGACTCGGTCTTGCCCCACCTGCTACCAAGCACACATACAAAGACAATACAACAGCCGGATAATCCGGTGAGAATAATATTCCCAGTAAAAGAGACTGACATGCAATCAAATAAACATATCAAGTCATGATATGAATTCATTCCTCATATAATCAATTAATCCATTCAAGTACTGAATTAAAATGATATGCATGTTTTTAAAACTTCTGGATTATCAGACTCAGATAATCAAATGGAATTCTTCTTTCTTTCTTCGATTTGGGATCCCAAGGTTAAAATATCCAACAATCACACCGAACTCCCCTTTCGAGGTGGACGAGATATATTTTAATCCTCTAGACCCCAGAGCATTATAGAGAGTTAATCGATACTTGTAGTAATTCGCCTACCAAGGCCACTCAACTATAATCTTCAGATCGTCTAATTCAAAACGAATAATCATTCAGCTCAATATGAATGTATATGTCATCTCATACATTCAATCATATTTTCAATCATCAATTCAAATAAACATTCAATCATGATTTCAAATAAGCATTCAATCATGATGTCAAATAAGCATTCAATCATGAAAGTATGTAAATTTCTTCGGAACACACGAATAAATTCGGATTTGAGTTAATCGTTCCATTCAAGTCTAAGTCATATTTTACCTTATTCGCTTCGAAGGTACTTCAATCTGAAAAATCAATAATAAGGATAATAATCAATATCCAATCAAATTCATTCAAAACTCAATCAAACTTCTTCGATCGATAAATAAGAAAATCGATACTGTACCGACTTCAATCTTCCAAACTGTCCAAAGCTGCTATCTCGTAACTCTGCTGACTTCAATTCAATCTATCAGAAGGAGTCATAAGGATCAATATCGACACCAAAAGCTCACTCAAACTCGATACGATCAAAACATATAAACGATATCCAAAACTCAAACTGATGGCATAACGACTATAAACTGATCAAACCGAAAACGCACATAGCAATTCAACACTCCAATAAACTCATTTCAATCAATACATATCATTTCCAATCAAATCCCAACACATCTCAAATTTAAAGATTTCGAAAATCACTAAGAAAATCATAACAATTCCGATCGTCGTTAGATCTTCGAACCGTCTTAGATATACTATCACAGCAACCTCAAGAACATCCTCTCCGAATATCAATCAATTCTAAAGACATTCAAAAATTCAAACCTCCTATAAATAATAGAAACTTACTTCCAAACGGAGCACTCGACGCTGTGATCGCAGATATCTACTCGAGATTGAATTCCAACGGACGGATCGAGCTAAAATCAAAATCACACAAGCTTGGGAAAGCTTTTGTCGCTTCAATGGAGGGAGAGGCGGTTGGAAGGGAGAAGATGGAGTGGAAAGAAAGATTCAAAGCCTCTTAAATATTTAACAATTCCCAAATTTACGTTTTAGTCCCTGAAAATTCTGAAAATTGCATTCTAGTCCCTGATCCAAATCGAATCGGCCCCCGACTTCTAAAATATCTGATTATCTCAAATAAAGTCCATTAAGATAATTTTGGTGCGTTACAAAAGGACTCATTTTGGATATTAGAAATGGATAGAGAACTAACTAAAGATGTGTGGATGGTTATAGTCCTATTTTTTTAATTTAATTTCAATAGATAAATGTCCAAAGTCGATCAAATAATAAATAATTATAACAATAATAAGTGTTTTCATAATCGAATTGGTCATCCATCAAACTGATAATTTTTTCTAAAAGGGTTCAGCACTTAATTAATTCAAAATAAGTATTTTTTTTAAAAGCTCATATATATACTATACTACCTATATAAAAGAGTGAATAAAATGCCAATATTACCTATATAAAAGAGTGAATAAAATGTCAAAATTTTACCATTGTAAAATAACAACGTTGTCCTTTATTTACACTATAAGTAAAATCACATAAAAATATATAGGGTTATAAAAGTAAAAACAACACTTTAGTTATAGGATATAAACGTAAATTAATATTATATTATATGTAAAATAAATTATTATGATAAAGTCAAAATTGACAAAGTGTGTGCAAATTAGATAATGATTCAGTTTACAAAAAGATTGAAATACTTAAATACTTTGTTTTTTTATTTTCTTGTAGATAAAGTGATCAATAATTATAAGTAAAATCGATTATCATGATAAGATCAAAATTGAAAAAAATATGTGCATATTATATAGAAATTCATTTTTCAAAAAAATTGAAATATCAAAAGAATTTATTTTTTTATTTTCTTGTAGATAAAGTGAATATATTTTTTCCACAAATATTTTTAAAAATATTCACAAAAATATTAATTAAATACTATTCAGTTTCTTAAAATATTGAAACACCAAATTCTTGATTTTTATTTGTTTTTATATTGAATAAACATATTTTTTTAAAAAATCATATATATTTTAATTTGTGTAAGGACCTATTGAAGTAAAAAATTATATCATGAGTTCATATTTAAATATATACAAATATTAGATTTGAAAAAGTTATTAATATATATATATATATTAATTAAATAATATACAGATGCTGAAATAAATCAATTTAAATATAGTCAAGTTTTAATATAAAATAATAAATAAAAAAATACATCAACACACACATATCATATATATAAAAGTTGAAATTAAAAATTTAATTAATTTTCCTTCACATAAAAGCTAAAACCATTTAAAAAATTATGAGATGGTCTTGCAATTAAAAATATCATATTTCTAATCTTTTATAAAGTATTATTTATAAAGTCACGTGAAATACCAATTGTAGGACCCATGTAGATCCTTGCAATCAATGATAATCGAACTCATAACCTTGATTCTGATACCAATTGTAGGATCAAGCTCTTGCCGTTTTATCAATAGTTATAGATGATGGTAATGAAATACCAATTGTAGGACCCATTTGGATCCTTGCAATCAATGATAATCAAACTTATGACCTTGATTTTGATACCAATTGTAGGATCGAGCTCTTGCCGTTTTATCAATAGTTATAGATGATAGTAATGATGTAACATAAAGTTTTACCATTGTGAAATAATAACGTTGTCCTTTATTTATACTATAAGTAAAATCATATAAAAATATATAGGGTTATAAAACTAAAAAACAACACTTTAGTTATAGGACATAAACGTAAATCAATATTATATTATATGTAAAATAGATTATTATGATAATGTCACACTACAAGAAAAAAGCTAAAAGACAACGGATTTTATCCGTTGTCGTAGGGGGTCTAAAACCGTTGTAACTGATGGTGTTGTTAAAACTGCGCACCTACGACAACGGATAAAATCCGTTGTCTTTTCCCTCAAAGACAACGGATTTGTGTCTACGACAACGGATAAAATCCGTTGTCGTTTCCCTCAAAGACAACGGATTTTATCCGTTGTCTTTGAGGGCAACAACAACGGATTTTATCCGTTGTCGTAGGGGCGCAGTTTTGACAACACCATTAGTTACAACGGTTTTAGACCCCCTACAACAACGGATTTTATCCGTTGTCGTTTTTTATATAAAAAACAAAAAATAAATAAATTTTTTTATATAAATTCTAATATTATAAATGATCCAAAATTTAAAATTTCATAAATAAAATTTAATATACAATTTTTTTAGTATTACAAATCACTCGAAATTAAAATTCTAATTCAATACACAATGCAAATAGAAGTATCCGACGTCTTTCCTCATTACAGCCTTCAAACCTCTTGTTCTCAATCTCTGGAACAACACAAATCCAAGAAAAAGACAAAAAAAAATTTGTCAGCTTAGCCACAAATGTATTGAAAATCTAGAAACAATGAAACTAATTAACGTCACTGTAAAGAAGAATTTTTTTTGACATATATTTAGCATCTCGCAATATCCCAGAATACAGTAGAGAATTAACTTGAATAAGTACTTAATTTGTACCAATTAACTAAATAACAAGGAGACACTAAAATCTTGGTCCACCCCTTGGTAAAAACTTCAAATCCTAAAGACAAAATCTAAATCCACTATGCAAAGCAAATAAAGGTTTTACCACCATGCAACTATGCAAGTTACCATCTTTCTCAACTCAACTTAATGTTTAAGAGTGATTAACCATTAAATAAGGGCAGAGGGGCCAGGCATAACATAAACATATAAAACTTACAGTATTCAACCACACATTGTAGAAGACACAAAGGTTTAAGAGATGAAATATTTAAAGTTAGCCTACCATTAAATCGGACAGCGGAACCTTGACTTTTGTCAGCATGATTTCACAATTGTATGCCCTTCGTATCTCAATCTGGAAGAAAACATATGCTTTAGAAATTAAAATGATAAAAAAAACTACAGCTTTTCTAAAAAAAGGAAAGAAAAATTCTAGTAAATGCATCAGCTATAGCTAATGAAATAAATAATCAGATGAAATATAAACAAACCAGAAAAGAAGCCAAATGAATAAAAATCGAAATTAGCCACTTTACCAGATGGACTTTCTCAGATTTGAAACCTGAGGCACGTCCACTTTGTTTCCATTGGCGCCTCCAAGATCTAAATTTGATATATCGGCTTAAAAAAGGCTCTCGAGTTCCGACATGTCTAATTCAGGAGCTCTAAGATGGATGATACAAGAGAAGACCAAGTCATGACACATGCATATAATGCGTTCTCAAAACAATAAATCCTTAAATCACACATATCTCGTAATGCCACACACAAAAAATCAGGTCCACTTTATTGTCCTTGTAACTTGAGTTTCCTCATTGTTGTTCTCATCTGCAACCAAAAGTAAAAGCAGCTAGCCATTCAATAAAATATATACATATTTCGTAAAATATTTGTTATAAAAAGAAGGTAAAATTTGGATACAGACCGCCTCAGACATGAAAGCTTGCTCGGGGTCATTGACAATGGGGGAAAGGGTTCCATCGTAGTCCAAAAACATAACTATTTGCTTTCCCTTTGAGGTTTTTGTTATCTGCTCGAACATGTCCAAAGCCGATGGATGCTTCACCTGCAATTTTATTTATTAATTTTTTATTATTATTATTATTATTATTATTATTATTATTATTGTTATTATTATTATTAGTTTTGGACAGCCAAAATTAGTACATGTATTCCCAAATAAGCCAAGTACTCACACGTGTATGCATGACAACAAACAACCAAAAAATGTTCACATGTCATAGTTTCTGCCCATGCATATCCCATCCAAACTCACTGAGGCGGTGAATACTAACTTGGGTATCATCAGGTCCACTTTATTGTCCTTGTAAGGCTCAAAAACTACAGATCCAAAAATTACAGTTAACATAGTGTTTGATTAGTCAATAAATCACATAGCAGTAAAATAAGAATAAGAAGCAATTGATTTATGAAACCTTACTTTTGTCTAAGAACATGGAACTTATAGTATATAGACAAAAGGATGACATGCTAAAACACTAAGCTAACAATAAAACCTACCGTGGTACACACAGATTGCAGCAGAAAAGATCACAATGACAATAAAACAGCAAAATTAAAGATGCAGAGTTAATCCCACATGCTTAAAACTTGCAGAATAAGCATGAGCATTAAAAGACACTTCTACTCATAGTTCATTCAGATAAGCGTACATCAAGTACTGATTAAGAACCAAAACAACTTCTCAACAAAATATCTACACGGCTCAAATCTTACAATTGTAAACATCACAAATGACTTCATCAAATACACAAGCACAAACATCAATGAACACTAGAAAATAAAAAATAAAGCTATGAACTAATTTTTATAAATAAACTTGGAACTCTTTTTTCATCAATCATCATTGCTTCTTCACATCCACCTATGAATCTGAAAAAAAAAAAAAGAATTTCTTATTTCTCTCTTCTATATATTCATAGGAAAAACCTAGCAAAAATACAAATAATGACAGTAAATACAGTAAATACAGAACAAATATGCACATATTATAAGCAGGAAAATTGAAAAAAAAAATACCAAATATTTCGAAATTTTGATTGGTATAAGCAGGAAAATTGAATAATCTTGCCTATGACCAGGTGTAGCACGAACCTGTGAAAGAGAAGATAAATTCATGCATCCAACATGAGGATAATCGAATGCATCCTACAGAACTGCAAATTCAGGATATCACAAGGACATAATCGACCTAATTAAACAGGTTACATTAACAGGTTGATGAATTCATACCTCAACTTATTCTATTTAGTAGCATGATTGGTAAATCTAATTTGTGCACCGAATTCAAAGGAAGAAATTAACCCATATATCACATAATTTTTCATTCACGAAAATAAATAAACAAGATCATGTTTTCCTCTTTGTTTACATGTCATCACCATAAATATCTGGAAAAAAAATAACAGGGAGTAAAATCTGAGCTGTCACAAAAGCAGCTCACAACAGCAACTCAATGCTATGATGCAAAAGAAAATATAGCAGGAAGCAGCCAAATTAATTTTTATTCTTTAAGTCGACAAGCCAATGTTTCGATTCTTCAACAGAATTTTTCCTTTGTTAGTGAAAAAATTAATAGCTGTATTAATATTTGAAAAGGTACATGAGAAATGGCAACATAGCGAGCTAGACCCCAAAGATGCTTCTTTAACAGCCAAAGCTGATGGACTGCATGGTACTTCCCTGATCTTGCTGAATCAAAAGAACTAACATTGAATCTAGAAGCAACATAAGCAAACGAGAAATCAAAATTCAAGAATAAATGCTACAGAGTCAACTTAGTTGTTAAAAGCCAAAGTCATATATAACACTAACCGATCCATGACCTTCATCTCGACACACAGTGCCGAAAGACCCTGCCAAAATAATAAGAAATTTATTATTCTCCTCCAACACAAGAAGCTTGAGCTGAATCTTACCCTTGAAATCATGCTCCAATATATCATTATTGGGTTTTCGAGTCACGCCGACCATTCACTGACCTGAATCGAATCCCTTGCTCGAGTCCATAACAACTTTTTTGGTCACTTGATTTTGTAGTCACTTGAGTTGTACGAACATCTAATAAAAATCACCTCAATTGTAACAATCATCGAGTGAAACAGAGCAATTACTTTTTTTATCAAACAAATTTGATGATTGAGCAAAGACAAACAACGAACCATTTGAAAACTACTGATTGTTAGACATTACTTGTAATATGGAGCCTAGATTTTTTTTAGAGAAGGGTGGAGACAGATCGTACATATACCCAATACTAGAATAACGAAAACAGTGGGTAGGTGAGGATGCGAACGAGATCTTGAACGAATAGAAGACGCAAATGGAGCTGCTATACTTTCTGATGTGCGTCTGGATGAATTTATTGGCCTCCTCGCCATCGACATCGCCATTTTTTTTAAGAAATAACTTCGATCATGAGAGACTATCGGAGAACAACTGCAGCGGCGGCGAGGTGGTGGTGTTTACTCGGCTGGAGTATTGTGCCGGCGAGGTGGTAAGCGAAGCGAGCGGCTAGGGTTTGATAAATACATGCGAGAGAGAAGGAAAGAAGCCTGCGATTTGTTCTCTTCAATTTTAAGCGTTTAGGTTGTAATATATATTTTTAAAATTTTAAATATTAATTTTATTACACAAAATAATAAATACGACAACGATTTTAAAATCCGTTGTCGTAGGCCATAAAAAACATGCTCATAGACAACGGATTTTAAAATTCGTTGTCGTAGGCCATAATCTGTTGTAGTTGTTTATCAAAATAAAGCAAACAACAACACTTTTTAATAAATCTGTTGTGAAAGGTCAAGAGACAACGATTTTTTCACAAAACCGTTGTCTTTTATATGTTGTTGAAGCTAAAACTTGTTGTAGTGTCAAAATTGACAAAGTGTGTACAAATTAGATAAGGATTCAGTTTCCAAAAACATTGAAATACTTAAATACTTTATTTTTTTTATTTTTTTGTAGATAAAGTGATCAATATTTATAAGTAAAATTGATTATCATGATAAGATCAAAATTGAAAAAAAATATGTGCATATTATATAAAAATTCAGTTTTTAAAAAAATTGAAATATCAGAAGACTTTATTTTTTTATTTTCTTATAGATAAAGTAAATATATATTTTCCACAAATATTTTTAAAAAAAAATTCACAAAAATCTTAATTAAATACTATTCAGTTTTTAAAATATTGAAACACCAAATTCTTGATTTTCATTTGTTTGTATACTGAATAAACATATTTTTTTTAAAAAAATCTTACATAGTTTATTTGAGAACCTCGATTCTAATCGGCTAATATCGAATAATCAATAATTAAACATCATTAATCAAAATCCAAAAAAAAATAAAATAATTTTTTTTTATGAATAGTGTTTCCGAATGAAAAGTGCCGCGCTCGATCCTACGAGTTCGTAGGATCGAGCGCACCATTTTTGCAAAGTTACTGCCTCAACAAAAATAAGGGCCGCGCTCGATCCTATGAACTCGTGCGATCGAGCGCGTCCTCTGCCCAGAAAAACATCAGAACAGAGCAGGCTTTCTACAATTCCAACACAATTCAAAAACTTCAATCTAAAACACGCATCAACACATCTAACATGCATATTACAACACAAGATAGTTCTAAAGTTGTACATCCAATCCAAACTAAAAGAACATGCTTTCAATCTAAGTTTACAATCCAAAATACAAATCGAGTTTGAAATAAATTCAACTCCTAAACTGATCCTCACTTCTACATCATCTCCCATCTATCCATAAGTTCTCTGGCTCGTTCATGCCCCACCTGTTGCCAAGTACACATATAAACAAAGACAACAGCCGGATAATCCGATGAGAATAATATTTCCAGTAAAAGAAACTAGCATACAATATCACATAATATATCAAAACATGATATATAATCAAATTCCACATATTACTCAAGTAATTCATTCAACTACGGAATTAAAATGATATGCATGACTTTAAAACTTCTGGATTATCAGACTCAGATAATCAAAAGGAATTTTTCTTTTTTTCTTTCTTCGGTTTGGGATCCCGAAGTTAAAATATCACACAACACACCGACTCTCCCGATCGAGGTGGAAGGTGCCTATTTTGATCCTCTAGACTCTGGGTCATTCAATAGAGAGTTGATCGACAAATGGTAGTAAATCGCCCACCAATGCCACTCGACTATAATCCCCAGAACGTCTAATTCAAAATGAATAATCAATCGGCTCAATATGAATGCATATGAAATCTCATGCATTAAAATATAAATTCAATCATAACTTCAATTAAGCATTTAAACATGCAAGTATGTGATTTTCTTCTAGGACACTCGAATCAATCCGAATTCGAGTTAATCGTCCTATTTCATTTCAAAGTCGTCTTATACCTCTTCTTTGGTTCGAAGTATCTTCCAATTAATCTCGATCAAGCTACAACAAATAAGAATTCCAAATCAAAATTCCATTCCAAAAAATAATCGACGAAGAAGGTAACTCAATACCAAACCTCAATCCACTCTTCGACGATTCGAATACTACAAATTCTGAACTCCAAAATCTCCAGTCAAATCTGTACGGATACATAAGAACATTCAATATCAATTAATCCAATTTAAGTCCATTCAAATACTTAGTTTCAACTCCTAAAATCCGAAAATTCAAAAACCTGGAAATGCAGACATTATAATATCAATCAAAACAACTCCAAACAACCATAATTCATCCATTTCCATCAAATCCCAAAAACACCAATTTCGAAATATACTTCCAAAAAATCACAACGCTCTTTTTCAATTTCGTCTGAGAATAAACGATCAAACTTAGCTCAAGAACAACATATCCAAATTTCATTCGATTCTAACAAGATCCAAAAATTGAAGTATACTGGATCGGAGAAAAACTTACTGCATAATGGAACTCTCGCTGCCGTGATCGCTAATCTGCCTTCAGAAATAAATTACAACGGATGGATCGAGCTCGAGAAGAATTCTAAAAGTTTGGGAGCTCATGTTAATGGAGGTTGGAGGCGTGAGAGAGGGAGGGAGGAAGAAGAAAATGGAGTGGAGAAGTCAACTCCCCAAATAAGTATCTAACAATTTCCATTTTTGCATTTTAGTCCCTGAAATTTCTGAAAAATGCAAAATAGTCCCTGATAAATAAAAAGTCGGCCCTCGAATTCTGAAATCACTGATTATCTCAAATAAATTCAATTAAGATAAAACGGGGCGTTACAATTATATTCGTGTAAGGACCTTATATATATATATATTTGTGTGTGTGTTAATTAAATAATATACAGATGTTGAAATAAATCAATTCAAATATAGTCAAGTTTTAATATAAAATAATAAATAAAAAAAATACATCAACACACACATATCATATATATAAAATTTGAAATTAAAAATTTAATTAATTTTCTTCACATAAAAGCTAAAACTATTTAAAAAAATTATGAGATGGTCGTGCAATTAAAAATATCATATTTCTAATCTTTTATAAAGTATTTTTTATAAAGTCACGTGAAATACCAATTGTAGGACCCATGTGGATCTTTGCATTCAATGATAATCGAACTCATGACCTTGATTCTGATATCAATTGTAGGACTGAGCTCTTGCCGTTTTATCAATAGTTATAGATGATGATAATGAAATACCAATTGTAGGACCCATGTGGATCCTTGCAATCAATGATAATCAAACTTATGACCTTGATTTTGATACCAATTGTAGAACCGAGCTCTTGCCGTTTTATCAATAGTTATAGATGATAGTAATGATGTAACACAAAGTTTTACCATTGTAAAATAACAACGTTGTCCTTTATTTACACTATAAGTAAAATCATATAAATATATATAGGGTTATAAAAGTAAAAACAACACTTTAGTTATATGACATAAACGTAAATCAATATTATATTATATGTAAAATAGATTATTATGATAATGTCAAAATTGACAAGGTGTGTGCAAATTAGATAAAGATTCAGTTTCCAAAAAGATTGAAATACTTAAAAACTTTATTTTTTTATTTTCTTGTAGATAAAGTGATCAATATTTATAAGTAAAATCGATTATCATGATAAGATCAAAATTGAAAAAATATGTGCATATTATATAAAAATTTAGTTTTCAAAAAAATTGAAATATCAAAAGACTTTATTTTTTTATTTTCTTGTAGATAAAGTGAATATATATTTTCTACAAATATTTTTAAAAACAATTCACAAAAATCTTAATTAAATACTATTCAGTTTTTAAAATATTGAAACACCAAATTCTTGATTTTCATTTGTTTGTATACTGAATAAACATATTTTTTTAAAAAAATCTTATATATTTTAATTCGTGTAAGGACCTATTGAAGTAAAAAATTATATCATGAGTTCATATTTAAATATATACAAATATTAGATTTGGAAAAGTTATTAATATATTTATATATATATATATATATATATATTTGTGTGTGTGTTAATTAAATAATATACAGATGTTGAAATAAATCAATTCAAATATAGTTTAGTTTTAATATAAAATAATAAATAAAAAAATACATCAACACACACATATCATATATATAAAAGTTCAAATTAAAAATTTAATTAATTTTCTTCACATAAAAGCTAAAACCATTAAAAAAATTTATGAGATGGTCATGCAATTAAAAATATTATATTTCTAATCTTTTATAAAATATTATTTATAAAATCACGTGAAATACCAATTGTAGGACTCATGTGTATCCTTGCAATCAATGATAATCTAACTCATGACATTGATTCTGATATCGACCAAGCTCTTGCCATTTTATCAATAGTTATAGATAATGGTAATAAAATACCAATTGTAGGACCCATGTTGATCCTTGCAATCAATGATAATCAAACTTATGACCTTGATTTTGATACCATTTGTAGGACCGAGCTCTTGCCGTTTTAACAATAGTTATAGATGATAGTAATGATGTAACACAAAGTTTTACAATTGTGAAATAACAACGTTGTTCTTTATTTACACTATAAGTAAAATCATATAAAAATATATAGGGTTATAAAAGTAAAAACAACACTTTAGTTATAGGACATAAACGTAAATCAATATTATATTATATGTAAAATAGATTATTATAATAAGGTCAAAATTGACAAAGTGTGTGCAAATTAGATAAAGATTCAGTTTCCAAAAAGATTGAAATACTTAAATACTTTGTTTTTTTTATTTTCTTGTAGATAAAGTGATCAATATTTATAAGTAAAATCGATTATCATGATAAGATCAAAATTGAAAAAATATGTTCATATTATATAAAAATTTAGTTTTCAAAAAAATTGAAATATCAAAAGACTTTATTTTTTTTATTTTCTTGTAGATAAAGTGAATATATATTTTTCACAAATATTTTTAAAAAAAATCACAAAAATCTTAATTAAATACTATTCATTTTCTTAAAGTATTGAAACACCAAATTCTTGATTTTTATTTGTTTTTATACTGAATAAACATATTTTTTTAAAAGAATCTTATATATTTTAATTCGTGTAAGGACCTATTGAAGTAAAAAATTATATCATGAGTTCATATTTAAATATATACAAATATTATATTTGAAAAAGTTATTAATATATATTTATATATATATATATGTTAATTAAATAATATACAGATGTTAAATCAATTCAAATATAGTCAAGTTTTAATATAAAATAATAAATAAAAAAATACATCAACACACATATCATATATTACCAGAACGACAACACTTCAATAAAAGTGATGATAATGAACGGGTCTAAACGTAATCTTGTATTAAATCCGTCCCGGGGAAACGAGTTTAGACTCGTCCAAACATGTATACAAACAAGTTCAAGTGGGTCTTCGCGTTTGGTCAGACCCACCATATAAATTGTTGTTAATAAAGAAGATAAGAATATTGATTTTTTCATAGAGAAAAAATAATGCATGATAAATGAAAAAAAAAATTGTGAAATAGATAAAAATTCATTATATAAAGGAAAATATTTATTAATAATTTAAATTAAGATTTAAAATGTATTATATATGTTATTATTTTTATTACATAAATTAATATTTGTAAAACAAGTAATTAACACATAAATTAGAACATTACACATAACACAGACCTATCCCAGACTATTTATCCAACCGATGTGGGACAAACTAAACACACCAACATTTATCTACACATAAAATTATTACAGCTTTTACTTGAAAAAATAATTTTAAAAATTGATTTATAAATTATAATGTTTTTGTATCCAACCGGACTAATTAACAAACCGAATAACACATGTTCTCGCACGAGAAGCTTTTGTGTTATCATCTAGTGTACAATGATATAATGGAGAAATTTCATCTTTTATTAACTCTACTGGATTGCAAGACCTTATGAAGTAATGCAATCATTTAATTTTTTTTCAAAAAAAACTAAAGGGCCAACGATTACTAAATGAATATTAATTTCCATTATCTCAACATCTCATGTGAGATAATAAGATCCTACCATGGTATAATTAATTTCATAATTTCGTCGAAACATGTTTGTACTTAAATTAAAACGAAAAATAATGGGAAAAGTTCATATTTAAGATAAATCATACATAAGTAAGATATAATTATTTTTTAAATATTTTTCGTTGAGCTTAATTATTAATTAGCTAGTTCTCCTCTGGAATGGACCGAATGGCAACGAAGTTGCACTAAACTTACAAAAGATCAAGCAGCCCGTAGAGATTACCAAAGTCCAAATATAAAGCCAACGGCCCAATCAGCCCGTAGAGATTACCAAATTCCCCAATTGTGAAACAAAGCCTTTCACTTTAGATTTGTAGTGTTAAATTTGAACCATATTCATATAAATTTTGAAGCATGGTAAAAAAGCAACGTCACAAACTGATCATAAACGGCCAAATAGTTGGTAAAGACACTTTAAACCATTCAAAGTATATAAGAAAAATAATAAAAAAAAATTCCTACAGCTCTCTCGGATTTACTAAAAATTTTTATCAGCGCCGATCGTATTAGTTTTTTGGCTTGAGTCTAACTTAAAAAGGCCCTTGTAAACACTCATAATACTTCATAACAATTTTATTAAATTAAATCAACAAAACTAAATACAATATTTATCACAATGCAATATTTCTATTATAACTAAACAATCCAAACATATTGGAAATGGTCACTTAAACACAACTCGCCTAACAGTTTTGGTAGCAAAAATATTAATCAAATCTGTATAATCAAGTTTTTCAATAACTTCATTTTCAATTGATAACATAACCAACTCATTCAATCTTTTTGTGACATAGTCGATCCGTTTTGATAAGCTTCAACTTTGAAAAACCTCTTTCTACACAAGATTTCTCCACTAATCTTGATAAATTATGATAAATAACTTAAAGTTGCAAGCCTCCAAAGCAGAGAAATATTTTTCTCAGAGAAACAAAAGGCAGAAAAGAAACTCCTCAGTCTATCCTTCACGTAAAATGACAATGATTGAATGAGAAAGAATCTTGGCCGATTGAATTGGGACTACAATTTATTTTAATATAATTGAGTCTTTTCACAATCACAAAATTGATGGACTTGTATTTATTATTATTATTACTACTATATACCTATATAAACCCAAAAAAATGGGCCCTAAAAAAATTTTAAATTTTGGGGCCTGAGTCCATTGACTCTTCAGCCTAATGGAAGGATCGGCCCTGATTTTTATCCTAGCGACCTCGCGATCCAACGAACAATTTTAATATAATAAAAATTCAAAATCCAAATTCAAGCTTGGATTCTTTCGATGATATGAGTTTGTATTTTGGCAGGTGGGAAGGGTGATTACACTCAATGCTCTCAATTTAGTCTTATCTCTAGTATGTTAGCTTTCAAATTTACAATATCAATGATATCCAAAAAATTGTTCAATCTAAGGTACAAGTCCAACTTAAGCTCAAATCTTCAAATGTGGAATAAACCTGAAACCAATCAAAGAGTGTAGAGAGAATAAGATAATATCTTGGCGTAGTCCCTCCAATACTCAAGTCAGAGTCGAAAAATAAATACGTGGAGAAAAGAGCTTGGGCATCTATAAAAAATGAAAGTAACCAGCACAAATAAAATGAACAAACTCGATATTTATAAAAGTGAATGCAGGGGACCACACCTTTGGTACAATGCCACGCACATGTAGTTTGCACACTTCCTCATATGCAGCTCGCCCTTCTCAGACGGTCCAAAATATGTGAGAAAGACTAGGGCCTTGAGGCTCGCCCCCTTGGAGCTTACTTTCCTGGGGCGAGCTCCTCCTCTGCTTTCTTCCTCCACACCCCAAAATTTCAACTTTTTCTACACTCTCCCCTTCATTCTTACAATTCAACTTTTCAACTCTTGGCTCACCTTCAACTCTTACGACTTGATGTGTCTCTTCCTCATGTCTTGGAAATCAACATGCTTTTCCCCCAACACTTATCTTATGGGCCGACCCTATCTTTTAGAATGAGACTTTAGCTAATTTAGTCCTTGGTTTATGAACCTCCATTGAGTTCAAGCCTGTGATGGGCCAACTCGTGAATTATTAAATAATTTTTTTTCCTACATGCATGATTTACCTACACTAGATTCCTCATTTAATAAAAAATCATTTTCACCCCTTTCCCTCAATTTCCTTGCTCCGTTAACGTCAATGGATCTTTCCATGAGCTGAATGATTTCGGAGTTGCCCTATACGCAAGATGGAGCATCAGTACTTCAAAGATTGTACCACCATGCATGTGATTAAACAATAATAATAAATCTATAGAATGGCCCCTATCACTCTATAATATTATTGCTTTCGAAAACATTTCAATCATAACATAAAAAAATAATCATAATATGCACACTAATACTTAAGATTTCTCATTACTTTTTTGAAAATTTTGGATCCCACAATTTTTTCCATCAGAGCAAATGATTCACTATATAATATAGTCATCTTTTCCATTTTATACTTGTGCTTTTTGTCACCCATCACACCACTCTCTTATAAAATGGTCAATTAATAAATATTCTTTATTTTGTTAATAATTCGATTGCGTCGCGTGAAAATGAGAACTTGAGATAAATAGATCTGAGTCAGTTCCCTTTTTTTTTTTTTTTTTTTTTATATCTTACTATATTATCATAGTAAAGATTATCTAATAAACTAACTTTCAATTAATTGGTGAATATTGATTTGAAATTATCTTTATATCCTAATTTAATTTTTAATAAAATCAAAATTATTAGATAAATTAAACATTTTATATGAATTTTTCTTTTTTGGCCATTAGATGCTTTGTTATTTACCAAAATGACACTCATTTTGTTGCCTTCGATTTTTTTATTTACAAAAATGTCACACATTTTATAAAATTGATATATCTATTGCGTTTTTGTGAATATTTCTATAGGAAAAACGCTATATTTTTTGTATTTTTTTAAAATTTTAAAATTTATTTTTATTTTTTGTTCTTTAAAAAACAGATTGTACGAACACACAATACAAATAAGTTATAACGGAATACTAGTATTTTAGTAAGCATGCCACGACTCAACCGTGAAAAACCCATTTTCATATTTCTTAAATATTTCACTTTACCATCAACGTTAAAACATAAAGAAATTAAAACAAACACAATCATGATTGTTATCTATGTATTCTTTTATTATCTGGAAAATCGTATTTTCAGTTTTGTACCTTTCATCTTTCGTGATGTTGCTTATTTATGTTGTCAAATTTAATCTAGTTACGTGTTTTTCAATATTCGATAATTTTAATAATTTTTATCGAAAGTGTTAATATGACATTATACATGTCAATTTCATATCAATTACACATTGATGTCATATCAACATCACATCGAAAAAAAAAAATAAAATTACTACAAAAACAAAAATAACAAACTAAAAAAGCTATAATTTTTTACGTTTTCTGGACAAGCAACGAATGTTGGATGTTGGATGGAAACCCCACCACAGAAAGGAACAAAAACATAAAATAAAATACAGAAAGGTGTAGTTGTTTAACTCCAAACTCCTGCCAAAATTCTCATCTTGTGAATATAATATCATTAAATGAACAGTAAAAGTGCTGAAAACTATGAATAAAGCATTTGATAATAGAAAATTAATAGCGTAATTGGACATATATAAGAGCAGGGCCCACAGAATAGAGCCCCCATGAAAAGCGGGCTCGCACGCGTGTTCAGAGAATGGGGGCCCACAAAGAAGCCCAGACCACGCATATCCATGCAGGCGTGGAAGTTCATGGCCCCCCTGCATTGTCGGGAATTTATAGGTTTGTGCCGTACGCCGCTATTTATATTCTCCCGCATGACGACTCCTTCGACTTTTTACGAGGACGCCATATGCTAAATAAATTTTAAAATTGGTGATTATATGTAGATGCCAAAATTTTAAATTTGAAATGAAATTTCGAGCATAAATATATACATATATGTGTGACTAAGTGACTTGACGGAATCTTCTAACAAGAATTGAGAAGTCGACGGACCATCGCCATCGGGAAATCGTGTCCGTTTGATTTGGAACGAACAGTTTCCGATTTACGGGTTTCATAAAAAAATATGTGGGGAGGTAGTAAAATGAAGGATCCAATTAAGTATTAATTAGTAACTTATGAGTTGAGGTATGGTTATTCTTGATTATTATGAGAAAAAGTGTAGCTAATATATATAAACAAAGGGATGGAATAGCTGAGAAAATAATGATGGGGACAGAAAAGAGAGGAATATTTAGGGGTTGGTGGCATGCAAATAAAAGGCACTGGCCTTGAGCATAATGCGTTACTGCTTGTTCCATGGTTCCCTCCCTAATTATATATTGGCACGTACGCATATCAAGGGATTCATAAATATTATTTTTATTGTGGAGGAGTGTGTTGTGTTTCAGTACGTTCGACGATCCAACCATTTTTTTTATTTTTTTTGGGAACGGATTAATTTAAAATTTTCATGCCCAAGTTTGCCATGCATGTTTTTCAATGGATGCAAATTAAGATTCTGTCATGCTAGTTGTAGTTTGCACGAGATCGATCGATCGTAAATTTACCAGGCTAGTTGAGGGAGAATATTGTTATAGTCTCATGGATATTTATACATGAAATGTGTCAGCTTGATCCATATACAAACTAAAAAATAATACGTTTAGCATAAAACTAATAATTTTTCATGGGTTAGGGTCGATTATGTAAGAACTCGAGTTCAGTTTTAACGTTAAAAAATGATTAAAAAGGTCATTAATTAAGAAAATGATCAGAGCAATTCGGTATAAATATGATCGGGACCACCGAAAAGAGTTCAGAAGCACCGAATAGATCAGATCATCAGAAGTTGCATGACCAAGAAGATCAATGAGGTGTCAAAAGCAGTGGCGGACCTACATGATCCCGAAAGAGTGCGACCCTGAAATTATAAAATTTTTTAGTACTATATACATAATATATCTTTTAAATACAAATTTAATTGTGCGACCGACCCTTTGAAAGTTTTTAAAAAACTTAGTACTATATATATAATATATTTTAGAATGTTGATTTAATTTTATATTGATTAGGATGATATTTGATGAATAAGATAAGAATAAATTTATTTTAAACTATAATAGATTTGACAGTATGCTTTGTATTGACACATATTTGTTTTTGGAAAACGAAATGTCTTTTATGCTTGAATGTGATATGAGAAATTTGATTCTGTTTAATTTTATCCACCTGATTTTTTATTGATGGATTTAATGCATCTTGAGTATCAACTTCATAACTTTATTTTTGACATGCAAAGTATCAATCAGTTCTCTAAGGCTGCGGGGATTAGCATTGTTATTACTTATTGCAACTGCTATCGTAGAGAGAGTGTTTTCAACAATAATAAAATAATCAAAATATCACCTCGTAATCGGTTGAGAGATGATGTGTTGAATATGAATATGCAGTATGAGTGATAAAAAAAATACATGAGGCATAAGATAAGTTATGTATGTAACTGATTATATGAAGCTTGGTGTATATGTTAAAATGCGAGTTATGCAATTAATGATTATTTTATCATTCACATCAAATAGTATATCAGGTTAAAAGAATTAGTGATCAGATTGTCACGAGATGTCTAATGATAGACCGAGATGATCATTAATTTTTCGTTTTTTTGTTTTCAAAAAATGATGACGTGTATATCTTAACTGGTATCTACTCATTGTCGGGAGTAAAAGAAGATTAAAATAAATTTTATAAGAGAAATATTTGAAATTTAGTTCAAATAAAACTGATGAAAATTGTTCTTCCGATTCTTGGGTTAATTAGTCCCTAACAATACTTAATTTGTATAAAATATTTTTTGTGTTGTTTCATGTCACGTGGGCACAAAATAATGTAACATTATAGTGATGCTAAAAAAAGACATGGGCACATAACAAAAGATATGTTATTGATGGATAGAATACCTACCCCACCGGCATGAATTATATAAACTTGATTTGAAAGAACAATAATATGTAAGTTGTGCGTGGACGTGAGGGCAACGTTCTTGTTGAGAATGCAACATGCAATGCAAAAGTGCAGCCCTGAAAAAGAAGGGGAGACTTATAGAAAGTTGGCTCTCTTTTGTGTTTGCTTTGAAATCATTTTAATTCCCACTATCTACAAACTCAAGAAACAAAAGTAATTCTACATTACTATGAGTGGGTTTGGTTGATTAAAATATTTAAATTTTTTTTGTTGAAATCAAGATACTAGAAAATTAATGTACGTCAAATGACATATCCCTCTCATCTTAATCTTTAAAAAGAAGAAAATTATTGTATCCAAACACAAAATTTCTTCTATTATTATTTTTGGAAAACTACAATTTTTTGTCCCTTTTTGTTATAATATTAGTTTTTTTTCATTGAAAGTGCTGATATAACACTGCACATATCAGCGTCATGTCGAAAAAAAGACTAAAATTACAATATTAAGAGTCCAAGTATGAAATTTAACAACATAGAAGATCAAAATTACGGATAGACAAATATACATGAAAATTATTTAAAATTTTCCATCATTTTTTTTATATAAACTAAAGCACTAAATGCAAAGCATCGTTTCATAAAATTTTCAATATTTAAATCTAATTTTTTTCCCCAAACTAATCCAACATCTCGGGTTCCATTATTTGTATGTGCATATTTATTAGACATAAGTGTTATTCGTTTATGGATAACACGTACATAAAACTTAACAAGTTGAAATAAGAAATGTGAATTGGCATCAAAGGCTTCTCCTATCCCTTTGTGTATATATTTCATTAATAATAATATATTCTATGCTGTCCATGCCACCCATAGAAGACATATCCCTCGCTTTCTCTTTAAGACTAGTCGATATCATAAGATATTTACCCCCTTTTTCTGAAAACAAAAAAAAACGACGTAGTATCAAGAATGCAATAATTTAATTATATGCATGATTGTAATTGGTAACCATTTTTGGTCCTACATATTATATTATATTTGAGAAAAATTACATTTGGATGATTGTAATAGGTAGAATTTTTTGGTCCTACAAATTATATTTGAGAAAAATTACCGAAACTTATATGTTTTTTTTTTATTTTTGTCACGTTCTCGGTAAATTTGCAATCTTACTCCTCTAATTTGTATTTTTGTTTATTTTAGTCAATTTTCATCGGAATTATGCTGGAGTTTGTTGATATGTCAGATACCCATGTCAACACTTAAGGGAAAAATAACTAAAATTAAAAAAATGCTAGTATACTAAGACTGAACTAATGGATG
The DNA here is from genome assembly GCF_033568475.1 of Henckelia pumila. Taxonomy (NCBI): domain Eukaryota; kingdom Viridiplantae; phylum Streptophyta; class Magnoliopsida; order Lamiales; family Gesneriaceae; genus Henckelia; species Henckelia pumila. The sequence goes on from NW_027331831.1 coordinate 8,109,448, forward strand.
AAAATGCGCAGGTTATAGAACGAAAAAATGTAATTTCCCAACATATTTGTATCTTTGAGATTTTAGTGTTTTATATTTTTAAATTTATGTTATAGTATGTTATCTTTGCATTTTTTTTGGTCATTTTAGTCTTTTTTTCGACGCGGTGTTTACTGACACCGACAGACATTTACGTGTGTAGTGACACATGATCACTCCTGATAAAAATTACTAAAATTACTATATATTGAAATATATAAGACCAAAAGTCAATTTCGACACTATCAAGGATCAAAGTTACAACGAGAAAAAAATATATGAGGAAAATTATAATTTACAAAAATATGCTTGATTAGCGTGAACTTAGGCTCCGCTTGAATAGAAATATTTTAAATCCATGGCTTTCAAATGCATTTTTATTGTTTAGAGAAGCAACACCACAAACATCAAATCCACTTCTTTTATGTTTATATGGTAATTCATGCTAGTTAGGATGAATTTTAAGTTAATCTAATAAAGTGATGATTTAGAATCCATTTTAATCCATCTAAATAATGTGTAAATAATTAAGTTATAAATTTGAGATTCCTCTATGTTTCATTGTTAACACTAACATTATAATCGAAATCCATGGATTTGAAATACTTCAATCCAAGCGCAACCTTAATACATTTGATAATTGCATGCCGGCACCTGACCACATATGACGTATATATATACCACATGCAATGCTTTATTGATCTTTTCGATCTTTCTAGTTTATGATTATGAACTAAACTCTTCCCTCGATAATAACATAATGTCCCAATTAATTAAGCACATATTTCATCTATCCCAAGCACTACATCACGCAACCTTCAATTATTCAATGAAGTATATATATATATATATATATATATATATATATATATATATATATATTTCTCAATCTTTATGCAAGTTACCGATATTTTTTTTTACCAATGAATACTTGAGACCTCCGTCACCCACACAATGAAAACGATACGTAAAATATAAAGTCACGAAGGTGATGATTGTATATTATTGTTGTATATAAAGTTTATCATGAAATATAGCAAGAGAGAAAAAATTTGCTGGGATCGCACTAAAAAATAAATATGGAGGAGCTATGATGATGGCACTCATGATATCATCATGACGAGATATTAAATTAGGGCCATCCCTTTCCTTATTCCATTGCTTTCAACTGTAGAAAAGTGCGAACCACTTTTTCTCCAATGCGCCCAAACATGCAAATTGGCCCATTTAATCCCTTCTCGATGCAATAAATATCTCGTTTTGGGAAAAAAATATCATTGCAAAAATAATAAAGAAAGAAGATAATGAATTCCTTTCTAAAGTATATTAGAGATCGAGTAGATTACAGATCGAATGCGCCCCTCATTAATTCAAACACAAACGGATGATATATGATGAAAAAGTGACGATATATAATTAAAGCATCCCATGCATGCATCTACGCTCCTCTCATCATTATTCGTGCCATTTAATTTGTTTGTGCTCTCTGCCACGTATACAGGACGAGGGAATCTTAATTGTCGTCTCAATTATTATTATTATTTTTTTAAGGTTGTGAGTTTGTGTAAGAACGAACACATATCATTTAACCAAAACTTATAGTAGTGGATGGTAACGTACATGGAACTTAAATTTTTTATATCGTACAACTCAAATAACATGTTTTGATAGTTTTACTCAACATGAACAATTCGGTTATTTGTCGGTTTTAGTGCAAAAATTTTGATCTTTTGTTCACTTTTCGTCCTTAATCTGGCAAAATGGTGATGTATGTATTGATCAATACATCAATAATATTCGATGTCATTTCAATACTCGGACGAAAAAATTAATAAAAGAAAAGCAAAAAAAAAAAAAACAGAAGACACGTACAGCTCACGCTCTGTCGCCCCCTCCAAATTGCACCCATATGTTTAGGGCTACCTGTCTGTACTTATAAAATAATAATACATATGTGCAGCACAATTTCTATTGGGGTGGAATAAGTTCAGATGGTTTTTCAGGTAGATGGCTCACGCTCTGCCTCCCTCCACTCCAAAGATCGTGAATATCTCGTAAGAATTTAATATTTTTTTTATAAGTTTTTCGCGTTAATATTTATTTCGTGTCTATGATTTTAATTATGACGGATTTTTAAGAACAATATTGCAAAAAAAATTTCTTCAACCACATTATAATGTGTAAATAGATAAAATAAAAAGTTGTAAATTTTTTGATACATATAGACGTTAATAATTACAAATATAATTGTGGTATTTGAATATTATAATTTTATATTTGGTAATCGAGAAGGAACAATCGACAGTTAAATCAAGTGTAGAATGTGGGAGTACCGAGGGGTGGGTAGCACATGTAATTAGTATATTATACAAATTAGATCGAATGCCATACATATATAATATAAGGCCACGTCGCTAGCTAGATATATCTATAATATTATTTTGTTTATGGGAAACATAATCATGCATGCCAAAAACCCCATCATTTCTTTATAATTCTTCATTATAAACTCAATTATATAAATTTGACATTATATGTTGATTAGTTAATGTTTTCTAACTATCCTAAAACACGGATGCCTAGAATAATGTTATTTATATTAGCATGGATGATAATGCGTTAATTTGGTGATTTATCTCTAAAATTTCGAAGATCACCGTTACACAATTCATTATCATAAAAAAATGATTAATACGATTTATCGTGACCACCACACGTAGGCTATTCTCTCTGTACATATTAAATGTAATATCTGGCAATATTAATTGGCATGAGGATATGGAGAAAAGCATGCCAGAGAATGTCGGGAAAGCGTCCCCAATCTCAAGTTAAAATAGAGAACGAAATAATCTATAAAAAAATATGTCGTCTTAATTCGTATGAATTATAATTGGCCGGCCTTTAAAAGTTTGACCTACCACTATTTATGCATATAGAATATGATAGATACATAATTTTGAATCCATAAACAATATTCGGATATAAATTCAATTTACAATAAAAAAAAGATTTATATGATCTGGAGTGATATGTATCATCATCCGTCTTCCCTGTCGAGAAGGAGACAAGACGAGATAAATAGTAACATTATATAGGAGCGTTTGGGTGAGACAGTCTCTCAAAATTTTTTGTAATACCATATATATATATATATAAAGTTATGTAACGGTCTCATTATATCATACCTTAGAAGTCAGATTAGATATTGGAGAAATCGAGCCTCAAGAGTGGCAAGATTGTCATTAATGATACGATGTCATGAATTATACAACCAATGATTGAGTGCCACATAAATGATGTGCACAGAGGTGAGTACGGTTAGTGTGCAGCATAAAAAAATTATATATATATATATGTATATATTCATATATAAATACATATTTATTTATTCATATATTAGATGATAGTGAGGTTGGTGGAAATTAAGCTGGCATTCATGAGTTTCATGCATTTCGTCAAAGTATCCGAACTTGGAAAATGAATAGAAAACAAATAGACATTTCTAAGACGTGATAACTTATAATTAAATCTGACTAGGGTCGTCCCATATATAATATGGCTTCCTTCACCATGAGATTTTGATGATGCTTCGTATCTATTATATACATACAATAATTTTTACTTTGTATAACAATTTAATTAAATAATTAATATAGTTAAAATAAGGAAATTTGACCGAGTAATTACGGTTGGACAAACCTTGATTTGGCAATCGTATATTTCTCTATACATTTATTTTTTTGTACCTCGCATGAGATATTGCACGTATATGGGTCATAGTTGTGCTTAGTTATTGACTTGTAACATAGATTTCCTAATTGGTCGGGTCCTATGCATTATGATAAATGTTACTTTTAGGGAGAAATGTGTGCCTCGTAAGAAAAAAAGTGGCTTGTCTTTAATCTTTTCAGCTCCAATTTGCAAACCGTTAAAGATTGAAAAAATTACCCACTTTTCTCAAAAAGAAAAATAGACCTAACATTAATACCAAGAATACTATATATCTTCACAGATGGAAACAAATAAAAATATTTTAATTTGATACATGGCCCTCGTCTCTAATTCCCAAACCTTATGGATTGATTTGTTTCCGGAAATGTATTTAAGACTAATATGAAAATCACTCCACGTTTAATTGAATATTGTACTTAAGTTCTGTCATTTTCCTAACGCTATAAATACTTGATTTGTAAGGCAACACACATGATTCATGGGGAATTTGGGATGTATATAATAAATTCTAAAAGAATAATGTGTAATTAATTATTTCCAAGCATCCGATGAACCAAAAGACCCTAAAAAGGACCTTTTGTGATATCCAAAAAGAAAGTAGCTGAAATTGTAAATTTTGGTTTCTTGGAAATGGCCCTAAAAGTTTGAGCCCTCCCTCCACTCCACCTTAATTCATGAAAAATGAAAAGTGGCTACGTGTATATTTCTACCTTATTAATCAAGCCAACAATGTTAAAAAACAATAAAATAAAATAATATGTGTGTGTGTATTATTCTCATGACATTACAGCAATATAAAATAAAATTTAAACGACTGACCACCATATCTCTCTATGTATCCCTTCGAAGACTACTTCGTAATCCTTCAAAACAATTAAAGAGATGGTTTTTGGCAAGTTTTGTTCCTTTCTTGTATGTATAGTCCACTGATTCATTTTTCCCACCATACACATGAACTGCAAATATAATTGATATATATGGTCATATATATATATTATATATATAGACATTGATATATAATTGTAATTATCTGCTGGTCAATGGGTATATTCAACCGATTTGATTCCCCTGCAGCAGCAGCACTATGCACCAGTCGTTCATGGAAATAACAGATCTCTATTATTTCCAAATCACGACCAAGTTTCGAAGAAGCAGATCATCATCCCCACCATTTAATGGCTTGTCCTGAAATCAACAACCTCGAATCTCTTCCTTTGGGGGTTTGTTGGTTTCTGGGGTTGTCGAGATGACCATGTTTTCGGCTCAAAAACGGGGGTTTTCTTGCTGTTATGTCGGCGGCGGCGGCGGATATGCTCACGGTTTCGGTACTGCTATGAACCAGCTACAGGCTTATGATCATCATCATAATCATTGCAATCATATTGAAGCTTGCGTAGGAGGATCTGATCCAATATCTGTGATGGCGGAGGAAGAAGAATCAAGAATCGACAACGAAGGCTCCACCTCCAAGGATAATACTACTGCCAAAGAAGAAGGAGACGACGACGGCGGCTGGTTACGGCTCGGTATCGGTATCGGTAGCCATAGTCATGAAACCAAGCAAGATGAAGAAGATCAAAAACGGAGAGAGCCGGGACCGATCGAGCTCGAGCTCATGCCTAGCAACACTAGTACTAGTATTCCACCACAATCACAAAATATGATGAGATTGCCTGAATTTAGAACCCCAAGGACATTGATGAATTTCGGAAGTGGCTCAGGGTTAAATATTGTAAGTCCCTTGCAAAACACTAGCACTTCAAGTTTGCCTCAACAATATCAAGAAACAAACACATGGACAAATAGGAACTTTCCCATCAACACAACATCAGCAGCAGCAGCTTCCATTTCTATTTTGTCTTCTTCTCCTAGTTTACTACAGCCTCCGTTAATGCCGTCGGGGACGTCCTACGTCGTCTCCCGGCCATTTCAACAATACATGACCGAAGCAGCGCCAGGCGGAGTAGATATAACTCGGAGGCCGGCTATAGATTTCAGAGTTATTCAACCTCCCATGAGACCATCTTCTGGTTTATGGCTCATGTTACAAGCTTCTCAAAACCAGTAAGTGATCAAAATACACCCTATATATTGCACACAGAAAACATACAGTTTTTTTTTTTATGTTTCGAATTAAAGCATGAACTTTTTTGTCATTCATGTGTCCCCACGACTAATGTCGTCTTTTTTTTGGCTGCACAGAGAAAGAGAACCATTTTTGCCGCAGCTATCCAAGAGCTACCTGAGAATCAGGTAATTTAATTTCTTTTTCTCAACCTATATAAATATATATATTTCATTGAACAACGAACGTAACATATATAATCAGTCCATTATTGGTCTAGGGTAAGCATTTTTTCAATATTTGTTTGATTAATATTTGGTTTCATTTAGGGATGGCATGATGACAATTCGACTGGTTATCAAGTACTTGGTTATCAAGCTAAGACTCGAAAGCGAAACCGAGGTATGTAAAACTCATCTGTTAACTCTCACAATATTCTTCTTCTTGATCTTCTTCTTGTTGTGTTTTAATTTTAGTTTTTGGCCAAATTATAAACACGTATTCTATCGTTCCATTTCGCGGTCTGGTAATGCTGAATTATTCTCTAGTAGACACAACGGAATTAAACGCGAAAGAAATGGAAGAAGACAAGACAATCAACTAATTAATCCCATTATTGAAGAAATGGTTGGTAAAAGAAAGATGATGGTAACAGCAGAACTATAAAAACTTCCTTTAGTAATATATATAACTTAAGAAAACTTGAGATAACAACACAAGTAGGTACGATGTATATTTCTAGGTAGCCATCTTAAGTAGGATATCTTTTTTGTCTCATTAGCTTAATCCATCATACTTAATTGTGGATAAAACAAGGTTTTGGTCTTATTCAGGAAATGATTTGGTCATTATGCGTTTTAAATATGGTGTTTATAGTTAGTTATTGGTAGAAGAATTGGGATTAAGGTTTAGGGTTAATGCAACGAGCAAAAACAACGTGCTACCTTAATATAATATCAATAATTATCAGCAACAAAAAATCAAATCAATGGCTTATAATTTCATCACTTGCATTTAATTTGTTTTGTTGTTCAAAAAACTATTATTTAATATAATGAGAGACTAGCTAGTTCGATCTATAAAATGTATGCGGGATTTAATGAATGTACAATCACAAATAGGTAGATGGTGTAAAATATAATTATTGTGTGTTTAAAAATTAAGAGCTACAATTGGAAAACAAAAAAAAAAAAGGAATTAAGAAGATACTATATATATACGATATTTTTTAGAGAGGTCAATCCATTATTACATTCCCAATTTCCTTAATTGTAACTTGTACCCAGCCAAAATTTAAGCATCACATCGTACTAATATTCTTGCTGTATTTTTATAATCATATTGGCCTGCGATTAAGACAACTAACTATTTACAATTAATGTATATATACTAATGATCGCTTAAAACTTAGATTCTGATTTAAAAAATAAATCCTTCAACATTTATATACTTGGAAAGTATTAATTCTTTATGCATGGTACATTTGGATTGACAAGTTTGAAAATGTCAGTAGGGAGGGACATTAAGGAAAACATGTTTTGATTTGTCTGTTTTGAAGAAAATGTAATAAAAAAAATTAAAAGTCCAAAGCATATATTAAATGGATTCTTTCTGGCTTAAGTTAATTTAAGTAGTTTTTTTGGTATAATGTACATCTGTACTTGGATAGATATTTATATTTATAGATATAGATGGTGTAATCCTGATTTTAATTTTCTTGAAATTAGAAATAACAATTAATCTAGCAATAATTTAATATGACAATAGTATTAGAAGATTTTGTCAACCAAAAGAGTTTAATATTCCGACTCTTCATGTATTATATGCTAAAATACATATGAGTAATGTTTGACGTACCGGAAGGATACACAGAGTTATATGTTATATTTCAAATTACAAAATTATTTCAAATGCAATGATGAAAAGATATCTTATTATGATAGTTTTGTAATTTCAAAAATAATATATAACTGTTCGTGTAACCTTCATTGTACGTATAGTGCTTTCAAAACATATATGATATTTAATTTATCCTACATAGAATTTCTCATTTGCTCCATAAAGTTGTCGAATATAATTAAATTAATTAAATACTTAAAGTCTTCGAACCATTCCCTTCAATGTAGTATACAATATGTTCCATAATTAAATAACTCTTGGAAAGATAATCTGAAATAAATAGAATATGTATATTAATATTACCTCCAATAACCTGCGCCAAGAATCGTGGCATGGCCAACGACTACAACATTCTATTTGTTTCCTCTTAATCCTATGTTCCGAATTAATGGACATACTAATTTATTTATTTTTAGTTTCTGGAACTCTAAATTAGAATCTTGATGTCAGATGAAATATAAATAATCAGTATGGACGTATCAAAACTATTTTTGGGAATAAATCATGATACTTACAAGGACACTACTGCAATGATAGATTTAAGAATGATCATTCATCAATACATGCGAGATCCATTGAAAAAATAATGGACCCCACATATAGTGATAAATGTAAACCGTTTGATGTATTTTAAGACAGTGTCTTTATAGGTAACATCTACTTAGTCCCTATTTTTGTTAGGTCGCAATAATATAATTAAGGTCAACTCTTTGATCAGTAAATTTATATTTATGATTGGGGTGCCTGCAGATCATTCTCCCTATCTACCATAAAATATATAAATTAATTAACGTATACAATATTAAGAGTCAGACTTAATTACATAAAAATAATGCCATAAAAATTTCAGCCGTCACAATTTTATAAGTATAAAAGTGCATTTCATGGTTACGTGAACGTCAACCTCCCAAAGATACATGACAAAATTACATAAATCAACGCTTGATTAGCTTGCTCATTAAAACTATTCAAGCTAGTTTAATTACAACCCCTATCGTTCCATGCGGCCATGCCATTCCTAATTCAACCCTTTTTATTAATTATTTCTTTAATTATATATGTAGATATATATAGATAGATCTATGGCATGGTCAAACAATAATTGATCTAGAAGTCATGATGATTTAGACAAACATGCACGCACTCTTATGAAACTATATCACCGGTTAATTTTGTAAAATCGATCTCTTAATCGATCCGATCATAAAAAAAATATTATTTTTATTTTAAAAATATTACTTTTTATTATATATATAGATCGAGTCAACTTATCCCGCAAACAAATATCCATAAGACCGTCTCAATAACAAAGACCTACACAATGACATATATTAATATCTGGATTAGGAGGTAGCACAAGTTTTGCCATGTTCATATTGGCTTAATAATGCACATTTATTTATTTATTTATAAAACAAATAGCATGCAACAAAATTGGCCAATGATTGAGATTATGAGTGGGTAGGGGATATGATTAATTAGCTCACTTTTCAAAATTTGCATGTTAAATTGAGATTCTGATTAATCTTCTTTCGGTTTCAATATACGTATGTATATTCTCTAGTTCACACTCATCATGTCCATTAAAAAAGTAAAATAAAATCAATCAATCTTTTCCAGCTTATAAATATCTTTATTTATATATCTTGCATATATATCATGCTTGACGCATTAAGAATAGACTTTGTATCCTTTTAATTATGATTGTTATTCATAATACGTGACAACCATTGATATTATAGATCTGTCACATATATGCATACAATATATTAAAGTAGTAATTATTTTGATATACTTTCATTGACTTTTAATTCTTAAGTTGAAAGACTCTTCACCCCCATGAAATAAATCTTAAGTTATAAAGAGAAGAAAAAATACGAGGGTTTAAAATAAAAAATAAAAAAAGATAATATAACTCCATTAATTAAATTTCACACGTGGACCCGGTGGCTCTCGAAAGTAACTTATCTGCATGCGTTACGGTTTTATATCGTCATGCTTTCGAAGGTTTCAACTCAATAAATTGTAGGCCCTTAATTGTCTTTTTCTACGTTTTTGTGCTAAAAAAGACACATCAAATGGTGCACTTCCATGCTAATAAAAAGTCGCCTCTCCATCAAATTTTAATTTTGCTATCTTTTTTTTTTTTCTAAAAAAAATTGTAATTTTCCTGACCCAGCGTCGAATCGATGTCGATGCAGTGTTGAGACGTTTTTTGTGTCATTAGTATTTTCGTGAAAAAATAACTAAAATTGTAAAATAATATTGATTAGTAATTTTTATTATTTTTTCTTGATTTTATTTGATTTTTTTATTCATGAAATTCCTTCGCATATGTGTATATATATATATATATATATATATATATATATATATATATATATATATATATGCATTATTTTCTTTTTGGGTTTATATATGAAAGTTAGGAAGAATAGTTTTTTTGTCTATTAACTTGTTTATTTTTTAGTTTTGGTCCACTAACTTTTCAAAATTTGATTTTGGTAGACTAACTTTTAATTTTCGGCGATTTTGGTCTAACCGCTGATGTGGCACCAGAAAATTTTGATATGTCGAAAAATGATGACATGAAACCGAAAAATGCTGATATGTCAGGTTGTCACATCAATAATTAGATCAAAAAAACCGAAAATTAAAAATTAGTATAACAAAATCAAAATTTAAAAAGTTAATAGAGTAAAACCTAAAAATATGAAGTTAATAATCGAAAAAGCATTTTTCCTGAAAGATATTGGCCAAACACGCGTACATAATCGATCTTAAGCGTGCGTTACTAGAAAAGAGTCGAAAATGTCTTACGTTGGAGGATTAGAAAGCAACATTGCATGGTAGATAATGCATAGCAGCATCATTTCGTATAGATAAACAAGAAACAAACACGTACAAAAGTAATAATTAATTTTATTATTATATGAATTTTGTGTGAATGGAATGTCAATTCCTCATAATTAATAATTCCCATGTAAGTTAATTAGTTGATGCCTAGCCAGTTTTAATTATTATTTAAAATAATAATTGAGCATCGTTGAAGATATGGAATGTCAACATGGAGGGGGTCTTTTTTTTTTTTTTTTTTTTTTAGTTAGAAAAAAATAATTTGAGGCCGTGATAGATTAATAGTTTATATTAAATGTGTACTAATTAATAATTGTTGATTATTATATGTATGTATAGGTCTACAAATATATATAGATATTTACCTAACGGAGGGGGAGAAAGCAACGTGATCGGAGGAGACTTGCATTCAAAATGCACATAACGTCAAATACATGTTATGTAAGAGTTGGGTGAAGATCTATGCAAAAAGGATAAATATATAAATATAGGAAAAATAAGTTTTTTGGTTCAGTAATTTTATCCCCTTTGAGTTTTGGTCCATTAATTTTTTCGATGTGAGTTTTGGTACACTAACTTTGCATTTTAAGTGTTTTTTGGTCCAACTGCATATATGTCAGCTTCTGATTGGTCCACGTCATCATTTTGGATCAATAAAAAATTGACACGTATGCAGTTGGACCAAAAAACACTGAAAATGCAAAGTTAGTATACCAAAACCCACATCTGAAAAGTTAATGGACCAAAACCAAAACATGAACAAGTTAATGGACCAAAAAACTTATTTTCCCATATATATAATATAGTAAAATAAAAATGAGAGGTTCCAATAACATACCGAGTCCTATAATAAGATTCATGAATTTATATTCGGGAGACGGATCAATCCGACCCAGTACAACAAAAAGTTATATTTTTAACACAAAAACTAATATTTTTTCATGTATCGAGTCGAATAAAAAATCCGTCTTACAAAAATGGCCTGTAAGAACGTCCCCCTACTTAGTTCCCTTAGTTTGTATAATTATGACGTTAATTATTAACACATATATATATATATATATTACGGAATAAAATGAAGTCTAAAGTATAATGATTTAGGCTTAGGTGCAAAGTCTGAATGGGCCCCCAATTAAATTAATTAAAAAGATAAAAAGAGGAGTAGTTTTCCATCGTGTGATGGGCGGCCTCAATGGGTCGGTTTCAATGATTCTTTGATTGGATTAAATGTCTAAATATTGCACATCTTAAACATAGATATTTTTAATTGAGAGATTCCTTGTATTTAGACGTTAATGACAAGAAATTAACCTCAATTAATGAATTAATATATTTAGATAGTATTTGAGGGATAATTTCATCCTACCTTATATATGCACTACCCCAATGATTTATTTAAGGGTAGTGATTTAGCAATATTTGTGGTCCACTTAAAAAATAATAGGACGCACATATATTGATAGATCTCAATCCTTAAATCTACATTGAGGTAGTGTTATTTTTCTTTCTTCTAGTTTTAGGTAATAGTTAATTAACTTTGACTTCACCAAGGCACCGAATTAATTTGTGTTGGGCTAGCTCTTCCTTGATTATTTAAAGAATTACCACACCAATAAACAAAGTCTTATTGGAGCAATATCTCATTTGAATACTATTTAGTAGAAATCCAACAAATACATTTGATTATATAATATAGTCTTGAAGTTAATCATTTTTTTTCAAAAGCCGCCTGTTGTGGCAGGAGGTTAGGCGGACTCCTACCCATTTATTAGATAAAAAGAAGAAATACAAGAGAGGGGATGCCAAAGGCCCAAAACCTCTCAAGAAATTACAAGAATTCAAAACAATTACATAAAGAGAAAAAAAAAACAATAAGAACTAGCTAACTCGAAGATAAGGCAACCCGATCTGTCTAATCTGCAAATTCCTCTTAGCAACCCTTGAATATCCCCTGGCCATAAAATTGCTGAACCCTTGAAGTTAATCATTATAATTCCATATTTATAATATAAAAATATTCTTGAAGTTAATCACTATAGATCAATATATGAAAATCATGCCAAGATCTCGTGTGTTTGAATCATTGAATGTAATATTGCTAATTAAAGTTAGTATGCGATTCATCAATCATTAATTCCTTATATAATTTGCCTGCATGCATGAGCCCTAGACTAAAGGAAATCATGCATAATGATTCCAATTTTCCTTAATTTTGTATGTATGTATGTATGTATGTATGTATGTATGTATGTATGTATGTATCCATTGTCTTTAGTTTTATGTTAATATATGGTTAATTACAGATAGAGTTGACATGTAAAGGGCAACAACTTCAACCTTTCTTGACGTTGCAACATGTAAGAGATAACATATGGAGTAGTCCAAGAGATTTGATCACCTTGGTTCCCAATTCCTCAACTACAGATCACATCATGGTTCTTCACTATGCTAGGGCTGCACGCTTCTGATTGTGTTCCCCGCGCCGAGTTATATACCACATTTAGGGTTATATATTCGGCCACATTGCTAACGATTGTCATGTACTCACGATGTAGTTACAGACGATGTCCGGTCCATCGATGTGCATGCATGCATGTCGAAAATCAGGTCAATGCACATGACATGCACCAAAAAGTTTGGTGTAAGGTTGCCTTTTCCACTAATATTTTCTTCATTAATGTACTTTAATGTAGAGAGGCTTAGTTGTTATTGTGTTCTAAAATAAATATTTTTTTAAACATTTTTGTTGATTAATTTCTCTAATCGTGAAGAATAGCTTTGAGAAACGTTCCCATACATGTAAAATGGGCAATAACTTATGTAATATTTGCCTCATATTTATTTATTTGAAGTGTGATTATATAATTTGTTTGTGTCGATGAATGGACATGGACTCAGCCTTCGAAATTTGGGTTCATATATATGTGAGCAAATAAATGTATAATCTATAAGCAACTGCATGCTTTCACAGTTTCACTGTTGGTATATGTAAAACCCAATTATAACATTAATCACCTTCTTTTAGTGCTTGCACACTAATCTTTTTGCGAAAGGGGTGATAAATCCCCCATCCTGAGGGTTGCAGGGAAGCTCGTGTGACCGTCTTAGTTCATTTTGGGAAATGGTATTTTGAGTTACTTTACATACATGTGTTTGGTTGCTCTAATTAATTTTAATCAGAAAAAATTATAATTTCAATCATATATATATCTTTTCTGCAATTTCAGTGTTATTATTATGATTATTTTTGTAACTGTAATAATTTTTTCATGCGACACTGACATAAGCAGTATAACACCAACACTCACCATTCACGTAGAAAAATTACTAAAATTATAGAAAATTAAAATATACACAACAGAAAATTGAAACTTATAAATATGAAAGAGAAAAATTGCAAAGAGACGAACATTCAAGAAGGATTCAATTTGAAGTTTTCTCATTTTGTTATACTAGGTAATTTAACCATTTTAGAAGATTATGGTGACAATAATACATGATCAAGAATCTTATAACTATATATTGCTATGTGAAAATGGTATGGGGATTGATAATGAAAATTATAAATATAATATTATATGTCTTTTGTATTTGGATTTTTAATTTTATAATCGTTTTGTTGCTCAAGATTGGGAATTTAATCCGAACAATCACATCTTAACATAATTAAGTTTTCTTATTTTAAAAAAAGGTTGATACCGAAGGGGACCCAATCTCACTGTAGTCAGAGGCCCATTGGCTCAGGCGGGGTTAAATCGAGGGATTTGCACGAACGACAGGGACCTGAAAGAGGGAGCAACATGGCCAACCCCCAGAGCATACCCCACAATATTTCGGCAGGAAATATGTTCCACACGACGATCGAACCTGCAACGCTGAGGAATTTATTCCCGCGTCACCTCATGCCTTACCAATTCGCCTATGCCCCTGTGAGCATATAATTAAGTTTTCATATTATCAAAGGCGGATATCGGAAGGGTTTTGGGTGTAAGTAATTCATATCAACTAATGAGTACAGATTAATTTGGTTTGAAATTAAATTAATTTTATGTATTGTTATATCCATGACCAAATTTACGATATAATAAATAAAAATATATTTATATATTTATTTTATCCACTAGTGAAATTAAATTAAGGTTTTAAATATTTGATATTTGGTCGAATTTCGATTCCTGCCGTGTTTGTACAGTAAGTATTTTTTTATAATAAACTAGTAAAATTCACGTGCCATGCACGTGAGATAAACACGTTTTATTGTCGATAAGCTTGGTTAAATAAATGAGCTAAGATGAGAAGAAATTAACGTACAATTAATTAATGATTTTCATGGTATTTTAGTCAATAGTAAAATGTAATGTAATATAATATATACAACATTTATTGTAAAATTAGTTGTGTGTGCATATTATTTTGAAGTGAACTAAAATATCTTTTTCATATTTAATTTACATTAAATAATATATATATATATATATATATATTCAAAATATACTTAAAATTAGAAAAAAAATCAATGTAGATTGGACTAACCCAAAAAATTGTCAAAGTACATACTTCTGAATCCTTGAAACAAAATAATTAAGTCACGCCTCAACTGATATAATATTACAATATGACATAACATCTAACATATACAACCAAATTTAATCACACCATTAGATCATTAAATGCAGACTACAATTTTCACTCATTTCTCCAATAACATACCGTCAAATATTTCCTAAAAGAACTCGATCGTATCATCGTCATATAGCAAACATGTATTACCATTGCATAACTCTATAGCTGCACTTTCAAAACATAGACACCATATTCCCCTATGCGAGGAACGAATTATCTCATTTCATAATTTAATATTGATATGAACTCAATTGAATTTAAATATTTAATCAACACCAACCTTAACCCACGGCTAAATAGGAATCAAACTTGGAATGGATTGGGATGGAGAAATAGATGCTTCGTCCAATTCAACAACAC